>NC_139545.1:11720461-12320461 GCF_965153285.1 Podarcis tiliguerta
GCTAGACAGACCAAGCAAAGGTTGCCGGGCAGCTTTTGAAAAGATTAAGAGAACCAAGCAGTTTTAGAGCTCTCGCACAACAAGCCACAGATAACTCTCCCAAAGAGACCGTGTTTGGGTGGAAGAAGGGCCTTTGTAGCTCCATGGCAGAACCTGCTTGGCGTGCGGAAGGCCCCAGCTTCAGTGGCATCTCCAGGTAGGGCTCAGGGGAAGACTCCCTGTCTGGGACCCTGGAGAGCCATTGTGGTCAGGCAGAGCTAGATGGGCTCAAGGGCCTGATTTGGTCCAGCCTCCTTTGCCTCTCTGACTTGCTGGGCCTTTGGCCTGGTTCTGCAGCCTGGCACCTAGATGTTGTCCTCAGGATAAGTGGAGAGGGTGAGCAACAATCCCTCACTCTGTCTATCTGTCTGTGTGTGTGTGTGTGTGTGTGTGTGTGTGTGTTAGGCCTGAACGCCCTGCTTCAGAAAGAGCTCAGTGTTCCTGAAGCCGAAGGGTCGGCGGCTGCAGTTGAAATGCTTCTGAAAGAAGGCAGGGTCTCCCTTTTAAGCCCCATTGTTCCCCTCTCCCCTTCATATTTCAGTTGTACCTTCAGCAAGTAGCACCCCTACACTGTCATAGCTGTCAATTGTCCCTTATTTGGCGGGAAACTCCCTTATCCCAGTGCTGTTTCCTGCTGCTGTCCCTTATTGATGATGTCCCTTAAATTTCCCGGGTTTCAAAGGAAGCAGCTCATCTCCCTCCCTCCCTCCCTGCCGGCCAGGGAGGAGGGAGGCTCTGACTGTGTTGCTTGGCTGCGTTGCTCACCCAATAAGGAGTCTAAGAACGACTGGGGGGTGGAGACTTGCCTGGGGACTCACCTTTGCTCAGCGCTTCCCAGAGGAGAGGTGATGGTGGTTTTCCTTGCTGCATCCCCTTTGCCGGGTTGCTGTGCTGTGGGAACCACCGCTTGAGGCTTCGTTTGGCTGCTGGCTGGGCTTTCTGCCTTTGGCTCGGAGGGGCTCAGAAGTTGAACACACCTGTGCTCGGAATCGGATGGATACGTCATTGATGGCCCACTCACCCTTGCTGGGGAAAAGGTCTGTCTGGAGCAGTGGCACATGGTGGGGGAAAAGGAAAGGAGCTGGTTGAGTACAGTGGTGCCTCGCAAGACGAAAAGAATCCGTTCCGCGAGTCTCTTCGTCTTGCGGTTTTTTTCGTCTTGCGAAGCAAGCCCATTAGCGGCTTAGCGGATTAGCGCTATTAGCGTCTTAGCGGGCTTAGCGGATCAGCTGATAAGCGGCTTAGCAGATCAGCTGTTTAGCGGCTTAGCGGATCAGCTGATAAGCGGCTTAGCGGCTTGGGAAAAAGGGGGGGGAGGAAAAAATCCCCGCAGGAACTCGCAAGACATTTTCGTCTTGCGAAGCAAGCCCATAGGAAATTCGTTTTGCGAAGCACATCCAAAACGGAAAACCCTTTCGTCTAGCGGGTTTTCCGTCTTGCGAGGCATTCGTCTTGCGGGGCACCACTGTACAATGGCGGGCAGCGATCTCGTGGGGGGGGGCTTTTGGATTTGTTTTGGAGGCTCCTTCGATTGACTGTTATGGGGGAAAGGATAGAATCATAGAATCATAGAGTTGGAAGAGACCACAAGGGCCATCGAGTCCAACCCCCTGCCAAGCAGGAAACACCATCAGAGCACTCCTGACATATGGTTGTCAAGCCTCTGCTTAAAGACCTCCAAAGGAGCTGGTTGTCTAAAATCCCTTATTTTGGCTGCTGATCCCTTATTTTCGAGGCTGCTGGTCCCTTATTTTCAAATCTGTAAGTTGACAGCTATGCCCTACACTGTGTGCGCACACAACACAAACACACGCGGATGCCGTGGTGCTGTCCTGGTTGCTCTGCTGTCATTGAGCCTTGAACTCTTCCATATCATCAGGGCTGATGCCTTCTATTCGGCAAAGCTTACAACTTAAGTCTTAAACTGACTTATAGGAACAACTTTTAAAACTTAATCTACAAAGATAGAATGAAATAAAGTGGTTAAAAGCATGCATATACCATAAGAGGTCCCATCTGCGCTTGGGGTGGTGAAGGGTTAATGTCCCCGTCCCCCCCGCCGCCCACTGATGGATGTCTCTGTCCTCATTTTTAGGCCACTGATCCAAGCTGATTTCGTCTCCCCTCCGATGACCCTCAGGAGCAAGAGTCGAAGGAGGACAATGGCTTCTGGCGAGTTGCTGGTGTTGCTGCAGCATGGGGTGTCTCCCATGATCTCCGAGGTCTGGCAGGGCTGCAAGGCATTCTGGGAATGGCCTGCCCATCCCCTTTCCTCCTCCTCCTGGTGAGAAGATCTGGTCACCAGCTGGGTGAAAGGCAGCTGTCCTCCTTCTCAGGGGTCCCTAACCTCTTCCCTCTGGGCTCCCTCTTTTATTAAATACATTTAACAACAACAACAACTTCCACAAGTTGTGTGTCTCTGCTTTGCCTCCTGATGTTTGATGGATGAGATGTTGACATGCTTTTTGCAGAGGTTTTGCGGATCCCAGGCTACTACTACTTACATTGTTTTTCCAGTAGAGGCCACTGTTTCCTAAGCCGATTTAACATTTAAATGGCAACTGGCATTTTTCTGTAGCGCTTTCTTTCAGGGTATGGTACTGTGTTTATCTATGTTTTTGGCCTTCGTGTGCTGAATATATTTGAGGAAATGCTTTATGCAAGGCTACTTACTTTGAGTAACAGCCTTCTTTATCAGAAACTATTTTGTGCAGACAGCTCAGTTCTTAAGAGCCACTAGAGGGTGTTCCTTATCTATTTAAAGAGGTTTGCAGATTCCCCAAACAGCATCCTTATGTTTTTAACTGCACTGAAAGTGATCCTTAAGCTGGGCTTCTTCCACCCCACCAAGAAAAAGCCAAGGACATTGACTTAGATGGTGGATAGTTAGGCAGATCCTTAAGACTGTAATCCAAAACCGTACTAGAACACAGGTTTTTTTTTCTGAGGAAACTCACCACGAAGTTAGTGTTAGTTTGTTTATTGTGCACCCCCACACACACACACAGAGAGAGAGAGAGAGAGAGAGAGAGAAAGGCTAAATGTAAGATGTGATTAATAAACTCAAGCAGACAACTATCTGGATTAGAAATGGCCACAACTTTATTGATTACTGATATAGGTGAATTTTTGGCTTAGGAATTGGGTGTACAGTGGTACCTCGGGTTAAGTACTTAATTTGTTCCGGAGGTCCGTCCTTAACCTGAAACTGTTCTTAACCTGAAGCACCTCTTTAGCTAATGGGGCCTCCCGCTGCTGCCGCACCGCTGGAGCACGACTTCTGTTCTCACCCTGAAGCAGAGTTCTTAACCTGAAGCACTATTTCTGGGTTAGCGGAGTCTGTAACCTGAAGCGTATGTAACCTGAAGCGTATGTAACCCGAGGTACCACTGTATAACCATTCCAGTCCTTCCCAGACAAAATAATAATAATAATATAATTTAATTTTTAAAAGGTAAGGGAGCTTAGTTCCCTTGAGTTCCTGCTCAAAAGAAACAAACAAAAAACCCTTGCCAGAACAGAAGCCCTACTGAACACATTGGGACTTGGTTGGAATTACAGGGCCTGCTGTAGTTGCAGGGACTGAAAGGGGAGAGACATGTTTTACTGCAGCTGGGGCAGATGAAGACATCCGGTTGTGCTAATGCTGGCTTCTAAGGTGATCGCAGGGGCCTGGGGGCTTCCACTCTATGTGAACTGGCCCAGGTCAGCCCTCATCCAAAAACTGAGCCTAAACATGAGCCAGAGGCATGTAGAGGTTACAGTGTTGGGCTAGGATTGAGGAGACCTAGGCTGAAATCCCCACGCAACCATGAAACTCACTATCTCTTGGCCTGATTTATCTCACAGGGCTGTTGTAAGGATAAAATTGGGGGTGGGGATTTTGATTGCTTTGACCTACGTGGTGGAAAGTTGGGGGTGTAAGTGTAATAAAGACATCAATAAATGTAACTGCATTTACGTAAATTCTTACCCTAGCCCCTGTCTTTCCTCCTCCTGTTTTAGCTGCTCCAAGCACAAACTTGGGTCTATTGCCTATTTTATTGCAACGCTTCCCATTCCATTTCCCGGATTGCAACAACATTGTGTTTCGTCAGCTGGTGCATTTGAATACAAAGCTTATCATATATTTATGATCGGAGAAATTCTCTTGTTTCTTTCATTGTGGCTTAAGGTTCTGCCACGTATAACAGCGAATTGCTTTTTCATTCCTGTTTCTCAGGAGTAAGTAGAAACAGTCGGCTCCTACTGCCTTATGAATGCCAGAGCTTGCTTCAGCCACAAGATGGCAGGGCCAGCTCTGTTTTACGGCAACATCTGCAAGAGTCGCTTCAGAGCGGGATGTTATTAATCTTTCAATAACTTGCTTCCACCTCTGTATGTTGAAGCCTAGATGTGTGTGTGTGTGTGTGTGTGTGTGTGTGTGTGTGTATTAAGGGATGCGGGTGGCGCTGTGGTCTAAACCACTGAGCCTCTTGGGCTTGCCGATTGGAAAGTCGGTGGTTTGAATCCCCGTGACGGGGTGAGCTCCCGTTGCTCAGTCCCAGCTCCTGCCAACCTAGCAGTTCGAAAGCACATCAAGGTGCAAGTAGATAAATGGGTACCGCTCAGGTGGAAAGCTAAACGGCATTTCCATGCGCTGCTCTGGTTTCGCCAGAAGCGGCTTAGTCCTGCTGGCCACATGACCCAGAAGCTGTCTGTGGACAAACGTCGGCTCCCTCAGCCAGTAAAGCGAGATGAGCACCGCAACCCCAGAGTCGGCCACTGTCAGGGGTCCTTTACCTTTTTATATATACAGTGGTACCTCGGGTTAAGAACTTAATTCCTTCCAGAGGTCCATTCTTAACCTGAAACTGTTCTTAACCTAAAGCACCACTTTAGCTAATGGGGCCTCCCGCCTCCGCCGTGCTGCCGGAGCACGATTTCTGTTCTCATCCTGAAGCAAAGTTCTTAACCCGAGGTACTATTTCTGGGTTAGCGGAGTCTGTAACCTGAAGCGTCTGTAACCTGAAGCGCATGTAACCCGAGGTACCACTGTATATTACTATATATATTTGTGTGTGTATGTGTGTGTCAATAGCCCTTAACAGCTTTTGGTGTACAGGCAGGGCCAGATTTAGGTTTGATGAGGCCCTAAGCTACTGAAGGTAATGAGGCCCTTTATATGTCCAGCTGTCCTTTGTCAACAACAAATTGTTGTTGTTTTTTGTGTTGAATATATGCTTTGTGGTAATTTATGGACCTAATAGGTATCTAAAGCCATTCGCACATAACAAAATAAGTATTTTACTTGCATCATAGGAGCCTACACAAAACAAAACACTGTTGCTGTATGTAGGTTTTATTTTATTTTATTTGTTTTTTTATCTTATATTGCGGAAATGTACACCCAGTTTTTTACCCTTTAATTTTTTGGGGGGGCCCCAAGAGAGTGGGGCTCTAAGCTATAGCTTGTTTAGCTTATATGTAAATCTGACACTGTGTACAGTGCATGTTTAAATATTTTGGATCGTTACAGACCACAGATTTCATCTCTGCATAGCTGTCGCCAAAATATTGTGGGATCTCATATGTGCCATGAGATCTTGACAGAACCTATCCTTATTGCTTCATGGGTGCTGCTGCACAACCCACGTAAGGGAGTCTTCGGCTGCAGGGCAGTGGTGGTGGGACACCACTTTCCTGTTTTGCCTCAGGCAGCAAAATGGGATGTGCCGCCCCTGCCTTCTGCTGTCTATGATGATCAATAATCCTTATGAAAATGTCCTTTGCTGTATATGGCAACACTCCCTAGCCTATCAATGTTATTTCTCTCTCTTTGTGTGTGTGGGGGGGAGAATCTGTTCATTATTATTATTTAACCAGAAAAGGAGGGAGCTGATCAATTTACAAAAATAGCCATACATATAAACATATAAACATACATTTTTTCTGGGGTACGCAGGGGTACTCATACCCCTAAACATTTTGTGAATCTTATTAAAACTTCTTGCTTAAACATCCTAAGTATCTTCAATAGTTTTTGTACATGTTTCATTGTGTTTTTAATATTTTGTTTGGACTCAGCTATATAGCTACAAATAAAACGGTTTAAGTGTGTTTTAAGTGCAATATACAATGTGACACTAGATGGCGGTGGTGAGCCTTGTGGAAAATTTAATGTATTTTTTAAAATGCTTTTTCAGAATGGTTTTTTAAAATGTGTGTAGATTCCACCCCAGAGTGGCTGGGGCAACCCAGACAGATGTGTTGCATATAAATAAAATAAGAATAAGAAGTATTATTAAAGTACCCTAAAGATCTTAAACATCTAAAATATTTAAATATCTCTGCTTAAAATAGCATATATTATTGTATACCAGTATTCTATAACTCTTTTCAACAAATTGGACTACTGAATCCCATTTGCTTAAAAAGGGTGATAGCCAATCAAGTGAGAGTAGAGCATCTGAATTAATGTGAATTCCTTAAGTCCATTTATTTCAGTCGGTTTACTCTGAATATGAGTTAACTAGAAGTTGTCCTATTTCTTTATATGCCATGTGTTTTCATCACATCAACTCAGTGTTTCTTAGCTTGTTCCTACCACTTGCCACCTACTTTTATGTTGCCTGGTTTAGAATCTATCTTCCAATATTTAGCATAAAGATTCCTTGCAAAACAGGTTGTACCGTCTGCACCTGAATTTTCCTAGTGATCCAGTAACCTTCAGTATAATTAAAAAGGCACAATAGTAGGTCAACAACTAAATTTATGAGTTAAAAAAAATTGACTATAATTTTAGCCATTCACATGGGACGCATGTGGCTCTATGGGTTAAACCACAGAGCCTAGGACTTGCCGATCAGAAGGTCAGTGTTTCGAACCTCCGTGACGGGGTGAGCTCCCGTTGCTCGGTCCCTGCTCCTGCCAACCTAGCAGTTCGAAAGCATGGCAAAGTGCAAGTAGATAAATAGGTACCACTCCGGCAGGAAGATAAACAGCGTTTCCGTGTGCTGCTCTAGTTCGCCAGAAGCGGCTTAGTGATGCTGGCCACATGACCCGGAAGCTGTACGCCGGCTCCCTCGGCCAATAAAGCGAGATGAGCACTGCAACCCCAGAGTCAGCCATGACTGGACCTAATGGTCAGGGGTCCATTTACCCCTTTATCTTTTTATAGCCATTCACTAATATTTCCTTACTGTCTAGCATTCCAACCATAAATGAAAAAACAACAACCACCCAACTCCTATTTTCTTCCTTTTGCTTATAGGGGCAGCATTTGACACCCCCTGTCTAGCTTGTCACTTTACTCTTCCATGGTAGCCAGCGTAATTGTATTGACATTTTTAAAGCAGCGTTCCTTCTACGTTTTCACCGCTCAAAATGTTGAGCCTTTCCCAAATTAAAAAGAAAGCAAGAAAGATCACCTGGTGTCTCTTCCTAGTGCTGTGTTACTTCAGCAACAACTGATATACCTTTGAAAAAAACCTTAATCTCATTTCCCCACCCCACCCCTGCTTAATTGTGACTAGGCACTAAATACTAGATATTTTCCGGATAAAAATGTGTTTATTGGGAGAAATTGGCACAAGGCAGATGGATTCCCATAAGGATTTTGTGCATGGTTTATTCGTTTGTTTTTACAAAAAAGGGGCAAATTGCTGCAGAACTGTGGAGGACTGGATTTAAAATTGGAAGCATGACAGGTTGGGAGGAACCAAAATGGACAGATTCATCCATCTCTACTTACTGTCTTCCCCTTTCCTCCTTCCCTCCTTCCCTTCCTCCCTCTTTCCCAAAGGAAGGACCAGTCACTATTGCAGAGGCCTGAACTGGCCACTTGGAGAGGGCTCCCACTTTCTCCCTTCCACTGCTCCATCCATTTTGACTTCCCCCCCCTCCCATTTCCCCCTTCCTTATCTTCTTCCAAGGCCCACAATTCCACCCATGAAATTAGGCTGAGAGTGACAGGTTGCCCACCACTGCTTAAATCACCCACACAATAAATTCACTTTGCAGGCACTGATTCACAATGCACCTCTTGCTGGGCTTGTTTGAAAACACTGAGGAATTAATTGTATATATTTTTTAAGTGGTGGGCTGGTGGGTGGAAGGCAAAACAGGCAGAAGCAGGGAAGACTGAATCGCCTCCTGACCTATTACCATTTGGCAGTTCTATATTCAAACAGATGGGGATAGAAAATCAGTGAAACAGCCTTGAAAGGAACTGTGCAATCCAAAAAGTATTCTGCTGGGGAATGCCAAGTTAATACGAATAGTCTTCTTACAAATGGCAGGAAATGGCATTCAAAATTGCCTTTTTTTCTTTGGGGTGCCTCCTGGTACTGACTGCTGTGGGCCCAAGTACCGTAGTGTGTTCCTCAGACTTTTTTGAATTGAATTGAGATTCCCAAGGACCAGATATTTCAAGAGAAACAGAGTGGAGTGGCAGGGATCTTTTGACTGCCAGAAGTGAACATCAAGAGAGATTTCCAAATCACTAAGGAAGAAAACCCAGAGTATTTCTCACACCCAAAATCAAATTGTTCTGGGCCAGAAAAGATCTGTTAATGCTACTGCCTAACTGGAAGTCATTTAGCTCAGTAACAGCGGAGTTTGGTTCATTCTGACCTCTACTGTATGATAACTCTTTGGGCTGGTTCCACTAGCCTTTCCAGACAGGTAAAAGGTAAAGGCAAAGGACCCCTGGATGGTTAAGTCCAGTCAAAGGCAGATATGGGGTTGCGGCGCTCATCTCACTTTTCAGGCTGAGGGAACCGGCGTTTGTCCACAGCCTGCTTTGCGGGTCATGGGGCCAGCAGGACTAAACCACTTCTGGCGCAATGGAACACCGGGACAGAAGCCAGAACGCATGGAAATGCCATTTACCTTCCTGCCAGAGCGGTACCTATTTATCTACTTGCACTGGTGTGCTTTCGAACTGCTAGGTTGGCAGAAGCTGGGACAGAGCAACGGGAGCTTACTCCATCATGGGGATTCAAACAGCCAACCTTCTGATCAGCAAGCCCAAGAGGCTCAGTGGTTTAGACCACAGCGCTACCAATGTCATGGGTTGCTGGATGGTATTTCCATGACATATTTTGATTGGCTGTCAGATTGGCAGGCTCGCTGCAAGTAGGTCTTCGCTTTAAGCGCAGGCTCCATGGTATGGGGACCTAGGCCCTTAATCACTTCTGCACCGGTGAAAAAACAGTATCTTCCTCTGCAGCTCCAAGCTGGTTGCGGGAGAGAGCACTGAACTATGTGCACTGAGCTCTCTCATCTCCATTTCCCACAAAGGCTATGGCTTTGTTCTACCTTCACAACTGGAGGCACTCTGCCCAGTTGCACTCCGACTCTCTGGTGGCTGGCTTCCCATAGGTATCTGTCTGGTCACTGTGAGAATAGGATGTTGGTCTGGGTGGACTACTGACCTGCTCCTCCAGGGTTTTTCTCGTGTTCTTATGAAAAGCTGTGCTTCTGGCGTGTAAGGACGGAGTTTCCATGTCAAAGATTCTGGCACACATGAGCCCCAGGCCCTGAGTGTTTCCTGCTCTTCCTTAAAACTATCTGACATGAAGAGAAGTACTTACCTGACAACCAAACAGATCTACAACCACAGATAAAATTAGTCACCAGCAAACTCTTGTATAGGGAGGGCCCATCAATTGCATGACATACAGTTGTCAAGTCTCTGGTAAATAAACAGAATGCCCTTAAGCTTCAGGTTTTCTAATTTGCCTCTCCCCACAATAACTAAAGTTGCGTCAGTAGTTTTCCATTTCTAATTACTGTGGTGCTATGACATCTGCTGGTACCCATCGATTATCTCATATGGATTGGGCTGTTCTTATATTCTAGCTAATCTGGCCGTAAATATCACACACGTTCCCTACAGAGATTTCAGCCCATCTGCTGCAGAAGCAGAGAGGTTAAGCGCTCAGTGGAAGAACAGAGGCAATCGAGGCAGCAGCTGAACACTGTGGATGCTGCTGAACTAGAGCCAAGCTAACCAACTGGCAGATTCCAGCATCGGTGCCTTCAACAAACTCAAGTGTTTCTTCTTCCTCTTTGCAATAAAAAATGGCCACTTTTTTTTGTTCCACAAATATTCAAGTTGGGTTTTTTTGTCCACACAGGCAGCTCATCAGCTCCCTTTGGCTGTGTTGTGCTCAGGGAGGGAGATAAAATAGTGGTCTGGTTCACATGCCACGATAAGTCACGGTATGACTTATCGTGAGAGTGTGAGAGTGTTGGCTTTCAGCAAAAGGTTTGCAAGTGCTTTGTTCCTCCCCAGTCTTTTTAGCTGAGTGCAGAATGGTAGCTAAACCATAGTTTGGTTTAGTGTGTCATCCAAACATGGGATCTTGATTTAAGGTCTTTGCTCCACAATCTATAACCATGGGAGAAACCTTGGCTGCAGATCGTGGAAGCAGATACCTTAACCACAATCCAAGGTTTGGGTGACATGCTAAGCTAAACCATGGCTTGGCTGCTACACTGACCTAAACAGCCTGGGGAGGAGATGGACAAAACACCTGCAGTCTCCTTCACAGGAATCAACACGTTCACACGTTTGAGCAAAGCCATCGTTTGGCTTATCACTATGTGAGAATGCAGCTTATGTGCGCATGAGTGTTGTCTGTATGCGTGCACACACTTTTTCCAGATGAATGTAGTCTGTTGGAAACAGGAGAAAACTAAGCAGAAACACGCCGACTTCAACTGACAACTGTGTGTGTGTGTGTGGTGATTTGGCAAGGTATCACAATTCTTACAATTCTGGAGATAATAGCTTTCAAAATAGTTGGTTGTGTTTATAGAGAGGCCTCGTTTTCCATTCTGTGCATGCACATTTCTTTTCATTCCCTGTTTTCTTTTGGGCAAACAAGTCCAGCAGGTTCTTTAAACACGATAAAAACCTGCAAAATGAGCTCATGGTGAAAGCAGGGGAAGCTATCATCTGCCCTGAACCTTGCTAAACCTATGTTTTTCCCTAAAGCTACAAAATCATTGATATCATAAGCTATGAGCTCACTGACACCAGCTGGGGATGAAATATTCAAGGAGAGCTTTTCGCTTGGCCTCAAAAAGCCTTCTTTTCCTCATCAAAGTAAGGTACGCTCTCTTTTTCAATAGAAAGAAGAAAAGGATGCGATGTCTGTGCTAAGTTACAGCCACTGGAATAGTTTCACAGACCTCAGTGGAGTTAAGAATACAGCTGCTGGTTACACAATGTCAGTATGAGTCCTACTGATTTCTGTTCCTGTATGCAGGTAAACGCTCTCCATGTAAAAAGCAATTCAGCAGCATATGTTTAGTGAGAAACATTGATTTGCCTGCGCTCTCAATGGGATGATATATGAGCCAACATGAAAGTCAATAACAGAAGCCAAACGTATGAACTTGAGATAAGCAACAGAGGGAAAAGAAAATCAATCTTAACCAGGCTGCCATTGCAAAGAAATGTTCATATTAAGGAAGGATAGAAAAGTTACAAAAGGCACTTCACTAGCGTACCTGAGACCAATTACGTCCTTGGACTATCATGGTACTGATATTGATAGAGTTCTATAGAAGATTTAGGATAATCATAGAGAAAGCATGAAAGCAAAAGTCATATTGCATGTCAGAAACAATGACTGTGGTCCAACCAGATGGATTGTGTATAGAGGTATACTCACATTGCCCCCTTGAGTATTTCTTCCACACCATCAGAGTGATTCCTACCCTTTTTGAAGAGGGAGACCGGGTTATGTTATCCGTTCTAATGGAACAGCTGCTCCTTAAAATATCGCCCCCCCAAATCCCTTCTCCATTTTGGTATTCAACCAGTAAATATCTGACATGTTCACATGCATTTCAGGATTGGTACTCTGAAATTCGGAAACTATTCTGTCAGTAAAAATCTGACTTACGTGGGTGTAGGTTGTGTTTTTAACACTTTACCCTTGACATCCTGGAATTCTTTAGCTGTTGTGTGTGCAAAAATGTGATGTTTGCTGTCTCTCTGACGCCCCCAGCCACAGTTATAACCCAATCTTTTCTTTTTAATCACATGTCTTCAGTTTGATGTGATATATTTACTTTTATGTTTAACCTATATTGTTGGTTTCCTGGGAAGGTCCTAATGGCCAATGAAAAAGATACATTTAGTTACACAGAAGAACTGATAGCACAACTCTTAGATACTTCCTCCTTTTCAACAGCATATGTATTTATTTATTTATTTATTTATACATACCCTCCCTTTTTCCCTGATAGGGATTCAATGTGTCTTACAGAAAAATAAAAGAACATCTAAAAACATGGGCAGGGGGCAAGAAAAAACAACACAATTAAATATTGATAGAATTAAATATTACGTAAATATACAGTGAAGACAGGAGTGCCTGGCGTGCTCCGGTCCATGGGATCACGAAAAGTCGGACACGACTAAATGACTAAAGAACAACAACAACAAATATACAGTATGTGTGTGTGTGTGTGTGTGTGTGTGTGTGCGCGTGTGTAAAATTGTGTAGTATCTGTCTGTCTCAGGAGACAATGGAAGAGTGTGCCTTCAGGGGTGAAGTCAAACTTTTGTGTTTTCCCCCCAAATTTTGTTATTGATTTTCACAAAATTATAAACACACTAACAAAAACAAACAAACTAACAAAAATCATAACCTTATTAAAACTAATCTTAATAACATTGTTGAGTGACTTCCTCGTATCCCCCTAGTTGAATTTCAATGCATATCATTTTAACGGTTTTCCAAATCAAAATTCTCATAAACTTAACTTATTCTCTTGACATCATTCTATCTTCCCAATTCAGCATTAAACATGTTAATTTATCACATAACTTATTTAAATCCTAAGCCTAACTGGTAATTGCAAGCTTTTTCCGATTAATTTAACTTAACGTATTTAACTAAATTTCATCCATTCTTCCTGGTACTCCTCCTTGTTCTGGTCGCAGACTCATCCAGTCAGGTTGGCTAGCTCCGAAAAATCTATTGTCTTCACCTGCCAGTCTTCCACAGTTGGCATTTCTTGCATTTTCCACTTCTTAGCTAGTAAAATTCGGGCAACAGTTGTGGCATACAAAAATAATTTAACATCTTTTTTGGGCAATTCCAAACCTGTTATTCCAAGAAGAAAGGCCTCTGGTTTCTTAATAAACGTATATTTCAACATTTTTTTCAATTCATTATAAATCTTTTCCCAGAAGTCTTTCACCTTGGGGCAGGTCCACCACATGTGATAAAAAGTTCCTTCTTTTTCTTTACATGTCCAACATAAATTATCACAGTTATGATAAATCTTTGCTAGTTTAACAGGAGTCAAATACCATCTATACATCATTTTCATTATATTTTCCTTTAACATTGTGCATGCAGTGAACTTAACCCCTTTCTTCCACAATCTTTCCCAATCCTCAAACATTATGTTATGTCATACATCTCTTGCCCAATCTATCCTCACTGATTTAACTTGTTCATCCTTTGTATGTCACTCCAACAGTAACTTATACATTTTAGACAGATTTTTAACTTTAGTATCCAACAACTCCGTCTCCAACTTAGATTTTTCAGAAGCAAAACCGTTTTTCTTATCTAATTTATACAATTCATTAATTTGGTAATAATGTAACCAATTTAACTTATCTTTAACTTGATCAAATGGTTTTAGCTTGTATCCTTCTTTATCCTCCAATAATAAATCTGAATATCTCAACCATTTGGTATCCATATTTAACTTTTTCTGGGCCTTTGCCTCCATTGGTGAAAGCCATCTGGGCGTCTTCCTTTCTAAAAGGTCTTTATATTTTATCCAAACATTGTACAACGATTTCCTAATTGCATGATTTTTAAATGCATTATGGGCCTTTACCTTATCTTATCATACCATAAATATGCATGCCATCCAAACACATTGTCAAATCCCTCCAAATCTAATACATCAGTATTATCTAGTTGTATCCACTCTTTAATCCAACAAAGCACTGCTGCTTCAAAATAGATTTTCAAGTCTGGCAGGGAAAATCCCCCTCTTTCTTTAGAATCTGTAAGTAATTTATATTTAATTCTGGGTTTTTCCCCCTACCAGATAAATCTAGATAAAGCTTTCTTCCATTCTGTAAAACATTTCACACTGTCTATAATTGGGAGGGCTTGAAACAAAAAAAGCATCTGTGGCAACACATTCATCTTAACCACTGAAATCCGGCCCATTATTGACAATTTTAAATTTGACCATATCTCCAAATCTCTCTTGATTTCATTCCATAATTTCTCATAATTATCTTTGTACAAGTTCAGATTTTCCCCAGACAGATTCATGGGGTGAAGTCAAACTTTTGGAGAGTTGTGGCTGTAGAGATTGATGCAGAAGAGACATGTTTTGTTGCAGCTGGGGCAGATGGAGGTGTCTGGCTATGCTGACATCTGTTCTTTCTGCACTCCTAACAGCAGTCATTCCTTGCCTGGTTCCTGCTATGGATACATGACCTGAAAAGAGAGAGAGAGAGTCTATTAAAAACATACAGTGAATTACAATAAAAACAGCATAGCATCAGCCCATTCGTTAAAAGCAGTCAGTTCCCCAAAGCCTGTTGGAAGAAGACCGTCTTCGCTGGCAGAAGGACAGCAAGGAGGGAGCCAGTCTAGCCTTTCTAGGGAGGGAGTTCGAAAGTGTGGGAGCAGCCACCGAGAAGGCCCTGTTCTGCATCCCCACCAAGCATTCCCGTGAAGATCTCAAAGATCTCAAAACACGGGCAGGGTTGTTTGAGGGAATACGGTCTTTCAGGTATCTTGGACCTAAGCCATGTTGGCCTTTATAGGTCATAACCAGCACTTTGAATTGTGTCCCAAAGCAGACTGACAGCCAGAGAGGCTGCTGCGACAAGGGGGTCATATAACTAGTCCCAGCTAAGAATCTGGCTGCAGCTCTTTGAACCGGTTGAAGTTTCTGAGCACCTTTCAAAGGCAGCCCCACACAGAACACATTACAGCAATCCAAATGATCATACCTAATGCATCAGTTCTTTGAGATAAATATGAGCTCTTAATGAAATGAAAATGAAAATATGAAATATATGAATGAAATATATGAAATATATGAAATATATATGAAATCTGAAGCACAGAGGGATTATTGCAAGAAGAATCTTATCCCAAGAGGTTTGAGGTTTCTAAAAGAACAAGGCATGTTTCCATTAAATGAGGAATTTAAAAATAAGTGGATGGCAATTTTGAGCAAATGATTGGCCATTTGTCATGGATGCTTTAGTTGAGATTCCTGAATTCCAGGGGGTTAGACTAGATAACCCCTGGGTCCCCCAACTTTACAATTCTATAATCAATTAAAAAAATTAAAAGGGGACTAAAGAGATTAAGAAAGAACTTAAAAGAAAAAGGGATAATATAACAGCAGATCTAATCAACCACATGAGCTCATCAAGGAGTCATATAATAATTAACCAGAATGAAAGGCCTACAATTAAAAAAAAAATTCAGAGGGATTTTAGAGATGATTAAGAGGGTAAAGTTTATAGCTGGAAGAAAAATAAACTAGAGACTCATAAGTTAGCAACTTTCAAAAAAACAGTTGGAAACAAACCATGAGGTAGATACTGTTAATAGTTTCCCCCTCTAATATTAGGGATGTTTCCACCTGTGACTCATCTTGTCATAACAGAACAAAACACTGACATGCGAAAATCTTAAAAACCATCTCATTTTAATCTATAGTTGAATTACAAGCATTATTTAGGAAAGTGCAGAGATGCAGTTTTTCTCAAGGGTGCCAATGGACTCAGTTATACAGCTGCAAATAAAACAAATTGTGACACTAGGCAGCCACAGTGAGCTACAGAAAATTTAAAACATTTTTTGAAAACGATTTTTTTAAAGCATTTTAACGATGTTTTTAACATGTGCGTAGATTCCACCAATGTTGCAAGAATCAACTTTTTGATTCCTTTCTATTTTATCACTTTGGAAATGTTTGAAAACCAACAAACCATTTAAAAAAAAGAAATTCCAGTTTATTTCTACGATTGAAAGGAGTGGGGTTGAGTCCCACCACCAAAACAGTGACAGTTTGAAAGGTTGCAAGGATTTTAGCTGGGGCAATCAGAATAAGATCCACTATTTGACTATTGACTCAAAGCCCTAAAATGTATTTTATATAATTGACTTTTTACTTCTATTCTTTGTATATCATATTGCTGTTTTATTGCTATGGCTGATGGCTGACGCAAATAAAGATTCCTTCATTCAGTGACAGTCCGAAAGTGGCCCCAAATATATTGGATATGTTATAATAATTGCCATCGGTTACGCACAGTTATGGAATGTTGTTTATAATTTTTAATCTCGTCTCATGGCTTCTCTAAAGAAGAGCTCTATGCTTGTTGAAATGAGTCATGCTGGTTCTGAGTTTGACAACAATACGATTCGATTTTCGGGGGACGGGCAGTTTTGAACCTGTATTTTTGGAACAGAAGCAAGTGGAAACCTTTCTTTTTAAACTCGGATTTTAAATGTAGGAATGAAATGTTCTCTCGTGAAGAACTTCTGCAGCGCAGGCATACTATTTTCAGCCCCTTCGTGCTGCAGGAGGAATCTGTTCATTAATTCCATTTCTCCACCGCTCAATAAGGTTTCATTGTGATGACTGGCTAAGGCCACAGAAGAATGCAGCCCCTCTGCTTGGGTCTTGGCTAAATGGGAGCAGCACACAATGGAGTTTCAGGGACGTTGTTGTCGCAAAAGGGAGATGGGAAATCAATATGTGGCAGTCGCTTCAAAATTGGCAGCCCCTCTGTGTCCCCCTCTTGCTTTTCCCAGAATCAGGACTGAAAGAGAGTCTGAGCCCAACTCAGGTACACCAGCATCACTTTCAAATCCAGGGCCAGTGTGACAAAATGGTTAGAGTGTCCTACCTGGAAGATCTGAGTTCAGATCCCCACCCAGCTATGAAGCTTACTGGGGGACCTTCAGCCTGAAGTTCTGAAGACCACCGTTTTTAAAAACATTCTGTTGGCAATCTTAGAAGCCAAGACCCAGGTTTAGGGCACTGGCACTTTTGTGGGTGAATCACAGCGGAGATTTAAAACTGCAAAAAATGCAGCAAATAAAGGCATGTAAATATAGGCTGTAAAACCTTTAAAATGTGAATTCCAAAGTATCCTACTTTAATAGCTGTTGGGCTAGCTTCCCTAGCACAAAGGCAGACCACACACCTGGTAAATTATAAAACGGTTTACTTACAAAACTCTTCAAAGGTCAGATTCATGTGCTTTTCCCATATGGCAGTCCAAAAAAAGTGCACAGGCAGTAAAACGTTGCTTGGTTACAAAATGGTAAAAGTTCCTAAACCATACGAAAACACTAGTTTCAGACTTTGTTCTTATCTGGAACAAAAGCCATGCAGCTGGAGGGAGCAGTTTAGAGCTTCTCAGACACAGAATTCACATGTAGACTGAGTACAACAGAAGACTTGGTTGCCCATTTTCCCCCAAGGTGAGGGGAAGTGACATAGGCTAAGCTTGGCAGGGCAACTTACTTTATGGCATTTAACCCTTTCATGTATTAATTAGACTAAAGCATGCTGATTATATCAGGCTGATTACTCTACACATTCTTTTCTTTTCTTTTTGTACATAATTTTATTAAGTTTTCTGTTTACAATTTAAAATACTCATTTTACATCCTTAAGATATCAATGCGTTCCCTTCTCTTTCCATGGTTGATTTTGCATATCATAAATCCCTGCATATTTTACAAAAACATTCAGCATTCCATTATTGCATCCATCATAACTTGTTTACATGGTTGAATTTATCTTAATGCCGCCAGCATTTTCAGATGTACACAATTGTTTCCCATATATTCAATAGATGTTTTCCAATCTTCTTTAAATGTATGTTCTTGTTCTCTTATTCTATAGATTAAGTCTGCGAGTTGTGCACATTCTGTCAACTTAAGTTTTCCATTTTGGGGCTAACAAAACACGTGCCACAGTAGTAGCATACATAAATAACCTCGGGGAGCACAGGTATAAGCCAAACTCCCAACGCTCTAGGGTGCATTGGCTCCTCATCAGAGATATGCATATTTACTATATCCACCAAATTTTAGTATAATTACATGCTCTGTGAAGAATTATGTTCTTTTGTCTGTTCTGGACATCAGTTCCACTGCCCATAAATAAAACACGTGAAGAAGACTGATTCAAAAGTTGGGGGTTGCCAACTCTTTTAGATCTATGGGGACATTTAATGAGTGTTCCTTAAAGGTAAAGGTAAAGGTACCCCTGCCCGTACGGGCCAGTCTTGACAGACTCTAGGGTTGTGCGCCCATCTCACTCAAAGAGGCCAAGGGCCAGCGCTGTCCGAAGACACTTCCGGGTCACGTGGCCAGCGTGACATCGCTGCTCTGGCGAGCCAGAGCCGCACACGGAAACGCCGTTTACCTTCCCGCTAGTAAGCGGTCCCTATTTATCTCCTTGCACCCGGGAGTACTTTCGAACTGCTAGGTTGGCAGGCGCTGGGACCGAACAGCGGGAGCGCACCCCGCCGCGGGGATTCGAACCGCCGACCTTTCGATCGGCAAGCCCTAGGCACTGAGACTTTAACCCACAGCGCCACCCGCGTCCCTTTCACTAGCCTTTCCCTGAGTGTTCCTTACACTAGCCCTAATTTTTCAGCATTGTTAGCCTTTGTTAACAAGAGATGAAATAATTATAAAATATATTGTCATCATGGTGTGTTCTAAGAAACATGAATTATTAGATTACAAGAGGGGTGAGTAGTTCCTTCCCAATCATAACTTTCTATTCCCTTCCAGATTAGTCTTGGCAGTTTGGATAATGAAAATGTCAAAATGTGGAAATCAGCTGCCTTTAGGTTAAGAAGGTACATTATTACAGCTTGTACATTGTCACCATTAATTGAAATTGAATTCAGCAAAGGGGGGGTCTTCATTTCATCATGGCCAAATTACAGTGAAAAAACAATAAGAATAACTGGGCTGGGGAGAAAGGTAGAATGCGGAAACAATGGCATGGCTGACACAGAGCAGATTGATGAATCAGTAAAAATAGCATTTCAAAAGAATTGGATTAATATCTAGAAAATAGGTTGGTGGATGGAAGAGAAGCTATTCTATTCAAAGATTTTGCTGTATTTGTATGCCACATGATACTGGTTCCACACTTGCAAGGAATCAATATTTTAGCGTGACCACCTATTTTTTGGAACTCCCTGCCAATGGATATTAGGCAGGTGTTAAAAATATTCATACATACCCACACTCAATCCCACAGATACTTCCTTTTCCCACCACCATCCCTCACCCCTCACCCCTCACCCCACCCTTGTGTTAGACTTCCAATCTACTCAATTGCAATTTCTTTCCACTTCTATTACTTTCTTTCACACACTTTTAAACCAACTTTCTACTTCTTTTTCTTTTTTTAAAGGATTGTATGAAATGTATTGAAATATACTCAGAGTTGCAAAGTGATTTCATGCGCTTTATTCAGCTCATAGTGGTGAGGAGGAATGAATGCAAGTCCCCTCAAAGTATCTGCTTTATATACATTATTTACACAATGGGCTGCACACGATTGGCTAATTCCAGAATTCTACTGTAAGCCAATCAGGTTGTGGATTCACTTCTATCTGGAGCATGATTCGGTGGTTCCTGCCAACCAATCATACTGCTGCATTGTTCTAGGACCAATCAGACTGCTGCCTTTTGGATCCTATTGTTCTAGGACCAATCAGACTGCTGCAGTTTGGATCCTATTCAACTCAGTACATAACATGCATGTTTGTATGTTTGTATATTCGTAACATGTATGTATTAATGTTGAATTATTTTAATAATAAAAATTTAGTTTATTTTTTTTAAAAAGGATATTAGGCAGGTGTTTCCATTGCACCATGTTCTCACTCTCCGTGGCGGAGGAAGGGGTGTGTGGTGGGGGTGGGCCACCCTCGGTTTCACCACTGAGGTGAACCACTGGGTTTCATCACTGAGAGGGTGACAAAATGCCAGGCAGCACTCACCCCAGGGCCCACAGTGTGCCTGAGTCACATGTTTCTCCTGGGAGAGATGCTGTGGCTTGGGTGCATACAGGCTCCGTGGTGCCCAAATGGTCTGCCCACCGCCTCCCCTCAGCTGTAGGACGGCTGAGGGAACAGAGGCAGGCAGGCTCCTAAGAGGCCCCATGGAGCGTCCTGCCCTCGCTCGCCCCCACGGGCTGCTGGCCCCACCCCTGGGCGCAGGGCATGCGCGCCACCCCAGGTGCCCAATCGGCTTGCTCCACCACTGGTATTCATATCAGTTGAAAGCATGTGGATTTTTTTTGGGGGGGGTCCCTCAAAAACCTGCATGAACATGGAATGGACTTGCCTGTCTGCTCATGTGCATAAGACGTGGATCAAATACTGTTTCATCCATCCAAAGCTCACGACATCTCTTAGTAAGGCTGAGAGAGAACCATGCCAAACCGAGAGTGATTTTTCTCCCTTCAAGAGAGTCATTTATACATCCTCACTCCACAGAGCCTGGGAAGAAAAACCAAAGGCTACTTGTTGTTCTTGTTGTTGTTTAGTCGTTTTGTCATGTCTGACTCTACGTGACCCCATGGACCAGAGCACGCCAGGCACTCCTGTCTTCCACTGCCTCCCGCAGTTTGGTCAAACTCATGCTGGTAGCTTCGAGAACACTGTCCAACCATCTCGTCCTCTGTCGTCCCCTTCTCCTTGTGCCCTCCATCTTTCCCAACATCAGGGTCTTTTCCAGGGAGTCTTCTCTTCTCATGAGTCTACTTACTCCCTTTCAAAGTGGAGATTTGCAACCAAATTCCTTTGTCCCATGTTCAAAGGTAAATATTCAGCATTAGAGCAGAGAATATTCACAGTTCATTATCAGCTAGTTAAAATCCAGTATGCAGCCATGGAAAAAACCAGAGTTAGCAATGCACATTTAATCATTCTTCATTTCAGTGTCAATTAAACGATTGTACTTAACATGGACATCAAAAACGTTTGCCCACCTAGTGTCAACTAACCAAGGAGCAGCTAAAAGAGAAACAGAGTGGAACATATAAGCAACTAAAACTTCAAGGCAAATAATATTAAACCAGCCTGAAACTGGGGCCAAGAAGTCACAATGTGCAGAAAGACAAAGGCATAAGATTAAGTTTCCGGACATTGCAGAATGATAGAAAGCACTGGAGACCTTTTGGGAAATGATATACAATGAATTGAAGAAAATGTTCCATCTAACATTTGTTAAAAAACCTGAAGCATTTTTGTTAGGGATTGTAGGGAAAGACCTGCCAAGGAAATTGAAATATATTTTCATGTATGCAACAACGGAGCAAGAGTCTTAACAGCACAAGGATGGAAGAATGAGGAAATCCCGACTAAAGAACTATGGCAAGAAAAACTGGTGGATTATGCAGAATTGGCAAAATTGACACACAAACTACGGGACAAGGATAACTGTGACTTTAAAGATGAATAGGAACCCAGTACAAAGTACTTAAAGAAGCAACGAAATGAACTGGACCCCTTGGCAGGTTTTGAATAAACACTCGCAAACTTTTATTGATAACAGCTAGTTAGATAAATTAAGGATCTATATATAATTTTGTAACACGCAGAGAATAACATTTGTTGATAAACCAGAGAGAGGAGCTGAGGGAAGTCGGGGGGGGAGGGGAGGGTTTATTTTATGGGGGGGAGGGGGTGAAATTAAGGATGATATGTTTTTTGATAAAATGTCTTGTTGAAATTCCTAATAAAAATATTTTAAAAAGAAAAGAAAGGAAGCACTGGAGACCACAGTCTTTCCAGAAATGTGGTAATGCTCCCTAGAGTGTCCAGTTAAGTGGGCCATAACAGCCTCATTCATTTAGGATGCCCCCAAAGAGAGACCCACTAGCTTACCGTCTCATAGGGCAGCACCAGAGACTTCAAAATATGCTGAGCAAAAATTTGCAAAGCAGAAATGTGACAATGGAGCAACTGATCATTTTCCCTCATGGAAGGTGGTGGTGGTTCAACAACAATTCACAGAGCAGATGTACAAGGGCTACTTGATTAAATATCCTAGTTACAGGAGACTCCTAAGGCTCCAAACCCCACAACAGCACAAACCAAGAACAAATCCAAAGTTGTTGGTGTTTTTTCTTAAAAAAAATCAAAATATATAAAAGTCGGTTCATAACAGGCCCATGCAGACGTACAAGAACGAACCGTAACACAGAGAAAGCACATGCTAACGTTTGGACCACATTGAACACGCCATCAAATTTAGGCTCAGCTGCCTTCATAACTCCTATGCCATGTAACAAAATAAGATCATAACTCTTGAGACTGCCTACCAAAGAACTGAGTCCCAGGTGGATGAAAATTCATTCAGAGCACAAATCTGATTTCATTGCACTAGAATTAAGATATGTTTTGAGATGGAATACTGATCTTTCAATCTGTAGCGGAAATGGCTTATAACTGAAGGACATTCTTTTAAGCATTCTTCTGTGATATCTTTCTCTCTGCGGGATTCTGGTCCTCATTAACAGAAATTCATCCTTTCCTGCGAGGGCTGTTCTTTTTCAAAGCTGCCAGGGGTTTGCCCTTTGTTGCTTAGTCGTGTCCTTTAGAACAGTTTATGTGGAGTAGTCCAACGGAGTCTGAAGTTTCAGACATGAAATACTTGAAGCGAAGTGGCGATTTTTAAAGGGGGGGGGAGGAATTCTGTCTGGTTCATTTCTGCACAAAGAGTTGCACTTTCAATAGCGCTATTGCTTTAAACTAAAAAATTTAAAGCAGGCAAAATTCCCTGTCCACCGGTCCACCTGTCCATCACCTGGCTGTAGAAAGAATGTGCAACAAATGAGCAATGATAAAAGGCACTGAGAAAGCAGCGATAAAGTACAACTTCAACAGAGGTGTAAAAACATGCACAGATCATAATGTCTTGACAGCAGTTAACCAACAGTGATTAAATGACAGCTCATTATAAAGGTTTTTTGTAAAGCTCATATTAAAATTGCACAGACCCTTAGGCCCAGTCATTCATTTAAAGCAGTATCACACCACTTTAAACAGTCATGGCTTCTTCCCCCAAGGTATGCTGGGAACTGTATTTTATTAAGACAGCTGAGAATTGTTAGGAGATGCTTATTCCCCCCACAGAGAGCTGCAATTCCCAGAATCCCTCAGGAAGAGGGATTGGTTGTTAAACCGCTCTGGGAATTATAGGGGAGGAGCAGAAAAATTGAGGTGACCTTGATGTCAGCAGGACAACAGCTTCTGAACAGGAGCAATCTGACCCATCACTTTGGATGTTGTGTGCTGGGGTGCACAATTGAGAGCCTTCCCCAATTAGAATGTATCTTCATTGCATGGGTCTTATTCTTTTTATATATATATATATATAATTTTTATTAACAGGCCAATCAAATCACATTAATTCCAAATCACATTAGTTCCAAATTATACAGCCAAATTTTTTAAAATTTCAAAATTTCACAGTTCTGTCCAGTTCTGTCCAGATAGTCTCCTTATTATTTTCCTCATCTTCTTGTTGTAATCATATATTCCTTTCTTTGAAATCTCTGATAATCTTCACAAGGGTTGAAAACAAACATGTCCTGTGTGGATTTTACACTCTCCAGGAACCATATCACGTAAAGGACAGCCGCCATTTCCACACCTCTGTAAACAATATTCTTACAGTCTGTCTGTCATTTCCACCGGCCTGCGAAACTATATCTCGGGGGGGCCCTGCCGGGTCAAATTGACATTCCATACATTCACATTCCGATGACCACGGTCCTCCTCCCCCCGTCCTCCTGTAGGCAGGCCGTCTTGACGAGTCTATTTGAAACTGCGTCACAAAACTTTCCTTCTGTTCCCGATTCTTGGGTCTTATTCTTGAGTGTCAGATGACTCTTGCTTTCCATGCATGACGTGGTTGGATAGGAAAACAGAACCTCCACCCTTTCCTTTTGGTTAACTTTTTATCCCTTTTGTCAAGAAATCAAGAAGACCCCCCCCCCCGCCGCCGCCGCCTTCTTTGCACTCTAGCCCAATTCTCAGAGATGTGAGGATCTCTCCAAATTGGCCTGGAATTTCACTTTATGATAAGTTCAGGGCAACCTGGCTGTCCTCCTCTCTTGCTGGAATCATTAATCATCCAAAGGCTGGAGGCAGTAGCAGTCCAAGCCATTTAGTGCTGAAGGTCCAAACTGATCCTTCTGGTAATAAGAGATCATCACAACCGATGAGGGAGGCCGGTTGCTGTGTATCAGGAGGACTGTTAAATTGAAACCGCTCTCTACCACAGTGATGAAAAGAGAGGCCTTATAATGGTGCCTCTCTTTCTAGCACAATATGTAAGTAGGGTTAAAGGATATGGAGGAGCGGAGACCATAGTGTCCTCATAGGAGAAAATCTGCCAGCAATGGTTGACATAACTAAAAGTATTATTTGACTGCCCTTGTAAAGTTAAGTTTCAACGTATTTTATAATGAAGGATGAAAGCAGTGCTTCACTTCAGAAAACCACAATATCATATAGCCAGAAGAAGGCTTCAGAACATCGTGAGTCAATACATTTTGAAATGATTCGTATCCAGAAATAGATCCGTGGCTCTTCTTACCCATCATTTCTTCTTTCTTCTTAAATTTGGCGGTTGGCTATTTCAGGATGGTTTTTAATTAAATTGTTTGGTGCTGTGTCATCGCTCCGCTTCTCCAGATTCCACAGTGGGCAGCCTTAAAATATTCTCTCATTGCATCAAACCAAGGACAAGAAGAGCAGCTGCGACACAAAAACATCACGGGGCAGATGGGAAAAACAGACAAATAGACCCTACTGAAAAACAGGGTATGAAACAGTCATATCCAACATATTAATGCCCCAATGATTTGAGCAGAAGCAAGCAAAGCATTGTTATTTTTTTACTAGCAAAATACCCATTAAGCTTGATAAATGGAAAAGGGATGGTGAATCTCAATTAATTCCTTAATTCTACCACCCTGTACCCCACAATCCTGACTAATGTCATCCCTGAGGCAGAGCAAGGACTGATACCATGGATTCCCCCCCCCCCATCTCTGACACTTTCTTCTGTCCTCCTTGATTTAGGGCCAAACAAGACTTTAAATATGTGAATGCATTTGATACAATTGGGTTTTCCTTAACAGTCGCGTTGGGGGGGGGGTGGCCAGGATTTTGATGATGGCATAAAGGAAGGAGGGTTATATTTTCCCTTTATGCCGCAGTTGTGATCAGTACCATTCTCCTAGGCACCAAAGTTAGGGCATGTTGAATTTGGCAACTTTCAAAATTCCAGAACTGAGGGGTGCTAAACAGTTGTAACATGACTTGGGTATTCAAAATATATTTTGGTTAAATTAATATCATTTAGTTTTGCTTGGTAGGTAAAAAGTGTGTAAAATAGCAGAGAAATAATTAAAATGATTGCCCAGTACTTGCAGTTGTGTGTTTGTTTGTTGTTTAGCATTACCTGACATTTTCAGAAGGTGAAATTTAAATTCTTTGGTTTTCCGAAAGCTGTTTATGTGCTTCTCCATCAAAAATGGACTTACCAGGCTAAATATTTCTCTTCTTCCCATATCTATATAGCATAAATGAAACTCACATTTTATTTGTAAAATGCTACATTTAGGTAGGCAGGAGGGGAAACCCACCAAATACGTTTTGTGCGCATGGAAAATGTGGTTGAGACTTTCTAGTATCTTCCTTAAGTTTAGCAGTTAAATCCATGTGATGATCAGTGTTCCCTCTTGATCCAATAACAAACATATCCATAGTGAAGTTAAAAGGAAATAATAAAAGGTAGAGGACTCCTGACAGTTAAGTCCAGTTGTGAATGACTTTGGGGTTGCGGCGATCATCTCGCTTTACTGGCCAAGGGAGCCAATGTTTGTCCGCAGACAGTTTTCCCGGGTTATGTGGCCAGCATAACTAAGCTGCTTCTGGCGAACCAGAGCAGCACACAGAAACGCCGTTTACCTTCCCGCCGGAGTGGTACCTATTTATCTACTTGCACTTTGACATGCTTTCGAACTGCTACGTTGGTAGGAGTAGGGACTAAGCAATGGGAGCTCACCCCGTCAAGGGGATTCAAACCGCCAACCTTCTGATCGACAAGTCCTAGGCTCTGTGCTTTAACCCACAGCGCCACCCGCGTCCCCGAAGTGTGTGTAGTAATACTCTAAAATTGCAGCCTTCGAATGAGTTTTGGCAATAAAAGCTAAAGGTCATGCAAATCAATCAGTAGGTTCTGTTATTAAGTTTAAATTTCTGGTATATTTCCACTTCTTCTTTTTTTAAGAATGCGTTTGTTATGTATTTTTAAAACTCACATAAATAATTTTTGCCATGCTGGTAATTTAACTTGAAGACGCATTCTGCAATGATCACTCATAGGATTATGAAGTTGCGCATAGTCTCCTTAATAGAACTACTTTTGAAGGGCTCATTCCCAGAGTGGGGGCGGGAATCAGTGCTTAACTCTCCACCTGGGGCATCATTTTGTAAACCAGACAGAAAAATATCTCAATGAAAAAGATGAATGCAATTACTGAGGATTGATGACCTCATGACAGCTATTGGGACATATCCTTGGCTGTTGGAACAGCATAGTCTGTAGCTCACGGTCTTTATGTCAGTAACTAATAGGTAAGGAGTGGGTTTATTTAATCATAGCTAAAGAGATGCTTTTTGTCATGAAATATTAAGACTGATATTTATTAATACTTGAAGAACACTCTTTGGTACCCAGCCCTTGAATGTGTCTGCATTAAATGAACCATTTAAGACGTAGGTTAAGGAAAAACCTGCGGGTCCAGGTTTTAATAATATTATTATTAATAATAATAATAATAATAATGCACACCGAAAGCACTTCCCTTCAAAGAATCCCAGGAACTGTAGTTTATGTCTACAGAGCTACAATTCCCAACACCCTCAACAACCTCAATTTGCACCCTCTCATCACCAAGAAATTGATAAATTGTCAATGCAGAGACAGCTTCCATATCTACCTACAGGACCAGCCCAAGACAATTTTTAGGGTTGCCATGTGTCCTCTTTTTTCAGGACACGTCCTCTTTTTCATGGGTAAAATTTATGTCCAGGTGGATTTTTAAAATTTGCCAAACTGTCTCTGACTATGCTTTCTGCCAACAAACACCTTGCCAACAAAGGTCCATATAGTAAAAGCTCTGGTTTTCCCAGTAGTGATGTATGGAAGTGAGAGCTGGATCATAAAGAAGGCTGATCGCCGAAGAATGGATGCTTTTGAATTATGGTGCTGGAGAAGACTCTTGAGAGTCCCATGGACTGACTGCAAGAAGATCAAACCTCTCCATTCTGAAGGAAATCAGCCCTGAGTGCTCACTGGAAGCACAGATCGTGAAGCTGAGGCTCCAATACTTTGGCCACCTCATGAGAAGAGAAGACTCCCTGGAAAAGACCCTGATGTTGGGAAAGATGGAGGGCACAAGGAGAAGGAGACGACAGAGGACGAGATGGTTGGATAGTGTTCTCGAAGCTACTAGCATGAGTTTGACCAAACTGCGGGAGGCAGTGGAAGACAGAAGTGCCTGGCGTGCTCTGGTCCATGGGGTCACGAAGAGTCGGACACAACTAAACGACTAAACAACATGCTTTCTGGATTAGACATAGACATAACTGGTGGCTGAATACTTTCCTCTTCTTTTCTCCTGCCTTCCTCAGCAATATACCACAGCTCCTATAGCCTACATCCAGTAGGGTTTTTAAAATGAGAGTCATCATAGCGTCCTCTTTTTTGCTCTTCAAAATATGGCAACCCTAGCAGATAACATGATGTCCTGCCCATTCCATGAATGAACTAGTTGTTGTCTTTTCCTTCAACACGGGCAATAGGAAAGCATTTTTCAGGGAATTTGGGGGCAGCGGGCTAGTTTAGCGGATGCATGACAGTCCTGTGGTTCACATAGCTTTGATGGCCAACCATTGTCTGGAGGCTAAGGAGATACTGGTTGGCGGTGGGACTGCTGCTCCCTCAACATCTGCCACTTGAGGCAGTTGCCTTACTCTGCCTAATGGTGGGGCCAGTCCTACTACTATGGTTTGGAAGAAAAAGGATGGGGAGCGGGATATTTCAGTTAATGTCAGTAAGGGGAAACAGGATGTGTGAGGAACGTTCATTTCCTGTTCATTTCAATGTTGTGTCTGAAGACGCTATAAGCCAAGAGTTGAAATAGGAAAGAAAATTCTATTGAAATTTGAGAGGAATAGGGGTCTACTGTCAATTCTCAGCACGCTTAACAAATGGACTACCCTTAACAAACCACAGAGCACTCTTTGCATCGAAACGAACTGACTAGACTAGATTTGAATTGGCCCTCAATAAAATTGGAGCTGTAGCAATTTGCCTTACAATGCTATTGTGAAGCTTGACCTATGTGGGATGTAACGTATTTTCTTTGTTTAAATTGCTATGTCATGATTTGTGGTTTTAGGTAATTTGACGATTCTGGTATTTATTGACTATTTTGAGAAGCAAATCCATTATACATTTTGTCCCATATTCTGAGGGAAGGGGCAGCAATGCCATGTGTCTACTGAATGGATTAATGTCTGAATCTCCCTTTCGCTCTGTTTGCTTGCTCTTATTTGGAATACAAAACCTGCTGCACATCTCTGAAAGGCGATATGAGAAAACCTTCCAGTCAACTGCCCCCAGAAACCGTGTTTTTGGGGTCAGAATGCAAAAGCCATTGCTCACCAATTTATAGAACATCCCACCGTGACAAGAAGACATTGTGGTCAGATCTCGCAAGCAGCCACCTCGCTATCGGGTTTAGATAGCTAAGGCTGTTGACATAGCAGTTCAAATCTACCAAAATGTGTTGACAGTCTCTGGAGAGGTCACAGGTTGAAAGGCCTCATCAAAAATATACATGGAAGGGGGAAAGATCTGAAGGACTAGAGAAGAAAGAGGGAAGATCATGTTTACATTTGCATGAGACAGCTGGGAATAATTTCAGCCTTTAAATATTTGGAAATGGAAGGCAGGCCACAAATACTACCTGGAAGTAAGTGCCACTGTATTCAATGGGGCTGACTCCTAGGTAAGCATGCCTAAGATTGCAACCTAATGGATGGATGAGCCAGGCATCAGCTTCTTGTGTGACCTCAAGAAAGCCATTATTAAGTCAGCCTTCCATCTGCAACATGGGCATAAAAGAATACTGACCTACCTTCCTGAGTTGTTGTAATGACAAGAGAGAGAGATTTATGTCAAGGGATTTGAACATCTTAAATACTATTTTGAAAATGTTAAGGAGGAGAAGCCTAGCAGGTAAAAAATAAATAAAGCAGCCTTTAATGAGCCCACAAAAAATTACTAGTCTGCATTTTTTTTTTTTCTTACCTTCTTACAGCAATAGTCTTCAACCTTTTCAGACCCAGGACCTACTTTTAACCCAAACATGGATCAGGATACACATTGGATCAGGCTGTGAAGTGTTAGTGGGTCCTGACCCACCCAGAGAACACTAGCAGGTGGCGCTGTGGTCTAAACCACTGAGCCTCTTGGGCTTGCCAATCGGAAGGTCGGTGATTCGAATCCCCACGACAGGGTGAGGTTCCACTGCTCGGTCCCTGCTCCTGCCAACCTAGCAGTTCAAAAGCACGTCAAAGTGCAAGTAGATAAATAGGTACCACTCTGGCGGGAAGGTAAACAGCATTTTTGTATGATCTGGTTTCCTTCACAGCGTCCCATTGTGTCAAAAGCAGTTTGGTCCTGCTGGCCACATGACCTGGAAGCTGTCTGTGGACAAACGCCGGCTCCCTCAGCCTCAAAGCGAGATGAACGCCACAACCCCATAGTCGCCTTTGACTGGACATAACCATCCAGGGGTCCTTTGCCTTTTACCTTAGTAGCTTAGAGGAGAATAGCCTGCATTTCCATGCTGGCCACAGAGGAGGGGAAGACCCTGCTTTGCAGCTAGTATTAAAAAAACAGGTTTCTAGCTTTTCAGTAGGGTGTGTGCAGACACAATGCCCTCCAGATGCTGGGGACTACAACTCCCATCAGCTCAAAATAGCATGGCCAGTGGTCAAAGATGATGGGAGTGGTAGTCCAAAACATCTGGAGGGCGCCATGTTACTTTCGTTGACCTAGTGGGCTAGGGGATAAAGTGATTCTTCCTCCATCCCCATTTACTTTATCGCACCAAGCCATCCTGATGTATTTCCTGTTAGGAGCTTGTCCTACTCTCGAGTAGGACCCTGGCAGAGACACATGCCCAACTGGCATGTTCTCTCCCTCCTGGTCGTTCTTTTGGGAGCTTCAAAAGCTTTCTTCAGCCCAAACATCATAGTGACTGATGTCAACAGACACCGGCACACTTAGGGATCTGCAGAGTTTGCGCAGCAATCGCGTGACAGACTGCAGCAACTCAGCATTTTGGCTAATCTACTTTATTTACATATAAACACACAGAGAGCACTGCAACATGGCTCCCTCTCTCTCTAGCATCAGACAGCAAAGAGAGAAAGAACAAAGGACAATAGTCCCACTTCGCGGAACACAGTAACACAGACATCCTGTCTCCATCACTTTCCACTCTGCGGAGTCAAAACACACTGTCATGTGGTAGACAAAAATCCCATGACTGCAGTCACGGAGCAGGAATTCTAACATTTCCATACTGGTTGTGGAGGAAGAGGCTCTTTTTTGTTCTACAGCTAGCGGAAACAGCTGCTGGAGGAGAAATGTGTCTGCATGGGATTTCTGGTCACCTGTGGCGATCTGGTGAGCCACTAAATGCAAGGCTGCTCTAAAAGCCAGATTTCATGCTGCTTGTCCATTCAAAACAGAGCATTGGAAATTAAACTAACCATATCAGAACACAGACAGAATAAGGGAGGAAACAAACAGAGCAGTCAGAATGGCTGCGCAATTGTCATTCGGCATGTAATGCCACAGCTCTAACAATGGAATAGAAATAAAGGTCTAAACAGAAGCATGGAAAGGAATGGAAGCATAGGAAAGGAGTAAATAAAGATATGGATTTTTAAAAATAATATTGCCACTGTGTTGCAACCATCTAACTTGTCATTAATGCTCCAGCATGTATCATAGATCAGCTATGGGCCCCGGAGAGCTATAGGTTTGTCCAAATCTTTTTTTCATATATCTGGAAATGCGACGAAGCAGCCAAATTCTCAGGAAGTGTGGAGACAAGAAGGCATCATCTAAGTGACACCCTCACAACACACCTTGGATTGCACTAGAGCCTCTGATTTTCCTCCTCCTTGTGAATAAATCAGAATGGTAATTCTCTGTGCATCTCAAGGAGATGGCAGCTGAAACGAAATCTGCTAGTGTGCATTCGTTATAACAAGATAATTTATGTGAAGAGTCTTGAAATATGTGTTATATAAACGCTATTAGTAGACGGTGGGAAAATTTCTCCTGTGTCCTTTGCCCCCCCTCACCCTCTATTCCTTGGGGAAGGGGCTGTTTCATTCCCCCCCCCCCTTAATTATAACTCATTTTCAAGCAGATGCATTTAAAATTCAAAAGGGACTTAATAATGCTTGCAGTATTTATGCACCTATATAAAATAAAACGAACCAAAACTGTCTTTTTTTGCTCAGCTTAACTGAGAATAGCATCTTCTTACTGTATCAAGCACAGAAATAATTGCCTCTTGAAGTCAACTTCCTGATGTAGGTTGGGTGATACATTCACAGCGACATATCTGTGCCTTTAGGATATTGAGATCAATGATTCATTAAGTGATACTGTCAGTTATTTATGTTGTTTGCCATAGGTACTTGGAACAGAGATCTGGGATCCAAATGCCCCAGTTGTTTCTCTCCTTCTGTATGTCACGCTAGCCACAACCTGGCATATGCTGTAGGTGGCACTCTGCCAGCTTGTGGCTTTACTGAATAAAACTGTACCATATTGTCCAACTACCGTATTTTTCGCTCTATAATATGTACTTCCCCCCTCCTAAAAACTAAGGGGAAATGTGTGTGCGTCTTATGGAGCAAATGCAGGCGGGAGGCTCTGCTCAGCTCTCCCTTTAAAGAGCCATGTGGAGCGTGTGTGCAGCTCGTGGGGGCTTTTCCCTGAGAAGGGCTGCCCTTCTCCCTCCTCGGGGAAAAGCCCCCAAGAACCACACACACGCTCCGCATGCTCTTTAAAGGAAGCATGGCTCTTGGGGGAGCCTTCATTCCGTTGCCCTGAAGAGGCTTCGTGTGGCTATCCCAGAAGCCAGAACAGCAAGAGGGTATCCCAGAAGCCAGATCCCTCTTGCTGTTCTGGCTTCTGGGATTCAGAATATTTTTTTTCTTCTTTTCCTCCTCCAAAAACTAGGTGCGTCTTATGTTCTGGTGCGTCTTATAGAGCAAAAAATACGGTATATTTCTCCTTCTCCCACTCTATTCTTGAATTTTCATTCCACTTGCCATTCTCTCTCAGTTTTATGGCTGCACATGCCCCGAAAGGATCTTACAGACACATTTGTTCATTTGTTTGCTTATTTGAAACAACTTTTGCCAACCTGGTGCCCACCAGATTTTTCTTGTAGTGCAACTCACATCAGCCTCAACCGGCAAAGCTACGCTGGCTAAGGTCGATGGAAGTTGTAGTCCAAAACACCCAGAAGGCACCAGGTTGACACCTACATCCCAACTTTTATAAACTTGCCCCAGGCACCTCCAAATAATTTCATAAAAGACAATGCCAAAAAAAGCACAGAAAGAATGAAAACCAAAGGTGTCAGAATTGTATTAAATTGCATTATCCACTGAATATTTAGGCCCTTTAAGAAAAAACAATCATCTCCTGGAGAACTGAGTCAGAAGTGTGGCTTGGTTGGAAAGGTTTGTTACTGCTCTGAGCAGGCTCCCAGGCCTCATAAAAAAAAAATTTAAACCACTCACCCAGCTTGTTGACAGTTTCTGCCAGAAATCCAGTACAGTCGTACCTCGGATCCCGAACGCCTTGCAACTCGAACGTTTTGGCTCCTGAACGCTGCAAACCCGGAAGTGAGTATTCTGGTTTGTGAACGTTCTTTGGAATCCGAACATCCGACGGGGCTTCTGCGGCTTCTGATTGGCTGTGGGAGCTTCCTGCAGCCAATCAGAAGCTGTGCTTTGGTTTCTGAACATTTGGGAAGTCGAATGAACTTGGAAGGCCTGTGGTCCTATAAATGGGCCATTCTCAATTCATGTACACAAAGGCTAATGTTTCCATCTGTTTCATGAACCCTGAAATGGTATACAATTTAAACAGCATCAATGTGCATTCTTGGCAAAAAGGAGAGCGTGTTGGGGAGATTTCAGAGGGACTGCTCACCAGAGTTCAGTGAAAAGCTTTTAGCAAATCTGTTTTATGTGTCTGGATAACTCTAGGCAAACTGAGCTACCTTTGGGGAAACAAGATGGAAATCTCTTGCAAAAGGTACTGTGGAAGAGCCAGGTGCTTGATCTATGTTATTCCTTTTAACTGCACATGAGAAAGACACACCACAATACTGTTCTGGCACACAACTCTGCAGAAAACTTGTTGAAAGATTTTCAAGCCTAGACCTCACTACAGAGCAAACCCAAGATAGCTAGAAAAATAGGTCTAATAGGAAATTCTAGCTCTGGAAAATTTATTCTTTTTCATAGTACTGTCATGAGAGACGTATGGGCCGAGTATCTCAAAGAAGCAGTACTGCTGGTAAAAAAACAAACAGCATTTTCTTTATTTTTTCTCTCCTTCTCTCAGTTTCTCCCAGAATCCAAGCAAGCCCATGAAATATTTACTAGCAAAATATAAAGGAAGATCACCTCCCATGCTCAATTATTTAGCGAGGTCTCAATGAGACTTTTAAAACATTAATTGATAAAGGCCGCTGGGCATGAAAGAGAGAAGGGGCAGACATCTAGCTGGCTTTGTCTTCAACAGATAGATGCGTAGCTTGTTGCTGTTCCTTTCTCCGAGTCCACGATTGCTCTCCTATCCTTTAAATCCAGCTTTTTCTGTTCTCTTTGTGCTCTTTGACAGTCGACGGGGTGAATGTAGTCTTTGCCACGTTTCCACCCCCCCAAAAAAAATGTGGGCATCAGCAAGAAACATGCTGAAAAGGGGCAGCCCAAACGATGAAGTGGGTGGAAAGGTTGCATAATTTGGGACTTTTCCATTTAGAGGAAAGACCAGTTAAAAGGTGACACTGTGGAAGTTTATAACATTATGGATTATGCATAGCAAGGAGAAGTTTCCACAGAGGCAGTAAAGCTTCTGAACACCAGTTGCTGGAAAACACAGGAGGGGAGAGCTGCTCTCGAACTCAGAGCCTGCTTGCGGGTTCCCCACAGGCTCACGTAGTTGGCCAGTGTGACAAAAGGAAGCTGGGCCACTGGCCTGATTCAGCAGACTCTTTAATGTTCATATGATTCTAATTAACTGCAGGGGTCTGGTTGTTTGTTTTTAGATGTTTTTAATACAATAGTACATTGGACCTGGGGACGCGGGTGGCGCTGTGGGTTAAACCACAGAGCCTAAGGCTTGCCGATCAGAAGGTCGGCAGTTCGAATCCCCGCGATGGGGTGAGCTCCCGTTGCTCGGTCCCTGCTCCTGCCCACCTAGCAGTTCAAAAGCACATCAAAGTGCAAGTAGATAAATAGGCACCGCTCCGGCAGGAAGGTAAATGGCGTTTCCGTGCGCTGCTCTGGTTCACCAGAAGCGGCTTAGTCATGCTGGCCACATGACCCAGAAGCTGTACGCCGGCTCCCTCAGCCAATAAAGAGTTTGGATTTGATATCCCGCTTTATCACTACCCGAAGGAGTCTCAAAGCGACTAACATTCTCCTTTCCCTTCCTCCCCCACAACAAACAGTCTGTGAGGTGAGTGGGGCTGAGAGACTTCAGAGAAGTGTGACTAGCCCAAGGTCACCCAGCAGCTGCATGTGGAGGAGCGAGGAAGCGAACCTGGTTCACCAGATTACAAGTCCACTGCTCTGAACAACTACGCCGCAACCCCAGAGTCGGCCACGACTGGCCCTAACGGTCAAGGGTCCCTTTACCTTGGTTCTCAAACTTAATCTGTACTGGAAGTGTGTTCCAAAACAAAGGCACGTTTTCCCATAGAAAGTAATGCAAAGCAGATTAATCTGTTCCAACTTTTAAAAACAACCCCTAAAACAGCAATTTAACATGATTTTTGCTATCTAATGAGACCATTGATCCATAAAATGAAAGCAATAATCAATGTGCTGTACTATGAAATAAATAAGACAGTATTGTAGATGATAAAAATAAAAATTAATTTTTTTTCTTACCTGCACTGATGATCGTCATTGTTTGGATGGGGGGGCTTTTATCCATTTCCGCAGTCAATCAATCAATCAATCAATCACACAGTCACAAAAACAAATTAACCGAAAAGCCTCAAAAACCAAAACGCTAAATAAATAGCAAAAACAAAAGCACCCAAATTAATCCGTTCCAGAAGTCCATTTGACTTCCAAAATGTACAAAAACCAAGGCGCAGCTTCTGATTGGTCCAGGCGCCCCAGAAACCACAGCCGACAACTGCATTGGATGTTTGGCTTCCGAGAAACATTAAAAAACTGGAACACTTAGTTCCGGGTTTTTGGTGTTTGGGAACCAAGGCGTTTGAGAACCAAGGCGTTTGAAAACCGAGGCACGACTGTAGTTAAAATGTGTTTTTATTTTGTTGCCATTTGTGCTTTGTTAACTACATTGCGTTTGCTTCCCTGAGTGCCTTTGGGAGGAAAGGCAGGATATAAATTTAATGAACGAATAAATGAATAAATGAATGAAATATGCAGACTTCTCTTCATTTACCACCCCCACCCGCAATTCATGCGCAAGCAGCCCTATGTGGAATAAGAGATAGCATTTCTGCAAGTTTCTAGGAGAACTAAAAGATGTATTCCCGTGAACCAAAGAGATTTATGATAGATATTTATATGGGTATGTAAAAGATGAGGAGGGGGAATTCACAGTGCTGATCAGGAAAGGTCCTCCTTTCAAGAACAGTGGGTTGTTTTGTTTTACATATTTGCAGATTTATAAAGCACAACCCAAAGCTAATGAAGCAGTGCAGGAGAAAATAAAAATAAAAAACAGTTATAAAATAACATTGTCATGATAGCTCAGTTGGTTAGAGCATGGCGCTGATAACACCAAGGTTGCAGGTTTGATTCCTGCGAGGGACAGCTGCATATTCCTGTATTGCAGGAGGTTGGACTAGATCAGGGGTCTGCAACCCGCGGCTCTGGAGCCGCATGTGGCTCTTTTACACCTTTGCTGTGGCTCCTGGGCGGATACTAGCGAGGGGAGGAGGTGCATTGTGTGCCCCGACACTCCCCACTGTGGCGGGCGCTGTACTGGCTGTGACATCACATGTGGGCGGTGCGTGCGTTAGTCACGCACCGTCCCGACGTCACCTTCCCGCCCGCCCGCTACATTGTAAGGGGCATGTACGCTGGTCACTGCATTGAAAGGGGGCATGTACGCTGGTCACTGTTTTGAAGGGGAGTGAAGAACACACACACACAAAAAGGTAACTTGTTAATTTAACGTTTATTTCTATGAGGAGGAGTAATTCTGAGGGGTCAAACAAAGAAATAATAAAAAAGTGACAAAAAAGTTATTTTTATAATGACGAGTTTTGCGGCTCCCAGTTTTTTTTCTTTGGAAACGGGTCCAAGTGGCTCTTTTTGTCTTAAAGGTTGCAGACCCCTGGACTAGATTATCCTCAGGGTCCCTTCCAACGCTACAATTCTGTGAGTCTTCTGTCTGCAAATGTCACACAATTGAAGTAGTTTTGTGGAGGTTTTCAGTAGCGTGGTTTCCCTTTTCCCAGACAGCTCCATTTTTCTTCCTCTTTTGGTAGCTCGACAGTGATAAAATGACACAACTGGGTTAAGGCTGATTCAATGCAGATGGGAGGGACTTTTCTGGATTAAGATGTAAAAAGCCTCCGAGAAAACCTATAAGGACTTCACACTTCCAGTTTGTCCTGTAACGTTCCCTGCCCTGTTCTATTCCCACGATCATTCTCCCCAAAATAGTTCAATGAAACATCACAGAAAACAGCAGCTATATGAAGAATGGTTGTGTAAGTCAGGCCATCGTTTAATAAGATATTAACAGACAGATGCTCAATATACTATTGCATTGCACTGGCAAGCAATTATTCCAAATAACATTATGAAACCAGGACAAATCATTCAACGGTTGTTGTTTTTTAAAGCACATAATTGCTTGATGCTGTGCGAAAAGATACTGTACGGAGCACGCGATGAGTCTGGAAAACTATACCTGCCTGCATTCAAAGGAAACTACTGGACTTTCCAGGCCTCATTTGTCTCTCACTGTTTGAGCTTGACTTTAAAAGATACGAGTAATTTGGCAATGTGTCTGCACATCTGAGGCTGGCATTTGCGATTCCTTATGAATTTATTGCTAGCAACAGTCCCTCTAACATTGAACTCAGGTGGCTGAGTTCCTATGGGTTGGGAAGCAAAACAGGACTGTCCAAAAATAAGATAGTGGTTTCTGAATAATTAGGGGGTTCCCTGGCTATAAGGAAGCATAGGGCTGTAAATTAAGGCATTTTAAACGCCTCCTCCCCAATCTGACGGGACCTGTAAGCTTCTACAATAAGTGGAATTTAAAGGTGGTAGAAAAAAATAGGAGGAGAGGGGAGGGAGGAATTAATTGATCTTCTCAGTCTCTCAATAAATTAAATTTGAAGGGGAAAGTCAGGGTTTGGGGCATATGTTGCTGTTTTTTAACCGGAACTTGCTGGAACTCAGTTCCGGCACCTCTCAGGTGGGCAGCATTGTCATTATAAAAGAACAAGGGAGGCGTTCATGGTAAATTCTTTTTCTGGAAAAATAGCACTGGGGATATATATCAGTAGTGTAAAAAACAAACTAATAATAATAATAATAATAATAATAATAATAATAATAATAATTTATTATTTATACCCCGCCCATCTGGCTGGGCTTCCCCAGCCACTCTGAGTGGCTTCCAACAGTATATTAAAATACAATAGTCTATTAAACAGTAAAAACTTCCCTAAACAAGGCTGCCTTCAGATGTCTTCTAAAAGTCTGGTAGTTGTTCTTCTCTTTGACATCTAGTGGGAGGGTGTTCCACAGAGAGGACGCCACTACCAAGAAGGCCCTCTGCCTGGTTCCCTGTAGCTTGGCTTCTCACAGTGAGGGAACCGCCAGAAGGCCCTCAGCGCTGGACCTCAGTGTCCGGGTAGACGATGGGGGTGGAGACGCTCCTTCAGATATGCCACTCTTCCTGCATTATAAAGAAGATGGAAGGAAATGGAAAAGGGTCTGCTTCCCTTTCCAGGGCGGGGCTAGCCCGTTTTGCCACCTGAGGTGAAATGGGAAGTTGCTGCCCTGTGTTCTCAGAACCCATTCCTGCCAAAGCCTCGCTTACTGGGGTCATGCGGCTGCAACTTCCGGCAGGATCTCTCAGAGTCCTCCTCACAATCTCATGGGGCTCAGGAGATCTCACCAGAACCTGGAAGCTGCTGCAGCCACCCCTTAGATTCTGCCACCTGAGGCAGCTGCTTCAGTCTGCCTCATGAACAGGAGGGCCCTGTCCTTTCCCCAGGAACTCCCTTCACCTGCCATGTATGAAGTTAGATAGCACAGCTGAGGATGACATTTACTGTTTCTTTTCTTTTCTTTTCTTTTCTTTTCTTTTCTTTTCTTTTCTTTTCTTTTCTTTTCTTTTCTTTTCTTTTCTTTTCTTCTTCCCTTCCCTTCCCCTTCCCCTTCCCCTTCCCCTTCCCTTCCCTTCCGAAACTCCACATCTGGGGCTCCTGTTCCAGGTTGACTAGAGCCCTGAACAGAAGAACACCTATAATATAACATACCCTCCAAACGTCCCTGTTTTCCAGAGACAGTCCCAGATTTACAGAAGCCATCCTTGGTTTCTGATTTGGTCCCAGAATGTCCTGCTTTTCCTTAGGATGTCCCTATTTTCATTGGAGAAATGTTGGAGGGTATGGAGTTATGCAACCTGCAAGCCAAGGAGATAAGTCACTATGCAACCTTTAGAAGACATTTGAAGGCAGCCTTGTATAGGGAAGTTTTGGAGAAATATTTGACAGTACGCAGGTCTCATTGGAAACAATGTTTTTTAGCCACTCACACAGCTTATGAGTTACTACCTGAACATCTGAATAGAACATTTCGCTACAGGTCTCCCTTGCTTTACTGATCTTTTATCCTTCCTTCAAGAAGCCCCTGACAACTCTATTAGCCTGCTTAACTCCTTTTTTCTTTTTTTTTAGGGCAAGCAAAGTTGTAATCCTCACAGTGTCAACACAGAAGTACCGTAAGTCTTATTAAATTCAGTGGGACTTACTTCCAGGTAAGTGGGATTAGGATTGCAGCCTTAGTTATTATTAGTTTGTGGTATCAGCATTTAAACCCTTATTTATGTTAACAAAAAGCAGTAGAAACATTTTTGAAAGCTAACTTTTATGTTTTGTTTTAATCCAAAAGTTATATGTCTTCATAATATGATGGTCCATTGCTTCATAATATTACAGTCCATTTCCAAGCATCTTGTGTACTCGGGGAAATCCAAACACAAGCTGGCTATGAATTTGTGATTCACATAGAACAAACTTTGTTACCCACACTGAAGCTCTTCTTTTTGATTAAAACAAAACAAAACTAAGCCAGATCAAAGCTGCAAAAGGAAATCATTTTAGCCAAAGCAAAGTTGTTCTGAGCCATGATTTCAACTAGTCTAAATGAAAACAAGAACAGAAAATGTCAAACTACCGCAACTGAATTATCCCAAGACCTGAACAAAGACAACAGAAAATGCTAATGTAAGCAGACAGATTGCATGACAAGAGCAAATGCTAAGAAACCCAGCAGATCAAAGGCATTAATATACAACCAACCCAAGGCCACAGTGTGAATATGAATATATATTTTTAAGTCAGCATACTTAAACCCAGTGCTTTTTTCCCTAGGAAAATTAGTACCGGTACTCACCATGAAGTTGTTATAGTAAGTGCCACACTTTTTAACAACAAAAAAGAGGTGCCACTACTGTGTACCATTGAGTACCCCCTGATGAAGAAGAAGAAGAAAACATTGCTTAAACTCAAATTTAGACAAACTTTCCAGGAAATAGTTCAAAAACCAGCAAATTTGACTGAGGCTGCAATCCTAATGCTAAGAGTAAGCCCCATTGAATTCAATAGGATTTATGTTTCAGAAAGAATTGTGAGGTTTGTGCTGTAAGTCTGTTATGCTAATTTACAGAAGGGGATTAATTCATTGTGACTGTACATTAACAGTCTCATTTGTAATTCATCATGCGAAAGGCTGGGCTGGATGAATCCCTAGCCGGAAATAGAAGGGGAGGAAATGGAGGCAGTGAGAGATTTTACTTTCTTGGGCTCCATGATCACTGCAGATGGTGACAGCAGCCACGAAATTAAGAGACGCCTGCTTCTTGGGAGGAAAGCAATGGCAAACCTAGGCAGCATTTTAAAAAGTAGAGACATCACCTTGCCAACAAAGGTCCGTATAGTAAAAGCTATGGTTTTCCCAGTAGTGATGTATGGAAGTGAGAGCTGGACCATAAAGAAGGCTGATCGCCGAAGAATTGACGCTTTTGAATTATGGTGCTGGAGAAGACTCTTGAGAGTCCCATGGACTGCAAGAAGATCAAACCTATCCATTCTGAAGGAAATCAGCCCTGAGTGCTCACTGGAAGGACAGATCCTGAAGCTGAGGCTCCAATACTTTGGCCACCTCATGAGAAGAGAAGACTCCCTGGAAAAGACCCTGATGTTGGGAAAGATGGAGGGTGCAAGGAGAAGGGGACGACAGAGGACGAGATGGTTGGACAGTGTTCTCGAAGCTACAAACATGAATCTGGCCAAACTGCGGGTGGCAGTGGAAGACAGGAGTGCCTGGCGTGCTCTGGTCCATGGGGTCACGAAGAGTCGGACACGACTGAACGACTAAACAACAACAATTTAGTTCTACTCTCAGAGGCAATATACTTTGGAATACCAGTTACCAGAAATGACATATAGTTCCTTCTGATTCCCCTCTGACTCCCCCCCCCCAACTGTGGATTTTGATGTAATGATTTTCTTCTCTGCATCTCTGTCATAACTATATTTTTATAAATCCTTTATCAATCCATAGTTCACATTTTTACTACAGGTTTTCTGTCAATCCTACCAATGTATGTAGTTGTTTACAATAGCTTTTCAAATAAATTATAAACTTTCCCCCATTCTTTATTAAAGACCTCCTCTTCCTGATTTCTAATTCTTCCTATAAGTTTTGCCATCTCGGCATAGTTCATCCATTTTGTCTGCCACTCTTCCTTGGTCAGAGTTGTACCATCTTTCCATTTCTGGGCTAAGAGAGTCCACGCAGCCGTGGTCGTGTACATAAATAGTTTTTGTCTGGTCCATCGGGATCTCTGGTCCTATAATACCTAAAAGAAAAGCTTCTGGTTTCTTTGGGAAAGTTATTTTCGCCTTTCCCCCCAGTTCATTATATATCATTTCCCAGAAGTCTTTTATCATCTTACATGACCACCTCATATGATAAAAAGTACCCTTTTTTTCTTTACATTTCCAGCACATTTTAGACTTTGATTTAGAATGGTTTTCTTTCCTGATGGTGCAATTGCTTTTGGTGTGAACTACGGTCCAATGTGGTGTAGTGGTTAAGAGCGGTGGTCTCGTAATCTGGCGAACCGGGTTCGCTTCCCCGCTCCTCCACATGCAGCTGCTGGGTGACCTTGGGCTAGTCACACTTTTTTGAAGTCTCTCAGCCCCACTCACCTCAGAGTGTTTGTTTTGGGGGAGGAAGGGAAAGGAGAATGTTAACCGCTTTGAGACTCCTTCGGGTAGTGATAAAGCGGGATATCAAATCCAAACTCTTCCTCTTCTTCCATACCTACAACTGAATGTTCCTTTCCCTCCCAGCCTTTTCTTGCAGCAGAAGGATCTGAGTGAACAGAGACCATTTGCACCATAATTTACTTACGCAGGTTCTCATTCACTTGAAAGATTGTCTCGCTGTGAGTGTTCACGCTCTCAGGACCATCTTTAGCAAATGAGGTATGAGGACACGATTCCCTCAAACACAAAGAGGTTTTGTTCATTTATTTTATATCTCACCAGCTCTTCAGTGAGCTCAAGGTGCCACACACATTTGCCCCTCTTCCCAGCGGTGTAACAGGGGCAGGGGGGGGCCATGGCTCCAGGTGCACGATTTGGAGGGGCTGCGATCAGGCACCCCCCATGACAGGCACAGAGCCCTGGCAGCAGGGGGTTGGCCTAGTGTGCAGGTGGATGGAGGAAGCGCACAAGGGGCCTGTTGGAGGCAGGCTTCGTTCACCCTCCACACGGGCTCTGTGCATGCCGCCCATGCCTCCTCAACCCCAGCTGCACAGTCCACCAGGGGGCCACAACATTTGCCCTGCCCTGGGTGCCTGCAACCCACGCTACACCACTGCCTCTTCCCATTTTATTCTTGCATCAGCGCTATGATGTAGGATAGGCTGAGAGTGCATGACTGACAGGCCCAAGTGAGCTTAATGGCTGAATGGGGATTTTAACATTCGTTTCCCAGGTCCTAGTTTGACACTCTAACCCAGTAGTTAGAAACCTGTGGCCCTTCAGATGTTTCTAGACTACAACTCTGATCATCCATGACTATTGGCCATTCTGGCAGGGGCTGATGGAACTCCAAAAACGTATGCAGAGCTACAGGTTCCCCACGCCTGCTCTAGCTGCTGTATCTCATTGACTCCCTTAACATGCTTTATGGTTGTATATGGATTTGAGGTTAGCACTAGACCTGCAAGCTAGGTCTCGGTAATATTGTATCTTAAACCAATGAAGAGTTTGGCCAAAGATCAGAGCCATATGAAATACACCTTGCTTCTTTCTGCTATGACCCTTCAGATATGTTCTTCCTTCTACGAGTGCGGCAGGTGAACATTCTTAAATTCAGAAGCTGTCAAGCAAAATTTAGTGTAATAGGATGAGACAGCAAATCTATTACTGAATATTTGTGTTTGTCAAGGCCATCAGGAGAGCGCTGAGGCCCCAGAGAATTGCTTCTGTTTTCCTGCTGCTAAGCTGTGCCACGCAGAATTTGTCATTTGATAGACAGGTATTATTGCCTTGCCATTTTAGACTTGCTGTGGTCCTGTTTATGGTTAAGAATGCAATCATTCTGGGGAGAAGTTCTTAGAATTCAGCAGGTCTTGCTATAGGCAATATATGAGAACAATAATACAAAAGGATTTATCCTTGCCAAGCACTTTATGTATATATGGCGGGGTTTTGTGTGTTATTCCTCGCTTTATTCTCTTTTTGGCTTTCTGTATTCCATAAATGCATGTATTAATGAAAAAAGAAAAAAAAGAAGGCAGCCAGGCATTAATCATGAAATCGAAGTGGTAAGTATTATCTCGATGCTGGCAGAGAAATCAGTAAGAAAACTTATGTTTTAGTCATCTTAGTCATTTGGATCCCAATCTTAAAAGGGAGATTTTCTACACTGAGCATAAGACAAGACCAGCTGGACGATAGTAGTGGTGGTGGTAGTGACAACAACAACAACAATTTATTTATATCTTCTTTCTTCTTTGGCGATCACTTGTAACCAAGTAAGATTGTCTTCCGTGAACACGGTTTTAAAAGTGAGTCCGTAAGTGACCGTGGAGGCCAATTCTGGATCCACATGTCCTTCTACAGTGGTGACATACATTTCTGGGTGGGAGTTGATCATGGTGAGGGTTTGCCAAGCATGCCTTCCTCTTAGCACATTTCTCCCTTTCGACCTGAGTAGAACATAGCAATTGTGCTAGCATTCACCAATGGAACTATCCTTCAGGAGCTCCTTGTCTGAACTCCTTTCAATGTCATCCAAACTGGTGACCAACAATACATCTTGGGGTCATGAATTGGAACTGGTGTTTGTCAGACCGCTCAAACTGCAGACATCAGTGTTTGGAAGATGACACCGTGTATTGTAAATCTGTGATACTGTGGAATAATAGCCGTCCCTGTTAAAACAACAAAAAAGGGAAATTTGCCCAGTACTGCTCCTAAAGAGGAAACAGAAGTAGACCACGTCAATTTTTACAGCAGAGTCCTACAGATTTCCAAAAGTAAATCCCACTGAGTTTATAGTGGAGTTTATTCCCAGGTAAATATGCATAGGATTGCAGCTTTAGCCAAAGAGACTCTTAGGGCGTGTTCACACCATACATTTAATGCACTGAGATACCATGGCTTCCTCCAAAGAATTCTGGGAGCTGTGGTTTGTTAAGCATGCTGAGAGTTATTAGGAGAACCCCTGTTTACCTCCCTACCCAAGCTACAGTTCCCAAAGTGTTTTAACAATCAATCCCTCTTCTCAAGAAATTCTGGGAATTGTAGCTCTGTGAGGACTCTAAAAAGGTAAAGGACCCCGGACGGTTAAGTCCAGTCAAAGGCAACTATGGGGTTGTGGCACTCATCTCGCTTTCAGGCCAAGGAAGCCGGCGTTTGTCCACAGACAGCTTTCCAGCTCATGTGGCCAGCAGGACTAAACTGCTTCTGGCGCAACGGAACACCATGACAGAAACGCCATTTAGCTTCCCGCCTATTTATCTACTTGCACTGGCGTGCTTTCAAACTGCTAGGTTGGCAGGAGCTGGGACAGAGCAACAGGAGCTCACCCCGTTGCGGGGATTCAAACCGCCGACCTAATCAGAAAGTGGGGAGTCTACACCTCTGGCTCACCAGTGCACGGCTTTCCTTCTAGCCAGGTTGAAGATACCATTAATTAATCTAATGTCATCATTAAAATGCTGGAGGATGTGGAATATGTGTTTATATACATATCCTACTCACACATGGAAAGGCCAATGGTGATCTGTTCAGGCTGCTTAGCTTCAGAAACTTGGTTCCCCAAATACTGGGATTTCCCAGACTACTTAAAGGAGCTGGTTTCTCCCTGTCTTGAGACAGAAGTCTCCCTCCCTTCATGACATAGGGAACCTTCAATGAAGGTGTACAGTGGTACCTCTGGTTGCAAACGGGATCTGTTCCGGAGGCCTGTTCGCAACCTGAAAAGAGCGCAACCCGCAGCGGAGCACCTGTGCACGCGCAGGTTGCGATTCGCCACTTCTGCGCATGCGCGTGACGTCATTTTGCGCGTCTGTGCATGCGCGAGCAGCGAAACCCAGAAGTAACCCTTTCCAGTACTTCTGGGTTGCCGCGGGACGTAACCTGAAAGAATGTAACATGAAGCGGACGTAACATGAGGTATGACTGTATCCTACTTTGGGCTCATCTCAGACACTGCAATGTGGGAGGTGCTTAGCCAGTGCTATTTTTCTAGAAGAAGAGGTGCCAGAACTCACCAGGAATGCCTCCCTCTTTCTCTTAGAATGGCAATAGTGCCCACCTGAGAGGAGCCGGAACTGAGTTCCGGAAAGTTCCACCTGGAAAAAAAGCCTCAGGTTTAACTATCAAAGCACAATTCTCAGGGAACACTGAGAATTGCAGCTCTGTAAAGGGAACAGGGGTCTTCCAACAACTCTCAGCAGTCATAACACAGTTCCCAGGATTATTATTTTTTTGAAAGCCACAACCGCTTAAAGTGGTGTTATGCTGCTTTAAAAGTATAGTGCAGGTGAAACTGATTTCTACAGCTCTGGCAGGTAAAAATTATCACTTAAGAACGAAACTTTTACGTGCTTGTTATGTTCTTTCCCCTGTTCTTTATGTCTTATTTGTTTCCCCCGATAGTCGTTGTTCCCTAGAATGTATCTTGCTCTGTAAACATGATGAAGGACGCATTTCTCTAAATTTGAAATATAGTTACAACTAAGGGGAAAACTAGCCATGCTTTGATGGCTCCCGTTTAAAGTAAATAGCGCTCTCTCTCTCTCTCTCTCTCTCTCTCTCTCTCTTTTTTAATGCCTCCTTTTACTCTGCAAACTCTTTAAAATTTAATAAAGTTAATAAAGCTGTTTTGTTTCTGTTTTTTTAAAAAAAGATAAGTAAGATAATAATCTGTAAGCAATAAAAATGAAAATAAAATTGCAGGTAAAACACAATAGTAAGAAAATGAAACAGAGAAGGAAGCTATATATCATTTTTGCCTAGACAAGAGATGCTCAAATATTCAGAAATAGTTATGGTTAGATTTGCCATGCTAAACAAAGAGGAAATAATCCCCAACAGAGATTTGAGCCTATAAACTCTCTGTTATAGTACCATCTATGCTAGTCTAATGGTGTAATATTTTGGCCACTATGCCTCAAATGTTCTTTCGGTGCTGGTGGGTGCCATAGCTGTGAGGAAAGAGAAAGCAGTTCAATGTTGCCAATTTCAGGATTTATCATCAGGGAAGGGATGCAGCGACAGACTTGATCATTCCCAATTCTCCAGATCACTTGATCGTTCCCAGTTCTCCAGATTACTTAGGTGTCCCCGCGTGTAGCTGCTGAGCTACACTCCTGCTAAGCAGCCCCCATGTAAACATGGGGGCCCAAGGGAGGGCAACCAAATAAATCCTCATGCTTATATTCTTCCATGCATTTCTTGCCTTCCTTTCTGCTGACCATCAACCTCTTCACAGTGGGCATCATTCTGACCTCCAAAAGAATATTATTGTTAGAATTCCTGCTCCGTGATTGCAGTCATGGGATTGTTGTCTTTCACATGACAGTGTATGTTTTGACTCCACAGAGTGGGAAGTGGGAAGACAGGAAGTTTGTGTTACTGTGTTCCGTGAAGTGGGACTGTTGTCCTTTGTCCTTTCTCTCTTTGCTGTCTGATGCTAGAGAGAGAGGAAACCGTGTTGCAGTGCTGCGTGTGTGTTTATATGTAAATAAAGTAGATTAGCCAAAATGCTGAGTTGCTGAGGTCTGTTATGCAAGCTGCGAAGACTCTGCAGATCCCCAAGTGTGCCCGTGTTGGTTGGCATCGGTTGCTGTGATGTTCAGGCTGAAGAAAGCTTTTGAAGTTCCCGAACGATCGACCAGGAGGGAGAGAACATGCCAGTCGGGCATGTGTCTCTGCCAGGGTCCTACTCGAGAGTAGGACAAGCTCCTGACAATTATGTGGGTGTGTCACAAAATTATGGAAGGAAATAATATGAATGATGTTCCTAACATGCCCTTTTCCACACGGAGAAAGGGCTGCAGCTCAGTGATAAACCATCTCCTTTGAATGCAGAAGGTCTCAGATTCAATTCTGGCATCTCCAAACAGAGTTGAAACCACGGAGAGCTGCTGCCAGGCAGTGTAGAATGGGGGGGGGGAGAGACCACAGACCAGGGAGCCAAATGCAACCCTCGAAGCCCCTCTCTCTGGCCCCCAAAATTCTCCCTAGGCCACACACCTCATTTTTGTCTAGCTGGAATGTGTCCTTGAGCTCTCATAATTCTCTGCCTCTTTCTTGTCTGGCTGGAGGATGGAGCAGAGTGTGTGAGAGTATGTAGAAGGTGGCCGGCTATACAAAGGTAAAATCTGATTTTGTTGCTTTCCTTGCTTTTGCCTCTAGTCCTGCCCACCCCTGGCAAATGGTCTTCAGAAGGTTGTGGCCTTCAAGATGGAGAAAGTTCTCCACCACGAGTGTAGACAGTAGTGAACTAGATGGACCAATGACCTCAATCAGTATTAGGCCTGGGTGATGTATTGATACGTTGCCCAGGACCGGCCTAACGGCCAGAGCACAATGGCGCCTTCACCCGGTTGAATGTTGCGGCTGAAACTGCCATCACTTCTGAGTCTCTCCTCCACCAGCACCTGATGGGCAGAGGAAGGAACAAGCTGCATCAACCCCGGCCCCGTGAGCTGCCAGTGTGAAATTGCTGCTGCTCCTGCCATGGGACTTGGAGCAGGTTCACCTCAGTGCCTTGCAGGGTTGATGCACCTTACACTGACTAAGACTGGGCAATATCTGCTTTTCAACATTCCAATGTATCGCTATATTGTGATGTTTGGCTGGTGATGCATCACAATGTTGAAAAGCTGATATTGCTCAGTCTTAGTCAGTGTAAGGCAGTTTCCTATGTTCTATATTGCAGGGAGGAGGGAGGGAGGAAATAATAATAATAATAATAATAATAATAATAATAATAATAATAATAATAATTTTATTTATACCCCGCCCTCCCCAGCCAAAGCCGGGCTCAGAGCAGCTAAACAACAATAAAAATAACACAGTTTACATAAAATCACAATCAATTAATTGAAATACATTCTAAAATCAATTCATTCTAAAATCAATTCAGAGTCAAATTAATGGCAACCATTGGGCCAGATTTCTATGATGGAACAGCTCTGTCTTGCAGGCCCTGCGGAAAGATGTCAAGTCCCACAGGGCCCTAGTCTCTTGTGACAGAGCATTCCACCAGATCGGGGCCACGGCTGAAAAAGCCCTGGCTCTGGTTGAGGCCAGCTTAACCTCCCTGTGGCCCAGGATCTCCAAGATGTTTTTATTTGAAGACGGTAAGGTCCTCCGTGGGACATACCAGTAGAGGCGGTCCCGTACCTTAAACCTGATCCTGTACTCCACTGGGAGCCAGAGCAGCTGGTATAGCACTGGGTGAATGCGATCCCACAGCGAGTATATGTCTATTCTGTATGACTAAATATCTCCACGTGACTTAATGCTACACTGTCCAGCATCCTTCTGACACCCTCAGATCAGATAGGGAGGCCTTGCTCCATGTTCTGTCTTTCTTGGATATGAAGTTGGTTGAGACACATAGCAGGGCATTCTCTGTAGTGGCTTCCTCTCCCTGGGAGATCTCCACAATCCTTTTCATGCTTTCCTTCACCCCACGATAGTGTTTATACACACAAAGACTTCCTATGGGTACCAAAGTGGCGCCCGCTCTGTTGAACACCCTCCCATCAGCTGTCAAAGAAATAAACAACTATCTGACTTTTAGAAGACATCTGAAGGCAGTTCGGTCTAGGGAAGTTTTTAATGTTTGATGGTGTTTTTAATATTATGTTGGAAGCTGCCCAGAGTGGCTGGGAAAACCCAGCCAGATGGGCGGGGTATAAATAAATTATGATGATGATGATGATGGGTGAATATTTGAATGGCTTTTGTGATTATGTTTACATTTGCTGTTAATGTTGAATTATTTGGTGCACATTTAAAACTTATTTCCATGTAAATGTGGCCTCTGTTTTTGCCACAGACCATGGTCAATGAACATTTTCAAATGTTATGAAATACTTTCAAGTACAGTGGTACCTCGGGTTACAGACGCTTCAGGTTACAGACTCTGCTAACCCAGAAATAGTACCTCGGGTTAAGAACTTTGCTTCAGGATGAGAACAGAAATCATGCAGCAGTGGCGCGGTGGCAGCAGGAGGCCCCATTAGCTAAAGCAGTGCTTGAGGTTAAGAACAGTTCAGGTTAAGAACGGACCTCCAGAATGAATTAAGTTCTTAACCCAAGCATGTAATCTTATTTCAACTAGTTCCATGTAGAATGTTGAATAAAATGGTTCTTTCGAGTTATATACTAAAGTGAATAACCAGAATGATTAAAGTAAACCAGCCTCCGACCCTGAAAAAAAAACCAGTAAACCAGCCCATCTACTTGTGTAACTAAATTATCCCAACAATATTACTATAGAATATAGATGTGCTTTACTATTGAACTTTCCCATTCATCATGTAGGACAATTGATCAAAGCAAGGAACAAACCTAAGACCTGGATACTTTACCTTAGCTCTTTAATCCTGCGACCCATCATCCATCGTTTATGACAGTCCTATATCAATACATATCTCATGCTTGAGAACAAAGCAAATGTTAGCATATTGATCACCATTATGCAAAGATACTCACATTGTCAAGTGTCCTGTCCAAGTTAGATCAGCTTAAAATTGTGTGCCCTCCCCCACCCAACACTGATTTTGTGATCCCATAGCTAAAACAGTCACAGCAAATATTAATTTACTAATTTTGAAACAAAATGATATTTGCCCTCACATGATTTTAAAAAACAAAACCAAACCAAGTCTACATGAAAATTCAGCATCATTTTAGTGTGAATTTCTCCTAATACCATTGTACGCATTTTGCCTAATATACACATTTTTGAAAAAAGAAAAAAACCCTTATACAATTATTTTTATGCTTTGTTCACTAATTTTCACACTTTACCCTAGTATATGAATTTTTGTACGCATTACTTTTCAGGAGAACTGCACGGCAAAATTCAGAGAGGTGCAAATTTTGAAGGAAAGGTTGGGCTTTGTTTCGCGAATCGTTTCAGAAAGAATGAATTAGGTAGATTGGCCCACCAGTGTGCACTGAACCAGATTTCTCCCCGCCCCCCCTGCAATGTACCTAAAGGAAACCCCGAGGCAATAGATGGGATGAACTTGAAGAACACAACTTATCTGCATTGCTTTGATCTGAATGCAACTCATCTAAGTTAGGGCTGAATGCATCTACATTGGAAGAAACCCAATTTGAATACTGGCCAGATGGTCGAGGAAGGGCTGGTTCATTACATTCACATATACCCCTCTCTCTCCCTCCCACTTTCTGGTTCCATCTTCCCTCTCTCTTGCTTCTCCTTCCATCCCACCTACATGAAATTGGGCAGAGGAGCAGGTGCTGCACTTTGGCTGTAGTTTCCTAACCCTGTACTGAAGTGATATATATCTGGAAAGCAAACAAACATTGTTGTTTCTGTTTACACCCAGCAGGAGTGCCTGTGTGTTTAGCTGGCATGTAAGCTGAGACTTGAAAATCTATGCCAAAAAGTCTTTAATATTAATGGAACAGTGCGCAGATTGGCATGCAGGCTGCTAGCAGCATCCACTCTGGGAATATCAGGTTTCGGTTTATGCATGCATTGCATATTCTTTCAAGAAGCTAATGCACCGACTTCGAAAAAGGGGAAAATATTTAATACAGAGGAACCGTTTTATGCAATCACAAATTATATATTTTTCTTTTAAAACCCCTACTGTGTGTTTTATCACGGTTGTCTTGGAAAACAATGGAAACTACAAAAGGGAACAGTTATTCTCAAAAGCTTAGAGGTGTGCTCTCTCTCTCTCTCTCTCTCTCTCTCTCTCTGAAATCTATTCACTCAGTTCGGCTTCACTTCAGAGCCCCTGGCAGTTTCGGAGCAGAAAAGGATAGGTTTCCTTTCCTTTTAGAAAAATAATAGCAACGTTTCTTTCTCTCCCTATATGTTTACTCAGAAGCCGAGATAGGCGAATCTGTCCATTTCAGTTTCTCCCAGTTTCTCATTTTTCCAGTCTTAAAATCAGTTCTCTGCATTTCCACATCAGTTTACTATTGTTTGTTAAAGTCCTCAAGAAAATTCACCACTTAACGATAGTATATGTATCTTTGTACACATTACTTAGCTGGAGCAAAATTCAAAGAAGTGGGGATTTCAAAGGATGGCTGTGTTTCAATTCGTGTATTGTTTCAGCGAGTACGAATTAGATAGATTTGCTTTTAAATGGGAACTGAATCAAATTACTCAGAATTAAGTCCTATTGAGTCTAGTGGGACTTATTCCCCGGATAACTGTGCAAAGGATTGCAGCCTTAAAAATACATTTTCTTCTGTGAGCGCTGGAACTGAATTTGTTCTTTTTAACTGAAAGCAGTATCTTAGGCATGCCTACTCAGAAGCAAGTCCAGCCGAATTTAATGGGATTTACTCCAAGGTGAATGTGCATGTGATTGCAGCCTAATACAGACAAGACTGAATTATATCTAGCTTATTGTATATGTAAAAAGGCTCATAATACAGGCTGTTTGAAACAAATTCCTTTTTCAGATCTTTGGGCTTCAGTAACCATCCAATATGTCTCATTGCTCAGTTTCCATTTGCAATACTGCAGTATTTTTTCTGCTGCAATGCAACACATGTGAAAGAGCAGAATGAACAGTGGCCACTTTGCTTCCTCCAACCAGAAAAAAACACCCCTCTGCTATAATGAGTTCCCTAGGGAATAATGAATTCAACTATGAGCAACTCTAGGGATAAAATATAAGAGTGATAACTTGGTCACTGAAGTATCCTTGGGAAGCAATAAAAGATTTCGTTAAAAAGCAAAGAGAGGCAATCTGTCACCAAATGTCACACAGCTCATAAATCATCCTTTTCTTAAACGGGGGGGGGGGGGGGGATATTGATAGCAGAATTTAAGCAACACTTCATTCACTGAGGTTCATTCTGCTGATTTGACTCACATCTAAGGAGACCAGGAGTGGTTCTAGTGTCAGCATAGGGGGAGGGCAGAGGGGCAAAGAGCAAAGGAAACAACAAAATATTTTGGGGAGAGTGCAAGTCTGATTCACACATTAACCCTTTCCAAAGAGACACCTCTCTTGTTCAAGTGAATCATCCAGGTCAAAACATACATGCTGGAGAGGAATGGCAAACCAGGCTGTTGGACAATGCCAAAATGGCAAAACTGACTGGAAAACGTAGGAATCAAGAGAACAAAACTTCATGAAAAAATGGGGGAAATTTGTAATTTATTTAGGAGACCACTTTAAGCAGATGAAAACATTAGCAGGATTCAAATAACACTTGTAATGCAACAAATATTATGGACAATATGGAGAGACATAAAATATGGTTTATGACATAATATGCGGTTGAAAATGTTGAAAAATGTTGACATGGAGGGGAGGGTGGGAAATCTGGAGATTCAGAGAAATCTCTAAATATGGATATGTGTTTAGTATTGTTATAACTCTACACTTGTAAAATCAAATAAAAATTATTTCAATAATAATAATAATAATAATAATAATAATTGTACCCTGCCCATCTGACTGGGTTGCCACAGCCACTCTGGGTGGCTTCCAGCGTATATAAAAACAAATTTTATACCACCCTTCATCTGAAGATCCCAGGGTGGCTCACAACAGAAAAATACAAAATGAGAATACAAAATATAATAATAATAATAATAATAATAATAATAATAATAATAATAATAACAACAACCCCAAACACCCCTGCCACAAACATGTTTAGAATGCCATAGAATCAGCTGGGCATCTGATTGAAGAGAAACATATTCACTTGGCACTTAAAGATATGTAATAAAGGCACCAGTTGAGCTTCCCTGGGGAGCCACCTCAGAAAAGGCTTGATCTTGTCACCCGCTGAACCTCTTGTGGAGGAGGCACATGAAGAAAGGCCTCATGATGATCGCAGGGTCTGGATCAGTTCAGATGGAGAGAGGTGGTCCGTGAGGTATTATGGTTCTGAGCTGTTTAAGGTTTTTATAGGTCAAAACCAGCGCTTTGAATTGGGCCCAGAAACTAATTGGCAGCCAGTGCAGTTGGACCAGGATCGGTGAAAGAACACTCAATGTGGTCACCAAATTCTGCTCCAGCTGAAGTCTCCAAACTGTCTTATTTTCATCAAAATATGTCAGAACTATTGAATATCTCCAAAGTGACCTTTAAAGGCACTTTGGATATTAATACGGAGATGAGGATGTTCATTCCTATAAGTTGCTCATGGACCCTAGTATTCAGGGCCCTCTCAGAAGTTCATTAGCCACCATGTGCAACTGCTCAAAGTTGATAAACCGCTTTATGACATCAGAGCATATAAACCAATGGCATTCAGAGGTGGGTCTATGACAAATCTGCATAACTAGGATCACTATGACATCAAAGCAAATCAATGATAAAGGCAAAGAAAAAGAGGTCAGAGGTAGAGATAAAGGGACCCCTGACCATTAGGTCCAGTCGCAAACGACTCTGGGGTTGCGGCGCTCATCTCGCTTTACTGGCCGAGGGATCCGGCGTACAGCTGGTCATGTGGCCAGCATGACTAAGCCACTTCTGGCGAACCACAGCAGCGCACAGAAATGCCGTTTAACTTCCCGCCGGAGCGGTACCTATTTATCTACTTGCACTTTGACATGCTTTCGAACTGCTAGGTTGGCAGGAGCTGGGACTGAGCAACGAGAGCTCACCCCGTAGTGGGAATTTGAACCCCAACCTTCTGATTGGCAAGTCCTAGGCTCTGTGATTTAACCCACAGCGCCACCCCTTAACACAAAAAAGCAAGAACAAGTCCAGCAACACTCACAGCTTCTGGTACTGATGGTCCTTTCTTAATCTTTCTCATAACGACAGGGCAAATGTATGCAAAAAAAAGAGGAACCAATACATACAGCGAGAAATTAAATGCAGAAATTTATATGCCCAATAATAAGTTCATCAGCTGTGACAGATCTAGGTTTGCATCCTGCTTTCATTTAGAAAAGCAGAACTAAACGAAGATGACTATAATAGAATGTGTCATAACTGAATGAGCACATGCTATTGTCGGAGGAATCATAGCCATTAGATCTGCACTCTTATACAATTGTGAAGAATTACATAAACCATCGATCATTTATAAAGTGGCAGGTTTCATTATAGCTACTATTTTATATACAGACTGGGAAAATTTTGTGATCATGATCATCAGCATTATCATTACAGCCAATTGCATTCTTTTATCCCAGTGCACACCCAGCCCCCAGCCCAACGCCCATGAATTGAATTTGGGAGCCAAATAAGAGCAAGAACTGTATAGTCACAACCTTGGCACTCACTCAGTGGGAAGGGTTTGGGGTCACCTCCTCACCTCAGCCACAACAGGCAAGTAAGTCCATTTCTCCTCTGCCTTTTACACCAGAGGATCAACTGTGATACAGATGTTGCCAGACAACCAAGCTCTCGCCAGGTTACGTGATGGTGGCCAAAGGCAATTTTCCCATTAGTATCATCCATAACCATCGCATAATTCCAGGGCCATCAGCAACCTCTCTTGCTTTCACCTGACCTAGGGTTTTCCACAGGGTGGAGTGGGCCTTGCTACCCATATTTGCAGAAAACGAAATTCAGGTGAAATGTTGTACAGTGGTACCTTGGGATGTGAATGGGATCCGTTCCGGAGCCCCATCCGCATCCTGAACAGAACGTAAGACGCGACTGCGTGTCTGCGCGTGCGCTAGTCGTGTTTCGTCGCTTCCGCACCTGCGTGTGATGTCATTTTGACCATCTGCGCATGCGTGAGCGGCGAAACCCGGAAGTAACACACTCTGTTACTTCTGGATCGCCACAGAGCTCAACCCGAAAATACTTATCCTGAAGCGTATTTATCCCAAGGTATGATTGTACAGTGGTACCTCGGGTTACATACGCTTCAGGTTACAGACTCCGCTAACCCAGAAATAGTACGTCGGGTTAAGAACTTTGCTTCATGATGAGAACAGAAATTGTGCAGTGGTGGAGCAGCAGCAGCAGCAGGGGCCCCATTAGCTAAAGTGGTGCTTCAAGTTAAGAACAGTTTCAGGTTAAGAACAGACCTCCAGAACAAATTAAGTGCTTAACCAGAGGTACCACTGTATTTGAATGCACCATATTTGGCTGAATCCTGATCCAAATTGAACTGATTCAGGGAGAGCTAGACTTGGGCCAAGTTGGGCCAAGGCACTTCCAGATTGTCCTGGGTTAGGCCAGGCCACCGGTAGTGACAGGAAATCTGTCAGGAAATGGGTCGTCGGGTGGGAAGGCTGCAGGGCTCTGCTTCACAATTGTGTTCCCTATATATTTTGTTGTTGTTTAGTCGTTTAGTCATGTCCGACTCTTCGTGACCCCATGGACCAGAGCACGCCAGGCATTCCTCTCTTCCACTGCCTCCCGCAGTTCGGTCAAACTCATGCTGGTAGCTTCGAGAATACTGTCCAACCATCTCATCCTCTGTCGTCCCCTTCTCCTTGTGCCCTCCATCTTTCCCAACATCAGGGCCTTTTCCAGGGAGTCTTCTCTTCTCATGAGGTGACCAAAGTATTGGAGCCTCAGCTTCACGATCTGTCCTTCCAGTGAGCACTCAGGGCTGATTTCCTTAAGAATGGATGCGTTTGATCTTCTTGCAGTCCATGGGACTCTCAAGAGTCTCCTCCAGCACCATAATTCAAAAGCATCAATTCTTTGGCGATCAGCCTTCTTTATGGTCCAGCTCTCACTTCCATACATCACTACTGGGAAAACCATAGCTTTTACTATACGGACCTTTGTTGGCAAGGTGATGTCTATACTCCCTATATATTTAAATCCACCTAATTAAACACCCCTGCTGCCCCGAAATTGATTTGAGGCAACATGTGGGCAGACAGGTACACCCCCCTGATGTTAAAGAAATAAACAACTATCTGACTTTTAGAAGACACCTGAAAGCAGCCCAGTTTAGGGAAGTTTTTAATGTTTTTAGTATTCTGTTGGGAGCCGCTTAGAGTGGCTGGGGAAACCCAGTCAGATGGGTGGGGTATAAATAATGAATCATCATCATTATCATCTGGGCCCCCACAGCACAGCTCAGACCTCCAGGACAGATATTAATATGCAGTGATGCACTGTGTCACTGAAACATAAGAAACAATAGGCCAGTTGTTAGACTTGTGAACACGAATAATATACCCCCCCCCCCAAAAAAAAACAGAGCTATACTAGAATGCACTAGCATTTTAAAGCTTTTCCACCTAAGAAGTGATCTGCTACCATGTACAGTGGTACCTCGGGTTACAGACTCTTCAGGTTACAGACTCCGCTAACCCAGAAATAGTACCTCGGGTTAAGAACTTTGCTTCAGGATGAGAACAGAAATCGTGCTCCGGCAGCACGGCAGCAGCAGGAGGCCCCATTAGCTAAAGTGGTGCTTCAGGTTAAGAACAGTTTCAGGTTAAGAACAGACCTCCGGAACGAATTAAGTACTTAACCCAATGTACCACTGTATATATTTATATATAACAACCATGTGAAGTGGGCAAGTGAGTGAGAGAGTCTCTTGTCTACGTTACTGTTATGTACTGACTTGAATAGGATCCAAACTGCAGCAGTCTGATTGGTCCTAGAACAATAGGATCCAAAATGCAGCAGTCTGATTGGTCCTAGAACAATAGGATTCAGAATGCAGCAGTCTGATTGGTCCTAGAACAATGCAGCAGTATGATTGGTCGGCAGGAGCCACCCAATCCAGCTCCAGATAGAAGTGAATCCACAACCTGATTGGCCTACAGGAGAATTCCGGAATTAGCCAATCATGTGCAGCCCACTGTGTAAATAATGTATATAAAGCAGATACTTTGAGGGGACTTCCATTCCCTCCTCACCACTATGAGCTGAATAAAGAGCATGAAATCACTTTGCGACTCTGAGTATATTTCAGTTACCTTTATGAACAAGGGTTTTAGCAACTGTCTCTTGCAACGCACTAATTGTAGAGCTTGAGGGCAGGGGGGTGCCATTGTTACGGAACTAAATTGATTTTGGGCTCGTTTTTGAGTGGAAATTAAGGAATGTGTTACCCCCACAAAATCATTCTACCTAATTTGCAAACTAGTCCCTCACAATAGCTGTTCCCCTGAGCCTTGTTTTTTTGACCTTGCTTGCAAATGAGAGAGAAACTTTTACAATGTTCAACTTGTTTTATATATATTTTCCCCCTTTTGCAGCTGTGACATATGGACCATAACCATCTGCTGGTAATGGCATTATGTTCTCGTAAATGTCTAAAACAAATATTCTCTTGGGCATAGAGAGCCTTAACTAGTGTTTGTTTACATAATGAGCAGAAAGAGACCTAATCTTTATTCGTGTTTTGAAGCTCTAATTTTTGGCGAATATTGTAATAGATGACAAAAACAAGACAGAGGAATGTCATTAAGACCTTATGGTGTAGACCGTTCTAGGCCAAAGTTTTTCAAATTTCTGTCCGGAGGGAACTCTTTCCTTGACGACTTTTCTGTTGTGCAAATTCCATGAAGTTGCAGAATGTTCTAGAATATCCATTCAGTTTGTGTGGGGCAGTTTGAATCAGGCCAGTTTGGCCTCATGGTCCCTGCACAGGAACCAAGAACGTGCTCAGAAGTCTAGCCAACTTTTTTTCTGGAGCACCACATCACAAATAATTTGGGCCATGCCTTTCTTTGAAGGAAGTGCAGACCCCTTATTCATCTCATTCTCTTCCCTCAAATTAAAACCTAGGCTGTGAACAGGAGCAGGTATGATATTTTTGCTTGAAAATTTCCCCTTCCCTCAAGCTGGTTCAAACACTAAACCATCAGCAGAACCTTGCAAACAAAAGTTAACAACACCCAAAAACATTTACTAGCCTCCTGAGGGTCTTATGGGACGCAGGTGGCGCTGTGGGTTAAACCACAGAGCCTAGGACTTGCTGATCAGTTCGGCGGTTCGAATCCCCGCGACGGGGTGAGCTCCCGTTGCTCGGTCCCTGCTCCTGCCAACCTAGCGGTTCGAAAGCACGTCAAAGTGCAAGTAGATAAATAGGTACCGCTCCAGCGGGAAGGTAAACGGCGTTTCCATGCGCTGCTCTGGTTCTCCAGAAGTGGCTTAGTCATGCTGGCCACATGACCCGGAAGCTGTACGCCGGCTCCCTTGGCCAATAAAGCGAGATGAGCGCCGCAACCCCAGAGTCAGCCACAACTGGACCTAATGGTCAGGGGTCCCTTTACCTTAAGGGTCTTATAAATTTATTTGAATGCTGTCTGCAGAGGAGGGGCATCCCTTCTTCAACAGCCAGTGCAGAAATGCTGGCTCCTACCTCTTAGCAGGTTAGTAAAAAAATACTTGTCTTCACCCAACTAGGCTAGTGCAAGGAGCACAGAGCAATCCATTCCTTTCTGCCAGACTGCTGAATTTCCACACTGGTTGTAGAGGAAGAGACTTTTCACCAAAGTTAGCATGGAACCCAAGTAGAATTCATGCAGAATTCTGTGCAACTAGATTCCAGTTCTCATAGGAAGGAATAAATTTAGCTTCCTGAAAAGAGGTATAATTTGTCAGATATCATGGTTTCCACAATGTTTGGGAACTCTGCAAGTCATTGCTAGTGTACATATGTATTTATTTTTTAAAAAGTATACACCTCTTGATTGAAAAAAAGAAGAAAAAACACCTCCATGCAGATAAAACAATAAACTGATGAAAATTTGCAACCATACTTTAAAACATACAAAAGTTAAAATACTAAAACAGATAAAAGTATGGAGATCTTCCTACTAGGAATGAGTGAATCTGACAGTTTTGGTTTCTCCTAATTTCCCATTTCACTAGTCTTCAGTTCTTTCCACATAAGTTTGCATATATTTTTTTTTAAAAAAAAGGTTCTCGTGAAAAATCACCAGTAGTTAATGTAAATTTTGCCTAATATATGCATAATAATATTTTTGCAAAGCAAATGCCTCTAATATAATCTTGGATTATTAATGCAGTGACTCCCTCCATCGCAGGCTCAGTGTAAATAAATCATATATCATAAAGACACCACAGTCTCCACTGTGCCTCATTTCCTAAAAGAATCACAGACCCTGGGTAAGTGTGCCTAGAACACCTGGAAACTTGCACCACTCAGAGATTGGGGTGGCTTGCAACAATAGGTATTTTTGTACACATTGCTTTACCTGGAGAACAACACTGAAAATTTGGAGGTGTGCAAATCTTAAAGGATGGCTGTGTTTTCAGCTGCATATTGTCTGGAAAAGTGTGGATTAGGAAGGTTCTCCTTTCATTGTGATCTGAATCAAATCTCCACCCCCACCCCATATCTTCTTCCTATGGGCTCCAAGTTCAAACATTATATCTGCTCAGGACCATATAACAAACAGCAGACAAGTCCCCCAATGGTCTTTAAATGCAGTGGTTATAATAATAAAAAAAGATTAAAACCTGCAGTAAACTTTACTTTCTGAAGAGCTCATAATTTCAACAATCTACCAATTATTAACAAGGAAGCTGAGACCGTGTTTGGGACAATCAATAATCTTTCCTCGGGTTTATAATGTTTTTTGCTGAACCAATGCATATTTTTACAGCAGAGTGACATTTTGTTATTTTTCACAAGTTATTTACCGTTTTCAGGCAATTTATGAACTTGCCAAACATTTGACCAGCTTTTAGTTTGTCTAAACTCATGTTTAACTCAGGTTTTATATGCAAACGTCCTCATAAACCATTAGTTGAATACCATTTCTCTTTGATTTGAATTGGAGAAAAGTCTATTTAGAATCCAGGCTTTTTGTAGAAAGTTAGTGTTTTTATATTTTACAAGCACATTGCTGCCATATAGTCTCCATAATACATAAGCAGAGATGACTGTGGCACTCATTCGCATGGCTCTCACAGCATCTAGTCCCTGGCAAAAGAACTCTGACTCTATGCCAAAGAATGCTGACCATGTAACGGTTCTTAAAAATCTTTACAGTGGTACCTCAGGTTACAGACGCTTCGAGTTACAAACTCCGCTAACCAGGAAGTGGTTACTCCGGGTTAAGAACTTTGCCCCAGGATAAGAATGGAAACCGCGCAATTAATAGACTATGCAGAATTAGATAAATTAACAGGAAGGATTTGAAACCTGTGGGGTCAGAAATTCTTAGAGGACTGGAGTAAATATTTGAACTATTTGAAAAGCAATTGTGATAAACAGATTATGCTAGTAGGACTGCAAGAAGTTCTGTAAGGAGGACTTGTGAAATATTGCAAGAAAGACTTTGAAAAGAATTATTAGTTAAGGACAATTAAAAGTAATAGAGAAATTAAGAAATTCAGAACAAGTGATAAAGAATGGAAAATCTTCAGAGGTTGTTGACAGAAGTCGAAAATATTATATAAGATAAGAAGTTATGTTAAATGATTTTTGGAATTTATATGTTTAAAAAATTAGAGAGAGAGAGAACGGAAATTGCGCACCAGCAGCGCAGTGGCAGCAGAAGGCCCCATTAGCTAAAGTGGTACCTCAGGTTAAGAACTGTTTCAGGTTAAGAACGGACCTCTGGAACGAATTACCGTATTTTTCACTCTATAAGACGCACCAGACCACAAGACGCACCTAGTTTTTGGAGGAGGAAAACAAAGAAAAAAAATATTCTGAATCTCAGAAGCCAGAACAGCAAGAGGGATTGCTGCGCAGTGAAAGCAGCAATCCCTCTTGATGTTCTGGCTTTTGGGATAGCTGTGCAGCCTGCATTCGCTCCATAAGACGCACACACATTTCCCCTTACTTTTTAGGAGGGAAAAAATGAGTCTTATAGAGCAAAAAATACAGTAAGTTCTTAACCCAAGATACCACTGGATTTTTAACCTGGACTCAGATGAGACAACCCTTCAAATCATAGGTGCCAGGTGGGCAGGGGCCAGGAGCCACAGCCCCTTCAATATTTCTCATGAAAGGGCTGCCCCCCCCCCCAAGTTCTGCAGCAGCTGCGAATGCACACCAAGGGGGATCCACACGACACTTCAGTATGCCCCGTGGCATGGGCGAGTAACATCAATACACTGTGGGGCATGGGTGCGCACCGCGAGTATGCCACAGGGCATGCTGATATCACTCACGCATGCCATGGGGTGTGCTGACGTCATGCGCACATGCCACAGGGTTTGCAAACACGACGTGCTGACGTCACACGGCCCTGGGGAAAAGGCAGCGCCATTGCTTCAAATGGAGGACTTGCCTCGTAAAGGAGGACACAAGGCCACCCTGTTTCTTTAGGATCAGGTTAATAAATGCTCGGTGGTGCTTCCCTGGTTTTTGCTACAGCATTCCCACCAGCCCTGGCATCGCCAGGTGCAGAAGACCTTTCCTGTTGTCCTCCGAGAGTCCCACAGAAAATTCCTCAGTGCACTTGAGGGCCAGTGAAACAGAAAGCAAAAGCATGCCATTCTGTTGACACAGTCATAGCCTATTAGCAAAGTCTTGCTTTTTTTAATTGACTTCACAGGGAATTGAGCATTAACGATGCAGCACAGCTGGTGGAATTAAACTCCCAGAATGTTTCCATGGAGTTCACGTAGGGTATACTCATGTGGAATAATAGAGCGAGTTTCCTGTCAGGAAAGAAGCAAGAGTCAGTTGCCAGAGGAAGTTGAGGATAATCTGTGGAATACACCATCAGTATTCCCCTTTCCCACATGCACAAATTTTCATTTTCACCGAAAGCAGCAGAATTTGACTTGGGGCCCCTCCAAGCTGGTGGGGTTTTCTGGCGGGTGTCTTCTGCAACATGCCGTTGATGCAATAATAGTGTGTAAGTGTTGAGTTTCTATTGGATCATCTGCACATCATTCAGCTTTATATTAGTTGTTCTGCTATAATTCCCAGACTTCCTTGGGAAGAGGGATTGACTGTTAAAGCGCCATGAGAACTGTGACTCCATTTCCGTGTGCTGCTCTGGTTTCACCAGAAGTGGCTTAGTCATGCTGGCCACATGACCAGGGAAAACTGTCTGCGGACAAACGCCGGCTCCCTCAGCCAGTAAAGTGAGATGAGTGCCACAACCCCAGAGTCGTTTGCGACTGGACTTAACTGTCAGGGGTCCTTTATCTTTTTTTAAAACTACCAGGACCCTTGACGAACTACAATCCCCAGGATTCTTTGACTGAAGGCATGACTTTTTGAAGTGACATGATACTGCCTTAAATGTATATTGCACAGACAGGCCTGGTGACACTCGTCACTTTTCAATCCTCTCAACACACTTCTACAAGCTCCTCTCCTTTTAGCATTTCTTCCTTTCCTAATTGGTACAATTCTCCCACTTCTGCAGCTGCTCTCTATCGCTCACTAGATCTATGCTTATAATCTTTTGGTGGTGTTTCCCACTCCTGCTTCCTCAGCATCCGATCCCCCTCCCCATGCTAAAATCAGCCAGCCAGTCATGTATTGTGCCAAATACTGCATGTAGCTCCAGAGAATGTCCTCCCGCCCAGCCCTGGTAAGCCACCATGGGCTTCGTTTGGCTTGTGTGACCACAGTTCTTCAGACCTAGTTTTTGGTCCTAAAAGGAGGAAGGAAGGAAGGAAGGAAGGAAGGAAGGAAGGAAGGAAGGAAGGAAAGTAGCTTGCATAAAGTGTTCGTGTGTTGATTTATATAGAGAGATGCAAATTGAGAAATAATTACTGTAATTTAAATAGAAAGACAATACCTCTCCCCATAGTGGGGAACACTGAGAACAGGCGACCTGTGTGCTTACTCAGTCTGCTGTCAAAGGCAACTTCCATCCCCTCCATCTCTCCCTTCTTATGGTTCCTTTATCTTTTAAAGTGGACTTAAACCAGATAGGCCTTCAGATAGAAGACTCCTCCAAACAGGGGTCTGTTCCCTGTAAATTAGGACACATGGTTGCCTCAATGTCAGCACAATCCTAGATGTGTCTCCTTAGAAGCAAGTTCCATTCTCAGGTAAGTATATAGAGTGGTACGAAGTCGAATGGAATCTGTTCCGCAAATCCGTTCGACTTCCAAAACATTTGGAAACCAAGGCGCGGCTGCCGATTGGCTGCAGGAAGCTCCTGTAGCCAATCAGAAGCTGCAGAAGCTTCATCGGGTGTTCGGTTTCCAAATAACGTCTGTAAAATGGAACACTCACTTCCGGGTTTGCGGCATTCAGGAGCCAGAATGTTCGACTCACAAGGTGTTTGGGATCCAAGGCTACAACCGTATAAGTTGACAGCCCAAATCACTCTTCCATTTTATAGCTTATTATTTGGGACAGTTTAAAAAAATATCCTGCTTAACTTTCCTCATCCCAAACCTTGTTTGAGCGGATTTCATCAAATTCGGCAGTTGACACCTTACTTTTATTCATCTAATTGCTATCTTTCTCCAAACAAAAATGGTGTCACATTTCCCAGAAATTATTCTGCTTGATGTGTGTGGGGTTGTGTGTGTGACCAAGTGATACCACTCTCATATCTCCTTCAGGGAAGCATGAGTAAGTGGAAAAACATAAAAGTAAAATGCACCAAACCAGGCTGAATGCATAATTCTAAATTAAGTCCTCCTCTCAGTAGTGTTACTGGCAAGCTAATGCTTCAGTGTTTGCATTAATTTCATATTCATGCTTCTGTCGATTTCAATTCTGTGGGTAAGAAATGAAGTGTAGGTGGGTTCCCACGACGCATTCGAGGCAAGACACTACGGACCACTGAATACATAACAAGAAAGATCTGAGATCAGAAGGTGCCATAGACTTCCCAAATCAGCACTAGTGTGGGAAAGACTCATAAGAACTCTGCTTAATCTTGTCCAGTTGCTTCGCGACTCTTTCTTTTGTATATAGCTACTGAGAAACGTAAATATTTATAGGGCGGAATTCACCCAACAAACCTTGTCGGCATATGAGGAGGAGACGGGGGATTGTTCAAACAGGCAAACTGAAATGCTTGAGGATGCTTTGTTCAATCCTCTTGTTTCCATTAATGTCCAGACCAATTATTCTGGGCACTATTTAACCCATAGGACCTGGTTTTCAAAGCCATACTGCTACTGACCCTGGAGGTTCTGTTTATCACCAATATGTAATTGATTAAATTCCCTGCCTCCGTTTGCACTACATTTCCTTTGCACCGAAATGAATGGGGTTGGAATAAAGTAATAACGTAATTTATTACATAAATGGCGTCATTTCAACGCAGTGCACAGCAAGGTGCATGATGTAGTTTTTGGCAGAAGATGAACTGCAGTGGAATGGAAGCAGTGGTGCATGCAACGGATACAGAGCGGAATGGAAAACAATGTCTTACATCCCTATTAGTAACGGAACTTCTCAACTTGGTTGAGCAAAGAAAGGAATAAGGTTGCACACTATGTGACAAGAGGTGGACACAATCAATTCCCCAAGGAAACAAAAGAAACTTGAGAATAGCTTTCTATATCTGTCCAGAAGCCAAAAAAAAAAACAAACCATTCCTCTCCTGTGTGTGTACACAGTTAGATATGCAATCTCCAACTTTCAATCACTTTCATACCTTTTGAGTTTAAAAGAAGATGAAGGAACAAACCTTAAAGGGTACCTTTTGGTTTCAAGATACTGTGAGAAAGTAGCAAATTGAGAAAGAAGAGACCTGTCGATGGCCAGAAAGAAAGGAAAGTAAACAAGAAAGAAATCATTTCTACTTAAGACAGTCCTTGTGTCAAAGGATACAGGATTTCTCCTTGCCCCTGCTCCTTTTATGGCAATGCACCTGAACATGAAAATATGGGGAAATGTAAATCCATCACTTGTTTGCTATTTAGCACGGTGTGGTGAAGAAAATATTATTCCATTCTCCCCCAAGGGCCACAAAAATAGAAACAGAGGAAGCATGAAAATACGGCGTGGCTCTGTGAAGCAGAGACCACTAATCTTTTGTGCCGGTAGGCACATTTAGCATGCTCATAAAGGGTTGGGAGCTCTGATTACAAAATGGCTGACGTTGTGATATGGCATAACACAAAATGGCTGCCACCTCTAAAAGAGCAGGGAAAAAGACAGGGCCACAAAGTGCTGCAGGCATGCTCCACAAATGGGGGAAAGGGCACCTATATTGGCCTCTCCTGCTGCACTTGATCACAGTCAGAAGTTCTCTCAACCTGTTCAGAATGGAAGTGAGACATCCAATGAAATGTGGGCATGTTCCATGTAGAAAAGGTCACATTTAGCCAATTAACACCATATCTCCATTCCTTGGGTGATAGAATGGAACTTCCTAATAAGTTCAGTGGTGATTCATGCTGGTATCTCCTTTCTTCAGCGGTGATCAATTTATCAATAACAGGGTGATCTGGAGAGCTGGAAATGTCTACCCACTGGTTTCAGAATGCTGCTGTTTCTGACGTCATATTTGCATCCATTTATCTGTTTGCATGGAGAGTGGCCTGTATGTAGAATGGTGTTAAATGTTCAGGAAAAGTCAGAAGCCGAAGGCAGTATAAGTTCCTCAACTAAGTTTATTCAACATTTGTCAGTGACAACAGCTCACTCATAGGAACACAAGAACCAAACTGACTGGACAACACGATAATAATCCCAAGCATGAACTGACCATTGACAGTTGAAAGAGAATGCGCTTACTTGCCATTAGAACATTCGTCTGCCAACGCTCTACGATTGGTTAGAATGCTCCTTGTAACATAAAACGTGTTAAACCCAATACATAACAAAAGGCATGGCTGCTAATACATAGGAAGTTGCCCCCAAAGAAATGTAAGTAATGTGTGCTTTCTCTCTCCCCACACCCCCAGGTTTCATGCGAGAGGCTGGCAAATGCAGATGCCCCACAGTAAATGAACACTTGACCCCATATCAAGAAAATCATAGAATCATCGAGTTGGAAGAGACCACAAGGGCCATCGAGTCCAACCCCCTGCCAAGCAGGAAACACCATCAGAGCACTCCTGACATATGGTTGTCAAGCCTCTGCTTAAAGACCTCCAAAGAAGGAGACTCCACCACACTCCTTGGCAGCAAATTCCACTGTCGAAGAGCTCTTACTGTCAGGAAGTTCTTCCTAATGTTTAGGTGGAATCTTCTTTCTTGTAGTTTGGATCCATTGCTCCGTGTCCGCTTCTCTGGAGCAGCAGAAAACAACCTTTCTCCCTCCTCTATGTGACATCCTTTTGAACATGGCTATCATATCACCCCTTAACCTCCTCTTCTCCAGGCTAAACATGCCCAGCTCCCTTAGCCGTTCCTCATAAGGCATCGTTTCCAGGCCTTTGACCATTTTGGTTGCCCTCCTCTGGACACGTTTCAGTTTGTCAGTGTCCTTCTTGAACTGTGGTGCCCAGAACTGGACACAGTACTCCAGGTGAGGTCTGACCAGAGCAGAATACATCTTCCGATCTGAATCTCACGCTCCTAACATCTACCCCTCACCTGCAATATTGAACACTTTTTTCAGTAACTAATGAGTTCTTTCTCTATACCCCCTTAGACATTTTGTAAGTTTTTGTAAGTTTCGTTCTTGCTTTGTCCAGAGTTCCTTTATAGTTTATCAATACAGGAGTGAATCTCATTTCATTTCTTTTTCATCTGTGGGAATGAGTTCATTTTAGCCGATCCATTCGATCTTCTGAAGCTTGGCAATATTTTTGACTGTGACTCTGAGTTCCTTTGGCAAACTGTCATATTCATCTTTTCCCCTTGGGAAATCTACCACTGTGATTGGCGCTTGTTCATTCTCCTCCACTGAGAACAGTAAGCTATATAGAATTAATCTGCATTTGTAAAAGAAATACCTATCGCTTTTTTCCCTTCTGTGCCATAGGCATGCTTTTGTAAGAACATTGTATTCTTCCCCAATGTCTCTTCCCACTTCCTAACCTCCTCCCTCAGTGCATGGAAAAATGCAAACTTTACTCAAGACACCGAAAATTGTACTAAGGCAACATTACATTATATCTTATATGATTTAACATTACAGAATCCCTTGAAATTCACTGCGGGTCACAAACCAAAGTAGTATCTTGTTGCAAATTCTTTAAAAATCTATGACTGAGGCAAGGCAAAACCTAACATAAAAAGCGACTAAGATGTAGGCCTATAGCTGACCCATATAAGTATGGGGCAAGGAATTCATTGAGTTTGTCTAATTCATGTTTCCTGAACTGTAGCCTTTTTAGCCTCGGGTGAGAAGAGCTTTGCGCCCGGGAGAGGGAGATGGGAGTCAACAGACACTCAAGGAATAGTTTCAGAGAAAAAGCTTTATTTCTACCATCCATGAACTGGTAGAAGGAGCAAGTGTGATAGATTCACAAAACAAGCGTGGGTTCACAGTCATTTGCACAGAGCATATATTCCCCTTCCAGTTCCCTCCCCTTTCTCCTCTTCTTCAAGAGTCCTGCCCCATGTTGAGTTTCCTCTGAGCATGAACAGAAAGCTCCTGTCTTGGGACTCTTTTGGACTCTTCCCAGGAAAGGGGGTGAGAAGCCAAGGGGGTCGAGGAGCCTTGCAGTTCAGCATGTCCAAGATGTTGCAACTGAATGAGATAAAAGTCAGTTCTCAGGCTTGCTCTGACAGAGTCTATTCATTAGCTTTTTGAAGCCTTCTCGTACTGATAAAGGTAACATTTTGGCTTTGCCACAGCAGAGCAAATGAGCAGAAGCTTAGCTGCTGAGAAATGATTTTGAAAAGCTTTGAGAAGCTTTGAGCCTGCTTTAGGGGGGGGTGACTTCGGGCCTAGGTGGGGTCACCTGTCCTCCCCTCCTTCAGAACCAGTACGCCAACTGCCACCCCACAGTTAAAATATTGTAGGATAATAGTATCAATGCAAGCTTCAAAAATCATTCGAAAATAGCATTAAACACCAACAAAAAACAAGGTGTGCCAAGGACTAAAATATACTGGGTGGTAGTCAATACTAGTCCTACTCAAGAGTAGACCCATAAAAATTAATGGACATAAATGACATAGTGTTTTAGAAAGTCTGACTTAGGAACGTTCACCTTTAAATGTGAACGGTATCAGATTTCCACCCCATCCCTGTTTGCGAGTTACCTATGGCATGGGCATTTGGCAAAATGGTGGGCATCAGATAAGGGCTGTCCAAGATGAAACAGGAAATTTCCCCCAATAAAGACAACTCTTTATATAGCATTAATGTCCCCAGTCACAGCGGCCTGCCTTGGTGCCTTATTAGTTTTAATGAACATTGTTGTTTTGTTTTCATCTTTTAACACACACACACACACTCATTTTATTCTGTAAACCTAATTAGGTCCAAAACTGCCTGCTCTGATCTCAAGATAGCTGTTGAGAAAACCCAAGTTTTAAAAAATTCATTTGTTTTCAAGCATTTACCTCCCCTGATACATGAGCTGGAGCACCATTCTCTCAGTCCTGCATTTTTGCTTTATAGCAAATAAAAATCCTGTCATAAAACATTCTCTTTACCAGCGATTGTGCCAAGATTTGCGGAAAGATTAAAGCAATATATACCAGAAGAAGAAGAAGAAATATAACCAATATACATGGAGTCGTTTTGTTCAGTGCCATCCAAGATTCTATTGCCAAGACTCATTCGAAGGCTGCAATATTAGAGTATTACTACACACACTTCGGGGACGCGGGTGGCGCTGTGGGTTAAACCACAGAGCCTAGGACTTGTCAATCAGAAGGTTGGCGGTTTGAATCCCCTCGACGGGGTGAGCTCCCATTGCTTAGTCCCTGCTCCTACCAACGTAGCAGTTCGAAAGCATGTCAAAGTGCAAGTAGATAAATAGGTACCGCTCTGGCGGGAAGGTAAACGGCGTTTCCATGCACTGCTGGCCACATGACCCAGAAGCTGTACGCCGGCTCCCTCGGCCAGTAAAGGTAGATGAGCGCCGCAACCCCAGAGTTGGCCATGACTGGACCTAATGGTCAGGGGTCCCATTACCTTTTACACACACTTCCTTGGAAGGAAGTCCCATGGAACTCAATAGGCCTTACTTCTGAGTCAACATGCATAGGATTGTTCTGAATATTGTGCCTAGGCACTGTCACACCTTTTGTGAACCTCCTCTAATAAATTGAATATTTTGAAATAATTGACCCATGCATCACAATGTCAATAGGCGTCCTATCTCTCAGGGTCTGTGATTTTCTTTTCTTAAAAGGAAGAGCATCAGTCTCCAGTATTAAGCACAGTTCTGTTGTGTAGACACACAGAGAACTTACAGTGTTAGGAGTATCATTTGTTGCCTATTACAAATTTTGTTGTATTTCCCTATTGAAGCGCATGTGAACTCTACAACAGCCACTTAGAGGCAAAGGGGTGAATTTTGTCTAGTTTCTCTTCCCTCCATGTTGTTAATAGGGTTAAGACATAAACCAGGGGTCAGCAAGGTTTACTGGCCATGGGCCGGATCAGTCCCACGGAGATCGTCCGTGGGCCGGACTGGCACAGCGCGATGCCGGAAATCACGTCTGTGCATGTCTGTGGTGCCGGAAATTGCTTCTGCGCATGCCCAGATGCCAAAAACCACACCTGTGCAGAAGCGATTTTCGGCGTCTGGACATGCGCAGATGCAATTTCTAGTATCTGCGCATGCGCAGACATGATTTCCAGCACTGCTCGGCGAGTTACCGCACCACTCTGTGCCAGTTTAGTGCAGCGTGTGGGGAACTCACCGAGTGGGCAGCTCGGTTCAGGGGCGGCTCGTGGGCCGGTAAAACGGTCTTCGTGGGCCGCATCCAGCCCATGGGCCGCACATTGCCGGTCCCTGATACAAACCCATGCATGCTTACTGTGAAGTGAGCCCTACTGTGTTCCTTGATTTTGCTTGATCACAAGAAAGTAAGATTTCCGTTGTCACTTCATCTAGGCAGGAGTGGGGAACTAGTCCTCCCAAGGATCCAATCTTCTTTGGTGATAAACTCATAGCCGAGTAACATTGTCTTCCAAAACATGGTCTTAACAGTGAGTCCGTAAGTAACTGTGGAGGCCAGTTCTGGATCCACACATCCTTCCACAGTGGGGACACAGGTTTCCGGGTGGGAGTTGATCATTTTCATTGCATAGGCCAACCTGATAACCTCCAGGTGTGCATTCAGCCTGAGATAACATGGACAATTGTCAGGGATGATGTGTTTGTCCCAAAAAACTGGAGGGTACAATTTTGGCTGCTTTCCTGCCTCTGCCTCCACATCTGGAAAAAGCCTCACTTACAGGGGTCTGTTTGTTAAGGGTGGCTTGGAACTGTAAGTTGAAAGTGGTAATTTACAGTACCCAGTATTCCTTTAAGAGTTTATAGTGGGACCGCCTATGGGCTCAAAAATATTGCACCAATTTAAATAGAGCAATTGCTAGAATAACTAGAATGGCAGTGAGCCTGGAACTATTGCTAATTTTTTATTGACTTAGGTGAAAACATAAATAAATGTTATCATGCAGGATATGCTCAGTATTGGAGGGTAAAAGCAATAGCTAAGGTACAAGAATGGGAGATTCAAATGCACAAATAAGTTGTTAATGCTAAATTAACCGATGCATTTGGACCAAAGAAGGCAGGCAAAATATGGAATAGATTTAACAAAGGTGTATTTATAACTAGCAGTCCTGGCATTGCTTGCGAATTCTGAGAAACCCCAAAAATAGTGCAGCTTTGAAATCAGTAGTTAAAATCAGTGTGGATTTGAAAGGTTCTGTCTGCCATCTTGATTCAAAATGGCATCCAATCTGGACAGTTCTGCAAGTTTCCCCAGCTTAAACTGACTGCAGTTCCCTTCTTCCTTCTGTACCTGCTGGCTCTGGGAGCCAGTGTGGTGTTGTGGTTAAGAGCGGTAGTCTCGTAATCTGGGAAACCAGGTTCGAGTCTCCGCTCCTCCACATGCAGCTGCTGGGTGACCTTGGGCTAGTCACACTTCTTTGAAGTCTCTCAGCCCCACTCACCTCACAGAGTGTTTGTTGTGGGGGAGGAAGGGAAAGGAGAATGTTAGCCGCTTTGAGACTCCTTAAAGGGAGTGAAAGGCGGGATATCAAATCCAAACTCTTCTTCTTCTTCCAACAATAATCCACAGCTATCACAGAATCACAGAATTGTAGAGTTGGAAGGGACCTTTTGGGTCATATAATCGAACCCGCTGCAATTCAGGGGGTTTTTGTCCAGTGTAGGGCTGGAACCCATGACCCTCAGATTAAGAGCTATCCCAGCTATGCCTTGCCAGAGTAGCCAAGACAACTGAAACCTCTAGAAAGAGGGTAAACGATAAAGCAAACTTAGGTTGTTTTCACCCAAACTTCCACCCCCAAGATCTGACTTCTTTTGTAACCACCTGAGCCACTGCAAAAAGAAATGGCTCTACAGTTTGCTCAGCTTATTATTGTTTCACAAGGGACTTTGTGACAGCCTAGTAAAGGAGCAGAATTATGGTGAGAATAAAAGTAAATGTAAATGATGCCCAGAAGAAATGCCTTAACATTCCAATATCTCCAGTGCCATTAAACTGCGTGATTGCAGCTTGCGACTCTACGGTATGACTATTCACAGAAATTAAAACATGCTTATGTTTCCTGCCCAGAAGCAAATGTTATCTGCCTGGTCTCCTCCACAGCTCAGTGGTGGAGCTGAAGGTTTGGCAGCACAAAAGGCCTGGTCTCAGTCCCTGGCATTTCCATGTTTAGGTCATGGTGATGACAAAGACCTCTGCTGGAGAGCCAATACGAGCCAGTACAAGTGACTCCAATCAGAATAGATTTAATATTGTGTAGATGAACAAATAAGGAAATCAGCCCTGAGTGCTCACTGGAAGGACAGATCCTGAAGCTGAGGCTCCAATACTTTGGCCACCTCATGAGAAGAGAAGACTCCCTGGAAAAGACCCTGATGTTGGGAAAGATGGAGGGCACAAGGAGAAGGGGACGACAGAGGACCTGATGGTTGGACAGTGTTCTCGAAGCTACCAGCATGAGTTTGACTAAACTGCGGGAGGCGGTGGAGGACAGGAGTGCCTGGCGTGCTCTAGTCCATGGGGTCACAAAGAGTCGGACATGACTAAACGACTAAACAACAACAACAGATGAACAAATAAACCAACCTGGCATTGAGCAAGATTCCCAGGCACTTAATATAGTTTTTTTTCTTAAACTTCTCCCCTCTTTTTATGGATTAGAGGCTCAGAGCTATCCTGCAGCAAAAAGAAAGCATTCTCTCCTACATCCAGCGTACTTGGTAGTCTACTTCATACAGGGCTGGCCCACCCATGAGGCGAACTGAGGCAGTCGCTTCGGGTGGCAGAATGCCAAGGGGCAGCGCCTCCATGCATGCCCTGCCTGCCCCCGCCACCACCCCTTGAAAAATGAGGAGAAGTAACAGCAGAAATAACAGATCTCACATCCGGTGAGATCTTGTGGGCCTCTCACAAGATTTCATCACCACCACTGCTTCTTCTCATTTCTCCAGAGCCGACCCCAGAAAGTGAGGCTTTGGCCAGGCGTGGAGGCATCTTGCTTCAGGTGGCAAATTGGGATGGGCCACCCCTGACTTCATCTAAGATCCTAAGCCAGGATGCAGCTTTCTTATATTGCATATCTAAGGAGAAATGGAGAAGTCACATTCAGTGCAATCCTATGCATGTCTACACAAAATTAAGTCCCGTTGTGATTAACTTCCACAGTTAGGTGTATATAAGACTGCAGCCTTAGAACATCTTTATTAAATCCTGGGGGGTGGCTGATCTTTAGCAACATCATGAAACAGAATCTGCAAGTACTAGTTATTCTCTCTCTCTCTCTCTCTCTCTCTCTCTCTCGTCACTACTTACAGAATATATGCATTTCCAGAGTGAAAAGGAGAGATCAGAGAAAACAAAATGTTCTATCTCCTCTTGACATTCAGCTATCAAGTAAGGAGGGAGAAGCCATATGGGACCTTCTGTTTCTTACCCTAGAAGGGAAGGCAGATGTTCTTCTGAGTCCTGAGAAAGGTTCAGGACATTCTTCCCCAACGTTATTTTTATATGTATTATTGCCTTATATTCTGTCTCTCTTTCATCAGGAACCTTGCAGAAGACTTGTGGTTCCTGGAACTGGAGAAATTGACGTACAAACTACGTGATAAGGACAACTGTGACTTTAAAGAAGAATGGGAACCTTTTACCAAGTACTTAAAGAAGCAACAAAATGAACTGGACTCCATGGCAGGTTTTGAATAAACATAAACAAATTTATTATTGATAACATACAGATAGATAAATTAAGGAGCTTTACAATTTTATAACATGCAGAGAATAACATATGCTGAAAAACCAGAGAGGAGCTGAGGGAAGTCGGGGTGGGGGTGGGTGGGTTTTTTTGGGGGGAGGGGGAAAGGGGGGGAAATGGGGATGATTTGTTTTTGATAAATTGTTATGCTAAAATTCCTAATAAAAAAATATTTTTTTAAAAAAAAGACTTGTAGTTCCTAGCAGTGGCGTAGTGTGGGTTGTCAGCACCCGGGGCAAGGCAAGTAATTTGCGCCCCCTAACCTGGGGAAAGGCAAGTAATTTGCGCCCCGCCCCCGCTGCACTGTCCCTCCCCCAGATAGTCCCTCGCTCTCTCTCCGCACTGCACCGCACGCCTGGCACCCTCCCCTCCACAGTGGGCGGCGACCCGGCGGCTCGGATCGGATACACACAGCCAGCACTGCAGTGAGAGAGAGTGAGTGAGCCAGGTAGGGGCAGAGAGCTGCGAGTGCGAGCGCGCGCCCCAGATGTTGCGCCCGGTGCGGCCGGCCCCCCCTGCACCCCCCACGCTACGCCACTGGTTCCTAGGCCAGTGGTGGAGGAAGGTGGTTGCAGTGGGGGTGGCCCATCACAGACACACCCCCCCCCCAGGATGCTCACCGCTCACAGCGGGTGGCTAGCCCCGCCCCCACGGTGGCTAACTCCGCCTCTGTCCTAGGCAACGACCAATCTAGACTCTGACTTAGCTTCTGCATGGCAATGGTCTCATGTGCTCTCAGACCTAGGAAGGTATAATTATGAGACCCCTTTTGGGTAAATATGAAGGCTGTTACTGAGGATCAATGGTTTCTTTTCTGGAGCTCCTAAGACCTAACCATGATGTTTTAATAGGAGCTCTGCTTCAATAGAAATCTTTGACGTAATGTCAAGGGGCCTTCCATGTACTTAAGTGCCCCCCTCCTCCAACCTGCAATTAAGTTTTTCTGAAGTTCAAATGCCATCCAAAATGAGCATGTTATTGTTGGATATCGTTTCTCAAGCAATCCCTCACAGATCCCCCCCCCCCCAGCAAATAGTTTGTCCTTTCAAGATTCCTTCTCCCAGTTGATCCCCTGCTTGCATTTGCCCTGAATTGTTTGTTCTCAAACACCCAACACCCCTCGAAAGGAAGAAACCTTACTTTTCTCACAGAGTCACTAATTCCATCTCTAAGCAGAACAGAAATGTAACATTTAAGGTAAGATGCTGAGCTGGGGAGCTGGTGCTTAGGCAGTAGGCAACTCAGCTTTGCTACCTCAGTCACTCGCTCTCTTTTACCAGCCTCTGCCACAGCTAAAGCTGTAGTTCTTCTAGGAAATGGTAGACTCTGCAGTTAGGCTGATTGACATAGTTTCTACATGGTGACTTCTCCATGCTTTCACCAGGAATGGCTACCTGGTGGCTCTCCATAAGTTGCTGAAGTAGAACTCTCCTTGGGTGTGATGGTGTCAGGGACTGGGCAGAGGAGGAATGGTGGAGACCACCTCCCCAGCCTGACCCTTGCAGAGAAGAAGATAGTTCAGAATTACAATAGGGGTTTGAGGGAGGTCACAGCTCAGAGGAAGATGAGGGGAAAGTTGGGAAATAATGGGAGAGGAGGAGCCAGTTATCATTAGAAAGCATTCCAGACCCACCATCTCTCAGAACCCGGTGAGCCTTAAAAGTAGGAGAGCAAAGAGCTTGAAGACAGATGGCCCTAAGTGGCAACCATAGGGGTGGTGGTGCTGTTGACGAATGAGGAAGTGGGAGAAAAGGGAGGTGGAGATTTACTCGGGACAACGCCGTTATTCCAAGAAGCTACATTCTCAAGTCTCTCTGTAAATATTGAATAAAAAGCAGATGGTTAGGACTTTTCTTGTCATATCTGTTCCTGGCAACCTGCGGTTGGGGTTGGTTCCTCTGCCGCCTGTGTGGGTGAGGCTTATGAGATTTGGAGGCCACCATTTCCCCATTCTTGCTCTACAAGTAAAGTATGGTACGGATCACCCTGAAAATCTTCTGCATTGTCTAGATCACCAATACGGCTTCCGGTAGTGGTGTGAAAGACACCCTCCAGTTGCGTTGGCAGTCCATGTGTAGAACTATGTGCCACAGCATGGAGACAGTGCCAAGCATAAGCTAATTCTGAAGGCAGCCCTGTTTAGGGAAGCTTTTAATGTTTAATAGACTATTGTATTTTAATATTCTGTTGGAAGCCGCTCCGAGTGGCTGGGGAGGCCCAGCGAGATGAGCGGGGTATAAATAAAAAAATATTATTATTATTATTATTATTATTATTATTATTATTATTATTATTATTATCATTATTATTATTATCATTATTATTATTATTATTATTATTATTATTATTTCAGTTGCTCTCCATGTGGCTGGGGTTATACATTATGTACTTTTAGCAGGCCATGCTTAGGAGATCGCACTTTTATTCCAATCAATGGCAGCTTAATATATGCTTTACTTTGAATTGCATAGATCAGTCTTGATAGGGTGCCACGGCAATTAGGTGTGACATGAGCTGGCTTTGCACCATTCGTTTAACACCTTCAAGTCAATGCTATTGATCAGCTGCTGAAAGAATTCGTTCCATTTTCTTTTCTTTCTATCAGGATCTTGTTAGCGGGTGGCCTTCAGTTCACAGTGCTGCCGGGGAAGCCTATTGAACTCATGCCAAAATGGGAGAGTACACAAGGTCATATTTCTTCAATGTGTTTTGTTATGACAGACCACTCACACCAATTTCACTGGCTTTAATATGTCACTGTCTTACAAACTGAATTGCTTTCAGACTGATTTAAGTTAAGCAACAGATGAGTGGGTGTGAATCTGGCTTAAGTTCTTGTCTGGGTGATTTTCTTCAATGTTCTTTGTTCGCCAGTTCTTTGTGTATGTAGTAGGAATCATAACCATTTCTCCTAAACTCTCGTGTCCAACTGAATTGGAAGAACTCTTGCAGGCTGCGGTGCAATTTAATTGTGTAGAATGTATCAAATACAATTAAAAGAATCAAATAATGACTACATTACATCATATTAACAACTCCCATGTACTGTATTCGTTTTGGGAGGAAAACAGGTACTTTGAAAAAGGCATAAAACCATTGACCAAAGACCAATCCTATGATAAGAAAAACACTTTCTTGTACTATGAAGAGTAATTGAAAGCAAAATTCATAATCCTACTATATTTGTCAATGGCTAGATGCTTTCCTTAGTCCGGTAGTATGCGAAACTATCCCCCACCCACCCCCAAAAAACAGCTAGTGGCATCAATGCTTGTACTAGATGGTTTTTTATTAACACTTCAGTACTTTAGGGATGCAGGTGGCGCTGTGGTCTGAACCACTGAGCCTAGGGCTTGCCAATCAGAAGGTTGGAGGTTTGAATCCCCACGATGGGGTGAGCTCCCATTGCTCGGTCCCTGCTCCTGCCAACCTAGCAGTTCGAAAGCACGTCAAAGTGCAAGTAGATAAATAGGTACCGCTGCAGCGGGAAGGTAAACGGCATTTCCGTGCGCTGCTCTGGTTCATCAGAAGCGGCTTAGTCATGCTGGCCACAGGACCCGGAAGCTGTCTGCGGACAAACACTGGCTCCCTTGGCTTATAGAGCGAGATGAGCACCACAACCCCAGAGTCATTTGCGACTGGACCTAATGGCCAGGGGTTGTTGCTGTTTAGTCGTTTAGTCGTGTCTGACTCTTCGTGACCCCCTGGACCAGAGCAGGCCAGGCACTCCTGTCTTCCACTGCCTCCCGCAGTTTGGTCAGCTGAAGTGGCTGACTGGCTTTGCCCTCCTGCGCGCCTGGAATTGGCGTAGGGCCAGGGATAGGCCTGCCCATGGATAGGTTTACGCCAACACCTCCGGCTTGTTTGTTGCACTGGGCTCCTTGTGTTTCCTGTTTTATTTTCCTGAGTAGAGATAAGCGTGGTGTCAGGTTCCTAAAAAAAGGTCGACAACTCTGGGCAACCTGGGGGGGGGGGGCAGGCGTCTTTGCACCCTGGCACCGCATATGCTTAAGACGGCCCTAGACTTTGCCTCGGGTTCTGGCAACTCATGCTATGTCACTGCATCCTGTGATGGTGATTACATGTGGGGAGTGAGGAGAATGACTGAATAGGTCTATAGCATTATTTCTGGCAGAGGGGCTCCAGTGTATGCATGAACACCAGTCACTTCCCCATTCATGAATGAGCTCATGAGCAGCCCTCTAAGCATCAAGAATTCTATTTCTGTTTAGCCAATGGATCACAGCCGCTGCCCAAGGACTAGAAGTTTGTATACATGTGAATGGGCTGATTTTCTCTTTGGGGCTCATCCCTTCCAAACTGCAACGGACACTTTTCATATAATCCCCTGACATTTAGCAACAGATGCTGCATCTAGCCATTGAGATAACTTGAAATGGTTCACAGGGGCCTTTCCACCTTTCAATCAATGGAGGGAAAAGTTGTGAATGAAGCTCAAAGAGGCATTCTAGTTTATGCTACGTGCAAGGGAGCTTCATTGAAACTAATTGGATTTTTATAGTATTAATTTGGTTTTGATACTGGTTTGCCCTCTAAAGTGCAGCCGTGCTTTGGGCTTCTTGAAGAAGCTCAGTGAGGGGTTTTTTCTAGAGTAGGGCAATAATTTAGAGAAACTGTTTCTCCAAGTGAAAGATGTAGCTTTAATTCAGGGACACTGGGCTTTTATTAAAGGCCAGAAACATGTTAGTACGCACAACAAATCGGCTACAGACAATATTTTCAATCCCTCCTTATTTGCAAAAGAAATCCCAGTGGGACAATTAAGGGCTATGGGAAGAATGTGGTATTGACAACTCAAATTTATGTTCAGCCAAGGTCATGCAGTTTAATGAAAGCCAATTTTGTTATGTATAAAAATGAGCACACCCTTCCCTTGAGTTCTTTAGCTAAATAGTCTCCAGTTTGGACTTCTTTTAATTCAAGTAAACAATTGTAGGGTTATTAGGGAGCCTGATGCTGGAACTCAATAATTAAAAATAATTAAAAGAGCAATGTGGTAAATATTAATACCTGGAAGTCTCAGAGCAGTTCATTGCAATTGCAAAACAGTTAATGATGCTGTCCTCATCTAGTAAACTCAGTACTTGAGCTTTGGGCATTTTAATTTTATGATTCAATTGCACTACAGCATTTCTATTAGACATAGTGCATTAATGAAATAAGCAATATTAGCAAATTTATGTACACATGTAGTTTTCATTCAGGCAAATTCTCTCTCTCTCAGTGTTGCTGGTATTTAAATAGTGAGTGAATTGATTTGATTTTAAATTTTTAAAATGTATTTACTGCACTTCCAATCAGAAGTTCCCAGGACAAAGAATAACAATAAAAGCAATAAAAACTATAATTAATCAGACCAGTACAGTGCTACCTTGGGTTACAGGCACTCTGGGTTATGCGTTTTCAGGTTGCGGACCGCGGAAAACCCGGAAGTACCAGAAAGGGTTACTTCCGGGTTTCACCGCTTGTGCATGCGCAGAAGCGCTAAATCATGCTTTGCGCATGCACAGAAGCGCCAAGGAGTCCAGGGAGATGATTTGAGAGCCTCGGACATAAGGGAACCGGGTTGAGGGAATTAACTCGTTGACAGGAAAGACTGATAAAATTTGTAAAAAGGATTGGCAGAACCCGAAACCAGGGGGAAGAGATGGTGGGATAAATTGGGAATTTTAAAATAATATTTAGCATAACATTGTTTGATTAAGAACCCTTGGGAGATGGTAGAATGATGCTATCTGGCTTTAGTGAAATAAGATAAAGATTTAAGATATTAGGATATAAGGGTATATGATATTAGGATTTAAGAGTATAAGATTTAAGGTTATTTCTTTTCTCTTTTTTGCTATCTAGTGAATTGGAGTTTGGATAATTTCATTTTTTAGATGCTTACCTACTTGGTGACGCTGATGAGAGAATAAGGTTTAAATGGATTAAGGTAAATAAGTGAGTAAGCAGTGAAAGATGGAAAGAATTTGCTGATCTGATTAATAACTGGAATACAAAAAGGGAGTTGGGAGGAGGCCGAGGAAATAAGTTATTGAAAGATGGAATTCGAAAAATGGATTATTTTTTTTGGTTTTGTTTTGAATGTTTTTGTCTTTTGCCTTATTTTTGTGTTGGTGGGGTGGGGGAGGGTGTTTCTTTTATGTATTTTGGGGTATTTGCTTCCCCCCCCTTTTTTCCCCTTCCTCTTTCTACTCTGTTGTATTTGACTTTTTTGTTTTTGCAGTTTTGTTTTTGTACCTGTGGAAAATTTAATAAATATTATTTTTTTTATTAAAAAAGCACCAAATTGCGTCACGCGCGTGCACAGACGCGGCGCTGCAGGTTACGAACGCTGTGGGTTGCAGACGTGCCTCTGTCACAGATTACGTCTACAACCTGAGGTTCCACTGTAATAAAAGACAGATTCAGCAAAATTAAAATACTAACATCTTGTGTAGATATAGATACAGATACAGTGGTACCTCGGGTTAAGAACTTAATTCGTTCTGGAGGTCCGTTCTTAACCTGAAACTGTTCTGAACTTGAAGCACCACTTTAGCTAATGGAGCCTCCCGCTGCCGCTGCACTGCTACTGCGCAATTTCTGTTCTCATCCTGAAGCAAAGTTCTTAACCCGAGATACTATTTCTGGATTAGCGGAGTCTGTAACCTGAAGCGTCTGTAACCCGAGGTACCACTGTATATAGTTTTAAAACTTTTACTTGACACTGAAAAGGTATCAGTGTAGGAACCAGAGATGGCCAGAACTGATAACTTCAGTTTGTACAAGCCATGAACATTTCAGGTATAGGTATATCTAAGGAGGCTGACATCAGGTTTTGTATTTAAAATGGATCTGGGGAGGAAAAATCATGTATAGGGTAGTCATAACCCCTTTCTTCTTTGCACGTTGTGCCATTAGGACACAAGGTTAGTTTCCTGCTAAAGGATACATCGCCCCTTTGCAGTAGAAACAGAGATTCAGCCGCTTTGCTAGGGAAGAAATAGTCACTGTAATTAAGGCGGATCTACACACAGGAAGAAACCCACTATAAATAAGTCAGAAATTAAATCGTTATAACAAAGGGGGGGAGAACCACTATGGAAAATCACTTAGAATTTGTTTTTGCTCTCTGGCACCATTTGGTGTTGCATGTTTATAACACATTCAAAACGCTGTTTCTTGACTAGTGTAGCTGAGTCCTAAGTCTGTGAGACTAGAGCTGTGTACCCGGCATATGTTTAAAGAACGTTTAAGGAACATTTCCCTCCCCCAAAGAATCATGGGAACTCTTGTTTGTTAAGAGGGCTGTGGGTTATAGCTCTGTGATGGGTAAACTATGGTTCTAGGGTGTGTGCTTTAAATCTATGGTGCATATGCAACCAAAGAGAAAATCCTTATGTCATCCATGGGACTAGTGGCGCAAGAGATCCCATCACTCCAGAAAGAGATATGGAACACATGCTTCCTTTAACTTCTTAAGGTCTCATCAGCCCTGAGCGGCTCAACTAGCACAGCTTTTCACCAGAACATTTTTGCTTCTTCTTTTGCTTCCACGGTATACATGTCAGGCTTTGGGGAATCAGCTTCCTCCCCCGTGGCCATAAATGAGCAGATCAAACGAAAGGGAATTCTTACCAGTTAGTTTCTTTAATAAACACAGCGAATGACAAAAGGAAGCGTCTAACCAGAATGGCGGTGCTCCCAATTAAGGCTCACTCCCCCTTCCATCCCTATTAATCTACCGTCACTCCTACGTCTTGTAATCTGAGCTTGTAGCCTCTGCGCTTTCTGTTCTGACACTTTCTGAGCTCTCTGTGACTTTGGGGGAGGGGGGGGATGAATACTATCCAGAGACTGAATCTGTTAACCCTCTCTCTCTTCCAGTGTTTCTTCAGTTAGCTGTTCCCCATCCAATACTTCCCAGCTTCTGCCTTCTGAACTATGCCCCTCTGCAAACCATTTCCCCAAATCTATACTATCCTTCTGCTCCTGGGAAGATTCAGGATCCTGATCAGGATCAGGGGGAGGGGGAGGCTCCCACCATTTCTCCTCTGTGCAGCCCTCCCCAGCACAGTCCTTGACAACACCTCTGTAACTGCCGTCACAGCAGAAAATTGGATTGAGCTGCCATTATATGGCATGCACATGTACAATGCATGGGGAATAAAGGCAATTTCATAAGACCTCTCATTATATTTTAGGATACGTCCCTATTGAGCAGCTTGTTTCCCTGCAGTTCCCATGGCTACAATCATGCTTACCTCCATCAACATCTTCTGCTAGGAGCCTGAAAACTGTGAGATGCAGATGGTACCCCTTTGAGGAGGAGGGGCTGTGTTGACTTGGTGGCCTCCTGTTCTAGATCTTGAGTAGGCCCGGGATCCACATTTGAGCTGGCAGATTACAGCATCATTTTTCCAGAATACATAGGTTAGATCCAGCAGTCAGAAATTATGAATCTTTACTGAACGCTTGGCTGCATATTTATTTTTTGCCATGTCATGACAAAATACAGCTCAGGGACCTCAGCAGGGATAGCAGGCTTTGGACTGTCCAAATATGACAGGGCGAAGTTATTTTTAAGTCCACCACTTTGTACTCGGCATGTAAATATGTTTGCAAACTCTGTTGGTGGTGACGGTTTCCTGTGAGAAAGCCTTACTCTCCAAGATACCAGGAAATATTCCTTTCATTGCATTAATAATAGTACAGGTCATGAAGACTGAAGTCAAGACCAGTACTAGAAATTATCCCAGATACAAATACTTAGCAACTGATAGAGATATCTAGAAATCAATTTGTCCACGAAACAAGTGATATTAAAGAAGGAAAGTCAGGTATCACCATAGCAATGTGCTGACTGCACATCTATAATCAATCATTGTCAAATCCTAGGAGAGTGGTGGTTAAAGAAGAAGAAGATAGAAATCCCATAAAATTCAATCAGGATCTCCATGCTTATTAACAGGGAATTTTTGATGGACAAAACCGCCTCAAAGAACAGTAAGAAATGTTGCTCTTTGTAGGCCAGAAAGAAGGCATTAGAGGAGAGAAGGTTAATTTTCTGTTTGCTTAGGCCTTAGGGAAAAGAAAAGTCTACAGATCTTTCAGATGGTTAAACACCAAAGGAGGAAGAAAATTGCTCGTGTAAAGTGTCAAAATGCAGCACCAAAAATAGAGGAAATCAGTGAGGGAAATATTTTGAAAACCTCAGGGAAAGGCCAGAAATGTGGAGGAAGCCTTTTAAGACTTCAGTGTTATGAATTAAAAGGCATCCTTCAAGTTGCATATGGCAACGTCGGACTGGGAACTGGTTAGAAAACTGGAATGAAAATCCATAGACAGACTCTTAGTGATCTTTTATGGTCAACTCTTTTTACTTTCTAATAGATTGACTTGACTCTCCTGACAAAATGATGCGGATGAACACTTTTCCAAATGGCGATTTCTTGTTATATGATGAAATGCAGAATTAAATTCACAGCTTTGACTTGCTCAGGGGACAAGGGGAACAATGTAAACACAGGCTGGCTCTGTGGCACAGCTAACTCTTCCTGCAAACTGCTGACCTCTCCTGGGGACCCCAGTTTCCTAGCTTCTACTTCTGGTCTCTTAAATGCTAGGAGCCAGTCCTGGCTGTGTAAAACCCAGGAAGGACAAGACATTGGCCAAAGCGCTAAAAGATTTCAGAATCTCCTGTTTCAAAGTCTTTTCTCCTGCGGGCAGCTGCCTGAATAATGTATCCCAGTAGACTCTATGAGGATAACAGGAAACTCTTGCCATGTAACAGAACAAAATAAAATCAAGCCTATGCAATACGTGCTACCTGGCACCAGTAATTACAGTAAATAAGCAAATGGTCTTTCTCCTTCCATTAGACAAACAAGGCAATGAATCAAACGCATTTCTATTCAGCCTAATTGTAGCGCCTAAAAGAAACACACACATAGCCTGTAAATGTTATATGCTCTGGTTTGGCCTTCCAAGATGTCAGAGCTAGTTAGAGTAGAGGTTGTTCCAACTGGTTAAGAGGTGAGAGCACTTCAACAAGAGTGCTATTGTCTCCTTAATGTGGAAGATTGCTCCTAGTTATTCTAGAAAATCATAATTCTTTTGAAAAACAAATTGGACTAACTGCTCATTTGGACCAATAGCCTAATTTTAGTTGGTGCTTTTGTTTGCAAATCAAATGCATTCATAGCTGGAAACTTAGTGTCTGCATTCCTTTGCATTACACTGTCTGGGGGATGCTGATTTTGCTTGCTTGGACAAGGGCTTCCCTGGAATGAATTACAGAACCCCAGGGGGTGACAGTATAACCAAAGACTTTGCACCAGTGTTGAATCATGACCCCATTCAAGCCCACCAGTGAGCTGGAACAGCCCCTAATGCTCTTGCAAATGCTATCTGACTTCAGCATCCAAATAACTGTAGCGAACAAAGCAGTGGTGTCACTCAATTAAACATTTTAAGAGAAACTTCCTAATGGAACTAGTTGCCCTTCTCTGGAGGTGTTTGAGCAAAGGCTAGGCTACTAGCTGTCAGAACCTGCACCAAGAATAAGAAGAAGAAAAGGAATAGGAATAGGAATAGGAAGAAGAGGAAGAAGAAGAGGAAGAGGAAAGAGGAGGAGGAGGAGGAGGAGAGGAGGAGGAGGAGTTTGGATTTGATATCCCACTTTATCACTACCCTAAGGGACGCGGGTGGCGCTGTGGTCTAAACCACAGAGCCTAGGGCTTGCCGATCAGAAGGTTGGCAGTTCGAATCCCTGTGATGGGGTGAGCTCCCGTTGCTCGGTCCCTGCTCCTGCCAACCTAGCAGATCGAAAGCACATTGAAGTGCAAGTAGATAAATAGGTACCACTCCAGCAGGAAGGTAAATGGCGTTTCTGTGCGCTGCTCTTGTTCACCAGAAGTGGCTTAGTCATGCTGGCCACATGACCCGGAAGCTGTACACCGGCTCCCTTGGCCAATAAAGTGAGATGAGCACCGCAACCCCAGAGTCAGCCACGACTGGACCTAATGGTCAGGGGTCCCTTTACCTTTACCTTTAAGGAGCCTCAAAGCGGCTAACATTCTCCTTTCCCTTCCTCCCCCACAACAAACACTCTGTGAGGTGAGTGGGGCTGAGAGACTTCAAAGAAGTGTGACTGGCCCAAGGTCACCCAGCAGCTGCATGTGGAGGAGCGGGGAAGCGAACCCGGTTCACCAGATTACGAGACTACCGCTTTTAACCACTAAACCACACTGGCAGCAGCTGGAGGAGAAAATGTCCTAGTTACTTTCCTGCACTTTGCTTCTGTTGTGTGTGTGTGTGTAAAAAAATTATTTTCCATTTAATAATATACATCCACATCATTATTATCCACTCCCTGTCTATCGACTTCCTTCCCTCCCGCCTCATGGCTTTCAAAATTAACCTTTCTATCATTGCATTTTGTACGTTTTCCAATTCTAATTACACTCATTACAAAATAGCTCAAAATTTAAATAAATATAGAAAGGTAGAAAAATTCTCATTACAAGTCTTCTGGCAACCCTGCTAGTGATGTTAATTGCTTACAATAATCTTTCAGATATCGTATATATTTACTCCAGTCCTTTCGGAATACTTGATCACTCTGGTTTCGGGGTTTTCCTGTCAGCTTCACCAGTTCTGCAAAGTCCATCATCTTCATCTGCCACTCTTCTTTCGTTGCTGCTTCTTGTTGTTCCCATTTTGGGGCTAGGTGAATTCTTGCCGCAGTTGTTGCATACATAAACAGTATTTATCTTCCCTTGGTCTCTCTTTACCCACTATACCCAATAAAAAGGCTTCTGGTTTTTTAACAAAAGTATTTTTAAACATTTTCTTTAACTCATTATATACAATTTCCCAGAAAGCCTGTAGTTTATGTATTCAATTAAGCATGATGAAGGACTGGAAATAAATCAATAGCCGTGTCTTTGCCTTCCATTGGATGCCATCCTACAGGGCCAACTTTCCATAGGCTAAGAACCAAAGGGTGGCAGATTTGCCAAGAGGGGCAGAGCTGAATGATGAAATCATCGCTTGAGCCACTGCAGTAAAAGGCTGGTTCGCTGGATTAGGCTAGCCAAGTTATCTCTCTTTGTTGATGACCCTTCTATCCCTTTGTTGCTTTCTTTGGAAACAAGATTATGCATTCCACTGGCATCTATGGCGCTGGGACAGAGTCCCTGTCAAATGTATTTGTGTTAGGTCCACGAGGTTCTACTTATCTGGAAGTGTCAATTGAAAGGAGCTGGGGCGAGTTCCATGAAATGTCAGGAGTTTTTTCCCTCCCTTCTTTCAGCTGCTAAAATTGCAATGAAATTTAATCAAAGAATTGGCTGTTATTAAAGCAGCTGCAGCAGATGGATTCACAGCTGAATGGCACATCACTCTCAATTCCCATTGTCCTGAACCTTTGATGCTGACCAGAGCCTCTGCCAAAAAAATACCCTCTAGTCACCAAAAACTAAGGAGGTTGGAATATTTCTCGCCGCCACCTTATCAGATATAGATGCTGCCCTCGTACTATATGCACTTTATGGGTACGTATGAGTTAATTATGCCAGAAAAGAAAGGGAAAGTCATAATGCTAAACCACAGTTTAGTGTGACATGAGCAAGTCTTGATCTCTCCTCTTTCCACTTTTGATTAACCATGGGTCTGGGTGACATGGCAAATGTCGTTAATCTCAGCCATGATTAGTTCAAACAAAACAACTTTAGTAACAATAGTTTGAAACTGGCTTGTTTTTCTTCTTCTCCAGAATTCTTTATTGAAAGTTTAAAAGTACATAATTATATGCACACTGAACATGGTGAGATGTAAATAAAACAGAAAAAGTAAAGAGAAACAGAACCCATGTAAAGGGGTGAGGGGGGGGGGACTCCAAAACTGTATACTTTACAGAGTTATATAGTATTTGTAAGAATGGATTCCAAATATAATTCAATTTGCATATGCAAGTTGTTCATATGTTGCGAGTTTGTATAAGTCCAATCGAGGAAGGGAGCCGCATTTTTATTTTTCCAATTTATCACTATCAGTCTTTTTGCTGTGATCAGGACATAGAAAGTCCACTCATATTGTTCTTTTGTAAGGTTTCATGTGCTGGGTATATAATTCAAAGGGATATTTTGCTCTGTAAATGTAAGTTTGTTCCATACAGTTCTGTTGATAGTTTCAGTTACCTTCTGCCAAAAATCTTTCAATGGTTTTTCAAAAACCATTGAAAAAACAATGAAAAAAACATGATTTAGAGAAGCATTATCCCTATTTCATCTCCAACAGATAGATAGCCTTTTTTAAAAACAAACGTAATGGGGTCCAGTATATTCTAAATATTATTTCAGTATATTTCAAAAATAAAAATGGAACTGGCTTGTTAAAAATGAAACATAGTTATTGGCGGCGACTGTTTGTCCAGCTGGACAACATGAGATAAGCAAAGGTGAAAGAAGGAGCTTCCAAACTCCTTCTCACAGCTGCACAAGAAGACAGGCGTTCCTTAGACTTGTTCTAACATGTTGCGCTAAACCCATAATGGGGGACTTCTTATCTCCAGATGCTGTTGGACCAATTCCCACCTTCCCTGGCCATTGGTGATGCTGTCGGGGGCTGATATGAATTGGAATCCAACATCTGGAGGGCTACAGGTTTCCCATGCCGACGCTAGACTACGGTTTAGTGCAGAGCTTTCCAAACTTTTCATGTTGGTGACACACATTTTAGACATGCATCATTTTGCGACACAGGAATTCAGATTTGCTAGCAAACTGGAGGTTAAACGAACCCCTTTCTAGTCCTGGGAGGTGCGTGGGGAGCATTCGCACGAGTACGGTAAATGCCACTAAACACAGCATGACTTGCTTCTGAGAAGACATGCATAGGATTGCACTCAACTGCAGCTAGACTTTGGCCATTCTTTGAACACCAGACATGGTTACACAGATATGCTCTCTAATTCACAACTGCTTCTCAATGAATGACTGTCTTGCGCAGCCAATTACAAGAGCATCGGCACCAACTATTTAAGTGCTGCTGTGCTGAATATTTTATTAAGTATTCTCACTGTGCTTGTTAGAGGCACAGAATCAAAGATGCGCCTTTCAAAATTTCATGAAATGTATGCTTACGATTAAATGCGAACTCCCAAGTTAATGAGATGGCAGAGCCTTGTAGAACCTATATTCCCCAAAGGGCTGCGAAAGAACAACAGATTGTTTGGCTAAGACATTATAAACAAGTCTTTTGGGAGAAAGATCACAAAATTACTTGAAATTATTTAAAATGCCGTACTTTGTAGAGTGGCATATTTGATAAGCCGCTGACCATGCTGGAAGAACTGCAGTAGATTTTATCAACCAATTCTTCCAGCTCAAATCAAGAGTGGCTCCCAAACATTTTATTAATGGACCATGTTGGTTGGTTCCTTTGTTCAAGAGCCTATACTTTGCATTTAGAAAATCCCCCACCTCTTAGCTCCTAGTGCATGGCCACAGGCCACAGCCACAGTGTGCTCAAGTGACTGTGTGTTGGGTGTGAAACATTGAATCTGTCCTAGAGCTCTCATGTGCAAACTTCCTTTAGCTTATTTGGGTCGTCTTCTTCTTCTTCTTCTTCTTCTTCTTCTTCTTCTTCTTCTTCTTTTCATCGGCAATCACTTGTAGCCGAGTAAGATTGTCTTTCATGAACACGGTCTTAACAGTGACTGTGGAGGCCAATTCTGGATTCACATGTCCTTCCACAGTGGGGACATTGGTTTCCGGGTGGGAGCTGATCACGGCGAAGGTTTGCCAAGCGTGCCTTCTTAGCATGCTTTTCTGTTTTGTCCTGAGTTTGAGCATCTTCAAAGCCCATGACACCTTCGGTAAAGGCTGTTCTCCAACTGGAGCACTCGCAGGCCAGTGTTTCCCAACTGTCAGTGTTTATACTACATTTTTAAAGATTTGCCTTGAGAGAGTCTTTAAACCTCCTTTGTTGCCCACCAGCATTACACTTTCTATTTTAAAATTCGGAATAGAGTAGTTGCTTTGGAAGACGATCATCAGGCATCCGAACAACATGGCCAGTCCAATGAAGTTGAGGTTGAAGAATCATTGCTTCGACACTGGTAATTTTTGCTTCTTCCAGTACACTGGCATTAGTTTGCCTGTCTTTCCAAGTGATTTTTAAAATTTTTCAGAGACACCATTGATGGACTCTTTCCTTTAGCTTATTTGGGTCTCTCTAAGGTCCTAATGCCTCTGGCTGCCTAAATTGTACTTATAGTCAGCCACACTGGCATTCTATGTATGACTATTAATTATACACAAGCGATGTGATTATAGTGGAACCTCGGGTTGCGGACGTAATCCGTGACGGAGGCACATCTGCAACCAGCAGCATTCGCATCCTGAAGTTCCACAACAGCATTCGCATCTGGCACGATTTGGCGCTTCTGCGCATGCGTGAGTGGCAAAACCCAGAAGTAACCCATTCTGGTACTTCAGGGTTTCCCACGGTCTGCAACCCGAAAACACGTAACCTGAAGCGGCTGTAACCTGAGGTATGACTGTAATATCACTTTAGACACACTTCTCTGCCCAAGGATCCAATGTAGGTTAAGGATTCTTGATGCATTTGATCTTTTGGAAATGACTGCAATTTAAATACAATATGTGGATGCTGTGATCAGAAGCCAGACTGTTGATGGCTCCTGTCCTCCTTTCAAACAGAGGACTCCTTCAGACAGAGGACTTCCAATAGAAGATTGTCCTCTGCAAACAGGGCACATTGGCATCTGAACTGTAATTCCGTGAATCACAGTTTGTAAGAACAGTGGAAGTCGTAATAACTAAAGTTTCAGCTTAAGATCCTGGTGAGAATATTAGCTTTATGATGACTCAGTAAGCTAATGCAATCCTTCTCTTCTTCCATCTCATTCTTTCCCTAGAGAAGACTAATTGCTGATCTATGGCTGAGAAGTCTGCAAAGCATCAGACCCCATTTCCCAGAGCATTTACATATGAGCTCATTTCATTATGAAAAACAATCAGTGCAACCCTCCTCATCGCAATGTGATAAAATGAACTCTCAAGCTAGAGAAGAGGACAACTGGAGGTCATAGTGCTGGACAACCAAATTGATAAAATGTTTTAATATGTGGCAAACATTCAGGAATGCAAGGGATGAATTTATGAAGCACTAAATGTATTTTCCCCCAAACTGCATAATTTTTCCTGAGAAATAGAGTTAAACCAACAACATATATTTACCATCAGCTTTCAAAATAACCTCCTTCAATGGATGTATTTATGTTATTTGAGAAACTGGGATCCTGGATTAATGTCTAATGCCATTGTTTTGGGTCTAGCACAACTTAAAAACAAAACAAAACCCATGTCTCCAACTTCCAACAGCAGTAAAAACTCACCCCCAGACAGACCACTTGGTCTACTGCTCTCTCTCCTAGGATGACATGGCATCCAGACAAAGGAGGTTGGAAAAATCCCACCCATTTGTCTCTATGGCAACAAGGCCACCTCTTTGGACATGTAAAGGATAGTACATAACTGGCCAGCTAAGGCCATCATCTTACAATGAAACTGGTCTGGACAGTTCGGCAGGTTTCCTCTTTATAAAATCTAACCTCACACATACAGGATCACAGGTTTGGGAAGGGAACTGTGTGTATCGTCCAGACTGACCCCCACAATCCTATAACAGTATTGAACCAGTCTGCCAGCATTTTTAGGCAGTGGGTGAAGTGAGAGCTGTGACAGATAAGTGAATTGTTTGTGGACACCAGACAATAGGAATCTCTGGGGTTCTAAAGAGCTGTTGGTTCCCCTCCACTCTGGTTCTCTTCTCCAGCTCCTTTCCTATTTTCTAGGTCCTTGGAATCTCTGAAATTTGCCCTTCCTTTTTTCCTGTCAACCAGGATGCACCCTTCCTGTGGTGTGCTCATCTGAGATCAAATACTCTCTAGATGTTGTTTTCTGCACATGCTCCAGCACATTAAGGGGATGTAAAAGAATCCCTCTCTGCTCCACAAAGGAAAATGTGATAACTTTGCAAAGAGGATTAGCTATGTCTCCCGCTGTGCTGGAGCTAAAGATCAGGCACTCTTTAAAAAGTCACTGTCTGCTTAACTTACAGTGCAATGGTATACACGTCTGCTCAGATGCCTCATTCAGTAGAAGGCATTTACCCTTTCAGCACCATCTATAGACAACAGTCATCTCCAGAAAATACATCTAGGCAGGCGGTCATTTATCTTCACAATTAGTTTGTTACCAGAGCAATATATAAAGTTGTCTTTGAAATAAATTACCATGGGTTTCAGTATGAGAAGGCTGGTGACAGGCGCAGACATCTTTCTCAAACCATTTTTATGCGAAGGACATGCCTATACCCAACAATTAGGTCATCAATGAAAACTCATCTGTCAATAGCAGAGAGATGTGCCGCTCCCGCCTCTTCACAGTTACTCATATGAAAGCCACGCTGAGTTCAATGGCCTTCCTTCTCCCAAGTGAGCAGTCACAGAGGTGCTGCCTTAAGCTACTCGTGTTGTTTTCTATCTGTGGCAGGCTTCGGATGAAGAAAGCCTCGGGTAAAAATAAGTCTCGCCATTACCATATCAGCAAGCTTCCTAGCACTGCAATGCATCACCGTTAGAATACAGCATTAAAGAACATGAGAGCATGCAAAGCCCACAAGGATTCATTGCTTCCTACTAGACAGGAGCCTGCAAGGGAGGCGTATTAACTGTCAGCAGAGAAGTCTGCTGTTATTAATTAATGTAGCCGATGTTCCCTTTTACTGAAATAGAATAATAAACTCCGGCATCTAAGCTACCCATAGAGAGAATGTTTCTGTGTAGCATTGTGAGAAGTGCCACAAGCACAAAGAACTAATCAGATCTCCTTCCATATTACTGTTTCTTAAAGTTAACTTAGGACCTCCATATGTACTGAGGTTATGGGTTTCTCCTAGCTAGAACCATTCCTTTCACAGTCAAATATGACGAGCATAATAAATCCAGCCTCTGGCAATGGTCCCCCAAAGATCAAGCAAAGAGCCTGAAGGGAAATATGCGAGAAATTAATTGAAGAACACAGACAAGAAACAAAATGCAAGGAAAAAAGCCTGTCCGTTAAAGAAGGAATGTACAGAATACATGTCGCTGAGCTTGCTAACTTTAGATTTTTAAATTCTGGGCTGAGCTAGAGGGAGGAGCTTAGCAGACTTGGGGAGGTAAAAGAGTGGCGTGAAAGACTGGGGTGAAAGATCAGCTGGCCACTTAATGCATCACCTCAAATAAAATGGGGAAAGGCTGTTAGAATTCCTGCTCCATGGTTGCAGTCATGGGATTGTTGTCTTTCACATGACTGTGTATGTTTTGACTCCATAGGGTGAGAAGTGATGGAGACAGGATGTTTGTGTCACTGTGTTCTGTGAGGTGGGACTATTGTCCTTTGTTCTTTTTCTCTTTGCTGTCTGATGCTAGAGAGAGAGGGAGCCATGTTGCAGTGCTCCATGTGTGTTTATATGTAAATAACGTAGATTAGCCAAAATGCTGAGTTGCTGAGGTTTGTTACGCAAGCTGCGAAGACTCTGCGGATCCCTAAGTGTGCTGGTGTCTGTTGGCATTGGTTGCTGTGGTGTCCAGGCAGAAGAAAGCTTTTGAAGCTCCCAAACAAAAGACCAGGGTCCTACTCGAGTGTAGGACGAGCTCCTGACAAATGCATCACCAAAAAATTAGACAGAAGTGGGCACGGAGTCACATAAAAGCTGCATATGCTATCTGATATACCTCAATGCAAATTTCAAAATAATGACTATAATTTAAATGTACTGCTACACCACAGCAGTGGTATATTTAAATTATAGAGGGATGGTTTCAGAAGGATTCACAATCTTGCCTATGGGCAGCATGCATGAAAATAGCATGTTCCTAGAGAATACCCCTAGATTTTACAAAGGCTTCCAACTCACAGACAAATAGGTCTGGGGGAGGGGGAATTGTACTAGGAATCTTTAAAGTTGTTTGGGGGGGTTGTTTTGTTTTGTTGAGGGGGGAGAACTAAAACAGATTTGCTTCCTTCTCTGTGGTTTTGTGAGCAATGATTGTGTTGTGAAAATGGCACATGTCTTGGGGCACCCCTAGGAAAATAACTTGCAAAATTCCAGGAGGATGGGGAAAAGATGTCGTGCTGGGGAGTGTCCAGCTTCTATTCTGCTCAGTGGGACCAAATATCGCAAAACTAAGTGCAAAGTTGATTTGACAGGGTGGGCATGTGGCACAGAGAAAGGAGGATGTGAACACACAGCGTTTTCTGAGAAATCCCCAAAAAGCGCAAAACCAAAATGATTGCACAGGAGCACAGTCTCATCACATATGGATCATGGGGCCACCTTCAGCATTTTGGAGATATAGTATGCTTAATTTGGAAAAGCTTAAGTGGAGTCCAGGGTCACTGGGCTCGGTCTGATGAGACTGATTTGCATGCCTTTCTCATGACGGCCCATCAGAGTCCCCCAGAAAAATGCACCTGGGCCCATCGCCCCAGCAGCCCCCCCCCCCCACTATGCCCCTGCATGTGAGTCAGGGGTGGGGAAACATTTTAAGCCCAGGGTCTACATTCTTCCATGGACAAGCATTTGGGAACGGCAGGTCAGAGGCGGGTAGGGCCAGAGGCAAAAAGTGAGTAGAACAACAGTTGCAACCTTTACCCTTTGAACAGTGTACAGTGGTACCTTGGTTCTGAAACTTAATCCTTTCCGGAAGTCCGTACCAAAACCAAAGCATTCCAAAACCAAGGCGCGCTTCCCCATAGAAAGTAATGCAAGAAGAATTAATCTGTTCCAGACTTTTAAAAACAACCCCTAAAACAGTTATTTAACATGAATTTTACTAACGAGACCATTGATACATAAAATGAAAGCAATAATCAATGCACTGTACTATAAAATAAATAAGACAGTATTGTAGATGATAAAAATGAAGATATTTTTTTTCTTGCCCGCACTGATGATAGTCATTGTTTGGATGGGGGGCTTTTATCCATTTCTGCAGTCACACAATCAATCAATCAGTCAGTAGCTGAACTGGGTTCCACACAGTCACAAAAACAAATGAACCAAAAAAGCTTCAAAAGCAAAAACGCAAAAGGAATAGCAAAAACAAAAGCATCAGACTTAATCTGTTCTGGAAGTCTGTTTGACTTCCAAAATGTTTGAAAACCAAGGCAAAGCTTCTGATTGGTGCAGGCACCCCGGAAACAATAGCTGACAGCAGTATCGGACATTCGGCTTCCAAAAAACATTCGAATACCGGAACACTTACTTCCGGGTTTTCAGCATTTGAGAACCAAGGCGTTTGAGAACCAAGGCACCACTGTACAGTGATCTGCCATTTTGTGCAGCTGCTAGTGATCCATCAGTACAAAGCTTTGAGAACCAAGGTACCACTGTATTACCTGCCACACAAAATATGTTGCCTGGGGATCTTGTACATGGCCACATCTGGCCCCCGGGCCTGAGGTTCCCAATCCCTGATGAAGGTGCTCCTTTTCCATGTCATCCCACTAAACAGGCAGAAATCTGGGTGGATACAGCACTGCATGTATAGTGCAATAGTGCATGTGTGACTTGTGCATGAAAAGGGCTGGGGTCTGCCCTAAATTAGGGAATATTCGCCAACTGCAGACCCACTTTAGTCCAAATCTGAGCATCGAATGGAAGCATTGCAAGGTCTCATTCTTTGGGCTGGCCTCAATGTTTAGCTGGGGGGAAAGTTGGGGGTGGAGATCTATTGAACGCTTGATGTTTGTTTTCATTAACCAGCCTGTGCCTTTGCGATGAGGCAGGTTTCACATATAAATGAATGAATGACTGCAATCGCTCTCACCGTTGAGTCATTTACATCCTTATTTAATGCAGTGGGATTTAGTCAGCAGCAACATGAGGTGTTGCGCTTCTGTTTGTTTCTACAAGTGTGGAGAATGAGGTGAAAATAATAGAAAAATCACACAAATTGGCAGGCAGGTGAAGGAAGATAATTTATCATCCCAAGGAGGGGCTGTCATGATTTTAAATGACTTGACATCACCACTGAATAGAAGCATGTTAGTCCAACAGCCTGACATTGCAAATCTTATTTTTGAAAAATGTCAGCCTGTAGCAAAGCATTTAATTTTTGCTCAAGTCAACAGAAAATTGTCAAGTTGATGTATACAAAGAAAACTAAATAAATAAATAAAAATCTTTGGTTAATCATTTTGTTTGTTTAATTAGAGGCAGGATAAAGCCCGTACACACTTATCAGAAGATAAGTTCCATTGTAACGGAGTGTTTCCAGATAAACAGGCATAGGATCAGGCAGCAAATTGTATAATGAAATTAAGATACTGTGTCTACTTTTGTTATTCAGAATATATGCATGTGTTTCATTGCTTTCCTCACACATTTCATTGCTTAAAAGAAAAAAAAATCTGATAAATGTTTCTGGAACCTCTCTGCCATTTTAAAGCACTTAAAGCACTTACTCTGCCATTTTAAAGCACTTACAACTTGCTCTTCACAATATAGTGATAGATTGCTTCAGTAACCGACACAGGAGTATTATATTCAGGGGATTCTTGTTGTCTTTCAATTATCACTTGCGCCACTTTGTAAACCTATATCCAATGTCCTTGTTACTTGTCTCTCATACATGGCTGCCTTGGCAATCTTCCCTGTAAGTAAAACTGTCGAATTCACCTAAGGACAGAGTCAACTCTCAGTTCAACAAAAACAATCTGAGTCCTGTCCCACAGAATAATACGAGAATTGACTTTTACTAACCAGTGTTCTCAAGAATTGTTTTCAGAATGGAAATCTGTTTTCTCCACCTCTATATTTAATCTGGTTATTCCATTATTTTGCAGTGATGGGAGTGTACCGCATGGAAAGTATTTCTGTTTCCATGCCGTTCCCTTTAAATTGTGGAAATTAAAGTTGCAGTCATATACACCAGGCAGAGGTCCCTCTCAGTAGTGGCACCTGCCGTGTGGAACGCCCTCCCATCAGATGTCAAGGAAATAAACAACTATCTGACTTTTAGAAGACATCTTAAGGCAGCCCTGTTTAGGGAAGTTTTTAATGTCCGGTGTTTTATTGTGCTTTTAATTCTGTTGGGAGCTGCCCCAGCCAGATGGTGGGGTATAAATAATAAATTATTATTATTATTATTATTATTCACATTTACTTGGAAATAACTCCCTGTGAGCATAGCTGGATGTCTGAGAAAACATGTAAAGGATTGCACTTTTAGAATTAATTTCCACACTGCTTTCTTTTTCTTTTCGCACAGGTGTAGGTGACTACAGAGGAAAATATGTTCTATGTTGACAATTTAATGGATGAAAACCTCATTGAGTGTCTATTTTGCCAAGCTTGGAAATCACTAGACAGTGGTACCTCTGGATACGAACGGAATCGGTTCCGGAGCACCGTTCGCATCCTGAAGCGAACGCAATCCCCATCCGCGGGTTGCGATTCGCCGCTTCCGGGCATGCGCATGACATCATTTTGACCATCTGTGCATGCGCAAGCGGCGAAACCTGGAAGTAACGCGCTCAATCTGACTGTTGACTGTACATTGCAGCTCCCAAACGCATAAAGGTAAAGGTAAAGGTACCCCTGCCCGTACGGGCCAGTCTTGCCAGACTCTAGGGTTGTGCGCTCATCTCACTTTAGAGGCCGGGAGCCAGCACTGTCCGCAGACACTTCCGGGTCGCGTGGCCAGCGTGACAAGCTGCATCTGGCGAGCCAGCACAGCGCACAGAACGCCGTTTACCTTCCCGCTAGTAAGCAGTCCATATTTATCTACTTGCACCCAGGGGTGCTTTCGAACTGCTAGGTTGGCAGACGCTGGGACTGAGGGATGGGAGCGCACCCCGCCGTGGGGATTCGAACCACCGACCTTTTGACCAGCAAGTCCTAGGCGCTTTTACCCACACGCATACACATGCAACAAACTAGGCACAATTCTCACCTATGTCTTGGTATGAGAAAGGGCCACCATTCAGTGGCAGAACATCTGCGTTGAGTGCAGAAGGTCCTGGATCCCTAGGATCTCTTTGCAGAGCTGAGAAGCTTTAAGATCAGTGCCCCCATTGGAGGATTAATCGTGCCATGTCGCAATCCTGGATTTGCGTGAAGTCAGGGTGGGATAGGGGAGCAAATGAGAAGGCAGATTGCGCAACACCCGTGCTCATTGAATGGGAGTGAGGAGGGAAATGGCAGTTTAAACAAAAGCAGAGGTCTGAGTGAAGCAGGGATGGAGGGAGCTGAGACAGGGAAAGTGGCTTTTTAGAGTTTGATTCTTTATATATCATTTCCCAGAATGCTTTTATCACCTTGCAGGACCACCACATATGGTGAAGAAAAACGTTTAAAATAACCTTTATAAAGAAAAACCAGAAGCTTTTTTTATTGGGAATTGTAGGTACTGATTGTTAGGATATTTCCATTCCACCTTAAAAGGGAGCAGGCTTTGTGAGTCACAGAGTCTGCGTATTTCCTGTTTTCACAGGATGTTTCTGTTGTGTCTTTGTTTTCGTTCTCTCTCTGCCGGAACATTGAAGCAGGCAGTCATGTTTTTCTTTGTTCTGACCAACGCTGAATAAACATGTAAATAATGCTCTCCTGAGTGCATCTTTCGCTGTGCATTATCTGCTGATAGAGCATGCATCGGCTATAGAATGTGGCAAGCTATTTCTGGAGCTCGTGTCGCTAATTGCTGATACTGCGTGTTTACGGGAGATCGATGGACGTCCGCAGACGACGTGGAGTCATGATGGACTTTGTCTCCCTGGCAGTATCCCAAAGGAGCAGAAAAGACTTTTTAGGTATGCAACAACAGCCACAGGAATGTTACTAGCCCAGAGATGGAAAGAGGATGAAGTCCCTACCAGAGAGGGATGGCAAAGAATAGGCCAAAATGGCAAAATTGACTGGAAGGCTCAGAAACTAAGAAGACAAAAACTCCAATATAGAATGGAGAAAATTTATAATTTATTTAGGAGACCACTGTAAGCAGATGAAAACATAGGCAGGATTTTAACAACACTTGTAGCAAATATTATGGTAAATATGGAAAGATACAAAATATGGATTATGAAATAATGTGCAGTTGAAAAGGTTAATAATAATGGTGGGAAGTCTGGAGATGCAAAGAAATATCTTAATATGGTTATATGTTTCGTATTGCTATAATTCTACACTTGTAAAATCAAATAAAAATTATTTCAAAAGAGAAAGAAAAGAACGGTGACAGTTTGAGCAGAATGCGCAGGGTGGGAAGGGGGAACAAAGGGGTTAATCTGGAGCAGGTGGAGTCAGCAGGGGTACAGCCATTTTTGTGTGTGTGTATTCAAAGAAATTCAGTGCCTGACCAAATTGTTAGTGACAACTGAAACTGTCCGCAAATGCCACTTTTCATATTTCCTTTTAAATACATAGGGAAACAATCGAGATTGCCTGCCTCCTAGTAGTACAGTGGTACCTCGGGTTAAGTACTTAATTTGTGCCAGAGGTCCGTTCTTAACCTGAAACTGTTCTTAACCTGAGGTACCACTTTAGCTAATGGGGCCTCCTGCTGCCACTGTGCCAGCGGAGCACGATTTCTGTTCTCATCCTGAAGCAAAGTTCTTAACCTGAGGTACTAATTCTGGGTTAGCGGAGTCTGTAACCTGAAGTGTATGTAACCTGAGGCACCACTGTATTCTTCATGTCCTGGTGTTCCAATAATATCCCTAATATTCCTAAAACTGGTGTATTGTGGGAAATGTCTTGCAATGACTACTGACTTCAGCGTCTCACAATCTCCTTCAATTAGTGCCGATTTCTGGTAGAACAATCCCATTCAATTTGACTTATGTTGACTATCTATTTTATTCTGAAAACCCCTCCCATAATATTAGATCATTAAATTGATGCAACATTGGCATAGCTGTCAACTTTTCCCTTTTCTTGCGAGGAATCCTATTCGAAATAAGGGACTTTCCCTTAAAAAAAGGGAAACGTTGACAGCTATGAACATTGGGTGTTCTGTGACCTGAAAGGGTTTTATTTTTAAATTTCCGTCTTTTCGCCATATTGCCTCAGGAACATATTTCAGCTGTCAAATACCTCAGACATTCACAAAGTCGCATCAAGCAGCTTCTGTGCGATGTCATTTTTACAAGGCATAAGTAAACATCTGGGGGAAACCTGTTCAACAGAGCTGGCAGAAAATGTGGTGACATATTTTGAAAAGAGCATTTAGGGCCTCATGGGAAACCTTCAGAAACATTATTTCTGAAGAAATAAATACACATTTCAAGTTGCAACCTTTATTTTTTAATACTGGGGCAAATTTTGTTTTAACATTATCCCTTAAGAGTGGCTCTGTCATTGGTCTCTGATCATCATTTGAAGCTGTGATCGCCTCCTCTCTTGGTCTTTTGTAACCCTTTAGCCGTCCCCAAGATGCATAAAGGTGTGAGGAAGAATGCCAGAAACATAACATTTCAATAGGGAAGTCCAAGGATAGGCCAAGGATTATAAGCCAAGGGGAGGCCAGTTATCCAGTCGCCCACCCAAAACACCCCTCAGACTGGGGTAAGAGCTTTAGCATGCTGGAGACAAAGGCACAAAGCAAAAGTAATTCCATGTCTCAAAATATTTATGATAAGGCAAGGTTAGCACTCAGAAATGCTTGGTCTCAGGCTACTGCTGGTTGTTTGAGTCCCCGTTGCTACCGTACCAAGTTAAGCAAAGTTTATCAAGTCAATTGTGAATTACTGTATCCAGCACTGTATGAATTACTGTATGAAGCTGGGGCTCCAATACTTTGGCCACCTCATGAGAAGAGAAGACTCCCTAGAAAAGACCCTGATGTTGGGAAAGATGGAGGGCGCAAGGAGAAGGGGACGACCTCTCACAGACAAAGCCACAGTTGTCTGAACATCATGCCCTCTGTCTAACCCTTTGCCATCTCAGTAGTCTGTGGTGTCCTGTCTGTGGCCTTTGTCTCTGAGACCTTTTGTCTCCTTCATCATACACTGTGCAAGGGGAAAATGATGCGGTGGAAACAGGTGCCAAAATAACTTTGTGCCACCCCACGATCTCAGGACTGGAAGATGTGTAAAGGTCTCAGCTCAAAATGTATCTGCCTGGGTTTGCATATTTGTGTCAATAAAAGGAGCCTCCACAGAGCTGGCTGGCAGCTTGCTTGCAGCTGACCTGCATTATCAACTCCTGCCTCACGTCCTTCACTTATGGAGATACCAAGGTTAGAAGACTTCAGGGAACCTTAATTTTAAATGGGGTTATATATATATATATTCAAACTAAGTAGTGTTGATAGGATGGAGATACCAAGGTTAGAAGACTTCAGGGAACTAGCTTCTAGGGGCTGAGCCCTTCGGGAGGCCCTATATTGTTGACGTAGGGGCCAGCTCCACCCCCATTGTCCTAAAAGTGCAGAGCCGAACATGGCATGCCTCCAGAGATTGGCTCCTCCTCCTGCTGCTGCAGCAGCAGCGGAGAGGAAGGAGGGTCAAAGTAGCCTCCTTCTAGTGGCGGCACGAAAAGGAGGCGGAGAAGGAGCCACTGGCTATTGAGCTGTGCGGCCGCCATGTTCAACGCTGCGCCCAGCTCCTCCCAACAACATGTTGGGATTTTGCCTACGTGCAGCTTCCCACAGAATTAAGAGTTGGCTGAAGGCCAAGAAGACTGAGCAGAGGGACTTATTCTGCCTAGAGATGTGGGGCCTTGGATACAGCTCTGCTATTGGTCGAGGTCTCCACATAGGCAAGATGACTCATGACCTTCCTTGGCTGGATAGTTGGTTGGTTGGTGTGGTGTTCTGAGAGTCGTTTGGAGTTTGTTAAGAGAGAGAGTTTAAGATCCGTGTCTGTATCTTGTATATAGTAACTTGTAGAGTCTGCTGTAAATAATAAACACCTCTAAGTAACCAAGTTACTCTAGCAGCGTCTTTGTCCTGCTTCATCCTACCTGCCTGCAACTGATTGCTTCTGGAAGTCTGCTTATGCTCTGCTATATTCAACTGGGTCTGGCTAAGATCCTGCAACAGGTGAAAGTTGCGAAACATCAATACATCATGCATGTGACGTCATGACATTGCGATGTCACGCACACAACATCAGCCCCCGCCAATCGCCCTGGCAAGCCAGCGCCTCTGGAAGACTGGCTAATGATGTTTGGTGCTATTGCATGAAAGGTCAAACTGACTGACATTATCAAGGCAAGACAGACCAGGCATCATGACAACCGCTTTACTGGAAAGTGGAACGTCTTTATATAACTTTTATAGCCACCTTTCTTTTCTGAAAAAAAGTTTTTCTCTAAGTGCAGCTACGATTTCCCATCACCCTCAAGCTGTTTCGTTCTAGCCATAAAGTTATGTCTTGATTTGTCAATGAACTCAACTGGCAACCAATCAGAATGGGAGAGGGGTGGGACCATCATCCTGCCTTGTGGCTCATAGAGTAAGGCAATGAGAAAGTAGTTGCAACAATCCACAGTTGATTGGGAAAACTAGCAGCTAGCTGTTGGAGTTGTGTTGTCATTGGAACAGGAATGGGGAACCAGTGACCCTTCATATATTGCGGCCTGCCATCATGCCCAAGGCTCAGGGATGATGGCAGTTGTAGTCCAACGTGGTTCGGCTGTTTCAGGTTTCATTTGTGTGCACAGGCGGAGTCCCCCAAAACCCTGGGCGGCCCCCGTGTGGAATAATGACTCAAGACAACGTGCTGTGGGATTAAAATTGGCCACAACTTTATTATGTTTCAGATGTGGCTCAGGCACTGGGCATTTATCCCTCCCAGTCCCCCACCGGGGATCTGGGGAACATTAGGGTTATCCAGTGTGGGGGGGGGATGGGCTGGCTCTGGAGAACATATGTTCAAGCAGAGAGAGCCGGCCCCCATTACACCGTCATCGCAGGGGAGAGCAATGACAACCTCTAGGCATGCAGCCAAAGCCTCCCCTCAAAACAACCCCTTTAACAGGGAACCCTGGTATTGCCACTACAAAGAGAAGAGGGGCGTGGGTCACTGCTACACGCCCACCCCCATTTACGGAAGATAGAGTAAAGGATTCCGCCCAAGGCCTGATACCGCCAAAGTTGTGACGTTTTGCTATGGGAAAGGCAAACCTGCCAATGCAGGAAAATTCCTTTCCGGCCCTTGAACAGCGACCTTGACGTAGCAGCGCCTGCATACCTGTGGAGAAAAGGTTAACCTGCAAAAGAAGTCTTAACTGAGGGTGGGTAGGGTGGGAGAAGCTCTGGAGCCAACTGATGGTTCCCAGGTAAGATCCTCCCCCTATTGTGTGGGCAGGGTGGTCCCTCCCCCTACCTGGCCTGATCACCTTGGCAACACCTCCCCAGGTGGGATTGGGCAACTGGCTGAGGTAGGCAGAGACCTCCAGGTATCCCACCTGGGGAAGGCAAAGCCAAGCCTGTGCTAATAGTACCGCATAGGGTCTAGGGGGCTGGGCGCGACCATGCAAAGGGCACCCCCCCCCCATTTAATGTGGAATAGACCAAAGATCTTGCAAACTAAAGGCCATCCAGGGTTGTTTTTTTAAAAAATAAAGAAATAATGTTATAATCATATGGCACTGAGGACTGCCACAAAATGTGATGGTTGTATTGTATAAATAATGGGCCACCAGAAAAATAATCAGATTTAATGATGATGATGATGATGATGATGATGATGATGATAAGTGAGCATTGAATTCAAATCTTTTGAATCTCACTCTGGTGCCAAATTCATCAAAAAGTATCCTCCTCTTCTTCTCATTTGATCACCAGTTGCTTGCACAGCAATATAGAGATCTAGACACCAGTGGCGTAGCGTGGGTTGTCAGCATCCGGGGCAAGGCAAGTAATTTGCGCCCCCTAACCCGTGGATTTTAGCAGGGGGCAGAGAGCTGCGAGTGCGAGCGCCCCCCCCCGATGTTGCGCCCGTTGCGGCCGGCCCCCCCTGCACCCCCCACGCTACGCCACTGCCAGACACACCAGTGAAACAGAAAACCCTAAGCACTACTCAACCTGATGGTTATTGAAACTCCCAGGTGGGCATATTCCATTGATTTTAATAGGTTTGGGAACAGTCCATCAAGACAGAAAACTCTGTTTTGCTGCCCACCTGCCTATCTTTCATAGAAGAAGTGGGGGTTGAAAAACACAGCAGAATACTGCTTACAAAGAGAAAAATAATTACTGCTCTGTGTTAATCATGCCTAAGCATACTGTGCTTCAATTGCCTAGTATTATTCCTGCTCAAGTGTCTTTTATCTTCCTTAGCCCACTTGGGTACACCGTAACCCAAGTATGCTTAATATGCAGTAGAAATAATTACTCTTGGAGTGATTTGAAGAACCTGGCAGCACCCCACAAACTGAGATATCCAATCAATATTGTGTTCTGCTAAACAATTATACCTGACGATGGTGAAGCAGATGGAAGCCAAAAGCACATCATTCAACTGGAACGTGGGCCTCTGGACAAGGTCTTGCAAATAAATGCCGAATTTGTAATTCTGTTGGTGGCTCTTGTTTCCAGGTGTGTGTCCCCCACAAACAGATTTCAAAAAAAGGAACAGCACCTACTCTGTGATTTTCCAGTTATTCAAGATACCTGCTGTTTTCGGACCTCTTGAATGCCTTCTTAAGGGACACGGGTGGTGCTGTGGGTTAAACCACAGAGCCTAGGACTTGCCAATCAGAAGGTCAGCAGTTCGAATCCCCGCGACAGGGTGAGCTCCCATTGCTCGGTCCCAGCTCCTGCCAACTTAGCAGTTCAAAAGCACGTCAAAGGGCAAGTAGATAAATAGGTACCGCTCTGGCGGGAAGGTAAACGGTGATTCTGTGCGCTGCTCTGGTTCGCCAGAAGCAGCTTAGTCATGCTGGGCACATGACCCAGAAGCTGTATGCCGGCTCCCTCAGCCAGTAAAGCGAGATGAGCGCTGCAACCCCAGAGTCGGCCACGACTGGACCTAATGGTCAGGGGTCCCTTGACCTTTACCTGAAGGCCTTCTTAGTAGTGGCACCAGTGCTTTTTTCTGGGGGGACGCAGGGGTACGCATACCCCTAAACATTTTGTGAATCTAATTTTGGCCTCATTGAGGGCAGTATTTCAATATGAGTAGGAAAATAAGGGTACCCCTGAACATTTTTTTTTTAGGAAAAAAAGCACTATCACCCACCCTGTGGAACACCCTCCCATCAGATGTCAAGGAGATGAGTAACTATATAACCTTTAGAAGATTCTGAAGTTAGCCCTGTGTAGGGAAGCCTTTTAATGTGTAATTTTTTATTATAATAAATGTTGTAATAGATGTTGCCCAAAAATGGAAAGACGAAGAAGTCCCAGCAAAAGAAGAATGGATACAAAAAATTATGGAATATGCAGAAATTGTGAAAAAGAAGAAATCAAGATAGCAAACTTTTTATAAAAGAATGGAAATTGTTTATGGAATATTTACAAACAAATTGTAAACAGATAAGACCATTGGCAGGATTATTTTCTAATAACTTGCAGTTATATAAGAGTATATATTTAAAGTAGATGAATAAAAGAGAAAATTAAGTTAATTAAGCAAATAAGGTTAATTTGGATACGCAGAAAATATTAAAAATAAATTTAAAGAACCACAGAAAGAGGGTGAAGGAAGTCAAGTTTTGAAATTTTAAAATGATTGTAAAAGTATTGAAATGTATAAAACAAAAATCATGAGAGAGAGAGAGAGAGATGAAAGATACATACACCATCATTTACAACAGGGTAGGCCGAGGGCATGATTTGGACCTCATGCTCCCCACTGGGAGCCAGTGTGGTGTGGTGGTTAAGAGTGGTAGTCTCGTAATCTGGGGAACCAGGTTCGTGTCTCCGCTCCTCCACATGCAGCTGCTGGGTGACCTTGGGCCAGTCACACTTCTCTGAAGTCTCTCAGCCCCACTCACCTCACAGAGTGTTTGTTGTGGGGGAGGAAGGGAAAGGAGAATGTTAGCCGCTTTGAGACTCCTGAAGGGGAGTGAAAGGCGGGATATCAAATCCAAACTCTTCTTCTTCTTCTTTAATATGCTTCTCATTCAAATATTCAAAAATGCAAGCACCAAACCCAGCAGATCTATCCAAAAGGCAGAAGACAAAGACAGCAAGGTAATAGGATCTATGCAGAAACATTAAAGGTGAGAATGCATCTCCTCCCCACCCCTGCTTTGCTTAAGACAATACTTTTCTGCCCAAAGCACTGACAGACATGCCGCTAGCATACCTCTAATAATGTATTGCTTTGTAAGTGCTTAAAAGTTTATGGCAGCATGAGAAAATAATCTGAGACTGAATCGCTGCCAACAACAGAATTTTATAGTAAAATCATGTACAGTGGGCAGAACCATTTTACCAGGCTGGGCGAGGGAGCCTGTGGAGCAGACAAGGAACCATCATCCTTTCAGTACAGTGGTACCTTGGTTCTCAAACACCGTGGTACTCAAACAACTTGGAACCCAAACACTGCAAACCTGGAAGTAAGTGTTCCAGTTTGCGAACTTTTTTCGGAAACCTAACGTGCTCCGTTTTGAGTTTTACACTTTCGATTTGAGTGCCACACTTGCGTTTTGAGGTCTGCCTGTTTTTGCTATTTCTTTTTTGCGGCTTTTTTGTTTGGTTTTTGTGACTTACGCTCTACCAACTGAACTATCCCTCAGGTGTTTTGTGCCAAACATGATGAGAAAACCTATTACTGGGCCACCAGTTCAGACCAGGGCCATAGCACTGGGGAAAGGTGGGGGGATTAACGCTTTCCGCTGTGCTATTTCCAGTCCAAATTGCCTGGTCGGGTGTGGGGCTTCGGAGCCAACTCCTAGGGGCCAGGGGGGGCCGCTAGGGGCACATTGGAAGATGGCCGACAATAACATCTCTCCGACTCACACAAGGTAATTAAGAGGCTGATATGGGAGTATGCAGCCTCCCTTGTTACCCCAAGGGAATGGGGAACACTGCCTCACCTGCGGTTGCCATAAATCACCCCCGGATTCGAAAGGAGGAGGTGAGGGCACTAGGCGCACAGCCCTCGTGTGTGACGGCTCTCCTGGACGCTGTCTCTGATCGTGCGGCCTGGTTGCAGGAGCTCAAAATAAACAATTAGAGAAAGGCAAATGCACATATTTTGAGTGAAAATAGGGAGTGAAGACTGCTAATTGAAGTGACCTCTGTGAAGTGGAGTGATGGGCTGGATTTAACAATATATCAAGAAGAAGATACATCAAAGGGTCGGTATGTCGGAACGGGACTGAAAGGAGGGGGGGAACTTTTCTTTTTTTATCTTATGTGAGTACCTAACAACCCTCCCCCCAAGAAGAATCGTTGCAATTACTGATAACAAGCAGGATGATTAAGAACTGTGTGGAAATAAATTACTAATCAAAGACATGGCTTGTGGAATACTTGGAAAGGAATGAAAGGTCTTTGTGACACAGTTATAAAAAGAGACTTGTTACGGCAGGCCTGGCTACAGGATTTATGTTTGAGGGGGAGGAGACCATGGCTCATTATATCGGACTATGAGTTTGACCTGGCAGAACCAGGTCAACCAAAATGGCCAAAGGCCTGGAAACGATGCCTTATGAGGAACGGCTAAGGGAGCTGGGCATGTTTAGCCTGGAGAAGAGGAGGTTAAAGGGTGATATGATCGCCATGTTCAAATATATAAAAGGATGTCACATAGAGGAGGGAGAAAGGTTGTTTTCTGCTGCTCCAGAGAAGCGGACACGGAGCAATGGATCCAAACTACAAGAAAGAAGATTCCACCTAAACATTAGGAAGAACTTCCTGACAGTAAGAGCTGTTCGACAGTGGAATTTGCTGCCAAGGAGTGTGGTGGAGTCTCCTTCTTTGGAGGTCTTTAAGCAGAGGCTTGACAACCATATGTCAGGAGTGCTCTGATGGTGTTTCCTGCTTGGCAGGGGGTTGGACTCGATGGCCCTTGTGGTCTCTTCCAACTCTATGATTCTATGATTCTATAACCCCCTAAGAAAATTGAGGAGAGGCTGACAGGCCTGCGAGGATTAATGGGCAGACTTTAAGAATGTTTTGTACGGAAGTGCGGAAACGGCGTCTGTCTGTCTGAATATGGCTCTTGGAGGAATGAAAATCCACACAGGATATAACAACGTTTGTTTCCAACCCGCTTGTGGAGACTACCAAAGGTCACAAAGAAAGGAATATATGATAACAAGAAGATGAGGAAAATAATAAAGAGAATATTGAACAGAACTGTGAATACTATTTGGACAGAACTGTGAACATTAAAGCAGCAACAAGAGAGATGTTTGGATCCCTTTCTGAGCTCGAAGCATGGGTACCCCCAACAAAAATTTAAAAATTTGGCTGTGTAATTTGGAATTAATGTGATTTGATTGGTCTGTTAATAAAAATTATATACAAAAAAAACAAAAACCTCCTAGGGGCCAAGGTCCCTTCGCCCTCCCCATGAAATATTTGAGGGAGCCGAGACACCCCAAAGTCGATGGGCATTGCCATCCAAATGGTGTGTGTGCACCACATCGTGTGATTGATGGGGTGAGCTCCCCTTGCTCTGTCCCAGCTCCTGCCAACCTAGCAGTTTGAAAGCACAGCAGTGCGAGTAGATAAATAGGTAACACTGTGGCAGGAAGGTAAATGGCATTTCTGTGCACTCTGGTTTCCGTCACGGTGTTCTGTTGTACCAGAAGTGGTTTAGTCATGCTGGCCACATGATCTGGAAAGCTGTCAGTGGACAAACACCGGCTCCCTCGGCCTGAAAGCGAGATAAGTGCTGCAACTCCATAATCGCCTTTGACTGGACTTAACCATCCAGGGGTCCTTTACCTTTTTACCTTTACTGCTAACGGAGTATCTGGAGGAGTGGAACGTCAGCTTTCATCCTTTTTGGTGTATTCCAGCCAAATGGAATACATTAACAGGAATGCTCTGAATCTCCTTCTGTAGAATCACTCAAACGGCAAGTTCAGTAAGGGCAGACTATCCAACTCAATCTAACTTTCAGTAAAAGGAGGTGAGGTGGAAAAACACCAAACATTAAGAGGAACTGTGCTTTTTTAAAAAATAAAATAAAAGGAATAATTTAGATTTCCATACAGGTGTCTATTTTAAAGACAACAATAAGTTGTCATCACAGGCACTTAATGAAATGTGAACATTAATGGATTCCTTTTGTTATTTTCCAAGTCTGTGCCTCTTTTTTCTAAAATAAAAAAAGAGGTTTGCGATGAAAGATATAAAATGGTGCCATGACAAATACCATAAATGCTTACGGGTTATTCTTCTGGCTCTGAAACAATGCTAAAAGGATGGAATCGACACATTACTTTGGTTTAATTGTGTGACTCCTATTGTGAAAAAAATGAAAGAAAATTCTGGTTTAAACCAGGTGAGAGAGGGTTAGACAAAAGCATAAGCACAGCGTCATTCCTGTTAGAAACTTGACAGAAATTATAGTTGTGGCTTTCATGAATACCGTGAAAATTGGTTTGAAAGACTAATGAGAAGAGGTGGTTTGTGAGGGGAGGTCCCCTGTGCTCTACAGCAGCCATCAGGGCAGCATGGGTGGGTCTGTGGGGCTGACCTAGAGGGGACAGGAGAGGGACAAGGCAGCAGGCAGCTCAGCACAGTGGAGACACAGCAATGGGCACCATTGGGTCTCCTGGCATTGTGCCCACACCACGTTAAGCAGCGGCAAGCAGGGTTGGGAAGCCTGGTCAGCAATGAAGCCCAGCTCCTGCTACTATTAATGGGCGATCATTTCTCAAGTTGTGACATGCCATAGTTCTCATGAGGAACTAAAGGGTGTGAGGAATTTGACCTCACCCAAGTCCTCGAAGGAAGGCAGGGAGCGATGCGATGCTCCTTGACACGTGGGCGGAAGTTGTAGGCAGCCGTCTCCTCGCATAGTTGGGTGCCTCCTTCATTCCTAACTCATCTGCATCCATCCCAAGAGATGTGGCTTTCATAAAAAGAGAGCTCAGGGAGATGAAAGAAAAGGCAAGCGCAGGCAAAATTCATGAATTGAACAGCCCACCCTATTAAGTCAACGACTTTGCTCTGACGCACTAATGTTGTACATGACAAAGGTACCAATGTGACTACTTTCGTTTTTTTCAGTGGCTTGACTGATGAGCACCAGTGACAGAAGGATATAAACCATAAACCAGAAGGATATAAATTTCAAACCTGGTATTTTCAGATTCCATAGGATTTCCTCCATTAAATGGCTAATGGTTTCTAACAACGTAAGTAACAGCAACTTAAATGGTGACTACATGGACACCAATAAATTAGACAGTGACTCTGGCAACCTTCTTCCTTCCTTCCTTCCTTCCTTCCTTCCTTCCTTCCTTCCTTCTTTCCTTCCTTCTCACATATCTGTAAGACAGAGTTGTTCCGCCTGGCCTTTGGCTTGGAGCCAATTTGATTCCCTCCCTCCCTCTCTTTTTTCTTTTCCTTCTCCTCCTGCGATGAGGCTACATTTTAATATTTTAATGTTCCATTATTTTAATGTATTTTATTTTTGTTTTTAAGTTGTAATCATTCATCTTGTTTTTATTATTGCTTGTAAGCCGCTCTGAGCCCGGCCTTGGCTGGGGAGGGTGGGGTATAAATAAAAATTATTATTATTATTATTATTATTATTATTATTATTATTATTATTATCTGTCCCCATTCATGGACAAATCATTGGGAAATGGGTTTAATGTTTGATGTTTTATTGTGCTTTTAATATTCTGTTGGGAGCCACCCAGAGAGGCTGGGGAAACCCAGCCAGATGGGCGGGATATACATAAAAAAATTATTACTATTATTATTATTATTACAAAGTTTAACAGCGGACACATAAGTGGATGAAGAACTTTTCCATCCCTTCCAGCTTGCCACCCTGAAGTCCATCTTCCCAAGTACTCTCTGCCCAGCTTGCAGAGTTGGAGTCTGTCTGGGGATAAATTAAATAAAGGCAATGGACTTGCACACACTTTAAAATACGACATTACAACTCCCACCCCAGCATTTTCAGGGCAATTGGGGACTATGAACGAGCAGAACAAGAGGTTGATGCAGCAATTAGTTTCACAGTTGACAGTGAAATATCTGCTCTAAATCTTTCCAATGACATTCTATCCATAAGAACGTTCTGGAGGACTGTGGAGCACTGGTACATTGTTGGCCCAAATTAGATTCATGACTCTTGTGCCCAGAGCAGTCTTGAGGTATAGCTTTAATTTCTAAGGTCATCCACTAGAACAAACTCAATTAAGTAAGCAGGGCACTTGCATGATCAGAAACTCAACTTACCTATTCATCTTTTGTTGCCTTCTCCTTAAAATACCATATCTAGTTCTGTAGAGATTCCTATATTTTTTCCACTCTGAGCTGCATTCTGTAGTTTTCTCTTGCAAAAGCAATGTCATGCCAAAGAATGGTCCGGTGATTCAGAGATTGCATCTCAAACTTTCTGTTTGAGATATTGTTATTCAGTGTATTTATTGCTATCTTTGTGTATTACTACCTGTAGATAATAGAGATGCATTTTCTTGGCCCACTCAGATATATTTTCAATATATCTCAAAGCGAAGGCACTCTATCCATGAGAAGGTCAACTGAAGACTGTGTGACCCAACTGTTGCTTGACATTTTTTTATTTAATAGGCTCTTTCTGTAGACCTTTTCTGTAACATTTTTGATAGAGAAGTCATGGTCAGACAATAGAGAAGTCCTCCCAGAAAACAGAAAGCAAGGTATACTGACATAATGAATTTTAAATTACTCATGTTCATAGTGATTGAAAAACCTATATTTATATTTTCATTTCAGATCCTTACCACTCATTGCGTTCTGTTTAACTGCTTTTGCGTCATTCCAGTGCCCAGTCCGCTAACCAGACCCAAGCATTGTTCCCCCAAAATACCTAATTTACCGTTTATACAGAAAACCTATGATAAAACTTAATGATTTTTAGTCTCCTACCTATCTTAACCTGCACAAAATGATAGCATTGAATGTAAAATATTAACCAGAGTAAATTGAACTACAGTGGTATCTTGGTTCTCAAACCTAATCCATTCTGGAAGTCCGTTCCAAAACCAAAGCATTCCAAAACCAAGGCAAGCTTTTCCATAGAAGGTAATGCAAAATGGATTAATGCATTCCAGACTTTTTTTAAAAAAAAACCCTAAAACAGCAGTTTAACATGAATTTTACTATCTAATGAGACCATTGATCCATAAAATAAAAGCAATAATCAATGTACTGTACTCTAAAATGACTAAGACAGTATGGAAGATGATAAAATTTAAAATTATTATTTTTTCTTACCTGCACTGATGATAGTCATTGTTTGGATGGGGGACTTCTATCCATTTATGCAGTCACACAATCAATCAGTAGCTGAACTGGGCTCCACACAGTCACAAAAACAAATGAAGGGAAAAAGCCCCAAAAACAAAAACACAAAATAAATAGTAAAAACAAAAGTGCCAAACTTAATCCATTCTGGAAGTCCATTTGACTTCTGAAATGTTCAAAAACCAAGGCCCAGCTTCTGACTGGTGCAGGCGCCCTGGAAACAATAGACGACAACAGCATCAGACGTTTGGCTTCTGAAAAATGTTTGAAAACCGGAACACTTACTTCTGGGTTTTCGGCGTTTGAGAACCAAGGCGTTTGAGAACCATGGTACCACTGTACAGTGATCTGCCATTTTGTGCAGCTGCTAGTGATCCGTCAGTACAAAGCTTGCTGGACCCACACTCCAAGGTGGTGGTAGGTGATGGTATCTTTCCCTTGGAGAAAAAAGATTCCCCATCCATGATAAGCCTAGTGATTTAGCTATCCTTCATCCATTAAACCACCCCACCTACTTCTCACAATGCCTTATGAGGAACGGCTAAGGGAGCTGGGCATGTTTAGCCTGGAGAAGAGGAGGTTAAGGGGTGATATGATAGCCATGTTCAAATATATAAAAGGATGTCACATAGAGGAGGGAGAAAGGTTGTTTTCTGTTGCTCCAGAGAAGCGGACACGGAGCAATGGATCCAAACTACAAGAAAGAAGATTCCACCTAAACATTAGGAAGAACTTCCTGACAGTAAGAGCTGTTAGACAGTGGAATTTGCTGCCAAGGAGTGTGGTGCAGTCTCCTTCTTTGGAGGTCTTTAAGCAGAAGCTTGACAACCATATGTCAGGAGTGCTCTGATGGTGTTTCCTGCTTGGCAGGGGATTGGACTCGATGGCCCTTGTGGTCTCTTCCAACTCTATGATTCTATGATTCTATGATTCACAATGTCCTCCTTCTTCCCCCATCCTCTTCCTCTGCTGCGGTAACCATCGTCTCCTGGATGACTCTACAAACACCAAGCACCAGCACTGCCAACTGTAACCTTCCCTGCTCTCTGTTGACCATTGTTAGGTCATAGATATACTTCTAGCCCAGCATCAGCCAATCACGCTGTTCAATGAGCATTCTAAACCCACCTGCACCAATTGAAACAGTCCAACCAACCGTTCTTTTGCATACTGAGAATTTTAACCCTTCTTCACAGATTTTGGTTCAGACCCAAGTGACAGTTAAACTGACTTTCAGCAGACCAGGCAGAGATCTTCCTACATCAAATACATTACAATGTACGCTACAATCGAGAGAAGACATGGCACAACGCCCATTAAAACCTGATTCAGATAAATAGGCCTCCTTTGCAGTCCCCTGTGCGACTGAGTTAAAATGATTCAACAGCATATCCCTCTCTTTTGGGAATGTAATTCTTTGAGCAGCGTAGGAAACCTTGACGGATAAAATGAGCTTTCATTGAGGAATGCCCAGGAAAATGCAAAGGAATGTAAAGGAAGACACAAAAGACCAGCTGAACAGAGAATCCAAGTCCGCCAAAATGCATTTACTTACCATGTATACAGAAAACCTACGATAAAATACTACATTCTGAGTCAGATATAGCATATTAGCATAGTTACCTATCTAACCTCTCCAACAAAATGACTAAAATTTTGAACTAACGTACACTATACCTATAGAAATAAAACAAAAAATCAAATCCTACCTGTGAATGTAATTCACTTAATTCATTCTGGAGGTCCGTTCTTAACCTGAAACTGTTCTTAACCTGAGGTACAACTTTAGCTGAGGTACATCCCACTGCCGCCTGGCCGCTGGAGCACAATTTCTGTTCTCATCCTGAGGTAAAGTTCTTAACCCGAGGTACTATTTTGGGGTTAGTAGAGTCTGTAACCTGAAGCGTCTGTAACCCGAGGTATCACTGTAATTAACCAATTCAGATTAAGTGAATAGTGGACATATTCCAAAGCCACAAAATATGTTCCTCAGCTATCAAGTGGCTGTTAGGAATGATTACCAAAGGCTGTTCCACATGAGGAGCAGCAACTGAGATGGCATCAGAACAGTGTTGAGCAACCATCATTGTGACCTCAGAGGTATTATGCATGCATTTAATTAAGGGTATATAAGCCTACAACAGTCTGCTAGGCAGCTTGGAGACATCAAATAAAATCACTGACATAGATCGTATTTTTGGTTGACTTGGCTTTAGTTGTCTCCAGAGCCAAAGCAAGAGAGGCAGGGGTTAAGTAGCTCACCCCAACAGAGGTGATCTGAAGAGGTAGGAGGTGGAATTAGCACTTTACAGGACAGGCCTGAAATGGGCCCCTCAATATGACCAAAGGCTGAGCTTCAAAACCCAAACTGAGACTGACTCCAAGTAATTCCAGCTGACCTAATTGCTGTGGAAGCCTCTAAAGAGCGATGAGCCAACAAGACAAGGGGTGAGAGGTGGTAGGAAGAGGCCGGATCTGCTTTGAAGCCAAGCTGTAAGCTAAGCACATTCATTCTTGGCAACTCATTTCCACAGCTGCTGCTCATAGCGATCACTGGCTGTTGCCCAGACCCCATTTCTGTATAGCTGTTCGTTGTAGTCTTCAGACCCTTTCCATGCTTTTTATTTGCAACAACAATCTTTTCACCAGTTCAATCTTTTTCTTTTCTTTATATATATATATATGATTTTCAGTTTTATACATTTCAATAATTTTACTATCATTTTAACATTTCCAAACTTGACTTCCTTCCCCTTCTTTCTGTGGTTCCTTAACCTTATTTCTTATATTTTCATAGAATCATAGAATCATAGAATCATAGAATCATAGAGTTGGAAGAGACCACAAGGGTCATCGAGTCCAACCCCCTGCCAAGCAGGAAACACCATCAGAGCACTCCTGACATATGGTTGTCAAGCCTCTGCTTAAAGACCTCCAAAGAAGGAGACTCCACCACACTCCTTGGCAGCAAATTCCACTGTCGAACAGCTCTTACTGTCAGGAAGTTCTTCCTAATGTTTAGGTGGAATCTTCTTTCTTGTAGTTTGTATCCATTGCTCCGTGTCCGCTTCTCTGGAGCAGCAGAAAACAACCTTTCTCCCTCCTCTATGTGACATCCTTTGATATATTTGAACATGGCTATCATATCCCCCCTTAACCTCCTCTTCTCCAGGCTAAACATGCCCAGCTCCCTTAGCCGATCCTCATAAGGCATTGTTTCCAGGCCTTTGACCATTTTGGTTGCCCTCCTCTGTACACGTTCTAGTTTGTCAGTGTCCTTCTTGAACTGTGGTGCCCAGAACTGGACACAGTACTCCAGGTGAGGTCTGACCAGAGCAGAATACAGTGGCACTATAACTTCCCTTGATCTAGATGCTATACTCCTATTGATGCAGCCCAGAATTGCATTGGCTTTTTTAGCTGCCGCGTCACACTGTTGGCTCATGTTAAGTTTGTGGTCAACCAAGACTCCTAGATCCTTTTCACATGTACTGCTCTCAAGCCAGGTGTCACCCATCTTGTATTTGTGCCTCTCATTTTTTTTGCCCTAGTGCAATACTTTACATTTCTCCCTGTTAAAATTCATCTTGTTTGTTTTGGCCCAGTTCTCTAATCTGTCAAGGTCGTTTTGAAGTGTGATCCTGTCTTCTGGGGTGTTAGCCACCCCTCCCAGTTTGGTGTCATCTGCAAATTTGATCAGGATGCCCTTGAGTCCATCATCCAAGTCGTTGATAAAGATGTTGAATAAGACCGGGCCCAAGACAGAACCCTGTGGCACCCCACTAGTCACTCTTCTCCAGGATGAAGAGGAACCATTGATGAGCACCCTTTGGGTCCGGTCAGTCAGCCAGTTACAAATCCACTGAGTGGTAGCATAGTCAAGACCGCATTTTACCAGCTTCTTTACAAGAATATCATGGGGCACCTTGTCAAATGCCTTGCTGAAATCAAGGTAGACTACATCCACTGCGTTCCCTTCATCTACCAGGCTTGTAATTCTGTCAAAAAATGAGATCAGGTTAGTCTGACATGACTTATTTTTCAGAAATCCATGCTGACTATTGGTGATCACAGCATTCCTTTCTAGGTGCTCACAGATTGTTTGCTTAATGATCTGCTCCAGAATCTTCCCTGGTATTGATGTTAGACTGACTGGGCGGTAATTATTTGGGTCCTCTCTTTTCCCCTTTTTGAAAATAGGGACAACATTTGCCCTCCTCCAGTCTGCCGGGACTTCGCCTGTTCTCCAGGAATTCTCAAAGATGACTGCCAGTGGTTCTGAGATCACATCTGCCAGTTCTTTTAATACTCTTGGATGCAGTTCATCTGGCCCTGGAGACTTGAATACATCTAAACTAGCCAAGTATTCTTGTACTATCTCCTTAGTTACTCTGGGCTGTGTTTCCTCTGCTGAATCATTTCCTCCAAATTCTTCAGGTCGGGCATTGTTTTCTTTATCGGAGAAGACTGAGGCAAAGAAGGCATTGAGGAGTTCAGCCCTTTCTGTGTCCCCTGTTTGCATTTCACCATCTTCTCCTCTGAGTGACCCCACTGTTTCTTTGTTCTTCCTTTTGCTACGAACATACCCATAGAAGCCTTTTTTGTTGCTTTTAACCTCTCTAGCAAGCCTGAGTTCATTCTGTGCTTTAGCTTTTCTGACTTTGTGTCTACACGTGCTGGCTATTTGTTTGAATTCCTCTTTGGTGGTTTCCCCCCTTTTCCATTTTTTGTACACATCCTTTTTTAATCTTAACTCAGTTAAAAGTTCTTTAGATAGCCACCCTGGCTTCTTTAGGCACCTTCCATGTTTCCGTCTCATTGGTATTGCCTGAAGTTGTGCTTTTACTATCTCCCTCTTAACAAACTCCCAGCCATCATGAACTCCCTTTCCTTTTAGTATTACTGTCCATGGGATCTCACCCAGCACTTCCCTAAGTTTTATGAAGTCGGCTTTCTTAAAGTCAAGAAATTGAGTCCTAGTATGCTTGGCTGCTCCTTTCCGTTGTATAGTAAACTTCAGAAGAGCATGATCACTTGCGCCTAATGATCCTTCCACTTCTACCCCATTAACCAGGTCATCGACATTGGTTAGGACCAGATCTAAAATGGCTGTTCCTCTTGTTGCTTCTCCCACTTTCTGGACAATGAAGTTGTCTGCAAGGCCAGTGAGGAATCTGTTTGACCTTATGCTCTTGGCTGAGTTTGACATCCAACAAATATCTGGGTAATTGAAGTCCCCCATTACTACTATCTCCCTTCCTTTTGCATGCTTGGCCATCTGTTCCAGGAAGGCATCATCTATGTCCTCCGTTTGGCTTGGGGATCTATAGTAAACTCCCACAATGAGGTCACTATTATTCTTCTCTCCCTTAATTTTGACCCAAATGCTCTCACTTTGGCTTTGAGGTTCTAAATCTTGGATCTCTTCACAGGTATACACATCCCTGACATATAACGCCACTCCTCCTCCTTTCTTGTCTGGTCTGTTTCTCTGAAATAGATTTTATCCCTCCATTTTTACATTCCAATCGTGGGACTTATCCCACCAGGTTTCAGTGATGCCTATTATGTCATATTTAGTTTGCTCTACCAAGAGCTCAAGCTCATCTTGTTTATTTCCCATGCTTTGTGCATTAGTGTACAGACATTGAAGTCCATTAGTCATTCCCCCGTGTCTCTTATTTAAGGATTTTTTCCTCCCACCACTAGGTCTGCTTGCTGTTTGCTCCATTTGGTCTATGACATTTGGATGATCATCTTCATCAATTAATAGACTCCTACCTTCAGGAGCACTGTCTCCCTCCCCCGCATTAGTCAGTTTAAAGCCCTCCTGATGAGGTTTCTTAGTTTTTTGGCAAAAACATTCCTCCCAACCGTTGTGAGGTGCAGCCCATCGCTTGCCAGAAGTCCATCCTCAAGAAACTGCAGTCCGTGATCTAAGAATCCAAACCGTTCCTGTTTACACCATTTGCGAAGCCAGCTGTTTACTTCCACTATTTTCCTCTCTCTCCCTGGGCCCCGTCGTTCAACTGGGAGGACAGATGAGATGACGATTTGTGCATTTAATTGCTTCAATTTCCTGCCCAGAGCCTCGTAGTCTCTTTTGATCTTCTGGAGGCTATTGCTTGCAGTGTCATTGGTTCCCACATGAACCAAGAGGAAGGGGTATTTGTCAGTGGGTTTTATGATTCCTTGCAGTCGTTCAGTTACATCTTGGATCTTGGCCCCGGGGAGACAGCACACTTCCCGAGACATCTTGTCAGGCCCACAGATCACTGCTTCTGTTCCCCTCAGTAAGGAATCCCCTATCACCACTACACGCCTTCTCTTAGGTTTGGTCAGGGTTCTTCCGTGAGCGGTCCTGCATATCCAAATTCACCTAATTTGCTCATTTATTCATCTGCTTTAAATATATACTCTTATAAAACTTTAGGTTATTACAATAATCCTGCCAATGTTCTTATCTGTTTACAGTTTGTAAATATTCAATAAACCATTTCCATTCTTTTATTTTAAAATTTTTTAATCTTGATTTCTTATTTTTCCAGTAAGTTTCGCCATTTCTGCATTTCTGTGTTCCGTTGCGCCAGAAGCGGTTTAGTCATGCTGGCCACATGATCCGGAAAGCTGTCTGTGGTCAAACGCCGGCTCCCTCGGCCTGAAAAGCGAGATGAGCGCTGCAACCCCATAATAGCCTTTGACTGGACTTAACCATCCAGGGGTCCTTTACCTTTTTACCTTTCAGGTTAACCTCTCTCAAAGGGTAGATGTTTTGTCACATTCATGTAGAGAAAGAGGAAGGTGCACATAACGATTCAGCTGTTTGTTCACTGATTTTCTCAACAGTACCTCTTCTAGTAAAGTGGTTTATTAGGAGAAAGTAGACCGAGAGAAACCCCGATGGCTGGCCGCGTGTTTACACCTGAACCTCAGAATATTCTTCCTTAAAGGAGAATTTAATGAAAATGATTTACCGGTGGTACATAACACCAGTCAAGCTGGCAAAAATCTGTCATTTACCCGATAATAGATGTTGGAAATGTAAAGATACTGAAGGCACTTTCTTCCACCTTTGGTGGACGTGCCCAAGGATTAAGACCTTCTGGGAGATGATATATAATGAAATGAAAAAGGTATTTAAATATACCTTCTTGAAGAAGCCAGAGGCCTTTCTCCTGGGCATGGTCGGCCAATTGGTGTCAAGGAAGGATAGAACCTTTTTTATGTACGCCACAACAGCAGCAAGAATACTCATTGCAAAGTATTGGAAGACACAAGATTTACCCACCCGGGAAGAATGGCAGATGAAGCTGATGGACTATATGGAAATGGTGGAAATGACTGGCAGAATCCGAGACCAGGGAGAAGAGTCGATGGAAGAAGATTGGGAAAAAATTAAAGTATATTTACAGAAATATTGCAAAATTAATGAATGTTAGAAGAATGCTGGAATGAAGCTATATGGTTTTAGCAGAAATGTTATAAAGAATTAAGTAAAAACTGATTGTTAATGGGCTAAAGTGGAAAATTTAAAGTTAGATTGAGTTAAGATAAATTATAGAACAAAAATTGAGAAAGAGGGAAAGGATTTGCTGAATTAGCATTTAAACTAGAATACAAAAAAGGGAGGTGTGAGGAAGTCGAGGAAACAAGTAAATGAAAGATAAGGATATGGAATTTGGATGTGTTTTTAAATGTTTTGGGTTTTTTTATGCTGTTTTGATGTATTGTTCTTTTTCTGTTTCTTTTTTTCTTATTTTTGATGTATTGTTCTTTTTCTGTTTCTTTTTTTCTTATTGTTGATGTATTGTTTGTTAAATTTTTCATTGTTTCTTTTTTCTTTTATACTTTTTTCTGTAACTATAAAACTTTTAATAAATATCTTTTTTTAAAAAAGAATATTTTTTCTTAGACGCATGATTGACAAGCGTTTCCATTCCCTGTGGAGAAAATGCTATGCATGTAGACACAGCCCATTTCAGACTGGTGCTGATCACATGTCAGCCAGGAGGTGTGGCCAATATACACATCAGGATCTAGTGGGTGTTGCTGGCCTTGCTAGATTAGGGAAGTTTTTAATGTTTGATGTTTTTTTCTGCTTTTAATCTGTTGGGAGCCACCCAGAGTGGCTGGGGAAACCTAGCCGGATGGGCAGGGTATAAATAATAAATTATTATTGTTGTTGTTGTTTTATGTATTCAATGTACTCATGTACCATATATCGGACTAGAGCTACTACTATTGCATCTTACGAATGTTTCCCTTCACCTCCCACCCCCCCACTTGAATGCAGAGAAGATGGGTGACTGGCCAAGTTTTAAAATGCAACTACAGTGATACCTCTAGTTACAAACTTAATTCGTTCTGGAGGTCCGTGCTTAACCTGAAACTGTTCTTAACTAGAGACGTGCTTTCACTCACGGGGCCTCTTGCTGCTGCTGTGCCACCAGCACACAATTTCCGTTCTCATCCTGGGGCAAAGTTCTCAACTCGAGGTAACTCTTCCAGGTTAGCGAAGTTTGTAACCTGAAGCATTTGTAACCTGAGGCGCCACTGTACCTGGGTTTTGAAATGTGAAGACCGGTAGAAGACTTTGGTTATAAATTCACATACTGTTCCACTGCATGAAGTAACACAGTAAAATGAAGATGTCAGCTGTTAATAACTAAAACACAGGAACTGCCTTCTGGAGCTATACATTGAATAGCTGTGTCTTCATCTTCTCGTATCAAAGGGTTGGAATTATTATATGATAGGGGATGTTTAATGCAACCTCTAATCTTGTCAAAAAGTAAAGCTTCAAAGCAGCTTTCCTATGGAAAAAAAGAAACCATATAAACCAATTTACTCTTTGCAAATTATATTTTCAAGCACCTGCACATAACTCCCACTCACAGCAGAACTAATAATTCATTTCTATTTTAAAACCACAAACTATGAATACACTTTATACTCAATAAGATGGTGAATTATCTCAGATTTCTGTTTCCCAGCTCCACCTGCAAGTTAACTGAGGACACATCTACATTGCCCTCTTGGATTAAGGGGAGGGAACTGGGTGCAATTAAAGATGCAAAGTTCAGAAAACCACACCACACCTGAGCTCAATTCACATTAATGCTTGCCTGTCTGCACTAGAGATAAGAAAATTGGGAGTGGAGCCCAATGACTGCAAAGCCTTTGCAGATGATCCAAATCTCACACAATCAATTAATAATACTTACATTTTCTTTCTTTACGTCAGGATCGAGATAGGAAGTGCTTCTGTTGCAGGGATATTGCATTTCCCCAGCACTCAAACAGCAATAATTTCTGGCTTGGAAAACATAATTTTCCCCAGCAGACACATTCACAGCAGTCACAAGTCCCATATAGAATGTGGCTGCATGAACGTAACAGAAAAAGAGGCAACTTGTCGCCAAGTGATCAACATGCATATACATTAAAAGTTCACATATTATGGAGTTCTTGTGAAGGATTGTCACCAAAGATTTGCCTCAAAGGAACAATGTATTATTGTGCATGGATCCATGTCTATGCCATCCAAAAAAATAAAAAGGGCCTCTCTCTCTTGGAGTATCCTCTACAATTTTATATGATTACACAAAGAGAGGCAATAAATATGGGTTGCACATTCTGCGTCTTTCACAATAGTTCAGAAATGGGGCTCTTTTGTTTCATTGTGTTCTTCATCTCTGCTTTTATCTAAAGATAGTATTGTTGTGGGAAGGGGGAGGACACTCAGAGACCAAAATAAATTGGCAATTCTGCAGCATGGGCTGTTGTGAAAGAGTAACAGCATCATGCATGAATGGTGCTAGATTCTGGCCTGGTTCCAGGTCCAGTTTTGTTTCTTGTTAAATGTGGTGTAAACAATAAGTGTTGATACAAAAGAGGCCAGATGAAGGGTTTGGGGGTGATCTGATTGCAATTACTGAGTTAAATAGATCTGAGAAAATTGATGGGGGGGAGCGAAATAAGCTCACAACGCTTGCCCATGAAAATGTTGGAAGAATAATGAACGGTATCATTTAGAAAGTTCTGAAAGCCCATCTATTAGGGGTTTAGTCCCGCTACATAGACATTTTATAAAGTTATTCAGCTATCTGGTGCCAGAAATAATGTCACTTGTCTGTTTCCACGTGCCAGTTTTGAAGAACAGGATTGCACTAATTCCTGGTATCATTTGATTAAAATCCAGTGGAGCTCTATTACTGACATGACCCAGTGTACTTTCCTAAAGTTGCAAGACATTCTGAAAATACCAACTCTATACATGATTAAGAATACTACACTGTAATGATATTGAATGGATTTGGCTGTTCTTCTTTGCACTCCATTTGCCTTCGTTCTGCATGTCTGCCATCTGGTTGATTCTCTAAGGGCACCTCTCTCCCATATGCTCCCAGTTGGCAATATATCAGCATATCAGCATATGAATAACTTCAATAAGTGGGTGCCTACCTGGGCCCAGATGCTGGCACAAAGTAGGTTCATGCAATCACTCTTTTGTGTAAAGCCAGAGGGAAGAGTTATAGTTAAGTGGTTCTGAAGGAATGGGTTTCTGTGCAGTCAGTTTGAAACGGGACCCAAAACTCCCTTTTCTTCTTTCTCGAAGGGAGCATTTCTAAAATGCATTAACTTGAGCTGTTGAACAAATGCATAACAAGAACACAGCTGTATAAACAAAGCTCTCTCCTTTATCAGTCACGGCAAAGGATGACCTTGGCTGTTCCAGTGGAGTAGGGATGGCACGTCTAGGTCTTATCTTACATTCTGAAAACATTCTGATGCACAGACCTAGTCCGGGAACAGCGCCAGAGTGTGTTCTTGGAGTTGGTGACCTCTTGCTCCAAGATAAGAGTATAGGAACAGGAATACCCTTTTATGGTCAGAAGTACAGGAAGGAAAACCCTTTTATGGTTAAGAGTACCGGAGCAGGAACATCTGTGATGTCAACCTGCGTGTACAAGCTGACGTGATTGGATTCCTGGGGAAGGGGGGAGAGGGTGCCTGGAGGATATATATACTGCATGAAATTTCTTATTTCTTTGGACTTGCTGTGAACTGACCACACAAGTGCCTTCTGCTATCCGGAGAGCAGAATAAACTCTTTCTCTGAACCAACCCTCGGTGTCATTTGACTTCCTTCCTCCCGTCCGGGAGCAATGCTCACCCTACCAATTGGTAAAGTCCAATAAAGCTACAGTTCAGCATCTGCTTTGCATGCAGAAGGTCCAAGGTTCAAGTCCTGACCTCCACAGGTAGGGCTAGGAAATACCCCTCCCTGGAATCCGGGAGAGTTTCTTCTCAATCGGTGTGGTTAAAATTGACCACTGGTCTTGTTCAGCATAAGGCAGCTTCCTGGGTCCCTGTGCTGGGCACCAACATGGAAGTCAGTCTCAAGAAGAGGCTCAGCATGCACCTATGTGCTTGTGATGGCAGAGCAGCTGAACATAATCCATCCACAAATCTGGATAAGAACATCAGCTGTGGTAGGCTTGCTAAGATGTATAAGGCTGAATCAGATAAGTGCTGGAGATGCAAAGAGGTGGAAGGAACGTTCTTTGATATGTGGTGGACTTGTAAAAAGGTAAAAGAGTATTGGGAAATGATCTGTAACGAATTGGAAAAAAAATATTTAAAAGTACTTCCCCCAAAAAACCTTTCTGTTGGGAGATAATTCAGACTGAAATTCCTAGGAGTCACAAAAGGTTATTTATGTATGCTACTACTGCGGTCCGTGTTTTGTTAGCCCCAAAATGGAAAACGAGCGAGGTCCCAACCAAAGAAGATTGGCAACTTAAATTGACAGAATATGCACAGCTTGCAGACTTAACATATATTATAAGAGAACAAGAGGAACATACGTTTAGAGACGATTGGAAAACATTTATTGAGTACTTGGGAAGTAATTGTGTACAGCTGAAAACTCCGGCAGCATTAAGATAAGTTCAACAGTGTAAACAAGTTTTGATGAATGCAATAATGGAATACTGAATGGTATAGTATTTGTAAAATATGCAGGGATTTATGATATATAAAATGTACCATGGAAAGAGAAGAAGGGAAGTCATTGATATCTTAAGGATGTAAAAACGAGTGTTTTAAATTGTAAAGCAGAAAATTTAATAAAAATTATATACAAAAGAAAAGAACACCGGCTATGACAAAGGCCCGGTTCACACAAGTTAAATTTGTGACATGGTTGTGGAAAGGCCTAGGACTCAGAACCAGCAAAAGTGTCACCTGCATGGTCCAAGCAGGTAGCGCTGCCTTCCATCTTTGACTGTGAAGACATCCTCCTTAGGAATCTGCAGAGAGTTAGGAGTATTTAAGGCCCAGGCTCCACATGTTGTTCTGCATCAGACAGCAGTATCTACTGGGGAAAGGGATGTGAGGCACAGCTGGGCTTTGGTTCCTGGAGAGCAAAGATCAAGATCACATCCAAGGTCTGGTGAGCTCAGTTTCCAGAAAGGCAGGCCTGTGATTGTGAACGGTCATTGTTGTGAACAGTCACAAACAGATGCATACAGTGTAATGTTGCATATATCAGTGCAGTGCTATAATATGGATAGCCACCCAGGCCATTGCCTTTCCAAGGCATTTCCACTTAGAAAATGAAATATATAAAAAACTAAAGGAAGGAAATCAGAGGCTACTCTCTTCTTGTACTGGTATGGGGAATCTTTGACATTTACTAATGGACATTGTTAGGCTACAACCGAACATTTAATTTCTTTTGTTATCGGATTGAACAAAAGTTGCTTCTTTGCTTCTCATTTGGAATTAATTTAGCCATTGTTGCTTTTGAGCCCTGAAAGAAAACACCTTCTCCATCGTGGTGGTGATTTCATTTGATACACTCATAGTATGAGAAGCAGTACTAAGTATTGGTTCTTAACAATAGACTTCTTTACTCAGAGCATATTCAGCTCCCTTCTTTTTGCTTTGACCTCATCCTCCCTGACAAAGGCCGATGGATTTAAAAGAGCAACAGATGCGTTTGCTGAAACCAACTCTTTGAAACTATTTCAGCTGGCAAATGAAAACAGCGGTTTTTCTTATTATGGAGAATAATTTAACTGAAGAAAAAGAAAACTACTTTCCCTGTGACCGAAATCAGAAAAAGTGATCACTTGCAAAATCCAGTATACAGTGGTGCCTCGCAAGATGAAATTAATTCGTTCTGCGAGTTTTTTCGTCTTGTGAATTTTTTGTCTTGCGAAGCACAGTTTCCCATAGGAAATGCATTGACAGTTTCCCATAGGAATGCATTGACGGTTTTAAGGAAAAGGCGCAAGACGTTTTCGTCTTGCGAAGCAAGCCCATAGGGAAATTCGTCTTGCGAAGCAACTCAAAAAACAAAAAACTCTTTCGTCTTGCGAGTTTTTCGTCTTGTGAGGCATTCGTCTTGCGAGGTACCACTGTATCTGAAAGAGCATCTCCACCCCATTGCTCTACCCAGACACTGAGGTCCAACTCCGAGGGCCTTCTGGCGGTTCCCTTACTGTGAGAAGCCAAGTTACAGGGAACCAGGCAGAGGGCCTTCTCGGTAGTGGCGCCCGCCCTGTGGAACGCCCTCCCACCAGATGTCAAAGAGAACAACAACTGCCAGACTTTTAGAAGACATCTGAAGGCAGCCCTGTTTAGGGAAGCTTTTAATGTTTGATGCATTACTGTATTTTAATATTTTGTTGGAAGCCGCCCAGAGTGGCTGGGGAAGCCCAGCGAGATGGGCGGGGTATAAATAATAAATTATTATTATATTATTATAATCTAACCTTCCTGAAACTACTACTTTGTCCACCAACCTGTCTCTCAAGTTTGCATCCTCTTCGTCAGTTGCCAGAGCACTTGGGGTTAAACGCACATGATTGGCAAGCTATACTGAAATTTTGGCCCTGTGACCAGCACTGAAATTCATGTGTTTGCCTGCTTTCTCTCCCGTATTCTTCAGTAATTAAAGATCAGAACTTCCTCCAGCACCACTGTGCAAATGTGTGGGATCATCTAGCCTTGTCCACCCAAATGTGCCTGCCTGAACACTGAAATAAAACAAACAAATTCACAATAACTATTGAATAACTGAATTGTATTTATTTATTTAACAGAAGTTTTATACTGCTTAACTGCAAATAAAAAAAAAAATCTAAGTGGTTTACTTATGTGGATCTTGTCACTTGTAATGACAAATATTGCCATTATAAAGCTAAAGGGACCCCTGACCATTAGGTCCAGTTGCGGATGACTCTGGGGTTGCAGCACTCATCTTGCTTTATTGGCCAAGGGAGCCGGCGTACACCTTCCGGGTCATGTGGCCAGCATGACTAAGCTGCTTCTGGCGAACCAGAGCAGCACACGGAAACGCTGTTTACCTTCCCGCTGGAGCGGTACCTATTTATCTATTTGCGCTTGGTGTGCTTTCGAACTGCTAAGTTGGCAGGAGCTGGGACCGAGCAACGGGAACTCACCCCGTCGCGGGGATTCAAACCGCCGACCTTCTGATTGGCAAGTCCTAGGCTCTGTGGTTTAACCCACAGCGCCACCCGCGTCCCTTTATAGCTTTCATCAAATGGGTGGGGGGAGAAGAGAAAAGGTGAATGTAAGATGGCAAATGGATTCAGAAATATTACAGCCAGCATGGTGCTCCAATATGTGCTTATGATTGAAACATCCTCACATTACTTCACAGTAATGTTGGTTTGAGATCATACAGAATGCAGCTTGATCTGTTATGAAGCTTCACACATGCATACAAGTATATACTTTCAAAATTAAACTGACACAGTGTACTTGTTTGTGTTGCTTCTTTCCTGCCATAGAAAAATCCAGCCTTTCCCACCCTGGGGACCTCATTATTTTGAAAGGGCTCTTTACCAATATCTCTCTGTAGTTGTTTCTATATGCTTTCTATTAAAAATGCGCTTTGGCTGAGAACCTATGTTTTTTTTCTTTCCAACCGAGTCATTGTCTGTCGACCCCCTGAACTTTTATTTGAAGTATCGTATTTTTAAACAGGTGTTATCACATCAGGCATTGGGGAAGGTGAAGCTTTATTGGCAAAGCATTTAGAGCGTCACTATTCAATCCTTTTCTGAGCAACTGATTTTCTAACTCGCTGTTGCATTGGGTGCACCCAAATCATAGCTGTCAACTTTTCCCTTTTCTTGCGAGGAATCCTATTCGGAATAAGGGAATTTCCCTTTTTTTAAAAAAGGGAAACGTTGACAGGTATGACCCAAATGATATTAAAATAATAATAATTGCAGACCAGAGTTCAGTGGGAGATCACACAGAAGGTCCCATTTTCAGTCTTTGAAATCTCCATACAGGACTGAGGAAGTCAGTTGTCTCGAGCCCTGGAAAACCACTGCTAGTAGACAAAAAAAAGTCATATGCCATCAGAGAGCAATTGATGGAGAACATCTCTGCCTATGGCCATGGAGAATCATTGCCAATCAAAGTAAACTGTAGATAGGGTTAGATAGGTTAGTCTGAACTGCCATAAGATTGCATGCACACAGCACATGTAAAGCACTTTGAAAGCACTCTCACCCTTTGTGTAAAGCATTGCTGAGAATTGTCACTCTGTGAAAGGTAAATGACACTGACCAAATTCTTTGAGGGGAGATATGTACTTTGAATGTGTTTTAAAAGTACAGTATATACTGAGACAGAATTCATAGCATCATAGAATTGTTGGAAGAGACCCCAAGGATCATCTAGGACAAAGGTCAAGGTCAAGGACTCCTGGATGGTTAAGTCCAGTCAAAGGCGACTATGGGGTTGCGGCACTCATCTCGCTTCAGGCCGAGGGAGCCGGCATTTGTCTACAGATAGCTTTCCAGGTCATGTGGCCAGCATGACTAAACCGCTTCTGGCGCAATGGAACACCGGGACAGAAGCCAGAGTTCATGGAAACGCCATTTACCTTCCCGCCACAGTGGTATTTATTTATCTACTTGCACTGGCATGCTTTCAAACTGCTAGGTTGGCAGGAGCTGGGACAGAGGAACGGGAGCTCACCCCTTCATGGGGATTCGAACTGCCAACCTTCTAATCGGCAAGCCCAAGAGGCTCAGTGGTTTTAGACCACAGCGACACCGGTGTCCAACACCTTGCAATGCAAGAATCTCAACTTAAGTGTCACACTCTGATTGAAAACTTCCAAAGAAGGAGAGTCTGCCACCTTCCAAGGGATTCTGTTCCACTGTGAAACAGCTCTTATCCTCAGAAGTCCTTTCTAATGTTTAGTTGGAATCTCCTTCCTTGTACTATGAATCCATTAGTTTGTGGCCTGGCCTCCAGAGAATGAGAAAATACTTGCTCCATTTTCCGTGTGAGAGCCTTTGAGATATTTGAGGATATTTGAGGATGGCTATCATACTCCTGGGACGCGGGTGGCGCTGTGGGTAAAACCTCAGCGCCTAGGACTTGCCGATCGCATGGTCAGCGGTTCGAATCCCCGTGGCGGGGTGCGCTCCCGTCGTTCAGTCCCAGCGCCTGCCAACCTAGCAGTTTGAAAGCACGTCAAAGTGCAAATAGATAAATAGATACTGCTCCAGCGGGAAGGTAAACGGCATTTCTGTGCGCTGCTCTGGTTTCGCCAGAAGCGGCTTAGTCATGCTGGCCACATGACCCGGAAAAACTGTCTGCAGACAAACGTCGGCTCCCTCGGTCAGTAAAGCAAGATGAGCGCCGCAACCCCAGAGTCGTTCGCGACTGGACTTAACTGTCAGCAATCTTGATAGTTCCAGAACATCTTCAGATCTTAAAAAATGCCAACCCTGTTATGAATAAAAAAAGTAAGAATAAGAATTTGCATTGCTGAGGCAATAAGCTGTTCAAATAAGCTGTTCAAAGGAGATGTATAGTCAAACTGGATCTCGCCCTCTCAATCTCTTGTTCTGTGCTGTCCATAGTACTGAATATGGGAGGATTTTTTTTTAAACAGCCAGACAATTCAGAAGTAAAGTGAGAGAGAATTATTATGCCAACCTGACTAAAGATGGAAGGGAAGAAGGAAGGAAGAACTCTTTTTCTGATATCTGACAGTCAGAAGTTTGTAGAAATGACTTATAACTTACCTCTCACTGTTGTTTCAGTTGGCCAAGAAATCTATTGTCCTTGTTCTTTATCCCAGTAGCTCAGTGTCTCACTTCTGATCCAAGTTCTCAGGGCCATAACAACACAACAATAAGAGCTGTCAAAAAGTTTTATTCAGCACAAGCTTTCATTGTCTATCATTTGCCTTTTCTTTTGCTACAACAATCTATAGTGCAGCCTGCTGAAAAAGGAGATACATTTGTGGAGACTCTAAAGCATATCCTCTTATGGGTTATAATGTCAGCAGGAAATAGAATTTTCCTACTTGAAAAGAACCTCATAGTACGTTATAGTATTCATGGATCCTTTTTGTGTGTGCCATTGTATAGACAACCCTACCAGAAATATCTGACAGGCTGTGCTAAATACTGACATGTTTTAATCTCTCACAGGTTCATGTATAAGATTTAGACTGCCATCCTATACCTTGGAGTAAGTCATACCAAATTCATTGGAACACGCATTTGAGTAGATATGCATAGGACTGTGTTGTTAAAGTCATTTTGTTAAATTTCCATGCAGGATTTGCTTACAGATGTGATCATATGGATGTAGCTATTTTTTATTGCTGTTAATTGTTTACTGAAGCAATCCTTTGCATTCTATTTGTTCATTAAACAGCCCGATAAGACTATATAAATTAACTGAATAAATTATTAAATTATAATAAAGACATGGCATTCATTTCATTTTGTCTCCCTTTGTTAGGTATTAAACCAATATAGTAATTCTTACACAGCAGCCTAGGGAATCTGGTGAATATCCCTCATACATATTAAGAAATTAGGGATGATTTGATGTTTACTAATGATGAAAATTAACTCACTAGGTTTCCCTAGATCTTTTTATTAAGCATGAACATAACAGAAAATGATAAAATATGTAAACTACAGGAATAAAGTGCCAAATTGCTGCAAGCAATACAGTCCATCATCTGTAAAAACAGGACACCGGTTCTTTGATATTATGCCTTCAGAAGGTGGTGAATGCTTTAAAGCTTGAATATGTATGCCTTGGAGTTTACATTTATCCATATGGCAATATTATTTATTTATTACAATTGCATCCTGTTCTTCCTCAAAGGAGCTCATGCATAATTCCGCCCTTTTATTCTCATAGCATCACTCTAAAATAGGTTAAACTGGTTGATGGTAATTGAACCAAGGTCATCTGATGAACTTGGTGGGCCTCCTCAATTCTACTCCAACATTTTACATGCTACACCACCCTGGTGATCAGTTTGGCTCCCATTTCAGTCACAGCCTCCCACTCCCCAAGTGTAGCTCAATGAATGCCGGAAACAATGCTAAAGTTAAAAAAAATATCAGCTTCTACCACAGAAATTGGTTTCTACTATGTAGCAGGCCCTATCACGCGCCAATGTTGACCTAAAGAACTTGGTGCAAACTGTTCAAGGTTGAGCTCGCCGGCTCCCACAGTGCAAAATGAATACTTAAACATGATGAACATAATTACCATATTTTTCGCTCTATAAGACACATTTTTACCCTCCTAAAAGGCAAGGAGAAATGTGTGTGCATCTTATGGAGCAAATGCAGTCTGTGCAGCTTTCGCTGAGGCCAGGAGAGCAAGAGGGATCGGTGCGCATTGATCCCTCTTGCTCTCCTGGCTTCGCTTCGCTGGAGAGGCACTGCGCAGCTTTCCCTCTCTGCGCAGCGCCCCTTCAGCGAAGCGGGAGGAGAAATGGAAGGGGCTCCTTTTCTCCTGCCGCTTCGCTGAAGAGGCACTGTACAGAGAGGGAGAGAATATTTATTTTCTTATTCTCCTCATCTAAAACTAGGTGAGTTATGGTCGGGTGCATCCTAGAGAGTGAAAAATACGGTAATCACTTACACATCTGTGAGGGGCCAAAGCGTTCCAGAAGGTGGGGTCTGATTCTAGGTTGCATTTGAAGAGAGTGTGAAAGAAAATTCATGAACAGAAAGGTGGGCAGATTGCACGGAATTATGTAGAGGGGGCGAATGTGAACTTCAGGGTGTATGAACTTCAAGCCATAAATTAACTTGGAAGTTTCTACTACTGAATTTAAAAAGCATAGGTTGTCTTTTGTCAAGTGATTGGCTCTGTCTTATCCATGGACAGTGGACGCTAGATAACTTATCATTTGTGTACAGTGGTACCTCGGGTTAAGAACTTAATTCATTCCAGAGGTCCGTTCTTAACCTGAAACTGTTCTTAACCTGAGGTACCACTTCAGCTAATGGGGTCTCCCGCTGCTGCTGCGCAGCCACCGCACGATTTCTGTTCTCATCCTGAAGCAAAGTTCTTAACCCGAGGTACTACTTCCGGGTTAGCGGAGTCTGTAACCTGAAGCGTCTGTAACCTGAAGTGCCCGAGGTACCACTGTACCTATTTAATGCCATGTTCAACTTAATATGGAATGTTTCCTGATTTTTTAAAAATATAATTCTCATCACCATTTTGAAATGGTTATATCCCAAGGAATCGTTGTTTTTCTGGTAGTGAAACTGAGTGCCCTTCTTCTGGGACCTCTCCTCAATTTTTGATTGGACAGTCAAAGCCAACATTAGTAACACAAAACAGTAGCAAGCTCTACAACTCGGGTTACACTCAACAAAGTGGTGCGGTGCCATAAAGAGACAAACATTGGCAAACCTATGGGTACTGGGAAAGGAATGGGAACCAGATCTGCTCTGCAAAAGTCCCATCCCCCCTTGAATCCTATCCAGTTAACAGTATGCATGTATGATCACAGTAGATTACCATATCCTATCTTCATTTCAATGTCAGTTCCTGGACATCGTATATTGTTTTCCTACTGTAGATTTTGAACCTTCTAGGCTAGTGGTTCTTCACCTTTTTTGGGTCATAGACTGCTTCGAGAATCTGATAAAAGCTATGGACCCCCTCCCCAGGGGGCAGAAATGCACAAACAGCATTTATTTGATTGCAACATTTCTTTTGCACCTAGTTCACAGGCCACCTGAAGACCATCCATGGACCCTCGAGTTGTCCATAAACCACAGGTAAAAATCCCTGTTCTAGGCAGTGGTGTCTGGTGCCCGTTGGGGACTGATGAGGCAGAAGGCAGGGAGAGCACCAGTAGGTGGCACTGTTAGGTTTCTGTTTTGCCACTGTGTAGTGCTTGGAGTCACAAGACTCTGTTTACATTCCAGAGATTCCAGACTGTTGGAAGTCTCATGGGAGACGGGAGATGGATGTTGATATTACTGGTTTCCTGTTTCTTTGTACCAGTTGCCTCTCTGCTCTCACAGAGAGAGGATGTATATTCTTTTCTGTCTGCATAGTTAGAAATAAAACTCTTAGCGATGTAGCTCATATTTCTCGTCCTTCTGCTGCTGCTTGTATACTCTGCGTAATGGGAACGTGCCTGGAGCCTCATCAAAGGCTCAGGTCATTAATCAACATTGGAGGAGATTCTGGAGGACTCGACCGGAGGAGCAGCTCAGTCGTACGGAATTCCAACAGGCCCTACAGTCAATGACAGGGCTGCGCTACGCCTTCATTGGTTGTAAGTAAGCAGGCAGGCAGGTGGGGGCTCTCTGAGGGCAGACTGAGGTTTTGGGGGCAGTTGCCGCACCCCCAATGGAGCAGCCTATACTGCTTCTAGGCATACATCATGTTACCAGAGTAGCTTTCCAGCACCTACATCTAAGATGCTAAGATGCCAGTGTGGTGTAGCAGTTAGATTGCTGGACTGGGACCTGGGAAACCTGGGTTCAAATGCCCCCTCAGCCATGAAGCTCACTGGGTGGGACCTTGGGCCAGTCACTCACACCGCGCACAGGATTGTTGTTGTAAGGATAAGATGGGGAGGAAGCAGGAGGAGAAGTATGTATGCCACCTTGAGATCCTTGGAGCGAAGGTGGAATATAAATGCAATAAATAAATGGATAACTAAATCAGCAGTGGCAGACTCTGGGCTTTAAAACTTCAGCAGCATCCTGCGCAGCGCCAAAATTCGGTGACACCTGCCTCTTGCCTTCCATTGTTTGTCATTGTTTGGCAGCTGCCCTTGGGGTGGGCAAATTGCTGACACACTCATAAATTCACCTCTGAAATGATAAGATGATGCAGTGGTTAGAGTGTTGGACTAGGACCTGGGGGACCAGGATGCCAATCCCCATTGAGCCACGAAGATCACTGGGTGACCTTGGGCCAGCCTCGGTCTCTCAGACTAACCTACCTCACGGGGTTGTTGTGAAGATGAAACGGGGAGGGGGAGGGGCACCATGCGAGCCACCATAGGAGCCAACTCATAGGGGCTGAGGTCCCTTCAGGGCCCCCCGATAAAATATTTGAGGGTTACTATGGGCCCTCCAAAGTTGATGGGCATTTCCATTCAAATGGTGTGTATGCGCCACATCCTGTGATGCATTATGTGGGGTGGGGCTTACTCCCCCCCCCCCCATATTAGGGGCTGAGGTCCCTTCAAGGACCAGCAATAAAATATTTGAGGGTTATTATGGGGCCCCCCAAGTTGATGGGCATTGCCATTCAAATGGTGTGCATGCGCCGCATCCTGTGATGGATTATGTGGGGTGGGGCTTACTCCCCCATATTTTATTGAAGTTGGCACACCTGCCGGCCACCTTGAGCTCCTTGGCAGATATAAAGGTAATTAACTAATTAATTAATTAGTGCAAGGACTAGAAGAGGCCCCGCTGTCCCTCTCTCCCCCAAGTTCTCCCTCACTCCGCAGCGTCTCGCCTCTACCCCGCAGCTCCTCTCCCGCGTAGCGTCTCGGGAGGAAAGCGCAGCGTCTGCACTGGCAGCCAAAATCGCTCTGGAGCCTCTGGGCACTGAGCGAGGGCAGCGAGCGAAGGAGCTGCGCCAAGCAACTTCCTGGGTAAAAGAAAAGTTCGAAACGCAAAGAGACAGCCGGGCGAGTTCAGCGAGACTCCCTACACCTATCCGGGGCAGAAGGAGAAGGTAAGCGGGTATTTTTTCTTGGAGAGGACCAGAGGGAAGGGTTTTCTTTTCTGGAGATGTGAGCCCAGGGCACTCCGGAGTCTCCCTTTTTGCGGCGCTGCGTTTCCAGGCTGCAGAACCGCTTCCCCCTTCGACCTCCCCCGACAGACGGACGGGAATCCAGCGCTGGGATCGATGCCTCGCTGCGAGATCCCCTGGTCCGGCGGCGGCGCCAGGGCGGATCAATGGGCGGGCGCCCGGCCCCGGGACTGTTTGCTCGCTTCTTAGCGCCCTGAACCCGCCCGGGAAGGAGGCGAGGTTTCAGCCGCGCGGCTGTGTTTGCATTTCTCTCTTTTCTTTTTTTAAAGCGACGGGTCAAAGCCCCGTCCAGGCACCTCGGGGCTCTAGCGAGCTTCCAAGCAGTCCTCATGGAGAAAAGAGCCCTAGCTCCGTCGAAGGGGGTGTCCGGCCCCCCCGTCCCAGGTTTCACCCTCTTAGCCCCGGAAGAGCCGGATCTGAAACCCGGCGGACGAAGGGAAGCCGCTCCCAATGCACCCCATAATCCCTCTCCCCTCCGACGTGGACCCCGAAAAGTTGCACGATCCGGACGGGGAAGCCTAAAAGCTGAAAGTCAGGACTTGGCTCGGGCTGGTTCAGCACCCTGGAGAGCTCCGCCGTGGGCAAAGGATGGCGACGAAGCGGCCAAGTTTTTTTATTTTTATTTTTATTTTTATTTTTATTTTTATTTTTATTTTTATTTTTATTTTTATTTTTATTTTTATTTTTATTTTTATTTATTTTTATTTTTATTTTTATTTTTATTTTTATTTTTTTTATACCACGCCCATCTGGCTGGGTTTTCCCAGCCACTCTGGGTGGCTTCCAACAGAATATTAAAATACAATAACCTATTAAACATTAAAAGCTTGCCTTCAGATGTCTTCTAAAAGTCTGGTAGTTGTTTTTTCTCTTTGGCATATTTATTATTATTACTACTACTACTGCTGCTGCTGCACCTTGTCCTAGCCAAAGATTATTGACATTGTCCTCCTTGCTCGTTTCTGCTTTCTGCTTATTATTACTGGTGGACTTCTATAGAATCATAGAATTGGAAGGGACTCCAAGGTTCATCTAGTCCACCCCCACCCCACCACCTGCAATGCAGGAACCTCAACTAGATCATACATGACAGGTGGCCACCCAACCTCTGCTTTAAAACCTCCGGAGGGAGTCTGTTCCACTGTCAAGCAGATCTTACTGTCAGGGAGCTTTCCCTGATGTTTAGTCGGAATACCCTTTCTTGTAACTTGAATCCATTGGTTTGAGTCGTACCCTCCAGAGCAGGAGAAAACAAGTGTGTTCCCTCTTCCATGTGGCAGTTCTTGAGATATTTGAAGATGGCTATCATATCTCCTCTCACTCTCCCCTTTTCTAGGCTAAACATGCCCAACTCCTTCAACCATTCCTCATAAGGCTGTTAGTTCAATCTCACCCAGGGATGGCTGTGGGCAGGATTCCTGCAAAGCATTGGGTTGGAATAGATGATCCCCAGGGGTACATTTCAACTCTATAATTCTATGACGCTATGTCTTGCGGGGGGGGGTGGCTGTCATCCTTTCTTTGCCCCCCACCCACCCACTTCTGAGATCCCTTCCTGATCAGTGAAGAGTCTATTACTCACAGCTTCCCATACTTCACTGTCTGGAATTTTATTTTATTTTTTAAATAAAAAAGTGGAAAGGGTTTTTTGAAAGGAATCAGGAAACAACCGATGCTCACCTGGAAGCGTTCCATTCTTTGTGTTAACCATTGATTGCAGTGGGCTTCCTTTCCACAACATTACAATAAGGAAGACCATGTCTCAGTGGCAGATCTTGGAGACTCAGATTTCAGCAGCATGCATCCTGTTTGATGCCAAAATTCAGCACCACCTGCCTCTTACATTCCCACTGCAACCAAACCAGTAGCTTGTGCCCTAAATCCACCTCTGCACATCGGTATACATTTTTAGGCTGTCAAAGGAGGAGGAGAAATGAATCAGTCCAGTTGGCATCAATACTTTCTTAGATAACTATTATTAAATTTCTCATGCAGCAGATACAATCAGAAACCATTTGTCTCCTGAGTAGTCACTTACCATTGGACCCAGACTAAGTTTAATTCCCCCTGAATTCAATGTGGCTTGGATTAAATCATGGTTATCTTACTTTGGATTCCAAACCATAGACTACAATGGATCAGTTCCACATATACTAATAGGAGGGTGAATGGCAGACAATATGTGTTAATATTCATCAGCTCAAACTGGCACACAGGTTACCCATCAAACCCCAAATGGTGCTAGGCCATAAGGCATTTAATTTATATATTTAACATAAGGTATATATCACTTGGGTGGTGCTGTGGTCTGAACCACAGAGCCTAGGACTTGCCGATCAGAAGGTCGGCGGTTCAAATCCCCGCGATGGGGTGAGCTCCCGTTGCTCGGTCCCTGCTCCTGCCAACCTAACAGTTCGAAAGCACATCAAAGTGCAAGTAGATAAATAGGTACCGCTGTGGTGGAAAGGTAAACGCCGTTTCCGTGCGTTGCTCTAGTTTTGCCAGAGGTGGCTTAGTCATGCTGGCCACATGACCCAGAAAAACTGCGGACAAATGTCGGCTCCCTCGGCCAGTAAAGCGAGATGAGCACTGCAACCCCAGAGTCGTTCACGAGTGGACTTAACTGTCAGAGGTCCTTTACCTTTACATTTTTATATATCACTTGATTGTAAGAAAACCTCTGACCAGTTAACAAAAAAGGCACAATGTTCAGCTTTACAAAGCACACATTGTGCAGAATAATAATAATAATTTATTATTTGTACCCCGCTCATCTGACTGGGTTTCCCCAGCCACTCAGGGCGGCTTCCAACAAAGATTAAAAATACTCAAAAAAAGCCAAAAGAACAACCCACCTTATATTATTAGTTATCACATTACTTTGGGAAGTTCCAATGAATTTGGTACAGTTTGCAGCAAGGGTAGCCAATATGGTCCTCTACAAATGTTGTTGAGTTACAACTTCTATCAGCCTCAGACATGTCCAATGGTCAGGGGTCAACAACACTGAGAGGACATCACATTGGCTATTCCTTGCTCTTATAGTTCATCTGTAAGCAGCTCGTTGGTCTTCTTAAGATCACAAGACAAGCCATGAGTAGTTGTTTCAAATGTGATCACCTGCAGGATTCCATAGAGTAACAAGACTGCAGCCCAGACCCCCCAAATCATTTGTTTGGTTTTTATAGTCCAGGGGCTGTCAACATAGTGACCTCCAGATGCTACAGATTACAGTTCCCATCATCCCTGACCACTGGCTATGCTGTCTGGGGCTAATGGAAATTGTAGTACCCTGGGAGGGAGCCATGTTACCTGTTTAAGATTGCAGGCTTGGGAACATATTCAGGAGAGAGAGGTGGGGGATTTAAAGCAATAAAAACGCTAAAACTATCACTTTTAAACCTAGTCTTAACCCAAACCCTATGCATATTTGCTCAGAAGTAAGTTCCCCTGCGTCCTTTTAGACTTATTCCCAAGTGAATGTGCATAGGATCACAGCCATACGAAATTAAGGAGTGTGCTGAGTTGCTTTTGCTGTGTACCTGTGAAAAGACTTGGATGCCTAATCAAGATAGCTTCATTAATTCTAGTTGCCGTCACCACAGCTCTGCATTAAAGTCACTCCAACAATGCCCCTGAATTAACGACATTCTTATTTCTTCTCTCAATACATAGTCAAAGTCCCTGGAACATTGCTGGGCAGAAGTATATGTCAGGGAAGCAAAACCCTGCTTGCTGCAGAGGCACAGCTGAACCCTTTTGTTTGGCAACTTCTCCCACCCCCCAACCCTAATACAAGTGCCTTTCCTCCCCCCATACATTGGAGTGTGTGGTGCTCCCATCCTTGCGTCAGAGCTGTGCAAACAGATGACACTGAACCAGACTATTTAAGGGGCAGCACTGAAGGGCTCAGCTACAACCTCTAGCCTGCCTCTGTTCTCTCGTGCACAGCTGCAACCTGCACCTCATTTAGAAGGTAGGAGATGATTATTTCACTGAGAAACTGCCTTTAGAGTGTGTGGGGTGGGAGGAAACAGCTAGTGGCTGGCTTCTTCGCTTCATTTTTTTTGTACTTAAGGGTTTCTCAGACTGCACTGAGTTTTTCTTAGAATTAAATCAGCGATGGTCTTCCAAACTGTTGCAGGCAGCTTCACAGGCACTTTGAGTTTAAAGACTGTTCCTCTCTGCCTTTCTTAACCTTTTACTAAACATGTACAGGGTTAATTCACTGCATTTTGAGGAAGCATCTTGGGCAACAAAACCGAGTTTTCAGGCTGTTGCTGTTTTCAGTTCCAGCTCCTGCTGGGTGGTGTTGCCTGTGCTAAACCAAGAGGCAATGTTACAGTAACTTTTTATATGGAGCAGGCTGTGAAATCTCTTTGAAAACCAAAACCCAACATTTATCAGACAGAATTCAGGTGTCTTTTAAAAGATCTGAATGACATTTCTACATGCAGTGAATCCTATAATGATTACTCTTCAGAAATAAGCCACATTTAATTCAATTAAACTTCCAGGTAAGTGTGTATAGGATTTTAGTGGCATATGTGTTATGGGTGGGGTGCTGGAAAGGTTGTATAATTTGAATTTTAGTCTCTACACCATAATATTAGCAGCTGGGTTATTTAAGTAACACTTTTTCTGTATTTTCTTTTTTCGTATCTCACTTACAATTTGTTACTTGGAGATTGGGTGTTGGCACTGCTACCTTTTTATCACGACTGCAGAACAGTCTCTGCTGAATGATTTTGGGGCTGTAATTTCTTTTTAAGTTTAAGGAGCTTGGTGATTTTAGCATGTAAGAGACATCTTGACACATTCCAGCCCTATGCAAGCATTTATGTTTTATTGCTGGGTTGAACTCAAGATGATACTAAAACAAATGGGACTTATTTTTAGGTGTACCATATTCTGATTTCTCAGATGTATGTGAAACAGGTGTCGTATTGAAACCTGTAATGCATGTGTGTTTAGTAGATCTGTCAAGTTGGGGGTCTGCACAGAATCAAATGTTCACTTTACATTTCTTACCCTCTCACAAAAAATATCTTCAGACATGTCTACTTCACTCCCTCAAAGCATCCTCCCTCACTCCCTCACACACACAGCAAAAGCATTAGTTGTGTGTTTCACACACATGTATTCTGAAGGGACACATAGCTAAGACTGCTTTAATGGCAACCAATACCTTTTATTCTGAAATCTTATGCATGTCTACTAAGAAACAGGTCCTGATGAACTCAGTGAGACTTACATATGGTATTGCAGCCTCAGTTACTCTGCCCTGTTCACAACCAGGATGCTGAATAAAAGTTCTCTTTCTCATAGGTGAATTTAGCTTTTCTAGTTTTCTACTTACCAGAGTGCAAACCTGAAACTGGAACAGCGAGTATACATTTACTCCAGATAAATTAAGGCAGGGTACAGAAAGCGTGATCTTGTGGTGTAGATCCATGCATTCACATTATCCAGGAAGGAAGTCAACACCTCTTTGTATTTTTTCCCTAGGATGTAGAGATGATATTCAGTGACTCAGAGCAACCAGAACCATGCTAATATAGTAAATATTTTGTTGCCTTTCCAAAGCAGAACGTCTCGCTTTCAAAAGAGGGGCAAGTGCTTCCCCCTGCCAGCACTGCAAGAGGGAAAGCAATGAATGGTTTCAGATGGTCAAAGCAGTTGGTCCCCCAACCAGATTAACTGGTTATCTTTGCTCAAGCTGTAATCAACCAAGGGCATGGGTCTCTGTGGTCTTTAGTCCCCATGGGCAGATAACTGCATCTCTTCCTTGTCTAATTGAGCTGCCAGAATATTTGTTGGTTTGTAAGTAGACTACGGTGTGTGTGTGTGTGTGTGTCTGTGTCTGAAGGAGCCTTTTAGCATCCTTGACAATCTCTTCTCCCTTTTCCTCTCTAGCTATGTACAGTGGGGTCTGCATCTGCCTGCTCCTGGCTGCGCTGTCCACAAGCTCCTTGGGGCAGCAGACTTCAGGGTCCCACAATGCCAATCCTGTGGCTACTGATCTCGAGAAGAGCTTGCTGGAAACCTACCGGCATGTCCGTACTCCAGGCTCTGGGAAATCTATCCAGCAGGTGGACGGCAACGTTGACCCAAAGGCTAACCTGGGAGCTCTGCTGGCCAAATATCTCCAGCAAGCCCGAAGAGGTATCTTTTGAATCATTTTTCTACCCAAGTGTACTATGTCAAAGAAATACCCCTGTAAAATTCAACACGTGAATAGCTTCAAATGGAAGGCAGGGTGACCTCTCTTGTCATGATCCCCCCCCCCCCGCAAAGCCCAGGCAGTGAGGTTGCATCTTGTTAGTCCAGCCAGTGGAAAGGGCTCTTGTTAATTAAACAGGTCAATTCTTCAATGCATACAAGAGTGGCTGGTGCCTTTAAAAGAGGGGTGTACAGGTTTCACCTACTCCGACAAGCCTTGTCACACCCTTGCTCAGTTTCACCTGCAGAAAGTATCAATCTGACTCTTCTCAGCTCTGCCAATGCAAGCCCTTCCGACCAGCAAAATAGAACCTCCTAGTGCAGTAGCAGTCTATCTCTAAAGATCAAACGCTAGAGAGAGGAAACAGGGCAGGGTTATTTCCTTCATGCCAACGGAGTACAAAGCAGAGACATCATCTGAGTCCAAATGACTCGAAGTTTCATTTGCTGTTGCAACATTCATCCTAACAAAGGCAAACTAGAATTCTAGAATTGTAGGAAGAGACCCTGAGGATCATCTAGTCCAACCCGCTGCAATGCAGGAATAGGCAGCTGTCCCATAAGGGGATCAAACCTGCAACCTTGGTGTTATCAACACCGTGCTCTAACCAACTGAGCTATCCGGCTGATAAGGCAGAGAACAAGCAGGCTGTTATGTAAGCAGGGAAGAGGGCCAGCCCAAGATATTTTTCCACCTGAGTTGAAGGACAAGATGGTGCCCTCTCCTCGTTCTGCATTCAGTAGCTGACTGGACTAGCAGTTGGAAATGGGCCGTGCAGCAAAAGCAGCTCTGTTCTCCAGCAAAGGTCAGAGAGCTTAGGAAGAACAGCTGTCCCTTCCCTCTAACTTTTGCCACCTCAGGCAGTCGCCCCACTTTGCCTAATGGTAGGACTGTCTCTGGCAGGAAGCAGAGAATATGGGAAGGGGATAATATGGCAGCTAAGAGGTAGCCCAGAGAAGGGTGGCTGGGGGTGATGAAAGGTCAAAGAAGACCTCTGTCTGGGCATGAGGTGTCTACCCCTACCTTGTGGAGCAGATCAACTTGCCTTCCCCTTGTCCGGAAGGCCCTGTCCTTCCTTCTTCTTCTTCAGATAACTCCCTCTGGAAACCACTGCCCGGCAGATGGTGCTTAAACTGCCTGGAAAATACCTCGGGGCTTTCCCCGTCTCTGCGGTGCCATTAGGTAATTCTAGACTCAGGACTTAATGGCTGTGTGTGTATTAATTCACTTGCTTCAAAATGTGGCAAGCCAGCCCTGTGTTCAGGACAAACCTCCAGGGCTTCACACAGTACGGGGAGCAGGAGGAGCTTTGACAACAGCGCAGCCCTGGACTTGAGCAGTTGTCTGGCTCTCATTGAGCAAGTGAGCCTCAGTCCTCAGAGCTGTGCTGTTCCAGAGTGTGGCAACCAACCTCCCAGTGTAAAGAGGGCTTGGACCAGGCACACAATTTAGGGGATGCAACAGGCAACATCCAATGTCCAAGTGGATTAGGCAGCCTGCGTCTTATCCTTATTTTGCAAAACTGTTCTACATTCCGCACAGAGATGCTTCTACAACACTGGCCCTAACTAAACTAAACTAAACTAAACTAAACTAAACTAAACTAAACTAAACTAAATCTGCTCCTTCCTTCTTGACCAGATATGTGTATTGCCTGCATGGCTACAGATAGTAATTAGCATCTTGGTTGTGGTGCTTTGCCGACAGAGCATCATCTGGCATGGGATAGACCAGTATGCTCCCACATCCATGGGCTCGATGGCTCTTATGGGTAAAGGCCATAGATCAATGTTGGAGTGAATACTTTGGATGTAGAAGGCTTCGTTCATGGCATCACCAGAAACTTGTCTGGAACCCAGGCAAGAAACTCCTGGGCAGTGTAGGCAGCCAGCCAAGGGCTACCTCTGCTGGTAGAGCGTGAGACTCTTAATCTCTGGGTTGTGTGTTCGAGTCCCACATTGGGTGAAGGATTCCTGCAATGCAGGGGATTGGACGAGATGATACTTATGGTCCCTTCTACCTCTATGATTCTATTATTCTAATACAGAGCTAGCTGTGACTTTGTATACTCGACGTGTTCCTTTGACCTCAGCCCAGTTTTGTATGTGTTTAAGGCACCACCCCATAGTCCCTGCATATACAGTGGAACCTCGGTTGTCGAACGTCATCCGTTACGGAAGACCGTTCGACTTCCGAAACATTCGACAACCGAGGCACAAAGGGCTGCCAGCGAGTTCAATGGGGGGAATTGAGAAAACCCGCCTTGGAAGCCATTCGACTTCTGAGGTGCGTTCGAAAACAGAAGCAATTACTTCCAGGTTTTCAGCATTCGGATTCCGAATCGTTTTCTGAGTTGCTAGAAAACCAAGATTCCACTGTATAGAGAGGGGGGAGATGAGGGGCACTATTTTTCTGGGGAAAGAGATGTCAGAACCCACCACAAACATGTCCCTCGTTCTCTTAGAAGGGTAATGACGCCCACTTAAGAGGTGCCAGAACTGAGTTCTGGCAAGTTCTGGTTACAAGACTCTTTTGTTGTTAAGAGTGTGTGTACTTCTATTATTTCGATAGTGAGCATCTTTCACTCTTTATTTTCTTGTTTTCCCCAAGGTGCTTCTGGAAAGGTCTCTGTGATGGGATTGCAGAGTTTTGACCCAACGCACAGAATAAGAGACAGAGACTACATGGGATGGATGGATTTTGGACGCCGGAGTGCCGAAGAATATGAGTACTCTTCTTAGAGAGCTTCAAACTATGCTTAAAAGAAATGAAAATCAAGTCCCATTTCTGTACAGGGTGGGGGGGAAATTATCATCCTTTTCGAATCAGTGTTTTAAAAGAAAACATATGTATTTGATGTAAATTTGTCTGTAAAACTATACAATGCAATATATATTATATAAACATATGCAGAATTTTCCAGAAAAAAAATACTATCTTTCTCCTATAGTTTCTTACCACTCGGTTGTAGACATATTAAAAAGTATTTCATTCATCCCTCTGTCGTCTGATCGCCAGAATTGTTGATGTGTGTCACAATCACTGCAGAAGAAAAATACCCTCACATCTTTCATACACTGTTAATCTGAACAACTTCCAAAGGAACCAAAATATACCAAAAAAATTGCTACGGGCGTTAAGAGGCAATCTGTCCAGATATCAACATGAAAAGCATTTTTCAATGGTTATGAGAATCCATTTCAAATTTAATTCTGACAAATCTCTGGTGAATAGAATGAGTGTCTCAGCAGCAGCAGCTAAGCATTTTCACCTTTAGGTTCTATGCCCAATTTTCAATGCAAAGCTGATACTGATGTTAAATTTTGGTGTGGAAATCTTGGATATGACATATCTTACTAAAATAGCTGCTTTTTGCATATGGTTTCGGGGGGTTCAACGTCTACCCCCATTTTATTTAATTAGAGCAGCGTTGGACACGGAACTGATTTCTGATTTAACATATGTGAGGATGGTTCGGTTATTTTCTTTTGTGAAGTGAATGTGAACATTCTGCTACAGTGATTAATCCTGGAATAAACAAAACATTCCCTGCCTCGTGGTGACTTATACATTTGTTTCGAAATACGAAATGAAGAATCTGCACCTCCCACCCCAAATACAGTTAGAGTGATTACGGTGAAGCTCATTCAGTAGTTTGCAGTGCAATCTTACTCAGAAGTAAACCTCCTTACAATTAATGTGACTCACCCCCAGGTGTACAGGATTGCAGTCTTAAATATGATAAGCTTCTTGCACTGGGAGCAATCAAAATGGTTTTTAAAAACAAGAACAAACAAAAAAAAGCAGCTTTAATTGACTCCAAACATGAGCAAGGTATTATAGGCACACTTATTTATTCATTTTATCATTTATTTATTTTATGATTTCCCACAGGGAAAAATGAATTTAAGTAATAGACAGGCCTCTCAAGAGATCAACAGTATCACAGAGAAGCATGACAAATTTAAGGAGGACAATATATGCTTGGATTCCGGTGGACAACTCACTTGTGATAGGGAAGAAGCCACGGGAGATACTAACCCATAATATTTTTCACTGGCATTCAAAGTATAAAACAGTTTCCAGTTGCTGCTGGAATTGCTGCATTGTGGAAACCTACCTGCTAGAAGGGCGTAACAACCCAATGTTCTTCTTTTTGGAATCTCATTTGCATCAGATATAAATAAGCAAAGCACGTATACAACTGAGTACTTTCGTGCTATCGGGAAATTTCATAGCACTGAAGTGCCTCTGGCTTCAAAATCAAGGAGAACCCAGACGTGGCGACGGCAATTATTTCGCTAAAGAGATTTGTCTTGTCCATTACAGAGTGGAATTCAACAGAGGGCGATCTGCTATCGAACAGCTGTGGGCAAAAGGTGGCTCGGAATGTACTGGTAGATTTCTGAGAGACTTGAAGATCAACAAGGATTTCTGACTCCCCAAATGTCTAACACTGACAACAAAATGACTCCCCCTCCCTTAATGACATGCTGAAACGAAGAAAGCTGGGGGTGGACTGTATGACAAGGAGTGTGCAGATCGAACGTGAGTTGTGCTTAGTTCTGGTACTCCAAACAAATCCTCAGGCCCCAGGTTCTTTTATTCTAACTGTCTTTCTTTCACAACAGGCTCCATCTTGGTGGGCCTTGGGGTCCTAGTAAAAAGCAAAATAGATCCTGTGAGCCTGGCATGAACCCATCCTTACAGTAGCAGAGGGGATTTTAAGAGACATCGCTTTTCCTACATGATATGCTACTGAAATTCCCACTTTTACATAATTACTAAAAGGGCGAGGGAGGCAGAAATCCAATTCCATACCCTCTAAGATTTCTCCAATGAAAATAGGGATAATTTCCCATTCCATAATAATAACTTTACTATTGATACCCCACTCATCTTACTGGGTTGCCCCAGCCATTTAGGCCGCTTCCAACCTATATAAAACATAATAAAACATTAAACATTGGGTGGTGGGAACCTTCCCTATAAAAGGATAGCCTTCAGACGGCTCAGGGGTTGGATAACTCCATATCCTCCAACATTTCTCCAATTAAAATAGGGACATCCTAAGGAAAAGCGGGACAAATCAGAAACCGGGGTGGCTTCTCTAAATCAGGGAGTGTTATGTACTAACCTTGGATCCTAGAACAATAGGCAAGTAGGATCCTAGAATGCAACAACTGATTGGCTTGCAGGAGAAGACCAATCAGGCTCCAGGAAGAAGTTAATCAGCCTATTAGGCTGGTAGGATCCTAGAATGCAACAACTGATTGGCCTGCAGGAATAGACCAATCGGGCTCCAGGAGGGAAGCAGAATCAGCCAATCAGATGGGACTCATTGTGTAAATAATGTATATAAAAGCCTGAGGTTTGGGGAGGGGCAATTCAATCACTGTTTTACAAGCTGCAATAAAGAGCATGAAATCACTACAGGACTCTGAGTATATTTCAGGGAGATCCCTGGAAAATAGGGACACTTGGAGGGTCAGGATCTGGGCTTTGGTGTACAGTCCTAGCATATTCCACAAGACAGCACCATCCTTCCCCATACATGAATCAGTCAATGCATGAATCAGCTGCTCAAACATCATGGTGGAAAGATAAACACTGATGCTTGTCCTGCATACATTAGACTACATATTCATTTTGCTAAGTGGAGATGGTTTTCTGGTTAAATGGCAACAATGTTTGAAGCAATCGATGGGCCTCTACTACATATGGTGGTAGTAGACTCAAATAGCCTGTGATTTGGGCATGAGAATGAGGGGTGCGTGCTGAATTCTTCCCCAACTTGCCACTTTGCCCTCGTGCTGTTCTTTCCCCCAGCAAACCCAGAGGGGAAGTGAGCCCAACTGGCTGAAGCAATAGGGGGAGGTCTCTTTCCCCCCGAAATATACTCGTAGTCGAGTGTAGATTTCATGCTCTTTATTCAGCTCATTCTTCATTCAACTCATTCACAATGGGCCCCACGTGATTGGCTAATTCCGGGATTCTCCTGTAGACCAATCAGGTTGCAGATTCACTTCCACCTGGAGTTGGATTGGGTGGCTCCTGCGGACCAACCAGACTGCTGCATTCCAAATCCTATTGTTCTAAGACCAATCAGACTGCTGGAATTTGGAGCCTATTCAACTCAGTACATAGCACCCCCTTTACATTTCATGCCGCTCCCCATTTCACACATGACCCGGGCAGAGTCACTCAGCCATTGCAACATTTGACCCTGAATGAAAGAAAGCAATTCCTGGGCAAAAAAAAGCAAGCACATAACACAGAGAGCTTAGGAGAGAGGTTTATTTCCAAACACATCTTGATATATGCGGAACTCTGCCTCATTACCTTCATATTTCACTGTTTTTAAAATTCTCCCGTTCGTTCGCAGATATTCAAACACGATGCGAAAGCTGCTAAAATATCAACAGCTGGTTCTTCTAATTACAGTGGTACCTCGGGTTACATACGCTTCAGGTTACAGACTCCTCTAACCCAGAAATAGTGCTTCAGGTTAAGAACTTTGCTTCAGGATGAGAACAGAAATCGTGCTCCGGCGGCACGGCAGCAGCAGAAGGCCCCATTAGCTAAAGTGGTGCTTCAGGTTAAGAACAGTTTCAGGTTAAGAACAGACCTCCGGAATGAATTAAGTACCTAACCTGAGGTACCACTGTATTTCCAGACCTTTTGGTGCTTGGGTTTGTGCCAAAGTTTGCCTAGGGTTGATCAAAGCAGGCAAGCAGACTAGATAGGGCCATAAAGGGCTTTGCATTGACTCATCTAGAGCCAAAATGAAATTGGGAGAATATATTGAACTCATTAACTCGTTACTTATTAAAGTATCTTTCAGAGGTCATGACAGAAGAGTATACAACTAGTTCCCCCAGCTAATCAGCATGAATCTTTGCAGGGGGAAGGAATCTTGTTACTTGTGATACCCAATGAAGGCGAGGGGCTAATCATCCGTTCTGCTGCACCAGAGAAGATTACCCTTTATTATTTCTGTTGAAGCAATAAAAACTCAGCACTGTAAATGCGAGGTTCTCAAACCCTGGAACGTTAGCGGGTTCTTCAGTTGCGCCGTTGACGGGCATGTGAGTATAATTTTTAAAGGCACAAAGGATTTTCAGCAATCCTTTGCAGCAAAAAGAAATTTATTAGCTCTCAGGTTATTGGAGAAGCAACTCATTCCCCATAACCATTGCTCCCGCCTCTCCAGTCCCCTACACAATTTCTCAAATGTTTCACAGTTGGGTGTTAAGAGTTCATTACTGAAGAGAACTTTTGCAGCGGGGGGTATGACTGTTTTCTTCCTGTTGTTGTTGTTTAGTCGTTTAGTCATGTCCGACTCTTCGTGACCCCATGGACCAGAGCATGCCAGGCACTCCTGTCTTCCACTGCCTCCCGCAGTTTGGTCAGACTCATGGTGGTAGCTTAGAGAACACTATCCAACCATCTCATCCTCTGTTGTCCCCTTTTCCTTGTGCCCTCAATCTTTCCCAACATCAGGGTCTTTTCCAGGGAGTCTTCTCTTCTCATGAGGTGGCTAAAATATTGGAGCCTCAGCTTCAGGATCTGTTCTTCCAGTGAGCACTCAGGGCTGATTTCCTTCAGAATGGAGAGGTTTGATCTTCTTGCAGTCCATGGGATTCTCAAGAGTCTCCTCCAGAACCATAATTCAAAAGCATCAATTCTTTGGCGATCAGCCTTCTTTATGGTCCAGCTTTCACTTCCATACATCACTACTGGGAAAACCATAGCTTTAACTATACGGACCTTTGTTGGCAAAGTTTTCTTCCTAGGCTGTTTATATATCCTAATATTGCTTGGTCAAGCTTACTCAGATGTTGAGTAATCTAGACAGCAACGGGTAACAGATCCAATGGGGCAGGTGCTTGTAGCCTCAAAGCTGATCCCTGTCACAAACTTCCCATGGACCCAGAAATATTGTCCCACTTCTAGCAGTGTCGGCACCCAATATAAAACCTGGAAAAGTTGGGGAGGGATTTTTTTATATATAAATGTTTTATTAGTTTTTTAACATATCGTTTTCAACAGTAATTAAACATACTTTTACATCTTATTCAATTTTGTTGACTTCCATCAATCCTGTCTGAAAATTTTCCAGTCTAATCTCTTAGTATGCATTTCTTATCTTCCCTATTACATTTCAAACTCATAACCAATATCTCTATCTTTTTCTACTTTGTAAGACTTCATGTATTTCTTCTTACAAAACTTATTGTAGTCCTACTAGCGTAATTTGTTGATTACAGTTGCTCTTCAAGTAATTCATATACTTCTTCCAATCTTCTGTAAATCTCTGGTCCCGCAGGTTTCGAATCCTTCCTGTCATATTGTCCAATTCTGCATAGTCCATTCATTTCGTCTGCCATTCTTCTTTCATCGGAATTTCTTCTTGTTTCCATTTCTGGGCTAACAATACTCTTGCCGCAGTTGTTGCATATAAAAACAATTTAGCATCCTGCCTATTAATTTCCTGACCTATAATACAAAGTAAAAATGCTTCTGGTTTTTTAAAAAATGCATACTTCAACATCTTTTTCATCTCATTATATATCATTTCCCAGAAGTGCTTCACTTTTTTACATTCTTCACTTTTTTACATTCCCACCACATATGATAAAATGTTCCTTCTTTTTCTTTACATTTCCAACATTTGTTACTTATTTTATACATTTTAGCTAATTTCACTGGTGTAATATACCATCTGTACATCATTTTCATCATATTCTCTTTCAAAGCATTACATTTGAGTTTTTATATTGTGATTTTATGTTGTGAACTGCCCTGAGACCTGTGGGTATAGGGCGTCGTACAAATTTAATTAATCCATTAATGAATTAATGATAAATGTGGTCATGGTGTAGAGAGCTATATTTAAGATCAGATCTATACTTTATATACTCTGTTTTCCTATATACTAAAGAAGACTATCAGCAACATAAATTAATGATGGATTTCCCTCGAGTACGGAAACTGATTTATGCAAATAGGTTAGACAGGCAGCTCTGACCCAGATAAGGAATAATTTTGTTTTATCAGGCTTTACTTGACACATGCACCCCTCCCTCACAAAATTGTGGTTACACTTCACCATCCTGTCTCTGGCATGGTAGCTGAAGATTGTAGCAGTGAGCCATGACTGATAAGGTGTACCCTTGCAAAGAGTCAGAAAGTTCAGCTAGAAATAAAGCACAGATTTACTGACCATGAATGCATGCAGAATTCTTGCCATGATGTAGCCAACTTCACCCATGTCATTCAGTGGCTTCCAATGGCGATAGCATAAGCAGTGGCTGCTATTCTGCAGCGAGCCACCCAAAAAAAGAAGTCCACATTCTGCACTCCCAGAATCCTATAACTAAGCATTTATGATGGAGATGAGCAATGTTCTTGCACATTTCCTGATTGGCACTGCGCATGTTTTTTGGAATTAGCAGGCAAACAATTTATTTCTCGTTACATTTCTTTATTCCCAAAAGGTAGGATCTGAATCACCACCAAGTATGCTTCTACAGGTGGTCTAGACAGGGCTGCGTTCTTTTACATTCAGTGGCTGGTGTTTCCTTTTCCTTGGCAGAGGGACGCGGGTGGCGTTGTGGGTTAAACCACAGAGCCTAGGACTTGCCGATTAGAAGGTTGGCAGTCCGAATCCCCGCAACGGGGTGAGCTCCCGTTGCTCGGTCCCAGCTCCTGCCAACCTAGCAGTTCAAAAGCACGCCAGTGCAAGTAGATAAATAGATACTGCTCCAGCGGGAAGGTAATCGGCGTTTCCGTGCGCTGCTCTGGTTCGCCAGAAGTGGCTTAGTCATGCTGGCCACATGACCTGGAAGCTGTACACCAGCTCCCTCGGCCAATAAAGTGAGATGAGTGCTGCAACCCCAGAGTTGGTCACAACTGGACCTAATGGTCAGGGGTCCCTTTACCTTTACCTAAAGTAAGGCAGACCTCCACAGCTTGTGATGCACCAAGATGCTGCACAGTCCACCCACCATATATTGTGGTCTACCAGGTAATTTTCTCCATTGCATTTATATTCTAAGGTAAAAGGTAAAGGTAAAGGACCCCTGGACGGTTAAGTCCAGTCAAAGGCGACTATGGGGTTGCGGCGCTCATCTTGCTTTCAGGCCAAGGGAACTGGCGTTTGTCCAAAGACAGCTTTCCGGGTCATGTGAGCAGCATGACTAAACTGCTTCTGGCACAATGGGACACTGCGGCAGAAACCAGAGTGCATGGAAACAACGTTTGCTTTCCTGCCACAGTGTTACCTATTTATCTGCTTGCACTGGTGTGCTTTTGAACTGCTAGGTTGGCAGGATCTGGGACAGAACAACAGGAGCTCACCCCGCCGTTGGGATTCGAACCACCGACCTTCTGATCCGAAAGCCCAAGAGGCTCAGTGGTTTAGACCACAGCGCCACCCAGTGTTCCAAGAGCCAAAGGCGACATACACACCCCTCTTTTGTTTTATCCTCACAACAAACCTGTGTGTTGGGTTAGGCTGAGAGCTGGCGATTGGCTCAAGGTCACCCTGTGAGTTACATGGCAAAGTGAGGATGCAAGATTGAGTCTTCCACATCCCCTAGTCTAATGCACGAACCGCTGCATCATGCTTGCGGGCTGAAAACAGGGGAGGTTATCAAAGTATCTGGCAGGAAGTGAGCACAGGCGGTTGGCTGGAAGAAAGATTAGGAAGCAGGTTGCTTTCTAAGGGAGAAAGCTCTGAAGTGTTTCTGCTGTAGTTCTAGTCTTGCACAGGTCCCAAAGCGCCCTCTTGTGGCACAGTGAAGGTGTAGCGGAATGGACCCAGCTAAAACACGTTACATCTAAAATAACTTACAGATGGTATTTAACTCTGAGTGGACTTGCTAAGATGTACAGTGGTACCTCGGGTTAAGAACTTAATTTGTTCTGGAGGTCTGTTTTTAACCTGAAACTGTTCTTAACCTGAGGTACCACTTTAGCTAATGGGGCCTCCCGCTGCCGCCGCCGCCCGATTTTTGTTCTCATCCTGAAGCAAAGTTCTTTACCCGAGGTATTATTTCTGGGTTAGCGGAGTCTGTAACCTGAAGTGTCTGTAACCTGAAGCGTCTGTAACCCGAGGTACAACTGAATCAGATAAGTGCTGGAGGTGTAATGAGGTCAAGGGTACTTTCTTTCATATGTGGTGGGCCTGTAAAAGGGTAAAAGAGTAACGGGAAATAATTTATAATGAACTGGGGAAAAAATGTTTAAAAGCACCTTCTCCCCCCCCCCAAGAGTCCTTTTTGTTGGGGATAATTCAGATGGAAATTCCCAGGTGTCAAAATATTTATGTACACCACTACGGCGGCCCGTGTTCTGTTAGCCCCAAAATGGAAAATGAGTGAGGTCCCAACCAAAGAAGAATGGCAACTTAAACTGTTGGAATATGTGCAGCTTGCAGACTTAACAAGAAGAAGAAGAGAACAAGAAGAACATACATTTAGAGAAGATTGGAAAATGTTTATTGAATATGTGGGGGGAGATTATGTAAACTTGACAAGGTGGGCAGCATTAAGATAAATTCAATAGTGTAAATAAGTTTTGATGGAAGTAACAATGAAATACTGAATGGTTTAGTTTATATACGCTATGCAAAAGGAATCATGGAAAGAGAAGTGATTGATATTTTAAGGTTGTCTAAATGAATATTCTAAATTGTAAAAGAATATATATATATATATATTTGTGTGTGTGTGTAATTTTACATCTATACAAAAATGCAATGATACATTATTATGCATGTGGCCACTGGCAGATGGGATTGGCTGTAGCCCCTAATCACATGGGTACAATGGGAATTGTGTTTGCCTCTGCCCAAAGTTCGTGAAGTAACTTACTTTAGGGGCATAAGTCATAGATTCATAGAGTTGGAAGGGACCCTGAGGATCATCTAGTCCAACCCCCTGCAATGCAGAAATATGCAGCTGCCCCATACAGGGATCGAACCTGCAGCCTTGGCATCATCAGCACCAGGCTCCAACCAGCTGAGCTATCCAGGCTGACCCTGCTTTCTTCAAAATTCCACTGGTGTTAAAAACCACCCTTTCCCTCTCAGCGTCTCCCCATACCTTATTATGGTTACTGTTTAAAACAGCCACTTCCCCTTTTTAACAATATTTTCCCACCTCTCTCTCCTCCCCGTACTTCCCACCACTATCCGCCTTATCGCTTAAATATTCGTTCCATATTTCTTCATATTTATCCATTCTTATTTCGTGTCGACATGCAATTCGTTCGTATGTAGCTAATCTGTACATATTATCAATCCATGTGCTCAATGGAATCTTTTTGCGGCTCTTCCAATTCATTAAAACAAGTGCTTCTAATATAGCACGGTATACCCTTTTTTTTTTTTGACCCCTTGAAATCTCCCATGTTTCCAGAATATAATTTAGAATTCAATTCAATCCCCCTAAATAACCATTTCTTTTTATTACTCTTGCTATAAATATCCTCACCTAACACCCTTGTTAGGGACGCGGGTGGCGCTGTGGGTAAAAGCCTCAGCGCCTAGGGCTTGCGGATCGAAGGGTCGGCGGTTCGAATCCCCGTGGCGGGGTGCGCTCCCGTTGCTTGGTCCCAGCGCCTGCCAACCTAGCAGTTCGAAAGCACTCCCGGGGGCAAGTAGATAAATAGGGACCGCTTACTAGCGGGAAGGTAAACGGCGTTTCCGTGTGCAGCTCTGGCTCGCCAGAGCAGCGATGTCACGCTAGCCACATGACCCGGAAGTGTCTCCGGACAGCCCTGGCCCCCGGCCTCTTGAGTGAGATGGGCGCACAACCCTAGAGTCTGTCAAGACTGGCCCGTACGGGCAGGGGTACCTTTAACTTTTAACACCCTTGTTAAAAAAGGTGTAGTCATAAGTATATCAGTGTATTCAAATCTGAATTGTCAAATTGTGTTATTATTGTTATTATGGTTTTTGTTGTATGTGTTTTTTGCGGTTGTTGTTTGTATCGAAAAAACGATTAAATAATTATTTTTTTAAAAAGAAAACCCAGCCCCTCCCCACCCCCTTTCACTCTCTCTCCCTTCAAACTCTACTCAGAACTTCTCTTCCGTTCCTCAGCTGTCTCATGTGAGAGAAAAGGATGCAGAGCTCTCAAATATTCCATGGTACGGAAGCTACCTTACACAAATTTCTGCCATTGGTCAAAACTCTCATTCTCCTCTCATTGCCTCCGATTTGGCTTTACTCAAAGTTCTGCCAATGTTTTAAACTACGACTTCCCTCCCTTTATCCCTTTTGGCTCCCATGCCATGGTCTATAATCAGTGGCGTAGCGTGGGGGGTGCAGGGGGGCCGGCCGCACCGGGCGCAACATCTGGGGGGGGGCGCTCGCACTCGCAGCTCTCTGCCCCTACCTGGCTCACTCACTCTCTCTCACTGCAGTGCTGGCTGTGCAAATCCGATCCGAGCCGCCAGGTCGCCGCCCACTGTGGAGGGGAGGGTGCCAGGCGTGCGGTGCGGAGAGAGAGCGAGGGACTATCTGGGGGAGGGACAGTGCAGCAGGGGGGGCAAATTACTTGCCTTGCCCCGGATTAGGGGGCGCAAATTACTTGCCTTGCCCCGGGTGCTGACAACCCACGCTACGCCACTGTCTATAATGAAGCTGTTACTTCACATTGAGATACATTCTGAACTACAGTACTTTCTTCCCCTTTCCTGATCAACTCTGCACAGCCAAATGCAATCAGCTCGACAATCGCCACCCATCTCCCCGGCTTAAGAAATAATCAAATCCAATTCCAGCAGGAGTTCCTTATGGAGGGCAGTGGACCCATGTGAACCTCAGTTCTTAGTTTATTTCCTGCTTTCCCCCAAGGATTAAATCAGGACCCTCATAACTGCATTGAAAGTTATATAAGGTTTCAGCAGGATTATAAATGCCCTCTCCAGCAAATCAGGCGCGTTTGCAATCCGACTGTTGCTCTTCTGAGTTTGTTGTCCAGAGTTAGGTCAAAGCAAGAGAAAACACAGTAATTTCCCCCCTTTACCTGGCCAGCCTAGAAAAGCAGCAATGTATCTCTGTAAATTCATTGATCTGGGCTTATTACTGATATTATTGAGTTCTGTAAATTCATTGATCTGGGCTTATTCCAGTGAGAAGAGTGCTGAGAAAGTATTCCCAAATCGTATTTAGCTGGGGAGAAAGTCTCTCCAGAGCACTTCTGAGTCTGGCTTCTGTTGGGGAAAAACCTGGCCTATTTGTGTGTGCAGAGAAAAACGGGTTAGTGGAAGGTGTGTGAATGTGTGACTCCGTGGAGGAGCAGGGCTGGTAAAAGCCAGTCTTTCTGGGCTTCTTGTCTCTCCAAATGAAGGCAAGCTTCCCTCCACAGGTGACAGGTCACTGCATTCTGCTCTGCTTCCCAGACAAAAAATTATTTGGAATCTGGCATCCCATTTCACAACCGAAATAACAAGTATTGGAAGACAGAAACAGGGGGGAAATGCAGGAAACACAAATCCAGAAAATAATCCACAATATAACCTTTATTGGTTTATTCAATTGTGAATAAAATAGAAATGTAATTCTTCAATGCCTTGTGACCTGATTTTCCAGTGGTTAGACACCTTTATTGGTTTATTGATATTCAATTGTGAATAAAACAGAAGTGTAATTCTTCAGTGTCTTGTGACCTGATTTTCCAGTGGTTAGACACCTTCTTTTATTTAAAAAGAGTAAATAATAATACTTCCAAACTTCATCGTTGGGTTTTTACCATTTTATTCCACAAATGAGCTCATGGTCTCTTGGTACACGAAAAGGTCCTCATACATTCGTGATTTTTTTTTTCACCTATTCAAAATTGTTAATTTATTGGTTGTCTTAAGATACATTCAGATAAAAAGATTTAAGTTATGTTCTTGCAAATTGCAATTAAGTGCACACAGACAAACAGCAAGAAGAGGCAATGACGAAGTGCTAAAATGTCGGTAGAATAAATAGAAATCTAGAAGCCCATGCACTCGCTAATGATCCCCTCCCTTGCTGTCCTCTGACATTCTCAATATTCATAGCAGAATTGCAACTAGCTAATCCGTGAACAGATAACCCGGCTCATCTGCCGCTCATAAAAAACGACAACCGCACAGTTCCACTACTGCAAATATTTATCAGTGCTAATGATTTAGTAACAGTCTGGCACAACGGCAATGCACGGTATGTAGTGAGGTACTGGCATCAAATAAATAAAGTGGGTTTGGTTTTAAATCAAGTCAAGAACAAGCCACCCACACAACTAGGCACACCAACTGCTTCAAAACATAAGCTCAAAAATAAACCTGACCTGGGACAGGAAGTTCTGTTGAATAGCCCCCCCCCCCCAAAAAAAAACCCCAATGGAAGTTGCACAAGAATGCTCTGGCCAAGCTGCCATCTTCTTGGCGGAAGAACTTAATGGTGGCTTGTGATCCTCGTTTGTTTTCAGTTCTTTCCAGATGTTGTTTCAAGTTTCTACATACTGGGTCATTTTGGACGCAATGCTACAGCGCTAAATTATGATTTAGCGTTAAGTGAATGAACCTTGGAAGCACCCTCAAGGTCACAAACATCTGCTTCCACTTTCAAACTAACCAGAGCTCCCTGTGAAGTCCAAAGTTAGGGAAACTCATTAGTTTATCCTTATGGTTAGTGAACAAGCCAGGATCATAAACCAGTCTGATCCTGATTTGTGTGAACGAACCATTAAAAATATATGTAATACTAAATAATGAATTAGCCTTACAATTAGAAAAGTCTTTGGGGGAAGAAAAGTCCAAATACTGAAGATTTCCAAAAGGTATTAGGGCGGATGATGTAAAACCATTTGCTATTAGCTCTATCACATGGATCGGATGGAAACAGATATGTATGAAAAAGACAATTATACCGTCACTTAAAATAGCAATGGTCTAACCCTGTTTATGAAGTGATCCATTGGGTCATTTTAAATACCTCAAAATCTGGAGGTAAAGAATAGATGGAAATATTTATCCTTCACTTGTACCACTCTTCCTAAGCTATTTTTGAAATTATTCTCTTAAGGACACATCTTTTGGCAATACTGTACTACATTTGTTTAAATTTAGGCTTTTAAACATACCTACAATCAACTCTTTCAGTGACTTTGGCTCCTCATGAAAGCAAGATACAAGATTTTGTTTTGTTTCTGAGAGGTGTGTATTTTCAGTGTCTGCAACAAAACACTATTTAAAGCACTTTTCCTTCCACATTCCAGCGCAGCATTGAAAATAATATTAACACAGGACATGAAACAGCAGCAGTAGAGGTGTGTTTTCTTCCTGGCACCTAGCAGACCTAGCAGTCACTCTCAACACATTATTACTTCAAGTTTATTTTGTAAGAAAAAAGATCATTTGAATATTCCCCCTCTCATCCATAAAGGCAGAATAAGATGTTCAAGATGCTAATCTACTTGCTTTGATGAACTACAAAAATTTCTTGTGTTTATAGGAGTTACTATGTGTGCTGATATCCCACAGTTTGGAAAGAATGATCTGTAACCCTTTGCTAGATGAGGCTAGTTCCAATATCAAGCTAGGCTAACTAAGAATTCTTTATTTTTATTTTTTCTATCCAAGGATTGCTCTTTTTTTTTTCAGTGCAAAGAAAAACAAAAAACACCCTTTCCAAAAGGTTAGCATGTTAAATTGTCAAAACAGTGTCATGATTCACTTTATAATACATCTGGTACATATTTACATCCTGTACAAAGTTTACACTCTTCCCCTCCCCCCCACCCCCCATTAGGCACAAAGTTGATTTGTCAAACTCAATGGTAAATGGAAGAAGAAAAATCTGTTGTTGTTTTTAAAAAAACTGTCTGAAGAAGGAGCGCTTTCGTTTTCTCCTTTACAAGTTCGGCCGCATCTTAAGCCATTCACCGTAAGCTGGTTTGCTTAGGAAGCTTTGCTCCCATCAACAGGCCAGGAGTAAAAGACGATGGCGCTTTCATCTGCATGCTGGAACCCACCATCGTTGGAAAACTTCGGTTTCTCCTAATGCCGCTGTTCAGCTGAAGACCCCCAATGGCACTTGTCACAGAAGGACCGCCCAAGGCCAGGTCTTCTGGTACCAGGCTCCCAGGAGCAAAGGCCTTCATTGGCCTTTGTGCCCCGGGGAAAAGAGGTCCTTGCACGTCCGCCAACGCAGGGGCTTGCGGCTGCCCCGAGCCCACCGCTTTGGCAATCCCAAACTTTTTCACTTTGTCCACGAGGTTGAGGTTCGAGACGGACACATCCGTTTGGCTCTCGCTGCTGCGGATGTTCTTTTTCTCCCGCACCTCCTTCAGAATGGAACTGGCCGGCTTGGAAGCCAAGAAGTTGTCGTACGGGGGGCTGGTGCATTTGAACTCAAAAGACGGCGGGGAGGAAGAAGGCGTCTGCATAGGCGAGTTGGGGGGAGTGGAAGGAATGACGGCCATTCTGGGAGCGTAGGTGCTCAGGAGGGAACTCCTGCCGGCGCGGTCCCAGCTCTGCGGGTTATACACTGCCGCCGATATCCCACGCTCTTTGAGTAGCCACACCAGACCCAAGGAAGTGCTCATGGTGGTTGTAGACTCCCGGAGGTTGGTGAAGGATTCGACCAAACTCAGGCGCCGAGGGGTGCACGGCGTGGCCACGGGGGTGCCTTTCAAATTGCCAACGCTGCTACAAGCTGGAGTAGGTGCTGCGTTAAGGCTGGCAGGGGGGAGAGAAACAGAAAAACAAGTCAAGGTCTCCATCGGAATACTGACTTTCAAACTGCCGCTGCTTGATAAACCCACATATAAAAACGTAATCCAATTGCCTCAGATTATTAAAGGTCAGCTAGAGAGACGATGTTTGTCTGAGGTAGTAGGAAAAATGAGTTCTCAACCACCATTCTCAGGAATGATTTGAGTACAGTCGGAAGACGAACGGAATCCATTCCGGAAGTCCGTTTGACTTCCAAAACGTTTGAAAACCAAAGCACGCCTTCTGATTGGCTGCAGGAAGCTCCTGCAGCCAATCGGAAGCCGCGGAAGCCCCATTGGACATTTGGCTTCCAAAAATAGTTTGCAAACCAGAACACTCACATTTGGGCATTTGCGGCATTCGGGAGCCAAAACATTTGAGAAATAAGCTGTTCAAAAACCAAGGGACTGTTGTACCTCGGTTTTTGAATGTCTCCGTTGACAAATGTTTCGGTTTTCGAATGCCGTAAACCCAGAAGTAAATGCTTCGGTTAACAACCTAATAATAGGATTGCACCTGTTTGTAAGTGTACCAACAGAACTTAAGGGAGCTACACAGACAGAACATATTCCATACAGTTATGCTTTATCACTAGCTGTGAAAAAGGAATGCTTGTCCTAAACTCCCTTGTACTGAAAATTTTCATGTTTGTTTTATTTTTTGTAAACTATTTAGACGCTCCAATTACAAGCAAGAGGTACATTAGTTTTGTTAAATAATAAAAAAGAGGGTGGAAGGAATATATTCACTATTTTACAGCGGATGTTATTAAATGCAAGCTTCCTGCAAACAGGCCACATACTCGTGAGTCCCAAACTTGGCTCTCCAGCTGTTTTTGGACTACAACTCCCATCAGCCCTAGTTAGCAGGACCAGTGGTCAGGGATGATGGGAATTGTAGTCCAAAATGACCCAAGTTTGGGAAACCTTGGTCTAAACCCTAGTCTACTGTGCACCTTTCCGGATGATATTAAATTTGGGAAATACAGAAGATTCTTATAAAACCAAATGCACATTCTAGATTATGCAAATTGGCGACATTATGGTTGAGGAAACGGGGGGAAACTCCAGACAATGTGATCATGTACAAAAGCTACCTTAGTCTTGTGGCTTCTTGTTCTCTATGCTCAATGGGGCAGCAACATTATATCCATTTCTTTCATCAGCTTATTTCCATTTAACACACAGCAGAAAGGAAACCCCACAAGTAAGCAAGTAAGTGTACGGAGACCAATGCTTACATTTTTTTTGCTCCTACCCACCTAAAAGAGGTCTGGTTATTATTAGGGGAGGTTGCGAGCTCACAGCTTCTCACCCACACCATGCAATTGTTTGATCAACTGCTGATTAGTTGTTTTATTTTATTCTACCTTCTGATCCTACCAGGTAAACTCTGAACAACAGGCCAGAAAATAGCCATCAAACGCCATTCCCATGAAATGATGCAGAGCAGGCAATGTGCACACTAAAAATGCATGCTTGGTCAATTTTTGCAAGTTATAATAGCTGGTTCTTCCTCTAACAAGGGCTGGTTTAATGAGGTTTCTATTATCAAGACATTCTGATTACAGTGATGGCAAGAGAAACTGTGCAGAAGAACATGAATTATGACGTTCACAAATCCTGCTACAGTGGTGCCTCGCAAGACGAAAAGAATCCGTTCCACGGGTCTTTTCGTCTTGCGGTTTTTTCGTCTTGCGAAGCAAGCCCATTGACGGAGTAGCGCTATTAGCGCTATTGGCTAAAAAAGGGCTAAAAACGGCTTTTAAACACTTGGGAGATTAGCGGTTTTGCTGCTAAAATGCTTTTAGCAACTTAGCGATTCAAAATAAGGGGTTTTGGAGCAAAAAAAAAATTTCAAATTTTTCCGTCATTTTTCGTCTTGCGAAGCAAGCCCATAGGGAAATTCGCCTTGCGAAGCGCCTCTGCAGACGGAAAACCCTTTCGTCTTGCGGGTTTTCCGTCTTGCGAGGCATTCGTCTTGCGGGGCACCACTGTACATAAATCTCTGCCATGAATACTCGCTACAAAACAAAACCGCCACTGAAATCACTAGCTGTATTCCCGCTGACTGAGTTTTGGTTTGGAGCAAATATAAAATTGGGAGGGGGGGGCCTTAAAAAAACAAAACCAGTACACTCTGTTGATACAAAGTATATTGGTGAGAATTCATTTTGGGAGCTATAAGACTAGTGTGAGCAGATTGTCGTGGGGCTGACTCAAACAGCTGCTGTTTCGGCATGGGTTAAATAGGGTCTTGTAAAAAAAAGTAATAATTCTACCCTGCTAGGATTCTGCCACTGAAAACTGGTGTGGGAGGCTTATGAGGGAGCTAAAGGAACATTTATTTGAGGTGTAATCCCATGCACTGGCTGCTATGGGGCCATAACTGAAATTATGGTGTAGTTAAAGCACACTTTATGAACATTCAGGGACACATCCTTATCACTGCATGTGATACATGGCGACATATCCTGAAAAGTCACATTGATTGGGCTGTGTGTCAAACAACTCATGAAGCCAGTTCAACATATGCACCTATGTGTATTCTTCCCTCCCTAATAATAAATAATAATAATAATAATAATAATAATAATAATAATAATAATATTGTCATGAGAAGCTGCCTCGGGAGAAGCCAAAGAGAGTACACAGAACTTGAGAGTACACAGAACTTAGTCATCACAGCAGCCTGCTCCCTGCTGCATAGCAAATATGCCCTCTTGTGGAGTGCAGCTGTAATTCCAGTTGTTTGATAACAGCCAACCAACTTGGTTAAGAGCGCTAAGGGCAATTATCCACATGGCTTGTTTGACATGGCAGCTGGGGTGAAATGAAGTCATGTCACCACCATATCGTACACATACAGGGGGAAAGTGGCGGAAAATATTACATTTCCCCCTCAGGTGAACAGGAAACCAACATTCCTTTGTGCTAGGTCAGGCATAGGCAACCTTCGGCCCTCCAGATGTTTTGGCCTACAACTCGCATGATCCCTAGCTAACAGGACCAGTGGTCAGGGATGATGGGAACTGTAGCCTCAAAACATCTGGAGGGCCGAAGGTTGCCTATGCCTGTGCTAGGTGCTCTCAACAAGTGAATGTCACTACAAGTCACTGCAAACTGCTGCAGCCCTGGGGATATGTTTTGTCACATTGACAAAAGCATTGCACATGAAAAATACAAACATGTGCGTGCAACAGTGAGTATGTGTGCGCACACAAATGTTTCTTTTTATAGACATTGTCTGTGATCTTGCCCTAGGTTTAGCGACTTGAATCGGTCCTTTGTGCAGAAGGAAAGTTTAACAAAATCTGCTCTAATGTGCTAATAGAGAAGCTTGTCCATTCTCACTCATTCCAGGCTTAAAATACTCCTTGATATTAGTCCTAGGCTAGGGCTGGCAGGTAGACTGGAGCAGTTCTGCAGCAGTTACTGGAAGGGAAACATGATAGCTTCCACATAATCCCACACTCGGAAGGAGCAGGCAGGTTCTTTTGCATAAAGGAGGAAGCAACAGAACCTAGGTGAATTACTATGGTGCCTGGAGACAATCATCCCATTCTATTTTCAAATAAGGAACTTGCAAAAACTCTTGGGCATGTGATGCTGTACAAGATTCACAAAAGAGAAATGACTGTGTTCTAGTATTCCAGGAAATCCTGGTTTACTTGGTTTCATGAATAAAAATAGTTCGACTAATTTAAAAGGGAGTATCACATCAAATCTGGGATAAAAAAGGTCCTTTTCTGTTTAGTATCTGTAAATGGCTGCAGCCTTTACCCTTGTCTTTTCTACCCCAAAATGGATTTATGGATTAGTCTTCCTGATCAAGCAATATACGTGCTAACTAGGTGCTGGGAATGGCTTGTAAAATACACTTGGGAAAGAAGTTCATTTTGATACCTCCATAAGAGTTGCTGGGCATCTGCACTGAATCTTACTCTCTCTTTAACCTTTGCCAAGAGTAGTCTGTTCTCAAAATCTTTAAGAATGCCTACTTAAGAGTAGGTTACTATACTCATATTGCCGGGGCAAGGGGCATTTATGTCAGATTCACTAGCGCTCAAGTCCTGGAGCAGGAGCTACCAAACATATCAGATTTAGAAAGGCTTAATTTTAAGGCAGGTGCATAAACATTTTCCTGTACTTCCTTCAGTCACCACACTCCCCGAGATAAATCGCTAACTACTTTCAACTGCAAACTCCTTGGGACCAGGCCTTGCACTCTTCTCCACAGCATCAAATAAGCTGAGGTTGCTGCACAAACAACAAAAGGTACATTTCAGAGACCATATAACACTGGTCCTGAAAGACCTACATTGGCTCCAAGTACATTTCCAAGCATAATTCAAAGTGTTGGTGCTGACCTTTAAAGCCCTAAATGGCCTCGGTCCAGTATACCTGAAGGAGCGTCTCCACCCCCACCGTTCAGCCCAGACACTGAGGTCCAGCTCCGAGGGCCTTCTGGCAGTTTCCTCACTGTGAGAAGTGAAGTAACAGGGAACCAGGCAGAGGGCCTTCTGAGTGGTGGCACCCACCCTGTTGAACACCGTCCCATCAGATGTCAAGGAAATAAACAACTCTCTGACTTTTAGGAGACATCTGAAGGCAGCCATGTTTAGGGAAGTTTTTAATGTTTAATATTTTATTGCTGCCTTATTCTTATTCTTATTCTTCTTCTTATTATTATTATTGCAAGAAGCGTCCCTACGCTAAAGTCGACCAACAAGGCAATGACAAGGGAGGTTGCCAGATGTTTCCAAAATTGGTAATCACCCCTATGCTAACAAAAGCAGGGCCTTGTTAGAGGGAGGAAGGCAGAGTATTCAAAATGTGTCCTGAAAACAAAGATCAAAAAAAGAGAGTAACTGTGCTTTCAAATCAGTGTTAAAACCAGCACTTCACTATATGGAACTTATAGTGTTTGGTTAGAATGCCACCTTGTGTTAGGATGTTAGGTTAGAATGGAAAGAGGGAGGTGGGACTGATCAGAAGTCTTTGAGTTAGCTGGTGCCATAAAACACTAACATTCCTTCTACAGGACTCTGCCAGCACGGAGGCTGCTGGCAGCGCTGCTCACCCCCTGTCACGCTGGTCATATTGTGTGCCCTACATCTCCTCTCAGCACAAGGTGACATAAAGCAGTCTCATCGTCTTCCTCACATGACCTGTGAAGAAGCATCATTCAGAGTTTAAGGAGCTCCACTACTCCATCCCCTTGCATTGGTAGCGCTTTGGTTCTGAATCCACAGTGAATGTCAAAGTACCGTATTGGCCTGAATATAAGCCCCCCACCCCGGGACACGGGTGGCGCTGTGGGTTAAACCACAGGGCCTAGGGCATGCCGATCAGAAGGTTGGTGGTTCGAATCCCCGTGATGGGGTGAGCTCCCGTTGTTCGGTCCCTGCTCCTGCCAACCTAGCAGTTCAAAAGCATGTCAAAGTGCAAGTAGATAAATAGGTACCACTCCGGCGGGAAGGTAAACGGCATTTCCGTGCGCTGCTCTGGTTTGCCAGAAGCAGCTTAGTCATGCTGGCCACATGACCCGGAAGCTGTACGCCGGCTCCCTTGGCCAGTAAAGCGAGATGAGCGCCGCAACCCCAGAGTCAGCCACGACTGGACCTAATGGTCAGGGGTCCCTTTACCTTTACCCCCCCCAATTCCAACCGCGAAAAGTTAAAGTGCTGCCTGAAACAGACCTACGGTAAAACGGAACGGGTGTGAGTGCCTGCGGAATTTTAAGGGAGCGGCTTATATTCTGGTATTGTCTCCCCCCTCCTTGAATTTTAAAGGTGCTGCTTATATTCGGGTGTGGCTTATATTCGGGCCAATACAGTAAATAAAAGAGACAACCCCCCCACCCCACCCTGGCCATCAGAGAGAGCAAAGTATAGATTTCAGGGTAAGCTAAGGGAAGTAGCAAGTGTACTTTGCAATGAAATTAATGTCACAATAGAAATTCACATCTTAAGCAGTAGAGATTGCCGCCAGAAGTTCAATAGGGAAGATGGAGAAAGATTTGCAGCTAAATTTGTAGCTTTTCCCAGCACCTCACAGGATGGGATCAATGGCAAATTTTATGCGGGCTGGGGAAAGAAAAGGGTGAGGGAGAGTAGGAATTCCAGAAACTGAAGACAGTTGAGGTGAAGGAATTTACATCATATCCCTTGGCTTGTTAGGACAGGTGCCCCTCGTAAAGTGGGGCAGTGGCGGGTTTCATCATGGTGTGTGTTACTATTTCTTCAATTTCTTTGTTAAGGCATTCAAAAGACCGGCCTTATTTTTACATGAAGCAAGGCTCGACAACATTTTGTGACATGGAGCCAGCCGGCGATGCTTTCTGTCGGGAGGCTCTATTCCAGGTCTCCATGGGACTTTGGAGTAGAAAAATCTATCAATTTATTAACTAATTTTACCTTGTGTGTCACGGCACCATTTAAACTGCTACAAAACTGTGTGGACAACTGTCTGTTGTTATTACATGAGTTTTTGACAACGATAACTCATTTCAAACCCTTGGACATATCTATTTTTAGGACCTTGAGGGACTTTTAGTGTACAATTACATTTAACAGACAACTGTAGTACTTTTTAAACCCCCCCCCCCATACCTGGCTAATTCTGTTAGGAATCCCTCTCCTCAGATTCGTCGATTATGCCAATTTTGCCACATTAATCTACAGTGGTACCTCAGTTCCCGAACGCCTCCATTGTCATATGTTTCGGTTCTCGATCGCCAAAATCTCAGAAGTAAATGCTTCTGTTTTTGAACATTTTGCAGAACCTGAAAGTGTGATGCGGCTTCCGCTGAGTGCAAGAAACCTTTGCAACCGATCAGAAGCTTTGCCTTGGTTTTTGAACGTTTCGGAAGCCGAACGGGCTTCCGGAACGTATTACGTTCCAGAACTGAGGTACCAGCATAGTTTCAATTATTTGAAGACTTGACTACTGTGAAAGAGACCAAGCGGCCGCCCCACTGTGAAAGAGACCAAGCGGCCGCCCCACCGTGTGCTTTCCCCCCAGCTTTGACTGTAAAGCCACTGGCTTTATTCATGACTCTGAGGCACAAAGTGACATTAATCTCATTGTGTCTTCCTTCCGTGGACACTGACATTATTACTCTCCACAGGAGCTGCAATCAGCTTTGGAGACATGCTAGATTTCTTGGATGATTCTGGAAAAATAAGTGCCACGTATATTTAAGGCAAGCTGGTGATGTGATCTGATGGGAAGTTTAGAAGGTGCCGAACCTTGAAATATATGCATCTCTCCAAATCCCCTTGCCTTCTGGGCTAAGGCACTCCCCTGCCCCAGGGAGCTCTCGGGAACCCCTTACCTTGGAGTGACTCGTGTGAGCTCATCAGAAGGGTGCAGAATGCGGCAGGTGGTGAAGGTGAAGGTGGAGTTGGTTTGTGACATGCACTTCCCAGGATGATGTACTACATCAAAAAGAATAGAACATTCTTTGCATTTATATATAAAGGGGGGGGAGAAAAGAAAAGATCTGTGCACTCAAACAGATGGACAAGCGATGCGATACTTCTCGTGGGATCGATGCAGGGAAGGTGAAATACACCAGGCGTAGGATTTGATTCACTCTCTTTAGCACATCCATCTCCAGGAGGAGAGTTCGTCATCAGAGCTAACACCTTTTCGGTTCTTGTATTCTTTAGGGCTCAAAAACAGGCTCTGATGCCTTAAGGATTAGGAAGCCCAGTCCTCCTAGCAAGTTTAAGTAACTAATGTGCTCACAGACCAGCTGGGTGGCATGGTGGCTCCTCTCTCGTGGTGGCTTATCATTAACCCAGCCAGGTGGGGAGGGTATAAGGTATTATTATTATTATTATTATTATTATTATTCCACTCTGGGAGGGAAATAGAACAGCAAGATCATTTGAGAGGGGCTAGTGATGTGGTTACTTAATATGCCGCCATTTCCCCCAGCAATCACATTGTCAACTTCCCCCCCTGATTTAGTTGTTCTAACATTGCCAAAGTTGCAGGCAGAGGAGCCACGGCAGGAGTGGTAACCATGCCACAACCGTAACTTTAAGAATTGGTCTCAATATCCATTTCCACATTAGCCTTTTCTGAAGAGGCAATGCCGGTAGGAGATTTAAACAAGTCCAGCCGGCAGACAAGACCTTGGCGGCTTGTGAAAGAAATCAGCAAAGCCCGGAATGATTACGCATTTCAGCTTCCCCCATATTGATCCGGGCAAAAGTATCCCGTCATCTTTTGTTTCAGTAATGGATCCCAGTAGAGAGGCAGCAGTAAATATTATGTACATTAAAATATGTACATAACAGAACACATGTGTGTTTCTTTTTGTGCCCGGAGACCGGTGTAACCATTTTGGAACCACTACTGTCCATCTGCGACATTTCCTTGCCTTTTCCCCTCCTCCCCGACCAAAGACAGAACCATCTGCAGCTGCACAAGATAGCAATTACGTCATATTCATTCATAAAAATATTGCCATATGTTAAGCAGAAAGGGAAATATATTTGCCGTAATTTTACAGTGCTGCAGCAAGACACAGTTGCCGGCACCCTAGATCATAACAATATTTTTTATAGTTTATTTAACACGTCCTTAATTTGTGTTTAGAAATTGCTGTAGAGTGCATCTGTAGAACGCAAACTGGAACTAGCCATGAAGTATGTCACACTGCTTAAGATTCTTTTAACCCCTGTCCACATTTTAACACAATGCGTATTCTTACATACATTATAAAAAACATGCCTTTGTCAAGCCTACAAAGGTGTGAGAGAGCGAGGCAACCAATCTAAACAGATATTCCACTGGATCCAGAGTTCCAGGAGTAAAGTTCCATGCACAGAATGGGATATCCCGAGGTCAACAGATCCTGCAAAAAATCTTATTCAGAAGATCGGTAGACCTTCAGTATGGGAAATGGTGTAGGGGGCTACAGAGGGAGCTGGAGAAAAAAACCCCCACCCCAATTTGTGGAAGCCTCTGGCGGGTCCAATTTTCTCTGTGAATGGAAGGAGCGCTTTTGGGGATTGATGCTCTACAACAGCCTTGCGCATAACGAGTGCAATGTAGCCCATCGCGGGGATTCAAACCGCCAACCTTCTGATCGGCAAGTCCTAGGCTCTGTGGTTTAACCCACAGCGCCACCCACATGATAGTTAAAGATGGTTAGGAAACTGCAATTAAATCTAAAATACAGGTGCAAGGCTGTTAGGCGGACTGAGCATTACAGTTATGTCACCCCCTGTGACATATTGCTTTGAATCCAGGTTCAATCCAAAGAGCTCTTTTTGGTCTTTAAGCAAACCTGCGCATGACTCGGGATCAGGATGCTTGAGGAACTGCTTGTCTCCAAATGTGCCTGCCTATAAACCAAAATCCTCGACAGAGGGTCTTTTTTGGGCTTTCCCTGTCATCTGAGAGGTGGCCAAGTGGCTACTGGGCAGGACCTTCTTGGTGGTGGCATCTTAACTATGGAATGAATGCTCTCTCCCCCCAGGGAGGGTCATCCAACTCATCCAGCACCTACTTTGATGTAATTTCAAAATCAGGCAAAAACAAACAAAAATCTCTATTTTCCCAGGCCTTTAAATGTGTAATTTTAATTACTGGGAATGTGCTTAAGGGTGACCGTCTAAAGTCCTGGAGGGGAAAAAATTAACACACACCATGCTGTACAGGGCTATGTGCATGCCTGTGTGTGTCTTTATAGTATGCAGGACAAATGCAAGAAAAAAATGGGAATAGAATTTGAGAATAGGGAAGCAAATATGTATTCAGCACAGTCACGTGAATAGAGATGGCAAATGAGGAAGGAGGATTAAGGCAGTTTAGAATTTATATGTATGAGAGGAATGGGGAAAAGGAAAGTACTTGTTGGTACCTTGAAAGCATGGGCTGTGGCAGAGAAGCCGTAAGGGTGCCACCACATTTTAACCAAGACCACTTCCACACCCCTTGTGTCCTAGGGCTGCTGGAGCTGTGCTAATTCTCCCCCTTCTGCCACGTGACATACTTTATGGTTAAGTCCCTTTGTTGCAAAGCGATTCAGAAATTCGAAGGACGTGCATCCAAAATGTTCCTTGAAGTACAACCCATTTCGTTACGACAGCAAAGATCTCATGATTGCATAGGTTCTGATTCACTAAACAAGCCTTAGTAAGTTAGTGGTGTTAAAACATGCACAAAAAAACATGCCAGTGAGGTTTCCTGTGACTGTTGATCTTCCTCCTCCTCCTCCTCCTCTCAACATTTAACACGTCCCCAAACACATAGTTTAGGGTGAAAGGACATATACAACGGTTTGACACATGGTTTTGAACAGAGACATCACATCCACATGCCACTCCATACTTCTAGAGAGGCTGAGAAAACGCACAAGGTCCTTTTCTCTTGTCACTACCGTTTAGTGTATGACTTGAGGCATGCACACACAACACAACTAAGAAGACTCATGTGTAGCTATGCAGGCCTTGGAGAAGGAGAGGGGGGACTTTGGCCTTCCAGATGTTTGGCTACAACTCCCACCAGCCTTTACTGTTAGCCACAGTGACTGGGGTTGATGGGAAATGTAGTTCAGAAACACCTGGAGGGCCAGAGTTTCCCCATCCCTGCCTGAGAGAGGAATTGCCTGGATGAAAGTGAGACAGCCTGACAAGTGAAGGGGTCTACGCAGGTGAAAAGCGACTCAAGATTTGCCCCGTCACACACAGTGTTATGAATTCTATTAATGGTTAACACATAGATCTCAGGACAATGTTTTTTTAAAGAAATCTCTACATCACCTCTAGAACTGATGCTGATGCTTCAGGGATTAGGGTAAGCAAGGTAAATTAGTTAATATATAAGGGAGGGAGGGACTGGGCCTAGCAATCATGATTCTCTGTGTATCATGGAGAATAAGCAGAAGGTTAAAATATGCTGGAGAAAATCTCAAATAACCAAAATGGAAAGGAAAAGTTATTTGGAGAAAAGTATCTGAACACTTGAGATGGAAATTAAAGTAAGACAGTAAGCGTAGCGCTAGATGACAAATTAAAATAGACCAAAGCAATGCAAGTTTTAGATTAGGTGATTGTTCCAACTGTGAAATGCAGAGACTGTTGTCCCCGCAAGATCCACTTTATAAAAGACACCAATTTTGCTTTCCCGTAGAATTATATTAGAAGAATTCCAACTGCCCTGATAAAAATTAAATTAAAACTCATTGTTATGAATGAATAAGAAAGATAGGAAAAGGCTGCTAAAAGTAGCAATTGAGCCCAGTAAGAGGAGTGTAACATTGAGAACCAAAGGGAAATCAATTTCTAGAGCTCAAGGACGGATCCTGCAAATATACCACTAGGGAAACCTTGACAAACAGCATCCTCCAGCAGTCAACAGCGGAGCTTTTCACATGTCCGTAGCATTCTCTGTCCTTTGAACACAATAGGAAATAGTGAGCTTCCTGTAAATTAACAGTCTTTCAAAAAGAAAAAGAAAAGAGACAACCCAAAGGTTTCATCCTATGCAGTCCACAAAAAAACACATCTTATTACAAGGTCAGAAACACAGCTGCTATAAAACAGGCAAGGAGAATCAGGTCTTGCCATTGTGGTTTGAAAGACAAAGCACAATAAAGAGCTAAACATTGGTCGAACGAACAATCACAAATCTGTTGCACAGAAGAGAACGAAACACCTACTTTTGTAGCATTAAGATTCTGGACAGGCCTACACAGATACGCTAGCCAGGGAGAAGCATGTGAGTCTCTGCCCTGGCTAGGATACTCAGAAGAACAGACACCCCAAGTTCTCAGGAACCGCCGAGAACTCAAAAGGTCATCTTAAGTGCTGCTCCAAAATCTGAAGCAGGTACAAACTTCCGTCTACTCTAAAAGTTCACAATGCCATGAGACACCCCCTCTCAAGTCATCAGGCGCAGGCAGAGGATTTGGGGGAAGATCTGATGTGCTGGGATTTGCAGCAAGCAGAATCAGTGCAAAACGACACCTGCTCCACCTGCTCAGTGCAACTGAGTTAGCATACACAAGGGCCAATGAAAAGGACTGGGGACTTTCAGATTCTATGATGTGTGCGAGGAAACTAAAAAGCAGCAGTCACACATATTCTTCAACTGGCACAAACACTTTCTGATATACATTTCATATTTGGGCAAATAATGTTCATTCTGTGGAAGCAGCACTTGATTCTGAAAAGAGCTGTGCACTGAACTACACACTCACTCACCCACCCAATAATTTTATGGCTTAAGGCCACAACACGATTATTATTGCAGCTAATTATATAAGCTCCAGACCTGAAGGATTTCTCTGAGTTTGGTTTGTGAAATTATTATTATTATTATTATTATTATTATTATTATTATTACCCCCGCCCATCGGGCTGGGCTTCCCCAGCCACTCTGGGCAGCTTCCAACAAAATATTAAAATACAGTAATGCATCAAACATTAAAAGCTTCCCTAAACAGGGCTGCCTTCAGATGTCTTCTAAAAGTCTGGTAGTTGTTGTTCTCTTTGACATCTGGTGGGAGGGCGTTGAGAGTACTGTTCTATTCCAGAACAGTTAAAACTATCAATCTTCTCAATCAACATGAACCAAAAGTTCATGTTATAAGCATAGAGGCATGGCAGCACAGAAGTGAAAATTCAGTTCTCCTGCAAAGTGCCTTAAGGGGCACCTTCTCCTGTTTCGGTCTGACAGGAAAGTGGTGAGAAACCTAGTCATGGCACTACAGAATTATTTCCCCTTCCAAACCCAAACTCCTTAAATATTGGCTCCGTCAAAAACCAGCTGAGGGTGCTGCCAGGACAGCTATGCTAGGAAACGTTTTTTTAAAAAAAACTTCCAACCCAGACTGAGGCCCCCACCAGCGTGCAAAAGCATTATATGTAGTTAGAATCAGAATTGCCAAGTTGGAAGGGACGACGAGGATCATCTAGTCCAACCCCCTGCAACGTAGGAATCTTTCATCCAATGTGGAGCTCGAACTCACAACCCTGAGATTTAAGTCTCATGCTCTACTGAGCTATCCCTCAGTTGAGTCCTAAAGAATAACTGACCTGAAGGGACCTAATCCTACATACCGTATTTTTCGCTCTATAGGATACACCGGACCATAGGAGGGGGAGAATAGGGGGAAAAAATTCTCCCCCTCTCTGCTCAGTGCCCCTTCAGCGAAGCGGCAGGAGAAACGGAGCCCCTTCCATTTCTCCTCCCACTTCGCTGAAGGGGCGCTGCGCAGAGAGGGAAAACTGTGCAGCGCCTCTCCAGCCAAGCGAAGCCTGGAGAACAAGAGGGATCGGTGTGCACCGACCCCTCTCGCTCTCCAGGCTTCAGGCGGCTATCTGCAAGCCTTCGGAGTGCAGCGGGAACTCCTGCTGCGCTCCGAAGGCTTGCGGATAGCTGCCTGAAGCCCCCGGAGCGCAGTGGGAGTTCCTGCTGTGCTCCGGGGGCTTCAGGCAGCTTCAGCGAAAGCAACACAAAGCCAAGGAGCGCGGGGGGAGCTCTCCCTCTGCACTTCGGAGGCTTCGTGTTGCTATTGCTATCGCTATCATTGCAAGGAGCCTGAATTTGCTGCATAAGACGCACACACATTTCCCCTTAATTTTTTTTTTGGGGGGGGTGTGCGACCTTTAGAGCAAAAAATACGGTAAATAATGAGACTATGCTTGTGTTCAATCACTAGGTCCTGTTTGCTTCCTCTTGCGATGAACAGCACTTCAAGAGCAACCTGGAGAAATAATATAGGCGCTGAAACCCAACTCCTGCTTAACAACAACAAAAAAGGATGTTTTTTTTAACACTGCAGCTTCCATACGGACACACGTATATGCAGACACACAACACCAACATCTCTTCTCTCGGGACCTTAACTGAATCACATTCTTTTTAGCAGCCTTCTCTTATCAAAAAAAAGAAAACCAAAAATGAACCATGCACTTTTTTTTTAAAGTACAGCAAAATCAATGATTTGTTAGAAGCAATCGTTTTGGAAACGGTCTCGTGTTAATCGCTGAGCACACGATTGTGCAGAAGCTACACATGAAGCAACACTACGGATGCTGCTCTGGAGAGACGTGAGAATGGCCCAATAATCGACATCCTGCAAACACGGCAGTTGTGCTGGACTTAATGAGGTTCCCTCACCAGACCCCTCATCATCGTCAGTCGCCGGTTCCTGCATCTCCTCTGGGGAAGCCTGAGAGCGACTTGGGGGATTCTCGCTGTCTGAAACAGTCCCTTGCGCTTGTGACCTCTCACCTGAGGTCTCGGTGTGATGCATCGACGGCGAGGTAGTTAGGCCCTTGTATGTAATGTCACCTGACTCGTCTTCTTCAAAATCGTTAAGGCAGTATACTTCGTCCTGGTCGAGGTCAAGAGTCCGGAAGCCCTTCGTGACAACCCCGGGCCGTGGGTCGAGGATCCCCCCAAGGTGAGGCTGGGCAAGCTGTTGCCAGTGGTGCAAAGTGGCAGAACCTTGCGGGGAAACAAAACAACAGCAGAAAGTCAGAACCTTTAGGGATTTCCCGTTGTGAACTAGGCTGCTTAAGGATATTGACACATTAAATCTTCACTTGCTTCAAACTCCCCAAACTCAAACTTGTTCTGTAAGGTAACTAACAACAGGAAAGTGCATATTAAGGTATTGCTTATGTATTTACTAAAATAAAATTAAAAAATACTAGTGGGTGAAGAAATGGTTTTTGCAAAAACCCTTGCCAAAGGGAGAGACTGTTGTCATTCAGGTATTTCCAACAAGATTAACGCCAACTGTGTGTGTGCACCTATTTATGAAGGCCTACAATCTAAAAGGGGAAAAAACTCCAGATGCAAGGAATAAGGTGATTCCTGATCTGTCAAAAGTTTTAGGGAGCAAACCTTGTACAGGGGCATGTTTCTAGCAGTAACCCTCAGATTCAAGCAACATTATAGGACAGGAGTCACTATGAGATTACAGTGGACACTTAGGTTGCGAACGTGATCTGTGTGGGAGACATGTTCGCAACCCACAGCACCCGCAACCCGCAGCGCCGCGTCTGCGCACGCGCGGGTTGCAATTTGGCGCTTCTGCACATACGCAAAGTGCAATTTAGTGTTTCTGCGCATTGCCAAGCGCCAAAACCCAGAAGTAACCCGTTCCAGTACTTCCGGGTTTCAGCGGGTCCATAACTGGAAAATGAGCAACCTGAAGCATCTGTAACCCGAGGTATGACTGTATTTTACAGTGTCTTGTGCTAGAAATGTGCCCCTGAGGAATTAATTTTTCCTGAAATGCATTGGGCCTGAAATAAATAAACACCTAGAATTTGTTCTTTTTTTGCTTTCTGGTTTGTTTGTTTTTTGCAACTTGGTTTTGTGGTTGGTTTTCTGCCTTTAACCTAAAAGCAGAGATAAATAGTAATATAACCCAGCAAAATAAAAATGGAACCAATATGAACATTTGTGGGGAAATGGCATACTAAAACCCATACTGGGAAATAGTCAGGAAGTATGAACATCAAGTATTTCTGGACTAGTTTGTGAAGACTGAAGGGATGTGAAAGAAACAGTGCTATGAGAGGGTTCTAGAATTTAGCACTAGATGCTAAAAGACGAACTGCTATACAGAATGGTGCAAACTACATCAACTCTACAAATATCTTTTAAAAATCCACACCATAATATCATTTTCTACTTGCAAGACTACCAAACTTTTATTTTGCACAGAAAATATGTTCCACTATACCTGTAGATTTGTCCTTGGATTGGAAAGATTTTGAGTGAGGGGGGGAAATGTGCAATATAAAGAATATCAGTACAAGTACTTTATTTTCTACTAAGATTATAATTTCTAGTGTGGGGCCAAAATTCTGGTTAAGGAAAATGGGAAGATGACTGCTGTGTAACCTCACATTAGGAAAAGGCTGAAACCCCTGTATTATATGAAACTCTGCAGATTCTACTAAAATTGGCCTCAGAAAAGATAATAAATTTGGTGATATTACTAGAAAAAAGGGTGGCCACATGAGCCAAATGCAGCTGTTTTGAGTCAGTATAATGCTAAATACTTTAGACTATGGGTAAAGTCTCCAGATGCTGTTGGACTACAACTCCCATCATTGCTAACCACTGGCCATACTGGCTGGGACTGATGGGAGATGAAGTCCATTAACACTGGAGAGCCAGAGATTCCAAAGCCCTTCTTTAGATACATTCACAGTGCAATCTTACGCATGTTTACTTGGAAGCAAGGCCAGCCAAGGTCAATGTGGCTTACTCCCAAGTAATCATGGTTGGGTTGCAGTCTCAGTTATTTCGATTTTTAAGAAGGAAAGGGAAAGATTGCTACTTTTTTGTATTTGTCCAGAATAAGGATGCCTATATAGGCCTAAATAAATAAACAAACTCAAGTGATTCTGTGTGCCCAAGGGGAAATGTGGGCTTTGTGTTTCAAATGTCTTTTGAAAGGTTCAAAGGTAGTGTGGGACATAGCATGCATATCTGCCACTCAAAAGCCGGGAAACTTAAGAATTTTACTGGGCTTCCTAAAGCCATTGGCCATGTAATATGAGACATTCGCCTGCTCTTTAATACACAGATTTTGCTGCAGGAGGCAAAGAGATAAAAATTACCTTAGTATCAAAAACAAAACCCCAATGAAACAAGCCATACAATTCCAGTGTGCTCCTGCAACTTTGAAAACCGCCTAATCTCTGCTGGCAATCAGTTTGAGCCCTTAATCTATATACTTCTATATAATCTATATACTTCTTATATAAGACAGTTCTTCGCTATTATTATGTCTCCCTAAAAAGGAACAAAACTCTTTCCTTTGAAATGAAAAACTGGAAATACAGAATGAAGGTTGCAATCCTATACACACTCACCTGGGAGCATGTCCCAATGAACTTAATGGGGCTTGCTCTGCAGTAGATGTGCATAGGATTGTAATGCTAGGTTTTTATTAATCAGCATCAGTTAGAGGGTTTGGCAATCATAGCAATCACAGCAGATCAATCCACTGGATAGAGACAGCAAAGCGCAGGATTGCATGTGAGGCTGCAGGTGCCATGAATGAACTCCCCTGATCCTTATGCTCATCGCCTGGGCAATTTGCTGCTATTGCGATACTTTATAAGGAAGTCAAAGAAGGTCTTTTGGCAGGGAGGGACACACAGGAGGAAGGGAAGGCAGAACAGAATTCCTAACCATCCTTGTGCTTCATTATTAAGATCTTCGAAGCAGGGCCCATCTTTCCAAGCACAACAGATCACAGAAGATTCAGAAAGAGAAATGCAGTTTAGAACAGACTATGGTAGACAAAATCCGACTGGATTCCTCATGTGTTTATTTGGCTAGGTATCTACTTGGGCTGGGGGGAAGATTAACAAAAACAAACAAATCAACTAAGAGGGCATTGGAAAACCACAATGGATCTTTTATTATGTCTTCCATTCAAAGTCGCATGGGCAGCAACCTGACAGCAGAACTTTGGCTTTCAGGTAACCATCTCAATTTAGCAGAACGACCCAAGCGCATGATGACCCAAGCTTACATAATCCCATGTTCAAACATGTACGTGAGTGGCGGATACTTTCTATATGTTTCTGATGCTTTAATGGCGACTCTAGTTTCTTCAGCATTGCTTGTAAAGGACCAGGAGAGTCATCACAAAGATCACTAATGGCTATGGAACTTAAGCTGTCATATTTGACACCAGAGTTATGGCATCAGCTGGCAAACACTGCTAAAGCAAGGGCAACATTATTCCCTTACTTTTGCAGGCATTGTTGTACAAATTTTTTAGATGGTATAATATGAGTTTCGGGGAGCTGGAGGGGCCCATAAACAGTTTCCCAAGCATGTCATTCTCATTCAAGTGTCAGTCCAGTTTTTTGTTTTGAGACAGTGAGACAATGGTGGAGGAAAAAAATCAGAGTTGCATGCAGAACATTCACCTGAACAGGAATCGCACAAAGAGAAACTTGGCGTTTTCCCACGTATGGGGCTGTGGCAACTGAGAGCCTAATATTTATTCAATGTCTATAAATATACAACCCAGTCTCATAATTTATAAATATTTGGATAAGTATATAATGATCACTGGACTGATAGGTACCTTTCTACTGACTTCATTATATAGTGCCTGCAGTTAACTAATATTATAAAAAAACAATTATGCATGGCTTTTGGAGATGATGGTGGGAGGGAGGAAGCATGTTTAAAAGACAATATTAAAAACGTTAAAATAATGAAAACTTCTCTCATAGAATCAGAGTTGGAAGAGACCCTTAGGATCATCTAGTCCAATCCTCTATAATGCAGGAATATGCAGTGGTCCCTGACAGGGATTTTTACCTATAATAGAAATGGAACTAAATAATCCACTATCACTAATAAAAATTAAAAAAAAACAAAAACACCCCTCACTGAATTTGATTTTGTTTGCTGCTGTAACTATTTCCTTAAGAAACTGATAAGAGTGAAAAGTAATAAAATGAAACTGTGCATTGGGTGAGAAAAGGTCTGTGTTTGTTCCAAATTACTTCCCCTTCTTCTCTAGCAAATTTCAATATCATTTCCTCCCAAAATGAATGTTCTTTTAAAAATTATAAGGGCTCGATTCACTCCTCAACAATGAATGCATGGTAAATATTTTTAAATGTGAAAGATGGCCAGTAATATGAATGATCTATACAAGAAGAAGAAGAAGAAGAAGAAGAAGAAGAAAAGGTTCAATACACAAAGGGGAGAAAAATAAAGTGAAAAATCAAGAGAGACAGAGAAAATGGAGACGGAAAGTTTATTGAAGAAGAAAGCAGAGAGATAAGTGGATGACAGAAACCTATTACAATGATAAGAACCAGTAAAATGAAGGTTGGTTGTCTGGAGAGATTTAAGAATTTTATGTGGGCATCTTAGGAAAGCTACAGAGGGTATTTCTTTCTTGACTTATTTGAGCTGGAAGCACATGCTACTTTTATGCACACACACAAAAATAATTTACTCACATAAAAATGAAACATAGTAACATGTTCTATGTTGTCAGACTGGTCAAAATTAGATTGATATTGCTATCGACCTGAAATAGCTTATGCATTAAAAAATGAAAACAAGTAATGAGCAGCTTTACTTAAGTTAGAAACCCCATGACTGTAATTCAAATACACAACTAAGCATTTCTGTGCGAACTTCATTTAAGTGGGACTTAAATTTAGACCGGACTGCAATATAAACGTCTCTCAGTGCCTTGAATTGAAAGAATACTGACATCCTAGTCCTGAGCTCAGCCTGACAAACGCTGTGAGGTTCGTTTGTAACAGCCACCCTGAAGGCAGCAAAACAACTCAGATACAGTGGTACCTTGGTTCTCAAACGCTGAAAACCTGGAATTAAGTGTTTCGGTTTTTGAATGTTTTTTCAGAAGCCGAACATCCAATGCGGTTGTCGGCTCTTGTTCCCAGGGCGCCTGCACCAATCAGTGTTTTTGAACATTTCGGAAGTCAAATGGACTTCCGGAGCGGATTAAGTTTTTGCTATTTATTTTGCATTTTTGTTTTTGAGGCTTTTTCGGTACATTTGCTTTTGTGACTGTGTGGAACCCAGTTCAGCTACTGACTGATTGATTAATTGATTGATTGATTGATTGAGTGACTGCGGAAATGGATAAAAGCCCCCCATCCAAACAAGGACTATCATCAGTGCAAGTAAGGGAAAAAATTCATTTTAATTTTTATCATCTACAATACTGTCTTGCTTATTTTATAGTACAGTACATTGATTATTGCTGTCATTTTATGGATCAATGGTCTTGTTAGATAGTAAAATTCATGTTAAATTGTTTTAGGGGTTGTTTTTAAAAGTCCCAAATAGCTTAATCTGTTTTGCATTACAGTGGTGCCTCGCAAGACGAAAAGAATCCGTTCCGCGAGTCTTTTCGTCTTGCGGTTTTTTTGTCTTGCAAAGCAAGCCCATTAGCGGATTAGCGCTATTAGCACTATTGGCAGTTTAAGGGCTATTAACGGCTATTAAAGGCTTAAGGGATTAGCGGTTTAGCTGCTAAAAGGCTATTAGCAGCTTAGCACTTTAGAAAAAGGGGTTGGGGAGCGGGGGAAAAACTCAAAAATTTTCGTCATTTTCGTCTTGCGAAGCAAGCCCATAGGGAAATTCGTCTTGCGAAGCGCCTCTGAAAACGGAAAACCCTTTCGTCTTGTGGGTTTTCCGTCTTGCAAGGCATTCGTCTTGCGGGGCACCACTGTACTTTCTATGGGAAAGCACGCCTTGGTTTTGGAATGCTTTGGTTTTGGAAGGGACTTCTGGAACAGATTAAGTTCAAGAACCAAAGTGCCACCGTGCAAGTGATTTGGAACTGTTGCCTAGACACCTACTGGTAGGACAACCGTAGCAAGTAATTGAGCAGCTTGCACAGAATGTAAAGAAAATAAATGGTCTTCTACAAGTTGCAGTTTAATGAATCACCAGGTGTCTCTACAATTCTTCTCCATATCAGTGCTACTTCCCCCACTCTGCAGCGTTCTACAAATATGTGAATGAAACTAGGAATTCAAATGCCATTTACTGAACTATAAAAATATACCACTGAAATATCTTAGAGTGTACACAACACACTTACTCCAGAGATTGCTTACTCAAAAGCAACAAAATCTTTTTCTCAGAAGAGTTTAAACAAGCAACGTGGATGGCTGTCTCTAAAGTAAAAGGAGTATGTGTTACAAAGATTTCCCGCTTCCTGCTGATGGAGAAGAGACCACAGAAAGTCACTAAGGAGAACAGATAAAGGCCGAGGCGCTTTGTTATCACCTTCTAAGGGCTTCACAATCTGAAGCTTCTCTGGGAGGTAAGAGCGACTGCTGATGGACATTCCTGAATAGCCAGTAAATTCGGAAAACCTGGAGTGAGTTCCCAACGACATGATACTCTCCGTTGGAGTAATGGAGCCACTGTGGAGTTCACCCTTCTCAGCCAGTTCTCTCAACTTCCTTTCCTGCTCTTCTTCAAAGAACCTCCTCTCTGACAGGTAGTTCTCCCTCCGAAGAGACAGCCTTCGAAGTGCCGTTTCCAGGTCGCTAGAGCCAGGGGTTCCCGGGGTTCCAGGTTTTTTGTTCTTTTCTTCATTTCTAAAACAAGGACAAAACACACTTAAATTTACACTGAGTGTACAAGCAACAGGAACGGGGGGGGGGGAGACACCCCAAATGCCAATACAGTGGTGCCTCGCAAGACGAAAAGAATCCGTTCCGCGAGTCTCTTCGTCTAGCGGTTTTTTCGTCTTGCGAAGCAAGCCCATTAGCGGATTAGCGCTATTAGCGGTTTAGCGGCTATTAAAGGCTTAAGGGATTAGCGGATTAGCTGCTAAAGGGCTATTAGCAGCTTAGTGCCTTAGAAAAAGGGGGTGGGGAGCGGGGAAAAATCGCAGCAACTCGCAAGACATTTTCGTCTTGCGAAGCAAGCCCATAGGAAATTTGTTTTGCGAAGCACCTCCAAAACGGAAAACCCTTTCGTCTAGCGGGTTTTCCGTCTTGCGAGGCATTCGTCTTGCGGGGCACCACTGTATTTGAAATGCCATCAAAACTGCTCTGAGCTCTCCGTAGCCAATTAACTGCTTCACCAGCAGAATATAGTAGTCTAGATTTGAAAATATAAATGGCAGGCCTAGGAATGTGCGAGGCTGACATTTTCATAGAGCCATGCGCTGTATTTAGCAATGTGTTTCTCAAATTCTTTTCAGCATCTCTTATTGTCTGCTGGCATTTTTTTTGTTCTCTAAAATTGTCATCAGAATTTCAATTTTGCAGCTATGTAAGCTAAACACACACACAATATGGATATAAATATAGATCTGCATGTATTAGAAAGGGAGGTCAGGCATTTCCTAGCATAGAAAATCATTTTGGGGATTGCACACATTTCAAAGTAACCAAATCAAGTTGTACTTGGGGCTCAATGTGGATGATGGGCAGATAATTAGAGGAGGAAAGCCTCACAGTTACAAAAATGTCAAGAATGACAAACCCCAAAAATGATTTAAACAATTCTCTTACTAGGAGGAGGATGTGTCAATAACAGAAACCAGTTAACAGCAATTGTTAAAGGAAATATAGTCATTAACACAAACATGATTTGCCTGAACCATACCACACTGGTGTTAAATTAGTGAACATTAGTTTGCAAACTTTAAGGTGCCCAGTAATTTAAGACACCCCAATATAGTTCACTTGTCCAGTGTTAGGAGGCTGGAGCAGAACAATATATGAAAATCAGGTTTCTTCTGAATATCTCACTCAGATATAGCAATATTGATCCTTCTTACAATGTTAGGCTAGCAATATTGAGTATCCTCCTAATGTACGGCTAGTATAGCATCACTGAATAGAAGAAAAGAATTAGGAAGTTCTTGTTCTGGAGATACAGCTAAACTCTAAGTATACATTACTGACCCAGAGTCAGTAGAGTCAGTTTCTAGGATGATGCTATTAGTCTTGTTGTCTATCACAAAATTGGAAATGTCTCCTCCATAGAAGCTGGATCGTGGTGTGCTGACACAGCTAGAAATGACCGAGTTCATTGCTGAAGACTGGTTAGACCCAGGGATGTTCATTGGAGAGGGAGTTAGAGATCTCTGCTTTACCACTTGGTTGATGTTTCGCACGGCATCAAAGACTCTCTTGTGATGGCTGACAAAAGACACAAGCAGTTAGTAACCAGCAAAATAAAACCCACTGCAGAGAAATTGTCTGCGGGGACATCATATTATATTAAGCTCAGCTTTTGTAAGAGAAAAACATGGTCTCAGAGATTAGCTTTGTGATTATGACCAAGAGAGAACAAAATCGGACAAATGGTTAAAAGTCGTTCTACGGAAAGGGGAAGAGCTGTAAGATGCTAAAGTTTCCCCAAAGAATACTTCCCATTTTCCAGATCACTTACTAAATGACCCTGTTCTCTTGAAACTTGGCCAAGACTGTACCCCAGGATGAAACGGGGAATAATTATTGGGCTCAAATGCCTACATGCTCCATACCAACTATCCTGAGAGAAAGCAATTAACTGAACCAGAAGATCCTGTATTGATCCTGGGATCTCTCTTACCCTGCAGCATAGCTCTGGTTAGAAAAGCAGGTTTTGAACAGCCAGGGAGATCCTCTATGGAAATAAAATGTGGGATCTCCTATACTCGTTGCATTCTCGTAGCAATAGTAACATGCAGTGGTGGTGCGGGGTTTCTTGTTTGGTTTTTAAGATAAAAAATGCCCACAAAATGCGCTTGTGCATAAAACGATACAGCAGTAGGCGGTAGGCAGCTTGGTCAACTATTGCCAGCAATGACAAAATCAAGCATTTTCTTGTGACTTCAGGATAAAGCAGATGTTCTAGTTGCCACATCACGATTTTAAATGGCTGGCAGCACATGATGAGCATTTATATGAACTTCATATAACCAGCACTACGTGGTGAACTACTTGCATACTGCAGCTTTGCCACATGGATCAGGAAATTTCTTCTAAGCTATCATAGCTATTTAAGGGACCATTTCCAGTGATCTGATCCTGTGGTCAAACACTATGGATACCACCACACAGCTGCCTCTGCATGCCAGCCAAAGCATATGCAGTGGTCCTGAGCTACTTCAATGTTGTATGAATAAGCACATTTTTCATATCCTGCCTTTGCTCCAGGGACCTCAAGGAAGTACACAATGGACTCCCAGCACTTACACCTGTATAGCTTCAGCTATACATCATGTCTCTTGCGATAATGCTACTATAAAGTTGTCTAGTGTGTCCACATATACAAGCTTAAGCACTCTGACACTTAGCAGCCATGTTTCGCTATTTCTGAGTACCACTTTCTCACTTGTGCAGAATAAATATAGGAAGTTTTTAATTATTTCCTCCTCACTATTTAGCTTGCAGTTTGAATTTTCATCTGTGTTAAGAAGACGGATAACCAAAATAGTGATTTGACACTATTCGAGGTGCAAATAACATGTTTATTTTTCCAATTTTAACTATAATGCTCCTGAAAAACATTTTATTTAACTTCCCCAAAAGCCCCAAAGTTCTTTAAAAATTGGCCTTTAAAATATCCTTAAGCTTTCTTCTCAATTGCTTTCCTCTCCAACAGAGAGGGGGCCGTTTCTAAGTAATGAGTTCAAGTCTACCTTCCTTGATAGAAAGAAACGAGATGGCATTCTTAATATGGGATTGCATAAAAAGGTTTGATTTCTACTTTTCTTATTAAAATATCACAATGCATCAGTCATACGTTAAGTCAGGGCTGTCAGGATCATCCAGATGCAGTTCTTTTCGCATTGACCCTTCAATTTCTGCTGCCAAGGAATCCTGTTAAGACAATTTTAAATGGTGTTATAGCATGTCATTAACATGTATGTCTATTTCCATAGTATGCAGTGATGCTGATATACTCATAGCTGTCAACTTACAGATTTGAAAATAAGGGACCAGCAGCCTCAAAAATAAGGGATCAGCAGCCAAAATAAGGGATTTTCCAGGAACAGGTAAGTTCAACTTCTGAGCCCCTCCGAGCCAAAGGCAGAAAGCCCAGCCAGCAGCCAAACGAAGCCCCCAGCCTCAAGGAAAACCACCGTCACCTCTCCGCTGGGAAGCGCTGAGCAAAGGCGAGTCCCCAGGCAACACGGCCGATTTGATCAACACAAGGCATGCAAGCTCCACCCCCCAGTCGTTCTTAGACTCCTTATTGGGTGAGCAATGCAGCCAAGCAACACAGTTGGAGCCTCCCTCCTCCCTGGCCGGCAGGGAGGGAGGGAGAGGAGCTGCTTCCTTTGAAACCCGGGAAATTTAAGGGACATCATCAATAAGGGACAGCAGCGGGACATGGCACTGGGATAAGGGACTGTCCCACCAAATAAGGAACGCTTGACAGCTATGGGTATACTTGGGGCTTCTTTTGCGGTAGCAGAAAGGAACCATTTAGCTAGTCTTCCCCTATGAATAGCTCCAGCCATTGCTTGCATTTCACTATATCACCAATACTGCAATTATTTCCAAAGTGGGTTTAGTAGCACCCACAACCTCAGACCCTTCCTCTGTTTAAGGGAAGATTCAAGGCAATGATCCAGATTCTCCTCTCAATATGTACTGAAATTAGTTTTGGGATCTATTTCCTAATGCTAATCAAACTTGCGCCACTGCTGGCATGAGGTGTGTTTCTCAGAAATGACTTTATAAGGTTTATTACCATGGGGAAAAGGCCTAAGGAGTGGTAACGGCGTGATATGGCATTTGGCATCGTCTTGTTCCGAAGGTTCTTCAGCTCTTCCTGCGCCTCGTGAAGCATTTCCATGCACTCTGCATACTTGTCTTCCAGCTCTCGTAACTGCAATGCACACAGAATGGAAATTATTTCCAGGAACCTTGGCCTATCTAAAAGCTACAGAAAACTATGCAAATGAGGAGGGGGACACTTTTAAATAAATAATAAAAAGCTAAACATTTATGAATTGTACGTTCCACATGTACGTTTAATTCTGTCTGTATCTATTTTAATTATGGTCCCAGCAAATTGCCATTGAAGAGACTGGGATTCTGTTGGGCTCTACAAGCCGAACAACTGATGCAAATTGCATAGAATCATCGTAGTCTTGCAAAACTTATTAGATAAGAAGCTCCGCAGAGCCCAGAAAAGCCATTACTTGATCATGGAGACTGCACAGGTTTCTTTCGGCCTTGCAGACAGATTTTAAAGCTGTCCGTCTGGCAATGAAAGACTAGCGCCTTACTTTTGAATGAAAAAACAGAGAACGCAAGAAATCAGAGTCTGTCCTTACATACACGCACTTGGTTTGGAACTCTCCTAGGGCCATGTTTTCAAAGAGCGAAGTCCAAGGATTAAACAGTTAGAAGAATATACAGCTTGATGCTGCGCAAGGTTAAGTGTACTGAAAGACCACTGACATCTTTGGGCTTAAGCATGCTCACATCTGCACAGAACTGGGCTGCAAGCTATCCTCTTTTACTTACAATTCTTACAGCAAAGAATTACATACATATTTTTTTGGAAGTAAATCCCATTGTGTTCACTGCAATTTACTCCCATGTATATAGGATCACAATGGATGTGGGTGGCGCTGTGGGTTAAAACACAGAGCCTAGGACTTGCTGATCAGAAGGTCGGCGGTTCGAATCCCCGCGACGGGGTGAGCTCCCGTTGCTTGGTCCCTGCTCCTGCCAACCTAGCAGTTCAAAAGCAAGTCAAAGTGCAAGTAGATAAATAGGTACCGCTCCGGCGGGAAGGTAAACGGCGTTTCCGTGCGCTGCTCTGGTTCGCCAGAAGCGGCTTAGTCATGCTGGCCACATGACCCGGAAGTTGTACGCCGGCTCCCTCTGCCAATAAAGTGAGATGAGCGCTACAACCCCAGAGTGGGTCACGGCTGGACCTAATGGTCAGGGGTCCCTTTACCTTTTATATAGGATCACAGCCTTAGTGTTTCTTTTGTTTTGCAAATCCATTTATCCTGGAGATCTGTGATCCTTACTTAATTCACAGCACAGAAGGCTCAGCCGTCAGAGGCCTATCTGGGGGTAGGCCTAATCTTAAAAGTTAAAGGCTTGCACCAAGGAAATAGTCCATTGCCAAGTCTACTTCTATGCTCAGTTTCTTATCCAAAATGCCATTAAGCTTTCCAAGGACAAAAAAAATCCTTGCATATATCAAAGAAGAGGTTTTTTGATTTCAGATGAATACTGTATTTAAGGTTTTAAGCAATTTCATTCCTATAGGTCTGAAATGACACTGTGTGGACCCAAGGAAACTGAATTCAAAAGCTATCACAAATATGCTCATCTTTTATTCAAATTATCGTATTTTTTGCTCTATAAGACTCACTTTTTCCCTCCTAAAAAGTAAGGGGAAATGTGTGTGCGTCTTATGGAGCGAATGCAGGCTGCGCAGCTATCCCAGAAGCCAGAACAGCAAGAGGGATTGCTGCTTTCACTGCACAGCGATCCCTCTTGCTGTTCTGGCTTCTGAGATTCAGAATATATATATTTTTTTCTTGGTGCGTCTTGTGGTCTGGTGCGTCTTATAGAGCGAAAAATATGGTATTCTTCTGCCATGAGACCAAATGCAACGAGGCTACAGCATTTCAAGGCTACTGATATCAACTGAACTGAAAGCATCTCCCTGCTCCATAACCACATGAATATTAGAGAGGCACACTCACTTCTGCTGTGAGCTGCCTTTGGGCATCTTTAGCAGCTCCCAGATGTTGGACGAGTTCTTCATTTTCCACCGTACACTGAAAAAAGACAAACATCACAACAGATTAGCAACCCCATGCTTTCTCTTCCTTTAAAAATATTTTAACAGGTGTGGGAACAGAAGAGGCTCATCAGAAAGGTGGCACTACATTAGCTATTTTGCTTATTACTTTAATGAACCTTACAGCTTTTGCCTTTTTTTGCAAATCCACTATCTGAGAGAGAAGGTGAGTGATTTCCTCCTGCTGTCGGGCAGCGTCGTCCGTTTTCTTGGCCAACTCTTCAGAGATACTTGCAATCTGGATGTTTGCATCTCCTTAAATAATTAAGAAACCATTGTAAGAATGAGCTGGCATGGAAAAATACTTGGCATCGCAATTGCTTGCTAAATCAATATAAACAAGGTATTACTATAAGCTATCGTTGAACAGAGAGGCAGAGAAAGAGAACATGCAATCTGGCATTAGGGAGGTTTTTCCAACTGCTGCAGAGCCACATAGAAAATGCCATTGCCATAAATATTGTTGAAGTGTTGCTGCAATTGCAGGCTGGGTTTTCTCAATATACAAGCCGTGTAAGGGAACAGGGACAAAACAGTTCTGAAACCAAGTGTTGTAGGTGCATTAGTTCTTAACCCAAGTGCTGGGGCTGCTGATAACTTAAAGCAACACACACCAACTCCCTTCCATTGCACACAAAAATGGCACAAACTCCAAAAGAAAACCCTTGTATGAGAACATTCTGATTATTCTCTCAAAAAGCAAGGAAAGAAGAAAACGTACTGAGCTCCTTCACACAGTCGTTGACAAGCTGCTGTTCTTTCTCTTCAAAAGAAATGGTTTCGGTCTGCAGCTGGCAAGCCTGTTTCAAAGTATTTTTTTAAAAAAAAAAAATTCCAAAATTAGCATTGTGTTAACTTCTTGCTGGATCTAGCCTTGTAAAAAGGGGGAAACTTTCAACAGCAGACCACAATTCCAGGACATCAGCAAACACAGCCTTTCTCAACCTTGGGTCCCTAAATGTAGCCAGCATGGCCAGTGGTCAGGGATGATGGGAACTGTAGTTCAAGAACGCCTGGAGATTGAGAAAGGCTGAGCAAGTAGTTCATAGTCTCCCACATCCCTCTTGTGACTATGTGGAACAATGACAAGTCACAACCACTAGGTGTCATCATTGATTTTTGATATACACATAGGCAAAGCTTAAAAGATTAACATCAAATTTAATGGCTGGGGAACATATTCAGGGGAAGAGTTAAATGTTCACTATTAAAAGCACACCCCAAACACAACACACACAAAAAGATTCAATAGAAACACAAGTCTGTAACATACTTTGGAAAAAAAGCTCAAGGGAGGTTTGTACTTGTAACTTCTAGCCTGATAAATAGCTTCTTAACATTTACAATGCTAATCTTGGGAGTAATGCTTAGTTAAGAAGCTATCGCCATCTTGACTTTTTCAGCATCACTATCAAATGAGTATCCCTACTTATATCAGATACAGCGCATTACAACCAGCCTCTAAACACTATACTAATCTATAATTGTTACAAAGTGCTCATTCTGGCTCTCACAATGGGGAAACTGTTTTCAAAACTTCGCATGAACAGGAAAACTCTTTCCTGGCCATGCAATGAACAGTAAGGTTGATATACTAAGGGAAATTCCAAAGGGGAGCAGGCTAGGTCCATAATGCACAATGAAATAGTATTAATTTCCACTGGTGCAGGATCCATCTGCCTTGTGTCTTCAGGTTTATGGAAATGTAGGCCTTCAGACACAGAGCGAATCACCCTTAAGCTGGTGTACACAAGCAGATGGGGTGGCAAAGCCATTTGTAGATTGAGTATGGGTGGCAAGGTGTTTTTTTTGGGGGGGGGGGAAGAGACCCTGTTAGGACAATATATCTATTCTGTGCTCCTTCTTCTCCTCACTGGTCTCCACTCCCCGACTCCCAATTGCTCATAGTCAGTGGTAGTTATTCCTCATTCTTGCCATGATTGTCATTGGGGTCACTTGTTCTCTCCCGAGTGATGATCACAGCCAGGAAGAAAAGGAGCACCAGAACCAATGGATAAGCCAGCAGATCCCTTCATCTCACCCTCAGGGTTAGTTGTCCAGTGAGAGAGCAAGAGTGAGTGGAAGCAGCACAGAAGAGAGGCTACTCGCTTCTTTTGTCCTCTCCTTTTGGGTCCATTGAGGCAGAGAAAGAGAAGGTAGGTGCCAATAGCAGGATGGTGGAGCAAAGAGTCAGGGGCCTTGATGGAGCCGACCCAAAGCCAGCACTGCTTGGACTGTAATGATTGCAAGGGGAGCTCCAAACATGTAACCATCACCACTATCTGTAGCCTGCAGTCAAGGAACGATCTTACCACCTCACTTACTGTTGGTGTTAGGCTTCATAAACACCATACATTTAAAGCACACCTCACCCCCAGGAATCCTGGGAACTGAGCTATAATTCTCAACACCCTTAAACTACAGTTCCCATGACTCTTTGAAGGAACGTGCTTCAAATCTACGCCTTAGACAAGGGTCAATACTGTCACGCAGTATTTGCAAACATTCATTAGGGAAGCAGGGTGGGGTGGAGAGAATAATCTATAGATTACACAGAATTTATGGAGTAAAAGCTTACTAATCAATCAGTCCTGATTCCCATGGAAAAAGAAGCAAACTTATGGTAGGTAAAATACTGGGATAGGTTTTACCTCTGATCTAAGCACAACGTTCTCCTCTTCAAGGTCCTTAAGTTTCTTTTGAAGGGAATCTAAATGAAAATAGTTCTGGACAGATGAAGACGACTCATTCCTCTTCAACCTGGTAAGAGGCCCATTAGACACGTTTATTTTTGCTCCCTTTTGTTTGCAGTTTTGCAGCGGAGCTGCACAACAAAAGTTCCAACACCCAGAGTCAAATGAGATCTAGCATTTTCATAGGTTGTCAGAGAGTTAAAAATAAAGAAATAAATGAAGCCATTGTGTTTATTCCGCCCATTTCTAACGGAGAACCTTTAGCTACAAAATGTGTGTGGGGGGGGGGGGACTTCAGCTCACTGAAGGAGATGGTTTGCAAAAAAGTAATCTTATGATTCCATGACTGCTACAACACATTAAATAATAAAAAGTTGCAGCAGCGGAGGCACAAAAAAAGCAAAGTGGCAAGCAGGGGTTGTAATGTACTGTTAGCTGCCTGTGAAACAAGACTTTGGCTTTTCGTTGCTCAAGAACTGATTTGAACTGCTGATCAGTCTTTGTTAACATGCTGTTGTGTTGCTGAACAAAATTCTTCAAAAGGACAGGATTTGGTTCAAAACTTAGTCCCTATTGGATATAGCAAAAGTGAGATATTACTGAACTAAGGAAGAACTTCCCTGTCAGGGAGGTAGACTGGTTATCCCATTTCTTAACTGGTGTGAGCCTGCTATGAATATCAGGTTCTGAATTGGATCTTGTAGCTCAGCACTGGACTTCCATATTGCTGCACAGATCAGTTGGGTCTACTGTCAGTCAATGGAAGCCCAAAACATCTAATGCTGGTAACCAAACTGTATGTATGCTGTATTTTTGCACTATTTACCAGAAAGGTCCAAACGGAGCAGGACGCTACAGAATGAACCCAAAAGGAGACTAGTAAAACCACAGCTGAGTACTGTTGGTAACACCTACTCATGATCAAGAGTACCCAGTGGTGAGATAATACAGACACGACTTGACCGTTTGGTCCTTTCATTGGGAGCTGAGGCTCACCTGCAGCCTGGTTGCAAAACCCATGTGGTGATGCCAGATGCTGAATACAAAAATCATGTGGCTATGCCAGATGGGGCAGAAGGATGCAAAATGGACAGTATAGCATGCCCTATGTTTCCTGGCCCAAACTTACGGAGTTGAACAGATGGATTCCGGCTCGCTCTCTTCAGCAGCACTGGTGTAAAACTGAAGCAGCTCATCTTTCATGGACAGCTCATGACGTAACTGAGAAACCTGAACAAACGAAGGGGGGGAAATCTGTCATACATTTGTTTTCAAGCTCATCTTGGATAGCAAAATTGCGTGTTGGGCTTTGTGTGGTTCTGCTAGCCAATGGATCTACTTCAAAAAGGACATAGGAATATTCCCTCTGTTGGAAGAAAAGCAAAGATCAAGAATTCCAGTGTTGCTACGATTAAAGGAGGGTTACTTCTCCGTATCTTTTTCATTTCAAAAGTTGCAAATTCATCACTATTTTATTATTAGTGTTGTTAATTAAATAGTAAAACGCCAATGGAGAACTCAAAAACCTGGTAGTGAATCAAACAAGAGGACTTCAACCACTTCAAGCAAGATATAACAAAACGCCATTCCTAGCTAGACTCAATCTAAGAATGTAAGTTGGAATCCTTTCCCATTTTTGGAAGGGAAATGAGGATGACTCTGAGGTTGCGGTGCTCATCTCGCTTTATTGGCCGAGGGAGCCGGCGTACAGATTCCAGGTCATATGGCCAGCCTGAATATGCCGCTTCTGGCAAACCAGAGCAGCGCACGGAAATGCCGTTTACCTTCCCACCGGAGTACTACCTATTTATCTACTTGCACTTTGATGTGCTTTTGAACTGCTAGGTTGGCAGGAATAGGGACCAAGCAACAGGATCTCACCCCGTCGCGGGGATTCGAACCACCGACCTTCTGATCAGCAAGCCCTAGGCTCTGAGGTTTAACTCACAGCGCCACCCACTGGTGCTTGAACTGATAATACTCAAGGATGGGCAGAATGCTTTTTTGTTTTGTTTTGTTATGTATTCACAAAAGGGTATTGCCGAGAATAGATGAAACTTTTAGCCATTAAAGCAAGACAACAGACATCAAAATCATATGGTCTCCTCTATACTAAACCAGAATGAGAATTTATTTAATAGAAGCTCCTAGATCATATTTCCAAAGGAGACAGGATCTGGTTCCAAAAACTAATGATACCCCTCAGCTAGATACTTAAATACTGGAACATAGCAAAGACCAGCAGTATTTGCTAAGATGATACATTTGCTTTTGCTATTAGAATGAGCATGTCTTCTCACAAAGTCAATTTACAGAAAAAAATAATCCATTGCAATCCACAACTCAGAGACTATGTCTGAAGCAGTGAAATGTTGACTCCAGTGCACTCACCTCATTTTCTTTAGTGCCTTACAATGCGTCTGAGTCTCTGTTTTCATAATTTAGTACTACTGGAAAGAGTTGCATAGGGTAGAAGTTAGTAGCAATTATTTGAAGTTGGGAAAGGGGAAAGGCTCTGTCCTTGAGACAGAAGGAAAATCAGATTTAAGTAGGTTGTAAGGGAACACAGAAAAGCATGATGCCACAGGATGAAAAGGAAAGTTAGGTTTTTAAAAACTAAGCAAAAGGAAGTAGAGGGAAAAGTCAGGTAACTGCACTTCTGGCAAAACACCTGCGCCATGGGGATTAAGATGCCTAGCCAAGGACATTTCTAGCCTTGAATCAGAAAATTCAGTCAAATTAGAAAATTCAGCAAGCTGAGCATGGGAAGGCAACCTTTACTTATAAGCCCAGTTGATATACTACACTAAAGCATGATTGATTTATAAAAACATTTATACACACACACACACACACACACACATATATATACTGCCTTTCAGCCTATATCAGCCCAAGGCAGTATAATAAAACACAATCTTCATACAGGAGAGAGGAGGGCAGAGAGGGAGGGAGGTAATAGTAAAACCACTGTAAAAACAAAAGTAAAAACCAGCTAGCAAAATTTAGGGTACAGCAGAACCCGTTACAAGCCTGGTGAAATACAATTTTTTGACTGCCCATCTAAAATCCCTCCACAAGGAGTTTGCCAAAGGAAAAAATGTTCCACAGTCAAGGTGTTGCCACTAAGAAGGCCTAGGTGCATGCCTTGGGTACAAGCCTGAAATAGCCAGAGTCAAGTGTTGGACTTGTGTGTTTTCCCTCCCAATCTTCCTCTCCTACTGCCAAAAGGAGAACCATACTGTACCGCTTAACCCCCCCTGATTTAAATGGGACATCCTGGAATCATAGAAGCCATCCGGGCTTCTGCTTGGATCCCAGAACTTTCTGCCTTTTGGTCCTGTGCTCTGGCGCAAGCCAGCTGACACATGCCAGAGTGCTGGACCACAAAGTGCTCATTTTGGGTTGAGCACTCGGTGCAGGGGGGGTGGGGGCGGGAATCAGCTGAGATATTTGAGATATTGAGAGTGGTTCATATTTAGATACCTGGAGCTCCAATATCATCCTCATCAGTTTGTTTGTTTTTTAAATCCCATGGCAACTAGAAATCACCATTTTCAATTACTGAACTGAATAAGTTGATGTGAAGCAACGTACTGTATATCCTGTTAACTGAAGCGCCAATATTACATAAAACAATCAATTGAGTTCACCATTACATTTATGGATTCACCTATTAAAATTCTCCCTTTCTCTCAGATTCTTTTTGTGCAATCACATGTGCAGATTCATTCATTATGTCTCCCTCACATGTTCTGAGACACATGATCCTAACACCAATCTTCACATTCTAAAACAAAATGCTGTAAAATAGCAAAGTAGACTTTTACAATTCCTAAAAGAGTGGCAGTAGTCTTTGGTATTCTATTTTCTTAGCACATTTTTCCTTGCAGCAACAAAGTCTCTTTATAATGCTTTTGGATGTGGTCCACAATTCAATGCAAGTGTCAATCCCAAGGTGAATGGATATAAACGATACCTCATTCTAAACTATTGCAACATCTTTTGGGCAAGCAATCCCGCTGATAGCACAGGAATATATGATGCTACTGAGGTACACAAAGCCAGAACAGTAGGTTGTATCAATCAGGAACAAAGAAAATTTGTGTGATTATGAAAAACCCATTCTTAATTAGGCCGTGTGATGAAATATTTGATTTGAAAAGCAAAGTGTTAAGAGTTTTTTTTTTCTTTTAAGAAAAAAACCCTAAGGACAGCTGTAAATTAACAGCAATATATAATTGCAAACACAGTCCAAACAATGTTTTAAAGAGATGGCGGAAAGTACAAATGCATGTTAGGCAAGACTTAGTTCAACAAAACAAATAGCCAGCAGAGACCTCTCTAGATTACACTGATGGAAACTGTAAATTAGGATGTAAAAGACAGGTGAAGAATAGGCCAAGGTTAGAATCGTCACAACAAATCTTGTCCGAGAGCAGCACATGAAGAGGATTTTGCTTTCCAGCTATACTTTAGTATACTTGCTTTTCCTGTTCAGTAGAACATGTGGATAATGAAGGAGGAAAAGGCCTGATACTACAGGAAATTGGGATTACAGTAGCAAAGACTCCAAAGAACACAGGTAGGAATGGGGGAGCAGGTGACCAAGCAACAGAAGAAGAGAAGAAGAAGAAGAAGAGTTTGGATTTGATATCCCGCCTTTCACTCCCTTTAAGGAGTCTCAAAGCGGCTAACATTCTCCTTTCCCTTCCTCCCCCACAACAAACACTCTGTGAGGTGAGTGGGGCTGAGAGATTGTGACTGGCCCAAGGTCACCCAGCAGCTGCATGTGGAGGAGCGGAGACGCGAACCCGGTTACCCAGATTACGTGACTACCGCTCTTAACCACTACACCACACTGGCTCTCAACATCCGTAAGGTGTCAGGGTACCTTGAGAGGCGAAGGGGTGGGGAAAGGAAAGAGAGAAACAAGGAGAGTGATGGAGTCCTGGAAAAGTGTCACAGGTGAGGGAAGCAGCAGAAGTGTGGGGTGAAAGAAGGATCTAGAAGGCCAAGAAGCTCAGGGCTCTGCTTTAATATGCTGCCTAAGTTTGAAGCCCATATAGTGCAATAATAATAATAATAATAATAATAATAATAATAATAATTTTATTTTTTGTACTCTACCCATCTGACTTGGCTTCCAATAAAAGCATAATAAAACATATGGAACTGACAAGGAAGAAATGGCAAGATACAAGGGCAAATAAAACCAAACAGGTTGGGCTTGGGGCAGTGGTGGGATGAAGTTTACTGAACTAGAAACATGTCAGTTTTAGGCCCATGTGAATGCCCTCACCTCTTCCCTGATGTGTTCTACTTGTTCTTCAAGGAGTTCATTTCTCTCAGTCAGAGTCTTATTCTTCTTTAACAAGGACTGGCCAATCCGAGCAGCTAATTCTAAATCCCGCTCTTTCTGTAAAAAATAAAAGGGACATAAACCACAAAGGGTCTCAATGATTGGCTCATTTAGAAAATGACTACTTTCTGAAAGCACATGTACGTTCAATCAGTGTTCTAGGTAAGACGAGAAAGTCTGCTTTTCAAAACGAAGAAACCCATAATTTGTGCTTATTTCCTTTTCTTTGTACTGCAGAGGAAACACCCACATCATCTGGGAGACCTGCTGTGTACAGTATTTCAACTATGCATAGGAAAGTGCAGCCCAAAGTTCAAGTGTGAGAAAGTTAACGAAATCCAGATCTTACTCCTTTATTTGAAAACTGTCAGCGAGGGTGCAAGTATAAGTGGCGTACATTTTGCAAAGCACTGCGCAGGGAACTTGAGGATATTGCTACTTAACACCGCTTAGTATTTATATACAAAAATAAAGGCAGCCATGCTGGCCTGCAAGAAAAATTCTAATTATGTCAGCCTGATGAAGAGTTCCATTTGCACGGAATGTTGTAACATATACAGGTATTGCCCTAATATGAATGTTAGTATACAAGCAGCATTCTTCTAAGTGGTCAGAGTGTGTCATCTACTCAGGGCAGGTATCCCCAAACTCGGCCCTCCAGCTGTTTTGGGACTACAATTCCCATCATGCCTGACCACTGGTCCTGTTAGCTAGGGATGATGGGAGTTGTAATCCGAAACAGGTTGGGGGGCCCAGTTTGGGGATGCCTGACTCAGGGTTTCCCAAACTTGGGTCTCCAGCTGTTTCCGGACTAGAACTCCCATCATCCCTAACCACTAGTCCTACTAGCTAGGGATGATGGGAGTTGTAGTCCAAAAAGAGCTGGAGAGGCGGTAATACTTACAAGTGCCCTGTGAAATAGGCTGGTAATCATCCCAGCACCATAGGTGTAGAATTGAGGCTAAGAGATAATGAATAACACCTATCCAGTTAAATCCTGTGGGAGTGGAATACAATACAGTGACTAAATGCAACAAGAAGAAAATGATCATGCCAAGGAGACTGGACGACCTGGAAGAACTGTGGTAAAATGGAAGGCATGTCAGCATCTGGGGGTGGAGGCTCTGCAGCAATTACCATGTAAGAAGCCATATAACTGTTGCTGTGTTTTGCTATGTAAGATAAGCAGCACTGCTGCTGGGCTGCCCTTCCTATAGCGCTTGTTCTTGCCACTGTTCCTTCACCTTGGACTTAAAGATGGGGGAGATATCACTGGGTGGAACCTTTGCATATTGTAAAGGTGGGCTGTCATCCTGGCACAGACGACGATGGTAATAGTAATTTTCAAAACGCCGCTCAATCAGCTTTATAGTTCCATAGTTCAACCTCCCCGCTAGATTGATATACACTGAAGTCTCCCATGGTTTCAATACTGATGGCAGCAGGGTATTACCAATTTCCATTCGGTCTCAGTGAAATAAATGCCACGTTTGCTGTTGCAAACATTCCACCTAGTTGCTTTACCTGGTGTTAATATACTCCCCTTCCCAATTCACTCTAGCAGCACCCAGTGCATGACACCGGGGGAGGAATCATGGCCAGCAAGGGTGCAATGAGCAGCAGAAGTCTGCTGTCCCCTACATATGTAAATGCAATGGGTGAAAAGGGCTCAGTTAACAAGGCTGAAAGTAATAGTTTCTGAAGATGACACACATTCCCCAAGGCACATTATTATTATTATTCAATGATAAGATGGCATACTTGCCTCTTCAAGAAGACGTGTAACAGCATCAATGTCATTGTATGTTTTAGTCATCTGGCCCACTCTTTCAGCACATAAAACTGGAAGAAAAAAGAAAGGGGGGGGGATCACTTTTTGTCCACTGTATTAAAAAGCGGTGCTTGATATAAACATAAACATCAAATAATCACTGTATCACATAGCATAAGTACCTGCAGCCTGATTCTACACATGCTCACCAAGTGTGTTCAGTGAGGACCGGTCGCAAGCATGCATAGAATTGCTGTCATTTGCTTCCAAAAATATTTAAAGGGCTCTGAAATTAAGATAACAACTCCCTTCTATACAGCTGAACACAGTGCTTGCAATATAAATGAGGTCAACATGTGACTCCTTACAGAATTTTGTTTTCTAAAGTCTACAGCTTGGATCCTAAGATATGTTAACTTAAAGAAGTTCATGGAAGGAATACTGACAGGGGGCTGTTTGGGAGAGGAAATTCACTCCAAATTTGGCATGTCATTTTTTTTTTGTTTGGCTTCAGCAGTCCCCACCCTCCATCAAATATTGTTCAGGAGGACTCCCCCCCCCCCTTTCTGGAGAAGCTTGGGGCGGGGAGGGGGACACAGTGTTGCAGCAATGAGGAGCAAATGGGAAGCTTTCCTTTCATAAGCTTCCTTAAATTAACATCTTAGGATCCAAGCTGGCGAGTTTATGTATATAATGCTATAGATTTAAAGGTGCCAGAATTTAATTAAGGTTTGGGGGCTTCAAAGTTAATTTGCTTGGGGGAAACAGCCAGACCCAAGTGTGTATTTAAGATAGTAAGGGGAATGATGGACCCACTACTAAGCCTCTGTTCTCAGAAGATGTAAAAGCTTCCAAGGCTGTGTATTGGACATTGTAATCCTAGCCAAATCAACAAGTGTTGATGAAATCGGGCAAGCTTCACTGTGAGGTGGCTGCCTGGGGATGGGATTAACCATTAGGAGTTCAAAGTGTCAAAGGAAATAAGCGTTAGAATGCAAATGAATGGAGTCTTCCCTTCCACTGTAGATAAAAGGGAAAGGGGTTGGAAGTGATGTACTGTGTCCAGGAAGAAGAGAGGAACAGTTGAGCTGGGATGTGCCCTGCAGAACAAGAGAAGGGGCAGAGAAACTACTATGGAGGAAGCTGGTGAATTTTGAGGTGCTGCTACTGCGAGATCCTTCATTGAAAAGCTTCAGGTTGTATATACAGTGGTACCTCGGGTTACAGACGCTTCAGGTTACAGACTCAGCTAAGAGTTAAGAACTTTACTTCAGGATGAGAACAGAAATTGTGCGGCAGCGCAGCGGTGGGAGGCCCCATTAGCTAAAGTGGTGCTTCACGTTAAGAACAGTTTCAGGTTAAGAACGGACCTCCGGAATGAATTAAGTACTTAACCCGAGGTACCACTGTATGTGTAAATAAAACCATATATCAGAAAGACACGATAGCCTCTGTTGTGCCTAATTCTCTAAAGGAAATACAAATCCTGGTTAAGTGCCGAGACCCCTGAATTCTTGTACACTGCTCGGCGGAGATTGGGGTGGCCTGTAACTGTATGTGGTCCAAAACGCAGTCCTGCGATTGTTCCGTGTGAAAGTTCTCTTCCTTGTTTTTGCATCGTCAATAAAGCAAGATTTAAAGTGTGCTGATTTACTGGTGCCTTTCAGAAATGTTGGGAACAGCTCGTGCAATGGCTCTCCAAAGGACTGGCCCTGACTTATCAATGATAATAATGCCATTATCAACAGAGATTGTTGCCAAGTGCATAGAGATCATGAAAATCAATAGAGAAGGAGTCTCGGTCAGTATACAGTAGATGAGCCACAGAACACGCCTTTCCTCACTTCTCTGGTTGTTGCCATGCGGCATGACCTTCACTATTTATTGACATTTCATTTTAGACATGAACGTCCTGGTGCCGTTTCTTCAGAACTCATTATGCAAACATGAAAAGGAACAGCAGCACATACCAAGGCTTATCCATTTTATCCCAGGCGAATGGCCTTGCGCTGCCCAAGGGAGTGTCACTTGTGTAGTCACTGTTTGAGCTGTGCCTATCAATGATTAAAGCATTGGCGTTTCTAATAAAAAAAGTCTAGCTGCCATGGCTGGACTGTGTCCTTGTTATTCAGTGAACCGCCCTGAGATCTTAGGGTGAAGGGTGGCATAGAAATTTAATAAATAAATAATAATAATTTAAGTAGAAATTGCTGCTGATAATCCAAATATTATTATTGAAAATACTTGGGGGAAAGAATGGTGAGGGGGAAGAAGCACACTGAAACCAGGAAAGCAGTGTGGGAAACTTTTTTTCTTTTGAAAGAAAAATAAGCATTTACATTCTTGGTGTGCACTTTCTCAGAATACTTTGTGCAGATAGGCTTAACCAAGCTTTCCACTTGTTCTCCTGTTTACTTCAACTGCAATAGAATTTTCAGTATGTTAGGAAATTCCATGCAACCAATGTGAGCAATGGCCATGTCTGACAACTGGCAGGGGGTTTAAAAACCCCTTTTTTCAAACACTGAACTGTATGTCCATGTAGGAATTTTGATCATCTTTGATGACTGGAGTTCTAATATGGCTAGCCAAGCATTGTGAAGAGCTTAAAGTATTTTAAAATAAAAGCCATCATGACATGAAAGGATAGAAGCTGCTTCTGGGCTGTGTCCAGGACTTCCCAAATATCTGCTAAGAATGACTTGTGTGCATGATTCTCTTGCTCTATACAGCTGGCAATGAGACCCAGGTGGTCATGCTGTTCTCTGCGTTTGTCTAAAAAAAGAAGATCAAAGGCTACAAATGTGTCAACAAAAATTAAAATCAATACAGGCAGTGCTTTCCTCTACGGACATGCACTTTTGCCATTTTTAGCTTGGGAAAACAACAAAATGCCTTGGGACCCCATTTGTCAGCAACTATAATGTGAGCATGCCACTGGCACTGAATTTCCTCCGTCAGTGTATCACCACTTAAGATATGGGTGGCTAACCTGCGGGAAGATGCAGGCAGCCTCCTAACTCCCAGAACCTCTAGCTAGCATGGTTAGGGGTGATGGAGTTATAAGCCAACCACATGAGGCTGGGCACAGGTTGGCCACCTCTGCCTGAAGACATTTCAAGTGGTCAGGGACCAGAGTGGGAGTAACAAACTACTAGATTGGTCATGAAAATGTTCTCTTAAGCCACAGGCCACACGTATAACAATCCTTAGTGGAATAGCACTTGATAATAAATTACCATTTGCAGAGGATGAGAGTGGCTGGGGTATAAATAATGACATTATTATCATTATTAACACCCCACACCAGCTGAACAGGTGTTACCATATTATACATTCCTGCTAGGAAATAAGTTGAGGATAGCTCCCAAGTAAGTGGTTATAGGACTGCAGTCTAAATGAAAACGCCTCCAGTGCTCTTTGGTCTTCTGGTTACTAGAACCTCAAAGTGTTAGGAAGAGTGCAACTGAAATATTTCATTTGCATCACCATTAGGCCTGGGCGGTATATCCATATGAAGAAGAAGAAGAAGAGTTTGGATTTGATATCCCGCCTTTCACTCCCTTTAAGGAGTCTCAAAGTGGCTAACATTCTCCTTTCCCTTCCTCCCCCACAACAAACACTCTGTGGGGTGAGTGGGGCTGAGAGACTTCAAAGAAGTGTGACTGGCCAAGGTCACCCAGCAGCTGCATGTGGAGGAGCGGAGACGCGAACCCGGTTCCCCAGATTAGGAGTCTACCGCTCTTAACCACTACACCACACTGGCTCCCGGTGGGCGCAGACCGTGATGACAGCTTCACTCAGTGGTATATCACTGGTGAAACCATCACTGCTCTAGTGTCCTTCTGCCTCCAGCGTGCTGGGGGAGAAACAAACTCGGTGGGAACTGGAAGCAGAGGGACTCAAGTGGCAACGGTTTCACCAGCAATACTGCTGGTAAAACCACCATTGCACTCTGCCCCAGCAGAGGGAGAATTAAGCTGAATGAGGGAGCCAATACAGCTTGTTCCTTCCTCAGCTTCTTTAAACTGCTTGACTGAGGAGTGCGCAGCTGCCCTCGCCTCAGCCAAGCAGTTTTACAGAGCCCCTGACCTGCCACCGGCTTGCATGAGCCAGTGGTGGGATGGGGGCTCCGTTAAACTACCCCTCCCCAGCTGAGAGAGCCCTGACCCCGCCTGGCTGCCTTCTCTGGGAGCGTGTTCTGTGTCTTTCCTCCCAGAAAGATGGAGCCCAGGGGCATCTTACTGATAGACGTTAGTGGCGCGGGGCACAAGGGTGCCAGATTTTGGAGGGCACCACAGGCTGAGTGTCCGGGAAGCAGAGTCAGGGCACGCTCCCTTCCCCGCTCTGGGGCAGCCCGTTCCTCTCCTCTCAGCCACCCACTGGAGTGTGCTGCGTCCAGCTTAGGGAAGCCCCTTCGTATCCCCTCCTGCTGGGGCACCTAACGGGCACGACTGGGGGTGGGCGCAGGGTGCCCTTCTCTGGCCGCATCGCTGCTTGCGCAGCGAGTCTGCGAGCGGAGAAGGGAAGTGCCCTGTGCGATCCCGGTGCCGAGCAAAGATGGCACAGCCGGCAAGCCACCTGATCTGCTTGCTGACCCTCCTGTGGCGCAGACTTCCCCAGATGGGGGCAGGTAAGGGGCACTGGGCGCTTAGAGGGAGGCTTCGTGGGAGGCCATCTGGGCTGCGATCTGGGCACCTCTTACATGTAACACCGAGCGTGCATTGGACCACGCGATGTAAACGAGCCGGACCGAAGGCCCCCCCCCTTAAAAAGGTCAACAACTTTGGGAAACAGTGGGGCGGCAGACACCGGAGAGATATTTGCACCACGGCACCGGATATGCTTAAGACAGCCCTGATGGAGCCCACAATCCTGGTGGAAGGCAGCCAGGCATTGTAGGGCCTCTTTGATGCTGCTGGGGGGCCCAGAACATACCAGCAGCCCCTCCCTGCAAGGGTGGGTTTCTACCCCCGCGCCTTGCAGACTTTACCTAGGAGGGTGGCGGGCTGCATCATACCTCCTGGGGTGAACAACCCCCCACCGGAGGAAAAAGATGGCGCAAAGGCTGTCAAACGCACAGAGCCTGACAGATTCTGTTCACTTGGCTACTGCCGCTTGGTCCATCTTTAGGGAGCTGGGGGCAAGAGGGGAAGGACAGCTCGCCCACCCCCCATTCCAGCAAAGGCAGAGGGAGCTTGGTCAAGGAGTCCCAAGGTCCTTGATGCTCCAGCCCAAGCAGCAGGGGACACGGGGCTGGCTCTGCTGGGAGCAGGAGTCCTTCCGCCCCCTGCAGAGCCTAGCCAAGGGGCTTCAGGTCTCGCTCAGCTGGGGGCAGGAGCCTTTCCGCCCCCCAGCTGAGCAGGAGGCTGGGGCCAACTGTATTGGCCCAGCCTGCAAGGTGCTGGGGTGAAAGCACCTCAGCTCACATGATGAGAACTGTGGCAGTTTCACTTGGCATCTCGCTGGTTGGGTCCAATGCAGCTTTTTTCAACATCACGGTATATCACCAAACGGCGATGTTTGGCTGGCGATAGATCATGATGTTGAAAACCCAACATAGCCCAGTGCTAATCACCATTTCCCCCACCCCTTTATGAGTCTCAATTAATTTGAATTTAATTTGAATTTAATGCATTAAACAGTATTAAAACAACATCATTGATCTTTGCTGTCTCACCCCAACATTAACTGAAACTCCGTAAAAGATAATTTCAGTGCAAACAACTGCTTGCTTTACAGCAGTCTTGGTGATCAGAAAACAATTTAATCAGCTACTGACCAATACAATTTACAATTCCACACATCCCTGAAAGGTGTTTGGCAACCATAAAATGCCAGAAATCTGTCCCAGGCAAATCTGTTTTGGCTTGCTGTCTCTTATGTGCCAACAAATATTCTTCAGATACACGGAGTTGTTCCAGTGCTGCTAGCTCTGCAGTAAACATCAAGCCTTTAGAATACTACCGAACGTCAGCAACTACCACCGCTGTCAGTTAAGGAAAACTTTACTATCAAGTGCTTTAAGTATAAGCTGATACAGTAACGGGAAATTAATGGTACAATATTAAATTCCTAGAGGGACGTGGGTGGCGCTGTGGGTTAAACCACAGAGCCTAGGACTTGCTGATCAGAAGGTCAGCGGTTCGAATCCCCGTGACGGGGTGAGCTCCCGTTGCTCGGTCCCTGCTCCTGCCAACCTAGCAGTTCAAAAGCACAGCAAAGTGCAAGTAGATAAATAGGTACCACTCCGGCGGGAAGGTAAACAGTGTTTCCGTGCGCTGCTCTGGTTCGCCAGAAGCGGCTTAGTCATGCTGGCCACATGACCCAGAAGCTGTATGCCGGCTTCCTTGGCCAGTAAAGCGAGATGAGCGCCGCAACCCCAGAGTCGGTCACGACTGGACCTAATGGTCAGGGGTCCCTTTACCTTTATTAAATTCCTAATGGAATAACAGCCACCCTAATTTCTGCAAAAAATATTAGAAAAACTGCCCTAAGAGTCAATAGGTGCTACTCCTTCTCCCTCAATATCCAGCATCATCATCAGAAGTTCTTTTAAAAACAAAACAAAAACCTTCATGCTTAACACAAATTACACAGCTTGTAAAGGCTCGTCGCAATAAAGAACAACTTTTTTAAAAACACAGTAGTTGTTTTCATTTGCTTCCTGGTCTTAAAATAATGCTGCTACTGCAATTTCTGCTTCAATAGTTTGCATTTAGGGAGGCCCCAAGATTAGTTATCATGCTTCATGATTGGTGATCTCAGTCTGCCAGAAAGAGGAGGGCTTGAAGACAATAAAAAGAATTGCATGAGTCTTTTTTGTTTGTTTGTGTATGTGTCCTGGCCCTTCTCTTAACAAAATTAAGGTGGCAGGTTGCTGGGGTCCCACCAGTGCTGTGCTTTGCAGCATAGCCACCCTGCAAGCAAAAGTAAGGAAAGATAAATATAAAGGAAGTCCTTCCCATTCATGCTTGCTAGGCTATGGACAGGTGGGAGCAGAGCGACCATAGAAAGCAATGGGGGTGATGGGCTGAGGGTGGTTATGTGGCCTTGAGGCTTACTAGGTGACCAGTTTATAAAGCGCCCTTGCATATACCCCACAACTGTCCTGCTTTAAGTGAGACATGCCAGTTTGGGGTGCTGTGTTTTCAGCACGGTGTCAAAAAACATGCAAGATCTTGACCTTGTACGAGATCACAAGAGCATTTTCTGGTTCTGTTATCTTGTGCATATTGCCCCAAAACATGGGCTTTTGCTCCGTGATCTCATGTGGGTCACATGACCCACACAGGAGTAGGGCCGGGAAGATTTGTGTCCCAGTTTCTGGCATTAACAGGTTGGAGGGTACCCTTGCAGCCTAAGCGACCTACCTTATCAGGGTTGCTCTACAAAATTAACAAGTGCAAACCATGATCCAATATTGCCCTGAACTCCTTGGGTGAATGGGCAAGATAAAAATGTCATAAATAAAACCCAGTAAGTTTACAAGTGGGACTTAAGAATAACAGCACGCCGGTTGTTTGTTCCTACCATCTGGCACTGAGAAAGTGAGAAGGCTGTTTGTGTAAAAATCCTTCAGGCTTTTAAAAGAATATTTTTTACATTTCTCCGTTCTCAAACACAAGTGTTGAGTTTTTCATCTGTAAAATAGGCAGATGGTTTCTGCATAGACTTCCACGTGCTTAATTCCTTTATGATGTAACACACACCAAGTGTGGGCTGTCTAACTTTTTTGAGGTATCTAGTCAACATATAGTGCATTTTCTTGCTTTCCCGTTGTTTTGATCTGTGGTTGCCAGTTAACACGTGTTTAATGGGTACATGCAATAGATGGATTGGGGGTTTGCGGGAGTGAGAGAGAGGGAGATGTCAGATGTTGAACAAAACCGTTTTTACTTTTGAATATGTATATAAAAGTAGCAGTTGTCCCTGCCAACAGATTATATGTAGATTTCGCCTTCTACTCCACCTGCAATGTAGAAAGCGATGTTAGCACCTAAAAATCTCAGTCGTAAGCCTTGCAGCAAAAACCTACATTTGCCTGGAGTTTGGTTTAAATTTGAACATAAGCATCTAACTGAACATATACAAATGTGCCCTGAGTTTTTTAAGTACCTAGCGATGTTCCTGCCTTTAAGTTGGTCATTTAACTAAAAAAAGAAGTAATCAAACAGAATTTTAAAAGCCACAAAGCAAAACAGTGAGGTGGCAGCCAAGCATTGCTGTTCTAACTCTAGCATGGTTGCCAATAAATAATTACCCATCTCTGAATGGGCAGCTTGTTGATCAAATCTCCACAGACAAGGCTTAACAGAGAGATAAGAATTACAAGAGAAATATTAGAACAAGCAATTCGGCCAGGAGATTTGCCCTTTGTACGATATAAAGTACAGCTCCCAACGTGCCACTTGACACGTACTGCGTTTACAGTTTGAAACTACAGGTCAAACTAAGTCAGAAAATGCATTTAAGTCAAGAAGGGAAACGTTTGAAATTCTTGAAGTATGCCTTCAGTTCTTGGTCGTATTATCATTCCCCCGCTGCCACCACACACATTTAATATTTTACTGATTTTGTTTTTTAAAAAGACAACCCACAAAGAAGAAAAAAATGTAAAATTAAAATGTAAACCATAAAGTGTCACAGACTGCAAGGGCAAAAGTACAAAGATACGGGGCAGCTCCAAAGAATAATAAAAGAATTGACTCATACAAAGATTCCTTTTACAAATAACAAAGATATGTGCGAATAAAAGTATTCCCCACCTGTGAGTGCCGTCATTATTCTGGATGAAGGTTCTAGAAAGTCTTAGGTGAGCCAGACATTTGAACATGAGAGCAAACTGCATAATAAATAAAATAATGCAGGACAGCAAAACAAAAGGACACTAGAGCTCTCCATTCAGATATTTTTTAATTTATGAGATATATTTTCAAGAAGGGCTATGTGCCAAACCCTGGAGTACCAGCAATCCAAATTGTTAAGACTGAAAGTCTTCCAGGATTTGACAATGAAGCCTCAGGCCGCTGTTAAGAGATGAGAAATAAGTTGTTTACTTTTCAAGTCCCGTTCTGTTTCCAAAAGCTCCAGGTGTAAAGATGGAGCAATAGCTTGTTTAGTTATCAAAAAGAACTCAATGAATACCTTACTGAAATTCTTTAAGAATAAATTAAGTTGTTGTTATTATTATTATTATTATTATTATTCCACTAGATGATTTTACCGTACAGTTGTCACGCTTCCCTGCCACATCTGGAATATTGGCTTCCATCACTTGTGGCAGTCTTTGGAAGAATCTCTTCAAAAATAATGGTTTCTCCCCCATTGAAACAGATTGTGGGCTTAAGGCAAAAAGAAAAGTCACATTGACTGGCACATTGGTTGGCAGGTACCAACAAGTGACAAGAAGGTGGGGCACAGCAATGTTCACTTATGGAGTTCCTTAACATACAAATCAAAGGGAAGCTTGTGAAAAGAAAGCAGAAACATAGTGCCCTGAGAACGACCCCCTCCTTCAGCAACTGAGTGCGCCTCCCCAGGTTTGTTGTTGTTTAGTCGTTTAGTCGTGTCCGACTCTTCGTGACCCCATGGACCAGAGCACGCCAGGCACTCCTGTCTTCCACTGCCTCCCGCAGTTTGGTCAAACTCATGCTGGTAGCTTCGAGAACACTGTCCAACCATCTTGTCCTCTGTCGTCCCCTTCTCCTTGCGCCCTCCATCTTTTCCAACATCAGGGTCTTTTCCAGGGAGTCTTCTCTTCTCATGAGGTGGCCAAAGTATTGGAGCCTCAGCTTCAGGATCTGTCCTTCCAGTGAGCACTCAGGGCTGATTTCCTTCAGAATGGATAGGTTTGATCTTCTTGCAGTCCATGGGACTCTCAAGAGTCTCCTCCAGCACCATAATTCAAAACCATCACTTCTTTGGCGATCAGCCTTCTTTATGGTCCAGCTCTCACTTCCATACATCACTACTGGGAAAACCATAGCTTTTACTATACGGACCTTTGTTGTCTCTGCATTTTAAGAAGTCCCCAGGTTTAGTAGACCTCAAAACCATAGAAAAGGCACAGTGATCTATCTGTACTAGGGAAAGTGTGATCATTTCTCTCCCACTTCCCTTGATCTCACCACACCCTAGTGCAGTTGTCCCTTTTGTTTTCCTATCCTACCGGAGATGTCATCGGATACTCACAAAGAAGCAGGCAAAAAGCAGCCGTTTCCAGTGTATTGCACCTCCTCAAAGAATGGCAGCATGCCAGAGAGAGAAGTCTTGAGTCAAGTGGGATCTTGTGTGAGGCTGGGTGGGACAGGGGGTACATGTGGCTGAACTCGGGCAGGCAGCAGAGTTTGTGGTGGGTGTCTCTGCATAAGGATTGCAAAAGAAAATGGGCTGAATACACAAGCTAATTTGTTGCTGGGGGGGCAGGGTAGGATAAGATGGATGGCAATTTGCTTTTGCAGAGAACATATTTAATCTAAGGGGAAAGGGACAAAGATTGAAGGGGTAAGGAGATAACGAATTAAAATAAGAAGCCCCAGAGAACCAAATATGAACAAGAGAGCTAAAAAAACAAAACCCCAAAGGCCTGCTTTTGAAAGCAGAGGCATACTACTTCAACATAACTCTGAAATCCCCTCACTAATTTATATTCCCATTAGAACAAGCATAAATTAAAGTCTGAACTGCATATTTTTAATGAGTTCAGTGAGCACTGGGCTTTTATGTTGAAAAGAATGAGGCCTTAAACTAGCCCCCTTCTCCAAAATCTCTGCACGAACTAGCATTTACACGTTTGTTTCCTATTATTCTTACTTGGTAAATTGGTGTTGTAAATTCTGTTGGCTTGGACTGGCTTGGTAGGATGGTCTGCAGCAGTAGCTTCTGTGTGAAACAGAATCAAGCTAGCAAGTGCCTTAGGCGAATTAAAGGAGTGGGGAACTCTTTTGGCACTGGGGACCAGATTTTTAACAGGGTAGGGCAAACTTTGCCAGGTGAGTGGGGCCATCCACCTATCACATGACACAACTAGGACATCACATGACTGACAAATTGGCTACCTTGCCAAAATCCTTTGCAGTCCCAGTGATCAATCTAACCTCTCTCTCTCTCTCTCTCTCTCTCTCTCTCTGTGTGTGTGTGTGTGCGCGCGCGCATGAGTGAAGGAGAGCGAGAAAGAGAATTTCTTCATCACTGTGTGATGGAACAGTCTCTGTCAGAGCTGATATGCAAAGCAGGCACCTGTGCTCTGATGCACAGCATTGAAGAAAAGAACTACGCCTGCTTGTTTTTGTTGCACATGCAGCAACAGCAAGCAGACCTGGTTTTTCAGAAACCCAGACGCATGCTGGTCCTTTCTGGAGGTTAAAAGGATCATTGTGAAATGGGTTTTCCCTGAAGGTCCTGCCTCATCAGCTGAGGCCACCAGTATGTTGCCAGCCCTGTCAGTATATAAATCCATAAACAAATCCACCAGAACAGCTATGAGATACTGAGAGAGCCCCAGGAGAGGGCAGCTCTGCCAGAACCAGTTTGGAACTTGAAGCAAGTACTTCCCTCAGATATGCATTTGCCTGAAGATGCCTCCTGTCTTGCCAGTTTCTGTTGCATCTGGGGAACACACTTTTAGTAACCTTAAGATTATTAAGAACTACCTGCGGTCAGCAAACCATGCTATCATGCTTTCGCTGGAGAATGCAGCTGCAAAGCAAATAAATTATGCCGATGGAACTGATGACTTTGCATCTATGAAGGCAAGAAATACATTCTTTGCTTAGACTTGCAATTCCTAAAGCAAAAGTACCAAACTTTGCTCTCGTTTTGTTGTTTACTTCCTAACTTTTAATAAAAGTTTACCTTCCCGAGGTAAATTTTGCCAATTCATCCTTGACATAGAACGCGATTATTCTACTGCAGCCCAATACATAACTTAAGAACAAAATAATACCCCTCAGCATGGTTTAAAAGGCCATAGATTGTTTAACAGGCCAAATGCCTGAGAGAAGAGGAATGTTTTTGACTGGCACCTAAAGAGATGCAACGAAGGCACCAGGCGAGCTTCCCTGGGAGAGCATTCCAAAATGGGGAGCCACCGCAGAAAAGGCCCGTTCTCACACTGTCGCCCTCTGAGCGTCTCACGGAGGAGGCACATGAAGAAGAACCTCAGATGATGACTGCAGAATCTGGGTTGGTTCATATGGGGAGAGGTGGTCCTTGAGGTATTGTGGTCCTGAGCCATTTGAGGCTTTATAGGTCAAAACCAGCCCTTTGAACTGGGCCAGGAAAGTAATTTGCAGCCTGTGCTGTTGGGCCAGGGTCAATGTTATGTGCTTAAACAGACTTGCCCCGGTGAGCAACCTGGCCGCTGAATTCTGCACCAGCTGAAGTTTCCAAACCATCTTCAGAGGCAGCCCTACGTATCACATGTTGCACTAATCTAACCTAGTGGTTACCAGAGCATAGACGACAGAAGTTAGGCTTTCCCTGTCCAGATAGGGGCACAGCTGGGCCAACTAGCCGCAGCCTATGGAAGGCACTCTGTGCTTACTGACGCCACCTGAGCCTCTGGAGACAGCAAGCGACCTAGATGTACCCCCAGGCTTTCTACCCACTCCTTCAGAGGGAGTGTTCGCCCATCAAGACCAGGAAGCCCTCCAGCCAGCCAGCCAAGGGAACCACCCACTAACAGTGCTTCGGTCTTATCTGGCTTGAGCTTTGGTATTTAAATAACTATTAAAGATACAGAAGTCTTCCTTTTCAAATGTTGGCCGCCTCTGCCTCAGCACTTGTTAAAAGAATTCTAGCAGCTCATGATACTAGGTAGAAATTGTTCGTGGCCCTTTCCCTTTCCACCGAGAATATTTGTGTGTCTTCTTTTTAAGAGTCTGGGTAGTTCCCGACCATGCCATACTCTGCGTAGCCCCAGTGGAATCAATGGACTCAAGTCCGGCATGGTTAACTTAAGTCCATTTACTTTAATGGGCCTACTCTGACTCAGAAGGTAGAAGGTGGTTTCCGAATATCTGCTTCTTAACAATGGATCTTTGTTAAAGAGGCTTTTGTACTGTTTGATTTGCTCTTCCTTTCCCCCAGCTTTTCTGGAAGTGTTAGAGCCCTGGTAAACTTTTTTTTTTAAGGCTGCATGCATTTTTAACCTTTGAGTAGCAATGAGCATGGCTGGTAGTGGGCAAGGCCATTAAAACGCAACATATTTAACACAGAGACACACAAAATTATTTTGCACTGGAGCACTTGCATTCCTAAGATTATCACAATATTGCCATGCAACACAGCTACACACAACACTATATTGATTTGATTGGGGGGATTTTTACACCTTATAAGCAGAATGAATGCAAGACATTTTTAAATAGCTCTTCCTTATGGAATCAAGAAAGAAAGAGAAAAAGAAAACCTGATTTACCCTGTGCGAGTAAGGCAGTAGCAGGGATTGAGATTCACTAAATGTTTACTGAAATGCGAATCACTGGCTTACAAACATTAGCAGCCTGTCTCGGGAGTAATCTATTCTTCCCATGCCATATGTTGCACTGTTCATAAGAAACCAATTTTTAGTGCTCCTTGCGTAATGAACTTTCAACCCCAGCTCCAAGGATCATCTTACTCTATCCTTCCTTTACAGCTGGGGAAGGAAACGCAGTCACAATGTATTGCCCAAAACACATTCTGTATTAGGGCTACAAGGAACACAGAGATTTGTTCCTTGCTACTTCCGTTACCCATGTTATCTATAGTGCTCCAGAAAATGCACGTAAGTAGCTGACTCCTGCTACTGTCAGTTTATTAATCCCTTTTTGTTGTTCACTCCCACAATCATTGGGTTGCAGAGCGACATAAGAATCATTCTGAGAAGGGTAGTGTGTCCATTAACAATTTGAAAGTGTGCATCACATGTGCAAAGCTACAACTACAGCAGCATGTAGAGCTTGGCAGAAACATGTCAGATAACACCACATCTTGTCAGGCAACCCAAAATCATGCTCAAACCCAACCCATAAATGATACTCTAAGAAGAAGGGTGGTGGAATTCAGAAGAAGCATCTGCTCTTCCCTGCCCCTACAGAGCACACAGCTATTTTCTCTTGTCTCCTCTCTTATGCTCTTCCCAAACTCCAGGTACACAGGAGAGTATCTGTCTGCTAAGGGACCACGGAACCCAAGAAATAAGGAGCATGTGGTACACTCTCAATTTGTGCTGGAATTTGTCTCTTGCCAAAGATAACCTGCTCCTACACAGAAGCCACCCACTGCTATCTGATTATAAAAGACAAAAAAAGCACCTGGTCTTCACAGGAGCATGAGACAACCAAAGGACTAAATATTCAGTCACATATTTCTAGAACTTACTGGTACATATTCCGCTACCCCCCCCTCTCTCTTTCTCTCTCTCTCTTCTGACCAAGGTACGTGCTTCACCATTCAGAGACAAATGATCCAAACAATTGAGAGAAAAATATAATTGGCGCTTAGAATGTGGTCCGCCTAGAGTGAACTACCAGAATTAAACTACAAGTAAACCACAAGGTACATGTAGCATCAAATCAGAGAATATTAATACTTTAACATTTCAAGCCAATAAAAGTTTCATTTTACAGGCTAAAACCACAATCTCTGACAAAACGTCTGAATAAAGTTGATTTGAAGAAGACTGAAAAGCTACTTTCTTTACAATCCCAGAATAGTGTGATTGAATCCCAGAATAGTGCCAAAATAGTGTGATTGGGATAAACATAATGAGACAGAAAACCAATTTCATACATTAAAACGTAAGTAGCAGATAAGTGGTACCTTCTTCCAAGATATCAAGGTTGTCGCAACATCTGTGCTTGCATTCTGTGACATGATCATCGTATTCAAAGCTTTCTTCTTCATTTATTGATTCATTCAGTGACATGGCTAAAATCATCCTTGAGAAGGAGCCCTGTAGTCTAATGCCCTGAAAAAGGACAAGCCATCTTCACGGAGGCTACATCCACAGAGCAGTTCAATTAAGGTTCCCACAGAGCAGAAACCAACCTCCTTGCTCAACATACTCCAACTAGAATGGTGAGGTAAGTCTGCATACTATGATCACCATAACACAGCTGGAGAAAATAATACAGATGGATGGGGGATGGAGAACCATCTGTCTAATTGTTACTAGGAGTAATCCATGCACTGTTTACAAAACCAGATTAGACTCCAGTTACATTTCTTTGGATGTAACTGTCTCAACACAGCAAAATCAACTGCTAAGCAAATTCTCCCTTTAAAGCAGTATCTGCTTAAACCTGTCATATTTCCTCCCCACGCCAGGCACAAATGGTAGTTTCCTACAAGTTTCATAGCAACCGTACCAGGAAATACACACAAATAAAAAGAATGCTACATGGCCTGGTGAAGGTAGGGAGGGCGGGGGAATTACCTTTGGAATACATTGCCTAACCTTCAAACGACAAATTTCTAAAGGGAGGAAACAGGAACCACGTACAGGTGCAATTTGGGAGTTAATACGATGCAGGGCTTCAGAATATGCCAGACTGAAACTACTCAATAAAGAATCTACCTTTACATTATCACTATGGTTTCAAACTATCATGGGAATAAGAAACTCCAGAATTTATGCTGTTTTGTACCACAGCTTACATATATATAAGTGGCCACACCCCTTTGTGTCATTTTTTCCTATTATATGGTTGTTTCAATTGGGAACTGGTATGTCAGAAACTTGGGTGTGGAGTAACAAATTCAAGGTTCAGGCTGCAATCCTAAATGAGTTAATTAGGAAGTAAGACCAACTGAACTAAATAAAAATGGATCAAATAGAAATGGGAATTTAAGGGAATTTCAATGCACTGAGCCACCAAAGAAAAACATTTATTATACCCTTTACATGTAGTTATGGGACACCTCTCTATTTTGGATGAAGTAATATATGGAATGGTTCTCTTATGACCACCACACAGATACTCATATGATATCTGAAACAGTTTTCAAAAATGTATAAGTCCAAATCAAATAAGTGTTGGAAATGTAAAGAGAAAGGTTCTTTTTACCATATGTGGTGGTCTTGTAGTAGGGTTAAAGCTTACAGGGAAATGATATATAATGAATTGAAAATGATGATTAATATAACGTTTGTAAAAAAAACAAAAAACCTCATACCCAGAAGCTTAGCTTTGGGGAATTATAGGGATGGAACTACTGAAACTGAAGAGAAACTTATTCATGTATGCTACTAAAGCAGCAAGAATGTTACTCGCCAAAAACAGAAAGAAGCAGAAGTCCCGGCAAAGGGAGAATGGATACAAAAACTGATGGAATACGCAGAAATGGCGAAACTTACAAGAATAAGAAATCAAGATAACAAACTTTTTAATAAAAGAATGGAAATGTTTTTTTTACCATTTACAGATAAATTGCAAACAGATAAGAAGATTGGCAGGATTGTGGTAATAACCTGCAGTTTTATAAAAGTATATATTTAAAGTAGATGAATAAATGAGCAAATTAAGTTAATTTGGATATGCAGAAGATATCAAAAATAAATTTAAGGAACCGCAGAGAGATGAGGAAGAAAGTTAAGTTTTGAAATCTTAAAATGATTGTAAAATTAGTGAAATGTATAAACATGAAAAGCATAAAAAAATAAAAATGAAACATTTTTCAAAATGATGTTAATTAAGATTAAGAGCCACACTGCCATCCATCTTCACTCACGCTTAAGGCTAACTTGGGTTTACCATTTAGAAGGGAATCTGGCGGGAAATAAGAGGGGTTGAGAGGATACAATCTCACAGACCACACCTAATCCCTCAAAACACAGCTAAGAGCTGAGTCACATCTCTGGAAGGCAGCATAGAGGTCTTAGGAAGAAAGGTGAGGGTTGATTCACAAGTGTGTGCTTCATCTCAACAGGTCTCACAGAGGAACAACATGCACGTTCCACCACTGAAAAATATTACCTTCAAGGCAATACACACTGCCTTACCTATGGTACCCATGTGTGAATGTTTATAGCATTTAAGGATGACTTGCAACTCAATTCAGACACACTCAAGGAGCGAGATAGTAACGCACAGCACACTTTCCGAAAGCGAAAGTTCTGAACTTTCAAAGCAGAACAAAGAAAAAGTTGTCCCACAATGAAAGCTAGGATAACAACTTGACGGGGTGTTATAACATCCACAATGTTTAGGCAACACAATGACCATGTACATACATAATAGACAATCTTTATAGCATTCCTTCAAACAATAACAAGTTCAAAATGAAATCTTAGACTCAAAGTCTCTGAAAGTCTTTAAATGAAGAGAGTACCAAACTTTGTACGATGAAAGATAAGCTGTCCAACACTGAACAAGATTCTGGATATTGACTGCTGTTTCGTAGATCTTTGTCAGTGTGGTGGGAGAATATAGAATTGTTTCATAAACCCATCTTATTTCGAATGAATATATGTGAATGACAATATCAAATGCTGTGGAGCATTGTCATGTGATAATGCAAGTTTGTTTGGATACTGGGTGTTGTAACAGGCAGGGAGTAAACATTTGGAACGTGTGCATGGAAACAAAAGTGGGCAACTTGTAACAAACAAACAAACAAACATACATGATGTAAACCTTAAAGGTTATCATGTTATGCTTGATTAACATGAATACATCTGTAGTCTTTTTATCGAACATCACAAAAGACCTTTTTTGTGACTAAAGGTATTGTCGATATGCAATGTTTGTATTTGCTAGTGCTAAGATAGCTGCAGAATATATTTTTCGCTATCCTCAAAATGGTTTAGGGATGTGGGTGGCACTGTGGGTTACACCACAGAACCTAGGGCTTGCCAATCAGAAGGTTGGCGGTTCGAATCCCCGTGACGGGGTGAGCTCCCATTTCTCGGTCCCTGCTCCTGCCAACCTAGCAGTTCGAAAGCACGTCAAAGTGCAAGTAGATAAATAGGTACAACTCCAGCGGGAAGGTAAATGGCGTTTCCGTGCGCTGCTCTGCTTCGCCAGAAGCGGCTTAGTCATGCTGGCCACATGACCCGGAAGCTGTATGCCGGCTCCCTCGGCCAATAAAGTGAGATGAGCACCGCAACCCCAGAGTCGACCACGACTGGACCTAATGGTCAGGGGTCCCTTTACCTTTACCTTTACAAAATGGTTTAATCAAGGCTCTGATGCTATAACTTGGGAGTGGGGAACTGTGGCCCTCCAGATGTTTTCGGGCCTCAGCCCTTGCCAGCATGGCCAATGGTAGGGAATCATGGAGATTGTAGTCCAATATCTGATTGGCCATTAGCTATTCCTGCTATGCTGCTTACCTAAGAGGCGGCTCCCCTGAGCTCAATGGAACTTCCTATTTTTCTCCTGGAATTTATATTCAATTAAAGACTACGGTGCTTAAAATTATTATATGTAGCTGTCTTAACCTGGGCCACTTCTCCTGCAGAATGAGAAACTCTTCCACAAATTATCTAGAAGGTAATTAACGTGATTGCTACAGGTGAACAAAATAACCAAGTCTGCAGAATCAAAACTTTTTGACATAACTACAGGAAGAAATAATTATAAAGTCTTGGGTGCAAAGAACTACTTAGCTACTTTAGGCAAGCCCAAAGGCTTGGGCATGCACCGTGGGATTTCTGAAGTATTTGATTTAAATGGAAGATTCCTATGTCACAATTTCCTTCTGGAAGTCTTCTCAAGCGCAAAAATGGTTTGACATGCGGCACGGCTGGGCTTCTGTTTAAGACATGTGAATGCAAAATTGTCTGGAGTTGCCTGGTTCTTTGTATCTGGGTCTGAGTAAAGGCAATGTAACCATGCAGACTTTTGTTTACAGATTTTCAACAAGAGTTGCTGGCATTTTGTTTTATATTCTGTTTTAAAAGCTTCTCTCTTACTTTTCTTCTTCTAAGACACTCAAAACAACAAACAGGATAGAAATACAAGAGAGATCAAAACACCACAGTAGCACTAGAATGATAAAATCAGCTGTCAGAACAGGTAACAACAGTAAAAAGTAAAAATCCAGTTGCTCAGAAGTTTGGGAACCTATATTTTGTCAAAAGGCAGTATGTATTTTTATTAAATAAAAAATATAAAGGCTTTCATTGTTTGTTTGATCCAAGCGCTGTTTGCAAAGCTCAACACAGCAGCCAGTGAAGCAACAAGGAAACTGGTCCATGACACCAGCAGAGGAAATTCAAATATATGCACTTAATAGACTGTTAACTTTCTGTAAAAAGAAATGTAGTAAGAAATGGAAATCTTTCCAAACAATTGCACTGCATTACGTAGCCCAGCTCTTCAAAGTATTTTGTGCAGCCACCCACGTCCTTCTGTTTAGCTTTTAAATAAGATAATGGGTGCTTGTTTCTCTGTTACTGACACACCTTCTTTTGGTATGTGTTAGAGGATGTTGTTTGCTTAATGCTGCCCCCAGTGACGATTTGCAGCTTCATGTACCATGTAAATATTTCATTATTTGCAAAGATAAGCAATAAACTTTCCACAGTTTAATACAGAAAGAGACGACATTCAAGAAGCTGGAAATAGCACGTATGTCAATCATATGTACATAGAATCATAGAATTGTAGAGCTGGAAGGGACCACAAGAGTTATCTAGTCCAACCCTCTCCAATGCAAAAATCTTCTGGCCAGTGTGGGGTCAACTTGAACCCATGACCCTGAGATTAAAAGTCCATCTCGCCCTTCTGAGGGAACTCTGCATATTTCAGGTTATACCATTTTATTCTCACAGGAGTCTTAGGAGGAAGAGATAGCATGATTTTTCAAAAAAGGAAGCTTAAAAGAGCACACACCTACACAGTGGTACCTCGGGTTACATACGCTTCAGGTTACATACGCTTCAGGTTAAAGACTCTGCTAACCCAGAAATAGTAACTCGGGTTAAGAACTTTGCTTCAAGGTGAGAACAGAAATTGTGCTCCGGCGGCGCAGCAGCAGGAAGCCCCATTAGCTAAAGAGGTGCTTCAGGTTAAGAACAGTTTCAGGTTAAGAGCGGACCTCCGAAACGAATTAACTTCTTAACCCGAGGTACCACTGTCTTTCAAATTGACACTCAACACACACTGCAATGGGTGACATGAAGGCCTCACATCACTCCCTTGTCAGTTCCACAGCTCTGTAAGGAAAAAATTCAACTGCAAAGTTTACCATTTAAATGATGGTTCCAAGATTCTGCACAGAACTGTCATTTCCTGCAATTTTCTCGAGGCAGATTACAGATATCTGAAACAGAGTCTTTCTGTGGTGGTACAGAGATTGTGGAATATCCTTCCCAAGGAGCTCTGCAGGGCTCCTTCACTTCTGCCAAATTTTTGATGGTTGTTGAAGACTTTCATTTTGGACACTTTCTGTTTGTGATTGCGTCTTGCAATTTCCTGACTGGGGTTTTTAAATCTGTGACTCATTCACATGCTCCACTGTTAATTTTCTTTTTGTAAGTAGTGCAATATTAATGTTTTTGTTAATTTTTGAAACCACTTTGCGGTCTAGTATGACCAAGGAAAAAAACCCCAGCAACAACCTGGGATAAAAATAAATAGATCCCGGTGGGAAATGACAGTTGTAAATATGGCTTAGAACCATCATTTCAAGTTGTGGAGCTAGACAGCAACCTCACTTGCCGGCTTGGGAGTGAGCTGGACTCTTTCATACCCCTGTTTCTCTTCCTTGCAACCGTGTTTTCTGGAGTGAGAGTATCTAAAAAAAAGCCCTTGAGGATTTTCAACCATTTGTAAGGAATGCTCGAAAACCTCAGGTGGCTGTGAGTCAAAAGGTGGGGTGTTTTCCTATCTCTGTTGTGAGGAAGGGGAGACAGAGAATGAGTGTGGCAGGCCTACCTTGGATACAACGTGAGGAAAGGCAAAATGCAGAGTTGAATGAATGCAAGAATGAAATAAGGTAGGCCACCTAGTGGGATTGAGAGGTCTGAACCTAAGTGTCCCTGCTCCTAACCCAACACTCAAACACCACGAGCAACAGTTTAATGTACAAACTCAATAAGCATTATCTTTAGTAGTGTGTTGGTTATCTGTGGTGCAGATATGCTAAGTATCCAAACTGCCCTGGAGAAAACAGACGAATGGGAGGATCCCTCTAAGGTATGCAGGAAAATCAAACAAACTTGACTGGCTGGCTGCTTCCCTTCAATCTAGGTTCTATTGTGTATTGTACTCAGAACACATATGCCCTCAGGTGGATTGGAGAGGAAGGGTAGACATAAATAATAATAATAATCCTCCTCTTTGCCTCTACCTCTTCTTCAGGTACGGGACAAGGCCAAAAAAAAAAAAAAAAAAAAGGCACAAAATACAACAAACCCTAAACTTCTTTTCTGAAGGCCTACACGTTAACATGATTTAGAATTTATTCATAAAACCCCATTAGGCAAGAGTTGAATTTTATCAACTGCCTCATGTACAATTCTGATAGAGATCTGTTTTAAACACTTTTAAATATTGTATATTTAAATTGTTGTCACTTACCTTGGGACCTCATGGTAAAGGAAAGAAATAAACAGAATAAATGATAGCAACAATAATTTATGACACAACAAATATGAAAGTTTGCTTGTTTGCTTCCAGATGTCACATCAAAGAAATCTTTGGTAATATGTGGCAACTTGATATCTGGCTAAAACAGTGAAGTTCTTCTTGTCTGAGTGCCATGAGACAGGAAGACAGTTTTCCTTATATTCATAGATAAGATAGTAACTTGCTATTAAGTATGTGTCAAGCAAAGCATGCAAGAATTACCTAAATCTACTAGGCCTGAAAATGTCCCTGGGTCAAGTAAAGTTTAGTAGGTTATCTCAGAGAGTTGAGCAAAGTGATCTGAGCTACATGTCACATAGGAGGCAGCAAAAAATTCAAAAACAAAAGGAACTTTTTCAGCATCAGTAAGCATATGAACCTTGGGGGAAACAAAACCCATCTGCTCTGCCTAGAGAAATATATTTAAAATAGTTCTGACTGCAGTAAGATGAACGTGTTGAAAAGAAAACTTAAGATATAACTGAATTGAAATAATACAAAGTAGAAGAGACCAGAAGGCAACCAACATAAATATTATCTTCCTGTTCTAGGGCAGGGTCCTGTGCCAATCAGTCCTTTCCTAAATTTTACAACTAATTCAGAGTAAAGATTAACACAGGATTAGCTCACCTTTCAAATTCTGACACATAATAATATATGAATGGGTATATACAAATGTATGGAGAAAGGCTGGGCTGATGAGAACCACCAGTATGGAGGTCCCTGCATATACAACTTGGTTTTTGCTAGATTTTCAAGGGAACTATGTGTGTTACATTTAAGGATTTGACAGTGTTCCAGCCCACAAAAGAGGGAGCAAACCAAATGTACCACACCTGCGTTAGAGAAGGCAGAACAACACCAAGCAATGGTGCAAAGCCACAAGCCAAAGGAAAGGCAAAAGAAATGCTACAGTTGTGCGCTCATCTTTCATTAAGACAGAACAAGGCCAGAAGATCATCTGCCAGCAGGAAAGAACACAAAAGCTGGGACAACTGGGGAGCAGGTTTTCCTGTTTCACTCCACCTGGGCCTTACTCCCGTAATAACTACCATTGAAGGCAAACTTGGCAGGAGAACCCATACCCACTGCTTGATTGCCATCAGCCAGCCTGAGAAGGCCAGAACGTGAGTGGCAGCTGCCCTGAACTGTCCGCTCTAGATGGGGTTGCATTTCTGTAGCTTCTGAGTTTTCCTGAATTCACTGCTATCTTTGGAGGCACAGGTGGCCTCAGTGGTATGGAGTGCCTTCTACAAGCTATTTCCCTAACTGGACTGTGGATTCAGTAATCTATGCTCTAGCAACCTCCAGGTGAGATCACTATGTGCGGGGCTGCTTTTGGTACAGAACGTGTACAGCGAGACTGTGGCCACAGGACTGCTCAGTGGGTGAGCATTTAGCACTACTTCTGCACAGCTACCCTGATTGCCTTTAGATTTCCAAGGCCAATTCAAAGTGCTGGTTTTAACCCACAAAGTCCTATATGTCTCAGGTGGCCAATACTGAACAAAATGCATCTCCCAAGTTGAACATGCCCAGACCATCATCTGAGCTCCTCTTCTAGGTGCCCCCCTCTTCAACAGGCTGGGAGGGTGGCAACAAAAGGATCTTGGGGGTGGCAGCCCACCTTTCTATGGAATGATACCCCAAGGAAGACCCACCTGGTGCCAATGTTAACATCTTTTTGTGCCAGGTTAAGACATACCTCTTCTCTTAGGCTTCTGAGGAATTATGATAACTAATTGTACACTTTTTTCGTGGGAGGGAGGTATTGTTTTATTGTTAAACTTGGTGGTCGTTCTTAAAATTATGTACACATGATGCCTAGAAATGTTTTGTATTAGGCAATTAATAAAATCAAATGCCTATTACTACTACTTTGGAACACTGAAACCTGGAATAAGGAGTTTGGTTCCACTAATGGCCCTACCTGCCAATTTGTCCCCAACCCTGCCATTTTGAAGGTAATATACATTATATTGCATATGCTGAAAGGTAGACTGCGAAAGTTAATTAGCATTCTTTACTGATTTATTCTCATATTCTCGCCTTTAAAATTCAAGTGATCTTTATATCATTTTCACCAAGTCATACCATATTTTGAGCACAAGTATTCTGGCGTATGTGTACCACAGTGCTGCAAATCTGAATTAATGAAGAAATCATTTAAATGGAAAACTGATGGTTCCTTGGACATCCCTAAATAGATGCATTTCATCATGTGCATTTGAAAATTAGGTCAAACTCCTATTCTTCAAAGACAGTAGATACAATTCATGAAGCCAAACTTATTAAAAAGAGGAGCTTGTCCTTTTCTCTAATGCACGAGACTTTTGAAGCTATTAAGATTTCGGGGGGATCCTGACCAAAGTTTTGTTATCCATGGCACACTAGTAATACGTGCCATTTATAATGTCTGCATAAATTCCTTTACTAGATATATATTTTGTAAGCATTATGGAGGGTGGAAGAAAGACAATCTGTTCAAGAGACAAAACCATAACCCCTGGCTGGGCCAGTTTAAAACCAGCAAAGTTGCAATCCTACTAATCCTCCACCCTGTAATTTATTACGCCTATCGCCCAGCATACTTTCAATTAACAAGTTCTACGTGGTCAGAAATTCTGCAAAACAGGACAGTGTAATTTTGACAACAAAACTGTTGTGGTGAGATTTAAAATAGGGAAGAGTTCACGGTTTTATTTCAACAGCATCAGCCATTTCACTTTCAGTTTATTTCACCTAAAATCTCTCAGAAGGTTTCTGAAAACCAGCTTAGCAATGTGAATGGCAGAGCAAAGAAAAGGAAAAGTGTAGCTGTCAGAGTATTAAGCATTCAAAACAAGGCCAGTAAACCATAAGAAATTATATCAGTCAGATTAACTCTTCAAAGGACAAATTCATAGAGAAAACAAATGATATAACAAGTATTTTCCCCTCACATATATGCATTCTAGGTATGGATCTTTTGCAGACATTGAATTTAATATTTACATGAGGAGCTCGTCAGTTTCTCAAGGCTTGTAGGCGGAAAGGTTTTTTTTTTGTGAAATTCAGGCTAGTACTCTTAATATTTTACCTGTGTATTTGAAAGTTAGCTCTTATCCTAGACTACGCTAGATCTTTGCACTGAAATGTAATTCCTGGTTATTGCTCCGCTCATCTCAGTCACCACCTTGCCCTCACTGTAATCATGGTCCTTCTTAAAACTAATATCCAGGCACAGCAATACCTTTGTGGCCTCTGTATCTCCATCTTGGGCTCCCATACAGTTCTGTGGCCAGAATGAGAAGATTTGACTTTCCCGCAAGGCGGGTGGTGCAGTTTCAGCCCCTCCTCCTCACACCCACCTTTATCACGAGACTCATGATCACATCCAGGGTGATGAAAAAGGCACTGCCATCCTGGCAGAAAAGAGAAAGTTCGAGAGGAGCTGACAAAGGAGACCCGATCCCGACGTTCAAACCTAACGATTTAGGCAGAAGCAGTTGCTCTAATCGTTTCCCACAATGAAGATTTTATATGCGAAACTAAGCTGTCTCTGCCTGCCAGCCTTTAATATATGCCGTGCATCTTGCCACATCTCACAATATGCTATGTGCCTGTTATAATACAGGCTTCCCATTCCCACTCAACGTAGCAAATTGAGTGTGTATTGAAGCTTGAGCCGTAGTAGCAGCAATCACAATAAGCATTTAGCAGTAATTTTCTTTTGCTGAAAAGATCTTCCAGTGCGTATGGACTGCTGCCACTCCCACTGGCAAAAAGCCCTACAGCAGTCTCCTGTACCATGCCTTCAATGTATGATAGGAAACGCCAAAAGCTGCCTACCTTAGCTGCACAGCCCCACAGCAGTTCTCCCAGTATAGAAGACAGAAAGACATACATTAGAAGGTAAAGCCCCTATTCCCAGGCATGCCATAAAGAGCAGATAATTACCATCCGTACATTCCTCATAATACCAGTCCAGCTCATAGTAATCCGCTTCAATGAATTTCTGCATAGTCCGCTATCTCCTTGGGCAACGTAGGAGAGGAGATTTTATACAGATGCTACAGAGGTCAAGTGAAGCACAGCCATGCCTCCCTGCCTTTGCAGAACTGCATTCTGCCAAGGAGCTCGGAGACTGCCGGCGAGAGGCTGGACATCTTCAGCCGAAACGGAAAGGAACAGACAATGAAAAGGAGAAAATAAAAACTTCAAAAAATAAAAAAGGGAGAGGTTTGTTGCAGCAGCTGCACCAGTGGCTGCTCTAATAAAGAAGGCTTTACACAGGAGCTGGGAATGGGAGTTAACAAAACCGTCCTATCAAAAGGCTCAGACTCTGACGTTGGAGACACACAGCACCACTTGGGGGTTCCTAACTCATTCCTTTCCCGCTCCACTCCTCGCATCTCTTTCGGTCCAATATGTTGCCATGGAGACCAGTTGGCTCCGAAAGAGATGCAGCGATGGAGGGAGGAAATGCAATTCTGCTGTTTCTTACTACGCTGGCTAGGATGTGTCTCACCAGAAGACACAAAACAGAGAGAAATGCTTCCCACTGCTATAACACAAAGAGATCCAAGTTAAGCTCCAACTAGTTACATGGCAACTTCAGGTTTTGATCACTTAACACATCACCGTATCTTAATATGTACACCTAACACAATGCTGTAACAAACCGGCGTGGGTTGTGTGTGTGTCCCACACCCAGAAATGTGGGTGACTAAAGCTCTTTCCTTTGAACCAGTGATCCATTTTATCAAGCGCCTAACTTCTGCGAGAGCACAAAAAGGATTACAGCCAACTACAGCCATTTTGTACAAACAGGAATACAGTAATCACCTCCTTCCTCTCCCTTCTCTCTCGAAATATTCCTAAAAATCTAAGCTTGCCATTAGTTTGCAGATGAAATTAGGAGCACGCATCTGTTCAGATATGCAAACTGATGATCTGTTGCAGGAGATTAAAATAGAACTTGGATAAGCAAACGAATAAACACATCCTGCTGGACAATATAATGAAGTTCTTAACCTTTAATGTTGTTATATACACTCTGTGTTTATTTGGCTTTTGCTACAACACTCTGCCCCTCAGTAGTGTGTGTGTGTGTGTGTGTGTGTGTGTGTAGATTTCACAATCATCTGGAGAGTTTGCTCTGTTTAGATGCAGAAGCAAAGAAACCAAAACAGATCCTTTTTTGATATACACATAAAGAACAGGCAGAAGCAGAGAAGAAGCCAAAGAACCACCGTGGGAACAAAGGCGGAGGTGGAAGTGGCAAAAGGGAAAAAAGCAGTGGCAAATATCAGACTAGACTTGACAGAAGGATCAGGGTAGGGCTGCCTGGAGAAGGGCTCAGAAATTGGCTGGTTGGATACTCCTAATGGTGACCAGAAAAATGAAAAAGGTGACGTCTAAAGTGACACAGGAGCTGTGCAGTTTAATCCACTTTTCTCACATGAAACTTAAAAAGAGAGGGGAAGGAATTGGAACAGATAGGGGAATTCTAACAGTGCAGGCAGAGTGGTTACTAGAGGAGCAAATGATGGGCTGTGGCTGGCTGCATGTGACATGTTGTGAAAGGCGTGGCGAGCCACAGACCCCACTCCCAATTGCTGATTTCCTGTGATGAGAAGAAGCCACAGCAAAGCTTTGGCTAATGTGCATCCTCTTCCAGCACAGCCACAAAGGATTTGGAAGGTTAATAATAATAATAATAATAATAATAATAATAATAATAATTTATTATTTATTATTTATAGCCCGCCCATCTGGCTGAGTTTCCCCAGCCACTCTGGGCGGCTCCCAATCAAATGTTAAAAACAGTACAGCATTAAATTTTAAAAACTTCCCTGAACAGGGCTGCCTTCAGATGTCTTTTAAAGATAGGATAGAGGCTTATTTCCTTCACATCTGAAAGGAGGGTGTTCCACAGGGTGGGCCCCACTACCGAGAAGGCCCTCCTTCTGGTTCCCTGTAACCTCACTTCTCGCAATGAGAGAACCGCCAGAAGGCCCTCGGCGCTGGATCTCAGTGTCAGGGCTGAATGATGGGGGTGGAGACGCTCCTTCAGGTATACAGGACCAAGACCGTTTAGGGCTTTAAAGGTCAACACCAACACTTTGATTTGTGCTCGGAAACGTACTGGGAGCCAATGCAGATCTCTCAGGACCGATGTTATAAGGTCTCGGCAGCCACTCCCAATCACCAGTCTAGCTGCCGCATTCTGGATTAATTGCAGTTTCCAGGTCACCTTCAAAGGTAGCCCCACGTAGAGCGCATTGCAGTAGTCCAAGAGGGAGATAACTAGAGCATGCACCACTCTGGCAAGGCAGGTAGGTTCTTAGACTGTGTACCAGGTGGAGCTGGTAGACAGCCACCCTGGACACAGAATTAACCTGTGACTCCATGGACAGCTGTGAGTCCAAAATGAAGTGACTGAATTAACGTTCGGTTTCTCTCTCTCATTATTATTAACCCCAGTTTAACTTACAGCCAACCCCTAAGTGATGGCTAACAAATCATAGTTACGATTAATCACAGATTGTCCGGTTTCGACGAAACGGCAGGTGTGGTTAATAAAAACTGAAAATGAAAGTAGCTGTGCTGGAGGAGGAGAGGGAGAAGGCCAAGGTTCACTGCAGCTTGCTCCTGCCATTAGTGTGGATGTAAATGTAGATTTTATACCATCTTAGTGTGATAAATGTGGGACGCGGGTGGCGCTGTGGGTAAAAGCCTCAGCGCCTAGGGCTTGCTGATAGAAAGGTCGGCGGTTCGAATCCCCGCGGCGGGGTGCGCTCCCGTTGTTCGGTCCCAGCGCCTGCCAACCTAGCAGTTCGAAAGCACTCCCGGGTGCAAGTAGATAAATAGGGACCGCTTACTAGCGGGAAGGTAAACGGCGTTTCCGTGTGCGGCTCTGGCTCGCCAGGGCAGCGATGTCACGCTGGCCACATGACCCGGAAGTGTCTCCGGACAGCACTGGCCCCCGGCCTCTTTGAGTGAGATGGGCGCACAACCCTAGAGTCTGTCAAGACTGGCCCGTACGGGCAGGGGTACCTTTACCTTTAGTGTGATAAATAAATATAACTATGTGCTTAAAACACATTATGTGTCAAGTGTCCTAAAACCTGTGTCACAGTCAGCTGCAATTCAATTAAGTATTCAGTGTAGCAAACCTGCACATCGATTTCTAAAGAGCAACTAGTGCTCCTCTGGCAAGGATAGGATCTCCAGATGCCCTTTACACTTGCCCTTTTTCAAACAATGCAGCTGCCTCCAGGAATAAAAAAAAAGATAAAGCCTATGAAATAAATTGAGACGATAATAACACCCACTACAAATTATGAGCTGCAACAGTGTAGTTCTGATTCTTACTCCACCCCTGCCCAAAATTCAAGGGAGGATATACAATTATTTTAGGAAGACATATTTGCTGCTCGCTTGAGTATGCAAGTGAAAGCTCAATGTAAAATCCTTTCTGTTCTTCCTGCCCCTAGCCCCGAATTCTGGATTTAGATCATGATTTCCCAAACCTGGGTCTCCAGCTGTTTTTGGACTACAATTCCCATCATCCTTGATCCTGCTAGCTAGGATTGATTGAGTGAGTGAGTGACTGACTGACTGACTGACTGAATTTATATACCGCCCTATACTTGAAGGTCTCAGGGTGGTTATATTCCAAAAACAGCAGGAGACCCACGTTTGGGAAACCCTGATTTAGATTATCAGACTTCTTCAGGCACAGATTTCTCTTTTTTCAGTTCTCTTTGAAGCCAGTGGGAGTAGCAGTAGCAGAAATAGTGCAGTACTTAAACCTACTAGCAACACACTTGCATTTGGTGCAGGTTAATATTATCACCCCGCCTTGCCAAGAAGGCAAGGGCAATGAGTCATTCGCATCAAATTCAATTATTTGGAAACCTATCTTGAAAAATGGCATGACTAATTTCTGGGATTCAAGCCTACCTGGATGTAAAACCCTCCCACCCTGAAGAGTTTGTTTCCTGTTGAGGCTGGTTTCGGGGCTAGATCCATTTATTTCTGGGTTAAGGCCTAGTTTTGGTGCACAAGCTGCCTTGGTCACCTTTGCATGGTTACCGTTGGTCAGAGAGAGGCAGAAGGAATGTGCCCCTGTTAACTCTCCTTGATCTCCTACCTATCAAGCACAAACCACACTGCTCCTAAAGGAACTGCCCTAGCTGTCTATAAGCTACTGAGCCAGGTTCAAGGTTTTAGTTTCAACCTTTCTCCTTACTCCCTCTTCAAGCACTGCAGCTGAGGAGTGTCTCTTGATTGTGCCATAATCGCCATTATTAGCAGCAACCAGTGGCAGGGCCTTCTCTCTAGTGGCCCCCATTTAATGGAACCATATATTCTCTGAGCAGTGACAAATGCCAACAGTGTTCAAAACACACTCACGTACTCAGGTTTTCTGGAATTTTATCAATGGTGACCTTTGAGCAACTAACTGCTTTTCATTTGTTACATTATAGTGTCCTTTTTTTCTTTTCATTTTAATTTGTTTTATTACTTAGGTATATCATGGATTGTCATAGACAGCTTACATGTATTAAGAGAAGAGCACCTACAAAAAGAGCTACTAAAGACTAACATTCCATACAATCCTTCACATGCTCCAAACTGACACTCAGTTGTTTTTACATTAGAAAACCAAAGTAGAGTGAATTGGGAAAAGACCACTTAGCAGTCTTTGGTCCCATCATGGTATTTATAGCATCTGAGGGTATCACACTAACCATTCCCAGCTCAGATTTTCTCACAACTTGGGGGGGGGGGGGGAGCCAATGCAAAGGTTAAATGCTTGATGAGCTAGAATAAGTAGCTAAGCGATCACTGGACTTTGCTTCAGTTAGGAACAAAACAAGTGAAGACGTTGGCTGCATTCTAAGAAGATTGTAAGCAAATGTTACTTTCTGAGGTCTAATGAGACTAACATTTGCTTTTGTGAGTGAATTAAATGCACTACTAAAAGATCAAGTACCTCTTTCAAAAGGGCATATATGCTGCCAGGGTTTAGCTTTCATTAGCTCTGGTATAGGATGAATTTACAGTGGTACCCCGCAAGACGAATGCCTCGCAAGACGGAAAACCCGCTAGACGAAAGGGTTTTCTGTTTTTCAATGCGCTTCGCAGGACGAATTCCCCTATGGGCTTGCTTCGCAAGACGAAAATGTCTTGCGAGTCTTGAGATTTTTTTCCGCTCCCCACCCCCTTTTTCTAAGCCGCTATACCGCTAATAGCCTTTTAGCAGCTAATCCGCTAATCCCTTAAGCCTTTAATAGCCGCTAATAGCCGCTAAACCGCTAATAGCGCTAATCCGCTAATAGGGTTGCTTCGCAAGATGAAAAAAACCACTAGATGAAGAGACTCACAGAACGAATTAATTTCGTCTTGCGAGGCACCACTGTACTAAAATATCTCGTCATCTATTACAGCACACTGCTATTACACCAAAGCTTTCAGATGGGATGGATATTGAGTCAGATTCCCAAAGGTTCAGAGGTCCCTCTGTGTGAGCATACAACACATTTGTGTTGTGTACTGAAGTTCTCGCCCTGGCCACCAGGAGTATTGTGTATGTAGTTTTCACTCAGGACCACGTCAGTTATTTTAGGCGGGAAACCCTGGGTTGTTGTTGCTACATTGTCGACAGCCGGCTGCCTATAAAAGCAGGCCGGCTGAGCTTTTTGCTGTTCAGTTCTGTTCCAGCTTATAAAATAAAGAGCTGCTTTGGAGAAATCGCTGTGTTGTCTGCTATGTTCGCCCACAACTTAACAATTTGCATGCACAGTAGGTGCATATCTCTCCAAATTCTGCAAATCATCTTCTCAGCTGCAGCCTCAGGCCCATATCCCATTCTGTTTCAGAGGGTCTACCAACTCTCAGAATTGGCTTTTCAGAGGGCACAAGAGGCTGCAGCAGTGATGGAAAAGTCCCATTGTATGATGAGAACTCCACTTGTTTCACTGGGCAAACTCAAGAGGAAGAAAAACTAATATTTATACGGAGATTCTTAAGACTATTGTTAGGCATTGCTCTATGCAAAGACTTGCATCTTTCTGGGTTTTTTGTTCGTTTTTAAATAGTGTCCGTTACATAGTAATAAAAATGATATGTAAAGAACAACAACAACAAAATCACCAACACATAATTTAAAAACAGTTGGAATTGCTTGGTAATTATATTCTAGCTTCACCCTCAAGGCATAGGGTGGCCCTAAAATGGCCTTTGCTAGAAGTTACTTGGGCAGCAGCCACTATCTTTAGAGATGAAGGATCAGAAGTGAAACAATACACAATTCAGAGCGTCACTATGGCTATATATAGAGCGAAGTTAAGATACCAACTTTTAAGTGAACCTTTAAAAATATTATCTAACACACAAGCTCCATGAAAAAACTAAGCAGCAATAAATATATTTACGCAGATTTAGTCAAAATCAGCAGATCAATATTTCCATAATTAAAAAGGAGAGAGGGAAGACCAGGTCCTACTTATTTGAAAAGTAATAGTTTATATATGTAAAGCCAAACAGTATTTTAGAGCACTCCATATACAGGAGAAACGTCATTTTTCCTTGCTGCAAAAGACAGGAATTTATTTAAAATAGCTCTTCTGAAGCATGGGAGGCTTGAAACAGATTACTCAATTGATTCTGACTCACTATGTTGATACATCTTACATTGCTTGGAGCAGGGGTCAGCAAACTTTTTCAGCAGGGGGCTGGTCCACTGTCCCTCAGACCATGGGGTGGGCCAGACTATAATTGAGGCGGGGTGGGGGGGGGAATGAACAAATTCCTATGCTCCACAAACAACCCAGAGATGCATTTTAAATAAAAGCACACATTCTACATGGAAAAACACAAGACAGGCCCCATAAATAACCCAGAGATGCATTTTAAATAAAAGGACACATTCTACTCATGTAAAAACACGCTGTGTCCGTGGGCCATATTTAGAAGGCGATTGGGCCAGATCCGGCCCCCGGGCCTTAGGTTGCCTACCCATGGCTTAGAGTCTGCCATCTTGCCTGCCCTGTACTGTACACAACTGACAATGGCACAAAGATCAAAAAGCACGGGGCATACAAAGTTGCACAAGGAAGAAAAACTATTTAGTGGCAAACAGAAGATTTAACTGAAGTTGCAACTATTTCCAAAGAGACTCTGCCAAACTCCTACAACCATACAGCAGGGATGTGGCACTTTGCATGAACTGCTGCTAATATTTTAGTAGACATAGGGAATCCAGTGGAACTTCAATATAAGTAATAATTCAATTAAAGACAGAAGGCATGTAAGCTAAGCAACGTGAGCCTCTTCCCTAACCTTATGCGCTCCAGACACATTGGACTACAGAGGTGTGTGGATTAAGCTGATGGCAATTGTAGTCCAAAATGTCTGGAGGGCAGCAGGTTGGAGAATGCTGCTTTTCAACAGCTGCAGTAGTTAAGAAAAATAATTCCACATTTGTAGTGGGAAAGGAGGCAGCTGTCTCCATTCAGACCCAAATTAATTAGCGCTTGACTGCTAGATGAATTGTAATTTAATTATTCTATGCTGCAGCCTCCTCTGAAATTCCTTTCTTCATGTACGGCCATCTTAAAATCAGTGGCAAAATGTTCTTGTAACATGAAACATTCTTCTATTGGTTTATGAAATATTAAAAAGCAGCAAAAATAAAGAAAACTTAGAAAGGAAGTAGTCAACTCTAAGCTAAAGTAAAAGATCTACAATGTTGAAAAATAGTAGATGAAAGTGATAAACCATTCTACAAAATCAGCATAACATTAGTATGTAACACACGAGCCTTAACAGTGCTTTGGCAAACAAATAAACTACTTGGTCAAAGTTGTAGAATTTATTTTTGTGCAGCTTTCCAAATGGACAGCTTCTCAACATTTGTCTGGTACAGAACAGCTTAGAAAATTCTATTGCTTCAAGGGATCAGACAAAAATGACTCATTAATTCTCTTTACAGCTGTATAATTCTGTTCAGATACTTCAAATGCCACTTATTTATTAGATCATCCAAGGATACTGCCACATGATACAATGGTACCTCAGGTTACATACGTTTCAGGTTACATACGCTTCAGGTTACACACTCCGCTAACCCAGAAATAGTGCTCCAGGTTAAGAACTTTGCTTCAGGATAAGAACAGAAATTGGGCTCCGGCGGCACAGGAGGCCCCATTAGCTAAAGTGGTGCTTCAGGTTAAGAACAGTTTCAGGTTAAGAACAGACCTCCGGAACGAATTAAGTACTTAACCTGAGGTACCACTGTTCAAAGTACCTGTGACTGTTACACACAAAAACCCGAAGCGCTTTCCCAAATTGTCCGCATCCCTCTTGAACATCTTGCCTTCTTTCCATTAATGTTTCTCAGCATGCGGGCTGCAAAGCTCCGCTGATCATCAGTCAACCTGTACCAAGTGTGGATCCTTGTCCTATGCCAAGACCAACTGTCCTATGCAAGTTTTACCACCCACCCACCCAAATCAAAGCTGTGACCATTTTAAATCTATATCCTGTTTAGGTGTGATTCCTGCTCTCTCTGCTTCCACTACAGATGCAAGTTGTACTTGAGATTATGGAGGAAGAAACACTGAAATAGTGAGGCACTAGGCATGTGACAGAGGCTAATGGAAATTAACAGTAGTCATGTGGCTTTCAGTATTCACTAAACAATGTGTGACAAGAATCACTCTAGCAACAGTTATGAGAACACCAGTGAATCTTAATGCATTTTTTGTTCTTGTTTCTGAATACAATACAATGTTATCAAACCAACATAAGCAGAAAGTGCTTATGACCCCTGAAATACCGTATTTTCCCGTGTATAAGACTATATTTTCCCCCACCTTTTTAAAGTTTAAAATTGGGGGTCGTCTTATACATGGAATGTTTAAAATATTTATTTCTTAATATTGGGCTCCAAAAATAGGTGTTGTCTTATACATGGGGGCGTCTTATAGATGGAAAAATACGGTAAATAACATATCCTTATCAGCAACTATGGATGAAACAGCAGCTGTGGATCAGCGACCTGGAAGCAGTTAATGCCAGATTTGGATTATTTTCCTTAATGCAGACTATTGGTAGCCCATTGGCAGCCCATTCACTGTCAGTTACTACACAATCAAGGATTATATCCACCACACGCATAGATTATTATTATTCAGCCAATCAAAAGATGTAAAACTGCATGGAAAACATCACCTTCTTCCCCAACCCCACCACAAAATGGCGACATTTTAGGCGCTTGAAAAAACAACATTGCCATAACATTAAAATATGTAACCTTGGGAAAAGATGTGTACCCAAAAGGCAAGCAAATGAACATTTATTGAGCAGGAGGAGTTGATTGTACAGGTCCATACTTCAAATCTAGGTTTAATCTCTTGGTACTTTTCTCTGAAAGTTTAGCTGACCTACTTACAAAAGGATAAGACACTGTGTGTGTTTAAAAAACTGTGCTGATATTTTAAGGGCATTTCTTAATGTCAGAAGATAATAAGCTGGCAGCTATAAAGTATGATACTATTTAGCCATATTCAGTCCATCTGAACACAAATTCAATGAGGGAAAAAACACTTTATTTAAGGTAGATAAGGACAAGATGAAATTATACAACTGAATATAAATATGGATGGGAAACGGCTACGTATTGTGAGTACTTATCTACTTTTAAAATTTTTCACCTATGATCTTTTTCTTTTACTTCTTTATTTTTTTCTTTGTTCTTTTTTCCTTTTTTCTGATATCTTATCTTTCATTTCACTCCTTTATTGTGAATAGCATTTTATAGAGGTATAAGTAACTGTAAATATGAAAAGGGACAAAATATTCTCTAATTTTTTCCCCTTGGTTATATGTATTTTCTTTTTCTTTTGTATTTTCTTTTGTTGTAAATATATATATTTTCTAATTTGTACTTAATACAAATTTTAAAAAAGAGAAAGGTGTTTCAAGGCCACTCCATTTTTTGTTTTAATTGAAGTTTGACTCCCATTTGCTTTTTGGTCACCAACTGGGTTGCGATGGCTTGTAGGTTAGCAACCTATGCTGCTGTTTTTCATCCCCACCAGACCCAACTAGAGTTAAGCAGCTTACATGTAGGACTGCCAGTGGCGTAGCGTGGGGGGTGCAGGGGGGGCCGGCCGCACCGGGCGCAACATCTGGGGGGGCGCGCTCGCACTCGCAGCTCTCTGCCCCTACCTGGCTCACTCACTCTCTCTCATCTGGGGGGGGGGGGCGCAAATTACTTGCCTTGCCCCGGGTGCTGACAACCCACGCTACGCCACTGAGGACTGCAGCCTCAGCATCTTAGCTTGCCGCCGTATTACAAGCCAAAGGAAAGTCATCCACTTCAAGGAAACTGACATATGCAAGCTACATTCCAAATCCTTTTAGCTGGGTTTAAAATGTCACAAACAGCCTACAACAGAAATGCTATCATGAGTGGTATATTTTTCCCACTGCGTTTTCCACCTGCTTTGCATATATTATACAGTGCTTCACGGAAAGAAAAGATACACACCAGTGGCGTAGTGTGGGGGGTGCAGGGGGGGCCGGCCGCACCGGGCGCAACATCTGGGGGGGGCGCGCTCACACTCGCAGCTCTCTGCCCCTACCTGGCTCACTCACTCTCTCTCACTGCAGTGCTGGCTGTGCGAATCCGATCCGAGCCGCCGGGTCGCCGCCCACTGTGTGTGGGGGGGTGCCAGGCGTGTGGTGCGAAGAGAGAGCGAGGGACTATCTGGGGGAGGGACAGTGCAGCGGGGGGGCACAAATTACTTGCCTTGCCCCGGGTGCTGACAACCCACGCTACGCCACTGATACACACTCATGATTTCTATTGTACCAGTGACAGTTTTCAATGTGATCCATCCCACATATTACATTATTTATCCAAGAATAGCTGCTAAACTGAGGAAATGTGGGGTATATTGGGAGAAGGCAACTCATAAATTCTACAGGCAATTGCATTTGAGGACAAATGAATACGTTTGGACTTACGGAAGTATTTCAGTGTCTCTTCTATTTGCTCTGTTGTTAAATCAATATTAGCATCAGGAGAAAGGAGAGGTGTATGAAGCCAATCGTCGTGGTCATAACCATAGATGGTATCTGCTCTTAGCTTGTAGTGTGGTAGCTGCTCTTCAAGCAGACTGATGATTTCAACTTCGGGAAGATTTGTACTATTGCACACATCTAAAGAGAGGGGAAAGACAAGCATAGAAACTGGGTTACACCACATTCCAAATAAAAATAGAAACACGTGTGGTTTAATACAAGCCACATCAGCAAACTCCCATCCAACGCATTCCATCATCTCCATGAAAATTCCATCAGAAAGAGGAGGGTGTTGCATTGCTTAGAAGCTCTGACTAAACATTTCGTAAGAAACCGAATCAGAAGCTTTTGTCTCAAAATGTGGGCATTTCGCTGCTTATGATCTACAACTACAGAAACCAGAAACTATAACATTAAGCATTTCTGTCAATAGGCTTTGCTTCCATGCAAGTTTGCCTACTGCAACGCTTGCCCAAGATGTAAAGCTATTCCATGTGCTTTTTTTTTTTTTTTTTGTAAACGATATTTATTAAATTTTCCATTTTAACAATCCAATCAAACCACACTAAACATTCCAAATTATTCAAATTATCCAGTAATCAAACAATCCAAATATTATGCCAAATTATACATTTTTGGGCGGACTTCCCATGCTCCGAGGTCGGAGTGTGTGTGTTTCTATATCATCTCATATTTCTGCTATTCCATGTGCTTTAGACAAGAAAAGATTGACCAGAGACTTTGATGCTATTATTAGTATGCACATATGGGCTACCTGTTACCAGCATTAGCTGTGAGCTTTTTGTTTCTGATAGAAGAAATGTATTGCAATACTCCTAAAGGTTTGCAGTCTATTTCATCCACAGCAACCACACCACAAAAACCAGCACCACACAGCCTTGCTTTCCAGGAGCAAGACGACAAGCAGCTGTTAATATAAATTGCCTAGTAATTGCATGCTATTTGTTCCTGTTTCATCTCTGGTTCAAGGCTTTTATCACTTCTACCCCAGCATTACTAGGGAAGAAGTCTCCCTCATCCTTTATGACAAAGCAATGTTGCTGGGAATCAGTGATCTCATCGCCATGTGACTCAAGGAAGCCTCAAAAGAAAAACGTTTTACGAAAAATAGCTCCCATGTGCTAAGACAAGGAATGAGAAAGATGCCAGGCATTATCTTCAGCTAAAACACTTTACTCATTCTGTTGCATTTTTTTTTTTAATTCAAAAGCCTACATTTCAAAATAAAGCCATCCCACTGAAGCCAGTTACATGTGCTTTCATGGAGCTACATTTTTTAAAAGCCTAAATGCATTGACTATAAATACATGCCAAGGGTTGACAGGATGTGTGTCATAATTATTTTAGTTCTCAATGCACAAAACCTCTCCCCACTGTGCCTGGGTCTTTTATGAATGCCAAGAATACTGCACCAACGTGAATGAAAAACAGAACCATGCTTGTGCTATGAATTTGGTTTCACTGTCAAATTAGATATGCTGGTAGTGGACTAAGAGAGAGAACTTGCCATCACTGATTTACTATGAATTGGAGAACAAAGTAAATTTAGTTTCATAATCACAAAAAAATCCACTTAAAATATTACTAGTAATAATAACGATAATGATGAAGATTATAGATCTTAGGTTTGTTTGTTTCCAAAATAACCAGCAATACTTGTACTTTCCCTTTGAGTATTTAAAGCTTTCCTTGTCTCCCCCCCCCCCTAAGATGTTCATTGCGGCATACATACTTCTCTACCCATCCATTTCATTCTTACAACCACACTGTGAGGTAGGTTGGGAGTTCATGACTGGCTCAAGGTCACCAGGTGACCTGGAATCTGAACCTGGGCATCCCTGTCCTGAGTAAAACACTGAACTCTGCACCATACTGACTCTCTCACCCAAGATGGAAGCACATTTTTCTAGGATAACTTACATCAGCAATTGGATTGAGTGGGATAAAACGTATGAATGCAGCAGACATAAATGGCATTAAGGGTGCCTCAGAGCAAGGGACAAATCTTCCTAGATTCTCAAAAGTCTGTGACTCAGTCACAGTATCTGCACCCTGGTCTCTTAACTATGCCTATTTGATAAAGAGTCTCGCTGCTTGTCCTTCCGTGAGCTCATTACACCTACCAAAAGCTTCTTACTTGACTTATTTTCAGCCCAAAGAGAACAGCCAATTAATCTTAATAAGGAAAGAAGGAGCCACCAGATTTGTTGAACTGTGCAAAGATCAGTTCTGGTACTTGCTATCACATTCATCCTTCATCCCATTAATGCTTACTGAAGCTTTCACTAGTCAATTAAAAAAATATTCTGCACAAGGGGCACAGATACAGCACATGGGTGCCAATTCTCAATGAAAGCCATCGCTATGTTTTCTACTGCAAATAATACGGCCTTTAAAACAGCATTGTGGGGGAAGCTATTAACATTATCCAGTAACCAGAATCCTAAAGGGACTTAAAGCTTTTTGAAGTTTAATTTGAAAGACTGTTTAGAACCAGGAGGTTGCTTCTTGGGATTAAGGGCAGGAGAGAGAAGAGATAACCCTCCCTTTCCAAACCAAACAGCTTACCAGGGGAGCCAAAGTAAATGCAAGATGTTTTAAAAGAACACCTTTCCCCCTCGTTGAACATCTCATGTTATTAGTACTGTACTGCTGTGTTAGGAGGGTTAACTAGTGCCACCTGGTGCTCAGTAATCTCAATGACTCAGAATTCAGGCACAAAAATGGTCCTCTACAATAAAAGTTGCACCTTGGACCAGAAAGGCAGCAGAAAGGAGTAGGGAACGACACAGATCTGTACACCTGACAATTAATGGAAGCCCCACCTCTGCTTGAAGTAAAGGTAAAGGGACCCCTGACCATTAGGTCCGGTCGTGACGGACTCTGGGGTTGCGGTGCTCATCTCGCTTTATTGGCCGAGGGAGCCAGTGTACAGCTTCCGGGTCATGTGGCCAGCATGCCTAAGCTGCTTCTGGCGAACCAGAGCAGCGGACGGAAATGCCGTTTACCTTCCCGCTGGAGTGGTACCTATTTATCTACTTGCACTTTGACATGCTTTCGAACTGCTAGGTTGGAAGGAGCAGGGACCAAGCAATGGGAGCTCACTCCGTCGTGGGGATTCGAACTGCCAACCTTCTGATCGGCAAGCCCTAGGCTCTGTGGTTTAACCCACAGCGCCACCCGCGTCCCTTCTGCTTGAAGTACCAGCTGGTTATGTATACTAACAAGGTCCTCTGAGTTCTTGAGAAACGAAGTATCACGTAAAGGTCAAAGGCTTTGCTTTTTCACAGCAAAACATGACCCCACCAGCTTCTGGAGGATGAGGGCCCCAAGGTTGCAGGAATCTCCATCGTTATGCAGGACCCACCTCCTAGCCTGTAATGCTCTGTTCTAAGCCTAGAGCAAATTTATTTATTTATTTATTTATTTATTTATTTATTTATTTATTTTCTATACCACCAGGTATTGGGGTGGTTCACATAAAAATCAAATACTGTATATAAAATCAAAACAAAACCAACAACTCAACACCCCCCCCCATGAGCCAGTATTTTTTAAAAGGGAATAGGATGAAGATCAAGTCATGCAAAGGCCTAGCTGAAAAGGAACGTTTTTGCACCACGAAAGTGACGTGAAAACATCACTTTTTCAATGACACATCAGCTGTCACAATGCACTTCATGATATGCTCCACTTCTCTTACCCACTTAAGACAGTGTGCAGTAATTTGCAGAGGATATTGATCCTTTGTAAAGAGTAATGGAAAGACCACCTCAACAAACTGGCATGTGAGGAGGAGATTTGCAGTTCAATTAACATTTTCATTAAATCATTTTCAAAAGACAACTAAAAGGGCTTTTAAAGAGAAGTAGAAAAGTGAATCATAGAATTGTAGTGTTGGAAGGGACCAGGAGGATCATCTAGTCCAGCCCCCCTGCAATGCAGAAATATGCAGCTGTCCCATACGGGGATCGAACCTGCAACCTGGGCATCATCAGCACCATGCTCTAACCACCTGAGCTATCCAGCTAAAGAAAAACTTTAAGATGGGCTACCCAAAGCAGACCTTGGTCGAGGGTGGCCATGCGTCTTTCTTTCCAGAAAGCAATTCTGCATTTGAAGCACTTCCTGATTTAAGTGCAGTTTAAAGATAAAATAGTCATAAGGAGCGAGACTTGAAGCACTTGGCAGCAAACCAAGCAGGCTCACAAATCGCCTCACCACAATCTTCCACACTATGGTGAGATGTACTATATTTCTAGTTAAATTATACTAACAATTTCTAATTTTGTTTCGACACATGTATATTTGTTGTTGTTGTTTAGTCGTTTAGTCATGTCTGACTCTTCGTGACCCCATGGACCAGAGCACGCCAGGCATTCCTGTCTTCCACTGCCTCCCGCAGTTTGGTCAAACTCATGTTGGTCGTTTCGAGAACACTGTCCAACCATCTCGTCCTCTGTCATCCTCTTCTCCTAGTGCCCTCAATCTTTCCCAGCATCAGGGTATTTTCCAGGGAGTCTTTCCTTCTCATGAGGTGGCCAAAGTACTGGAGCCTCAGCTTCACGATCTGTCCTTCCAGTGAGCACTCAGGGCTGATTTCCTTCAGAATGGATAGGTTTGATCTTCTTGCAGTCCATGGAACTCTCAAGCATCTCCTCCTTCATGGATCACTGCCATGTTGTGGCGAAGGGGCTTGAATAACTCAGAGAAGCTATGAGCTATGCCGTGCAGGGCCACCCAAGACAGACAGGTCGTAGTGGAGAGTTTTGACTAAATGTGATCCACCTGGAGCAGGAACTGGCAAGCCACTCCAGTATCCCTGCCAAGAAAACTCCATGGACAAAGACATGTATATATTAGCATATGCTAAAAGGGTTTTTTTTTAGGGGGGGTGGGTAGGAGATGCATTTCCTATCTCTCTTTTTTGGTAATGCCCATCCTACACTGGATAGCTACTTTGACATAAGGCAAGATGAAATTAGGATGGGGGTCTTCCTTTCCTAAGGGATCTCTGTATCGCCAAAAGCTGCCTACTGTCATGGAAAGGGGGGAAGAAGTCTGCCAATACATTGGAGGGGGGGGGATGAGGCAGATTGGTCTTGCAATTAACTGATCGGTAACCTGACAAGTGAGAAAGGCCATCTGTTGACAAAACAAAGTGAGGAGACATATGGATACCACCATTCTTACAACACTGGCTTTGTTACTAGAAACTGCTGTATACTGAGCATCCTATTACAATAGGAACTGACCTTTTTTTTTTTTTTTAATTAAAAAAACCTTCCAAGAAATATACCACACCTCAGTGCACTTGAGATAAAAGCTACTTTAAAATAATCTGGAAAAGACTGATGCACAATGTATTATAAAATAAAAAACCTGTCAGAATAACATGCAGGTATACTCATTAGTGGGGTTTGTTTTCCACCAATATAGATCTTTACTCCAGTCAAAAGGAAATAGAAAAGTTAAACAGCAAACCCAGAAAGAAAAACAAATGGTGCTTTTTATCACAGTTCCTCTTCTGCAATAACAAGACATATTCACCAAAAAAATAAGATTGCACCACCAGAAAGAATAGAGGCTTTTGTTTTCCCCTAATACTTCTACAACCTACACTGTCCAGACAGATGGAGGGAGACGCTGAAGAAGCAAGACGCTATTCATAAAAGCAAAGAACATAACTGTTAACAGTGAGCCTTTTGTTCATTTACCATTGTAATTCAGCATTTAAGCTGAACCACAATACAATTAAATATAAACTGCATTAAAAGATTAAAAACCCATCTTGGATATCAAAAGTAAAAAGTATTATGATTTTTTATAAAGCACTTAACAAATCCACACATTCATTGTGGTTTATATCTTTTGATATTTTAGAAGTTCCACAAGAGTCTCTCTGTGTGTGTGTCTCTGTCTTTCTGTGCATATGTGTGGTCCTCTGGAATCTGTCATGTGTCAAGGATGTCAAGGTAAATGTATACTATACTGAACCCCGCTTTGAAAAAAAAAAAAGGGCTTGCACCTCCAGATTTGGGCTATTTGAACAAGTAGCCTACTTCACGGCCAGGGCATCCCTCCAAAATTTCTCCTTGAAGTAGAAAATCACACTGAAGGCAAGAACACTAGATGGTGCTATAGCTTCATATCATCAACTTGTCACCTTCTACCGCAAGGCAGAATGCAAATAGAGCAACTTCCAAATAGAGACAAAGGAAGTAGCAAACAGGTTAGGAAAAGATATAGAAAAAGGCACAGTGACAAATATTAGTGGGAGGAGAGGACAAGGTTAGGACAAGCATTTAATGCGCTCCATTCATTAGTGCTACTTAGCCATATCAAAATTATTCAGCATATCAATAGACATTCTACTTTCCCACTGAAAGTCTGATAGAAAATCCATACCTCTCTCTCACAGTGAGTGAAAACATTATGGACCAGCCAGCAGACTACTTTTTTCGATGGGGATTATGGGTTCCCAATTACTCACAAATGTGGAGTGCAGCTGAACCTAGATACTTAACTGCTTTGCAGTAAATAGTAAGTACATTAAATGAAAACTATAATGTGAAACATTTAGGAGAATATGTATTTGCAGCCTCTCAGCATGGGTTTTGTTGGCCAGTCAAGAGACATGTGGGGGCTTGAACAAAAATGAGTCTGGGAAGGAAGGAAAGAAAGAAAGAAGGAAGGGAGGGAGGGAGGGAGGGAGGGAGGGAGGGAGGAAGACTACTTACATGGAAGTCTGCTCTGCCATGTAATGGTACTCCGACATGGGGTGGGGAAATGGCTATTCAACAAGACTTCTAAGTGGAGACAGTATCTATACTGGATCTACATTTATTTCATATGTGAATTGTTGTTCAACATTGCCTTCATACATGCAAATGTCTTAGATGTTTTTACACATGAAATTCTTCTATGCATGGTTTTTACTGCATTGTAAATCACATTGAGATACATCCCGGGAATAAATAAATGAAATTAACCACAACGATAATTATTTATGTGTGCTATTTTTATAGAGAGATGTATCTACATTTGGAAATTGTGATGCAGCTCTAACGCAGCATCTCACGAGCTAAGTCCTTTCCGTATACCGGTACCTGGCTCATTCCAGGTTGCTGGGAAAAGAGAGCTTTTAGGGGATTCTTGATACTAATTACATGACAGACTGTTTCCATCACCAATGAGACAGCTTAAATGAGAGTCAAGTTGCAATTGGAGCTTAGAGAAGGTAGAAGAAGAAGAGGAGTTTGGATTTGATATCCCGCCTTTCACTCCCTTTTTAAGGAGTCTCAAAGCGGCTAACATTCTCCTTTCCCTTCCTCCCCCACAACAAACACTCTGTGAGGTGAGTGGGGCTGAGAGACTTCAAAGAAGTGTGACTGGCCCAAAGTCACCCAGCAGCTGCATGTGGAGGAGCGGAGACACGGACCCGGTTCCCCAGATTACGAGACTACCGCTCTTAACTACTACACCACACTGGCTCTCAAGGTGATGGTTCAAATAAGCTTTCCCTAAAGGAATGGGACTTGGGGAGATACCTCCAGAAGAAGCAAGTGGCATGCCAAAAAATGAGGAATTTGATCTAGGCACACTGAAGAGTAGTCACAGAGGTAGATTGCTACCCCGTGCCACAGTCTGAAGTGGTGCAATCCAGCAACAAACACAGCGGCCACCAACTTAGGGGGGGGGGGAGAGAGATTGAGAGTGTTAGAATGAGAAGCTCAGTATTTTTTGAAGAGTGCCAGGAAGCTAATCCAAAAACCAGAGAGGGAACTTTTAGTAGAAACACTGAGAAATAAGTGAAAAGAGGGAAATTCAGTAAGAGGCAGTGCAAATTCAATAGTGCAAAAATCATTGTGTATAACACTGCTTAAGTAAAAGAATTTGGTTCTTGCAGATTTTGCAGAAGGAAGAAGCAATACAGATATGACAGTCACCTGGACGTGGGGAAAGAATGAAAATCCCAAGAGAAACTGCAAACTGAGAAACAAAGAAATTGCTTAAAGAATGGTGGTGTTGGACAGAGCGCTCAGGAGATTATTTATCAAACCAATATAAATGTTAGCCCTAAGGAGGTCAGATTTCAGTTATTTAACAGCACATTTATAATTTGGCTAAAAAGTTTCATGAAAACCTTGTGCTGAAGACCATCCCAAAAGATAGCCCAATGTAGGCTTACTGTGTCTCCCCTATTTTGTACAATCTGTACAATCCTCCATTCAAGGATTCCCTGCAGGATGTTATGAAAGAAGGAAGTGTATAAAATAACACTCTTTTTAGCTTATTAGATGATGAATCAAGAAACCTGCATTTCTGTTTTATGGCACATTATCAAGAGATAATCTGTGATCAGATGAGCTGCTCTGACACACACACAGAAGGAGGATATTAAGTTAAATTCTTCCTGATCTCGGAATACTTAGAAAGAGGAGTCATAAGCACGATTTTGTTGCAACATGCCCAGAGCACATGTTTCCTGTAAGAAATTCAGTTTCTTGATGCTGTTTACCTGCAATCTTTTTAAAGCAAAACAGAAATGCCTGAATCATCACAGGGAGGTTTGGGGTGCACATAGCCCTAAATCCCTGTGCTTGAACTGAATCCCAATGAGATCCAGTCAGGACCTGCAAAAAATACAGAATAGCCAAGTCAACAGCCAACTGGTCAACAGCCTACCAGTAATGGTGCCAGCATCTCTGTACTCCCTGTAGTCTGATGGGTCATTTTCCACGGCTTCGCTTACATAGTGCTCTTCATGACAGGCTAGGACTGCATGGTCGGTTGTCTCAGGAAAGGGCACAGTGGCAGCCAAAGTGCAGTCGTTCAAAGCTGTGGCGTCCAGCTTGGCAGGTTTTACAGGGAAGTGCCAACTGCCATCAGGGGGGCCAGCGCTGGAGACTGGGTCTGGCAGAGGTAGAAAATGCAACCTTCCTTCTTTGCAGTAGTTGGCTTCCTTGGGAGGTCTGTAAAACATACACCAGATATAGAGAGAATGTGAGCAAGGTTTAATTCAGGCAATCAAAATCAAAGAGTTAATCAAAACAGAACTCTTAAGCTGTTTGCTCTTTTTTAGCAATTCTAAAGTACATGGCAGCTGTCAGCGTATAAACGGTCTCTATTTTATTCTTAAATAGATGCATTTGAAGGTTAGAGCCTGGGGATAAAGTCAGAGGTTGAGGAAGTCCCCAATTTCCAGTTTCAAATATAAACAAACAGAAGAACCCATAAGGGTGCCCAAGATTGATGAATATGATGCAATAGAATCTTATCACTTGCCACATCAATGGGAGCCCAGGCTCAGCTGCCATAATCAGTACCACATGTTGTCCAAGATTTTATTTATTCACACATGAAAAAGGCCGGAACTGCCACCAATGAAAATGAAGATTAAAGCATGGCAATGGCTGGCAGAATTAAACCAATTATGGTGTTCCCAAGCACAATCACTACATCAATTCCTGCCCTAGAGACATACCCATTTTCAAAAGTGACTATGGCAGTCAGTCAAAGTCAAATTTTCTCCCCCAGTTCAGCTATATATCAGGCACTCCATTTACTGCTGGGTACTTCTTGCATGGCAAGAAGAAGCCAAAGACCTACAGCATACACTGAGGTCCCTTAAAGCAAGCTGACTTTTATTGTGAGCAACAACCCACATGCTCAAAAATATCTCTCTGCCAGGTCATATCCTTAAATACACTGAAAGCATCGAAGGGCATGTCTAAATGACTCCAACTCATATCAGTCTTTCAATAACCACAGTCCAGACATTCTTCAGCCCACAGTGGCTCCCAAAAGTCCGTACCTCTGCGGTATACCAAGTTCTCATTATGAGAATTTTTTTTAGAGATAAGGCACCCTCATCCTCATCGTGGAATACTTCCTTAACTCCCATGTATTTTTCTGTATGGAATCAGAAGCAAATGTTGTATGGATCTTTAACACTATGGAATTCCAGCTTTGCTCCATTATACAAAGTCATTGGAAAATGAGTCTAGTCCTCACCAAACACATGCTAGAAATCCTTTGACCAGGTTAATTTGACTTCCTGATTGGTCCTGATCCACCACTTCAAAGCACAACTTCTATAAGTAACCAACACAAAAGAAGGGACATTTAGTCCTTCTATGTGAGGAATAGGCACACTTTAGGCCTGTTGGGTCTCCCCTGTTTTTTGTTGTTTTTTTACTAGAACCCAAAACCTACCAAAAAGAGTCAGGTGCAGAAAATATGTAGTAAGGGTTTTTTTGACCCATGTAGCAAGAATTAAAGGGCGTGGCACCTCTGAGCATATTCTGAGCCTAATAACTTGTTTTCTCTTCACAAACACACAGCCCTTTCACACCAAAAGTCTGCAACTAGTTAGCTTTCTTCATTTCAACAGCTTCATTTAGCTGCGAAAACTTGCTTTGTTGTTAAAGCTATTTAGGAGTTAGAAACCTTTGATGATCTACTGCAAATCGTCCAGAAATCTACTAGATTTCAAACCTACCTTCTAGCCACTCCTGTTCTGCAGAGTACGGTTAGCCCTTGTGTAGGGCACACTTTGATGAAGCCTGTGACTTGGATTCTTTAAGCTGGGGACATGCGTCAGCCAAGCAACATGGGTACTGCAGTGGTCACATTCCTTTCTGCCTTGGGAGGGCAAAGCAAAAATCCCTAAGCCTAAAGCATTGGGAGGAGCCCATGCTTTGAATTTTCCCCATGCCAATACAGTTTTTAAAGCGCCATCACTGACTCAACAGCAGCATTGACTCTTCATGTTAAGAATGGGAAACAGTGGTACAACTGTTGCTCTCCCATTATTGGTTACCTAGCCTTAATCCTCTGCCCCAAGTGAAACCAAGCCTAAGCAAATACAGCTGATTTTGCTAATATTTATCCACTGTAAACTGCTGTTCCCCTTCCTCTGTCACAACTTAGGCAACCACTGCACAAGCAAGGACATAACATCTGCACAGCCAGAGGCAATTTTGAAGGCCTGTATCACAGCCAGTCCTGGTGCAATGAGCAAGCATCTTCTCATTGCTTCATGTCTATTCAGAAATAAGTCTTACTGCATTCACCCCAAGGTAAATGGCGTTAGCAATGAGAGGCATTCTGCCTCCTCTTTTTGTGCTTTGGAAATGGGCTGCAAAGTGTATTGTCTTGCACAGGTGCAGCATGTATAATCTGAGCGCGAGGTATCATGATCCGTTGACATTTGCTGCCTGAGTGTGTCTGTATGTGTGCACATGTGCGTAACTGATTGAATGCAACCATCAACAAGGCATGTGCCCCTAGGTGAAAATTTTTGCTGCCTGCTCAGTGAGCTTTCCAGGTATGTTCCGGTGCCGGTGCTCACTCCTTCTGGAGTTCATCCAAATGGGAATCTGGAGTTAAAGAACCTCGAACAATTTGCTTACAAAGACTCATTCGCTGAACTAGAAAGTTGTTCTCTCCTTCATCCCTCCCACAGACACTACCGAGAGACAAGCTAGTTGTGAAAGTATTGGCTTTAGGGACTTGATGCTTAACATGATTATCTTAAACATTTCTTTTTATTGTGTATGTTTTCTTTCATAAGCAGCTGAACTTCAAAAGTAAAGAGATCAGATTTAAAAAAAAAAATCACCTCTAAAGCTATAGAGAAACCAGATGTGGCACTGGAGAGCTTACATAGCTGTTTTGTTTTGTTTTAATTACTGCATAAAACTCATCACTTGTGAGTTCAGGGAGAGGAGGGCAGCAGTGCAGACTTTGTACATCTGCCACTACTCATAACTTGATAGAAGTGCCATGGGTGCCATGACTGCAGCAAAAGAAAAAGAGGTGAGATCCATTATAAAATAAACCCTGGAGGTATAGAATAACTTACTAAATCTCAGCTGAATCATTTATGTCCATTACAAATTTGTCTGGCAAAACCATACATTTAAAACATAGCTCTGCTCACACTTTTTCTCTCTTTAGTCACAATCCCTGCCAGGCAACAAGACAATTGTGGTCTAAAGAACAAATCGCTTATTTAAAATGTCAACATTCTAGACAATAATATCTTACTGCATCCCTTCTGAACCGTCATTTTTAAGGTTATCTTTCTTGAATGGTAGGAAGCCACCGTTTGAAATTCTCATGTTCTTAGATTCCATATCTTTGTTTAAATTTCTTTCCTGTCCCACCCATAGGCAGGGGTATATCTTTTATTTGCCCAATTACTATAGTAACTCAGCCAGTCCTTCAACTCAAAATACATACATGAACAATAGAGGGCCTTGTGGCTGTCAGATATATTGTAGCACACAAAGTAGGTGTGTACACACACACAGCAAGAGAGAACATTTTTACAAGAGACCCAGCAATGCAAGACAGAGAGGTGTGCCACATTACTATGTACAGCAAAAACAAAAATGAGATTCAGTCAAGAGTGTATATGCATCTAATGACCAAGACAACATATTATACTGTTACATATGGCTCAATATTTTATTGTCATTTGATTAAGAAAATTAATTTTTAAATTGGATTTAAAGGGATATGGTGCTACCCATTTCTAACTAGTTATGAGTTGGCAAGCTAAGAGGAATTCTGTACGTAGACATCTGTGGGAGGACAATTATCTTATCCTCTGGCTGTTACTCACCAGCAACAACCCAGGACTTTGCTTCTGCCACAAACCCTGGTGTCAACTCTGTCCTCATCTCTAATCAAGGGAAACTATCATTAACAACGTTTGCCATGCTATCAGGAGCTCAATAACTTGTACATCTTCCAAAACACCATATGCTGCCATATGCCAGCAGTGCCCTTCCGCCATATATATAGCCCAAATCAGACAGACCCTCTTTAGATGTTTATGTTCCCTATATCCGTGCCTGCTTCCTATTTTGCCACCAGTTGGGAGTCGGTCACACACATTCTTGATTGAATCTTTTACTCTTTTGAGCTCTGCCCTGTAATCTTTGGTATTATTCAGCCTTAAACATCCCTACACCTCCTTCTCTCTATTTCCACATATTTTATCTCATTATCTAGCCATATCTATCTATAAAACAGTCTTGAGAAACACAATTAACAGCCATAAGCTTACTGTTGTTTTTTTTTAATGTCTAATGTTTTACGTGCTGTAAGCCGCCCAGAGTGGCTGGGGAAACCCAGCCAGTTGTTGTTGTTACTTCATCACATCACCTTTTTTCTATGACCCGGTTCACATGTAATACTAAGCCAAATCATGTCTACCTAGGTGTGAACATGCAGGCATGCAGATACTCACAACAACAATAACAAATCATAGCAGCTTCATTCCTCCCCCTGTCTTGCTGTTGCTGTGCTATTTGGAGTTAAACTATGGTTTGACTTAGTGTTACATCTTAGTGTTTTGCTCCAGAGAAACCATGAGCTGCAGCCAAAGCTTGTTCTTAGCTTACCACCAGTCATTTTCTGGGAGCGAGGCAAAGCAGAGCCCAGGTTTGCATGCAAGGCTTAGCTCTGGATAGCATAGAAGCAGGAAGTGATGCAGCTACAATTTTTGCTCCAAGTACACATTCGTTCCATTAGCCATGGTTGGTTTAGCATTGTATGTGAACTGGGCCTCTATCTCTCATATACAACCATGTTGCAAATGCAAACCTTTTTTAAAAAAGAACCATCAAAGAAAGGTGTTCATAGGATTTGTATAGATGGCTATTTAACAGCCGTTCTAATATTGCTTACAAACCACAGCTGCAAGCTAAGTCTCTGGGGGTGGTTTGATATCACTCCACCAAAGCACTCAGCAGCATTTCCATGACAAGCTCAGATGGAAAAAGAACCATCACCAGAACAGTTTGCATATATTAGAAAGGTCTGTGATATTCACTCCTGTAACTCCAAGCTGTTACCATATGCATAGAAGCACTAAAAGGCCGCTTAGGAAGGTTTAGGCAACTAGTCTTGCTAACCAAAATTGCTACCTAGATTATTCCCTGACCACTAGCTGCCTGGTCATGAACATGGTCTTTCAGTAACAACTGTGATTATATTTAAGTGTGTGTGTATGTGTGTGTGTGTGTGCACGTGCAGAGACCCTACAAGATAAATTGTAGAGCTGAGCTAAAAACGAAGTGTTTGATTAATCCTTGCATGGAGCAGCAATTTAAGTTTAAGTGCAAATACAAATGTAGCATAGACCATTCCTTAACCATACCAAATTTCTTTCCTCAAGGAGGTCAGAGATGCATACATGGTCTCTTCTGCCTACTTTAGTTTCATATAAACCCTTCCAAGTTTTATTAGGTTGAGAGATCATGACTGGCTCAAGACCTCTCAGCAAGTTGCACATCCATCAGGGGTTTGATCCTAGGTCTCTACATTTTAAGATGAAGGAATGGGAGTAGGTCACAGATTGCATGCTCCCAATCCATCCTCTTGTTTTTCAAATTCTCCTTGAACTTAACTATGGTTTGCTGCTATTGTTACACCAACTTGTTTTGAAGCTATTTACAATTCCTGATTATGCATTAACCATGGTGAAAAAGTGAACAGAACCATGAACCATATTTCAGAGTTGGAAGAATTCATGCTTAAGTAGGAAGGCAGAGTGTTCCTAAATTCTAAAAAATGCAGCTGCCCTAAGAGGCAGCATGTTCACATCCAGCTGAAAGATCAAAGTCCAGGAAGAGCGACTAGAATTATATTCAGACCACCTCTGGATATGAAATTGGACTCAAGAGTTTCCTTTGCAAATAAAACAAGCTCAGTTTTCTGATTGGTGATGCCTTTGTGAAGGAAGTTCAGTTTAGGACACAAAGAGGGACAAGGAAAACAAATGATTAACAAAATCTGGAAACAGCTGTACCACTGAGAGTACGGAGAAAGTTGTGTGCCTAATGGATGTGCATACACAAGTGAACAAAAACAAGTTGACTTAAAAACAAATTAAATGAACAGCACTGTGTGAGAAACAGTGGAGGTTCTTTTCTTAGCCACCTACAGAGGAACTTGATGACACTTCTTAACTATAGAAATGTTGTCTGAAATGTAATCACATGATCGGAGCAGCTGAGTAAAGTTACACAATTTTACATAAAAGATAGCACAGGTGAAAGTGAAACCATTCAACCACAAAGGTTAGTGAAATTATCTGGGTGTGGTGAAATATAGGTAACAGTAAAAGTAATAAAGAATTTATTGAAGGGATTACAAGAATGCTTCCTTCCTTCTTGAAACCTAGAGATGTTATTTCGGAATCTGTTCCATTATTTCTTTCATACAGTGGTACCTCGCAAGACGAATGCCTCGGAAGACGAAAAACTCGCAAGACGAAAGAGTTTTTCGTTTTCTGAGTTGCTTCGCAAGATGGATTTCCCTATGGGCTTGCTTCGCAAGACGAAACGTCTTGCGCCTTTTTTTTTTTTAACCGCCAATGCATTCCTATGGGAAACCGTCAATACGCAGTGGTGCTTCGCAAGACGAAAAAACTTGCAGAACAAAAAAACTCGCAGAACGAATTAATTTCGTCTTGCGAGGCACCACTGTATTTTCATAGTGACTCGTGGAAAAGGATGATTGTTGGTAAAATCTGAGGAAGAAAGCAAATCGGCAGGGCTCATGGAGAGAATGAAAGTGGTTATGCAGGATGGCTCATAGAGTAATAAAATGGGGTGAAATTGAATGGTACAGAGCCATACATTTGAGAGCTATAAAAGTCATCTGCCGTGACAGATGCAGAATCAAATTCAAGCAGCTTTAGTCTTTCGAGGTGCTTAAAAACAACAGCACAACTCAAAGTGTTGGTGCTGACCTTTAAAGCCCTAAACGGCCTCGGCCCTGTATACCTGATGGAGCGTCTCCACCCCCATCGTTCTGCCCGGGCACTGAGGTCCAGCGCTGAGGGCCTTCTGGCAATTCCCTCCCTGCAAGAAGTGAAGCTATGGGGAACCAGGCAGAGGGCCTTCTCAGTAGTGGCACCCACTCTGTGGAACACCCTCTCATCAGATATCAATGAGATGAATAACAATGTAACCTTTAGAAGACATCTGAACGCAGCCTTGTGTAGTGAAACTTTTTAATGTTTTATTATGTTTTTATATATGTTGGCAACCACCCAGAGTGACTGGGGCAACCCAGTCAGAGATCATGATGATTATATAGTTTTTCAGCACTAGATGAAATACAGTTTAGGGCAATATGGTGCTGTATTGCGTGGAGACCATCTTAGAATCTGTAATATTTACTCATGAAGCATGGTGTTTGAGAGGCATCACTGACCCCACTGGATATGGGTGCAAGGATAGAGAATGGATTTCCTTTACTTGAAACCTGACATTTTGAATTCAAAAAATGAACTAGGAAATTGCATTTTTAAAAAATCTATCATAGAACGTGGGATCATCCAAGCTATAAACAGAAGTGGTTTAAGAGTAACTGGGTTATATCTGGAAGATTTGAGGAGAATCTCAGCTTCAAAGAGCAATATAATTGTAATACTGCTAGCAACATTAATTACTTTAAATGCTGTGCCTTCTTTTTTAAAAAAGTTAATTAAGCAGGTGACTCTCACAATGTGTGCAGAACATTGATGTAATGGACTGAAATCAATCCTGACCCTTCTTTCCTCCCAGAAGAAATCAATTACATGCTGGCAAACTCTGCCCCTCTGGTTTAAACTTCCAATGGCTCTACCTCTAGTAAATTAATTACTCTAATTACAAGTTCATTTTGGGTACACAGGATGTGAAAGACAGACAGTCCACAATTTTGTGTTGGAATATTTAAAGCAATAGGCAGCCTTTACTATGAAAAGTAATTTCAGGTCAAAATTGCAATGTTCTATATATTTCTCACAATTAGAAGCCCAAATATCCACACCACCACCCCAATTATGGAGAGGATGCAAGAGTTGAGTGCATATTAAAATAGAAGTGGCTGGCAACAAATTTTCGAATTGTTCTAACTTTCCCGCACTGCAACAATATGAAGCTAAGGAAGAATTTGAATGTTTAAATAACAAAGCCATTTGCAATGTACAGATGGTATTTAACACCAACTAAATTAGCCAAAATGTATCAAATGAGAAATAAGAATTGTTGGAAATATAATGTTAAAGAAGGAGATTTTTACCATAAGTGGTGGACTTGCAATAAAGTCAAAATATTCTGGGGAAATATATCTAATGAGTTTTAAAAAATGTTCAGATATACTTTCCCTAAAAAACCGGAGGCATTCTTGTTGGGGATGACCGGAGTGGAAATATTAAAAGCTGACCAGAAACTGTTTATGTATGCCACTACGGAAGCCAGAACCTTATTAGTCCCAAAGTGGAAACAGCAAAAATTACAGACAGTAGAGGAATGGCAGACGAAGATGATGGGACTACGCAGAATTGACAAAGCTGACGGGGAAAATCCAAAACCAGAGTGACCAAGCGTTCCAGGGAGAATGGAGTAAGTTTACTGAATATACAGACAATTATTATTAACATATAATGACACTAGCTGGACTGTGGTAAAGTTTGCAACATTTAAAAGAAGAAACTTTCTACTTGTGCTTTAAGTTTTAAATAACTTAAGTTAAATGTACAAGTTAGATGGTAGAAATGTGTGGTTTTAAGATGTGTTCTATCAAAACCAGATGACGGAACGGAGGGAAGTCAAAAGCTTGGTAGAGCTAAAAATTTGTAAAAGGTGATACGGTGTTATAATATTGTTAAGAATGGAAAATTAATAAAAACTATTATAAAATAAATAAATAAATAACAAAGCCATTTGCAGTACCATAGAATTCTAGAGCTAGAATGAAACCCAAGGGACATCTAACCCAATCCCCTGTTTTGCAAGAATCTCAACTAAAGCATCCATGGTAGATAGGATAGCCATGCAATCTTGGCTTAAAAACCTCAAATGAATGAGAGTCCACAACCTCCTGACAGAGTCTGTTCTACCGTTGAAATGCTCTGTCTCTGTCAGAAAGGTTTTCCTGATGTTTAGTAGGAATCTCCTTCTTGTAACTTGAAGCCATTAGTTCTAGCCCTACACTCCAAAGTAGGAGAAAACAAGCTTGCTCCATCTTTCATATGACAGCCCTTCGGATATTTGAAGATGACTATCCTAGCTCCTCTCAGTCTCATCTTTTCCAGGCTAAACATACCCAGCTCCTTCAACCGTTCCTCATAAGGCTTGGTTTCCCTTCTCTGCACACATTCCAGCTTGTCAATATCCTTCTTAAACTGTGTTCTCCATAACTGGACACAGTATTCCAGGTATAGTCTGACCAAGGCAGAATAGAGTACCCTATTACTTCCCTTGGTCTGCACACTATACTTCTGTCAATGCAGCCTAGAACAGCATTAACTTTTTTGCTGCTGCATCACTGTTGACTTACGTTAAGCTTACTAAGCTTACTAAGACCCCTAGATCCTTTTCACATGTAGTACTGGTAAGCCACCTGTCCCCCATCTTATATTTGTGCAGCTGGCTCTTCTTGCCTAAGTACACAGAAAAATCATACTTGTACCCTAACTTCTGCAATTTATTTTCAAGTCTGATGTCTTCCACTTCCTTTGCTCCATTGCAGTTTCCTATTTGCTTCAAACAGCCACACAATTGTTTCTTTCCCTGATCTGGTGCCCTTCAGGCTACAACCGCCATTAGTCGCAGATATCACAGCCAACGGTCATGATGGGAGCATCATCCGGACAGCACCAGGCTGAAGAAGGCTGCCTGAGGGCCCAGGAACCTTCAGTAATAGGGTTTGATACAGCACAGGAAGACAAAAATCCAAAACTCCCTGTGCGTAAGAGGTGCCAAGCCTTCCAAATAGTTTGGCAAGCACCTTCTGTGTACTATCCAAATATATAAAGATGATAGATTCCCAAAAACAACTGGTGTGGTCAAGCTAGTGTCACGAAGCAGCTGAGCGGAGAATCTAGAATTGTGGAACTCAAATCTTGAGTCAGTCTTGCTGCAACATGCGCTCAACCTCAGTATTATGGGGATACCATAGGAACCAACTCCCAGCCCAAGGTCCCTTTGCCACCTCTCCTCTCCCCAAATAAAATATACCGTATGAGGGGGCCAAGCACCTCCAAAGTTGATGGGCAGTGCCACTCAAATGCTGTGTGTGTGTGCCATGTCTTGCAATTGATTATGTGGGGCTCCCAATATTTTATTCAAGTTGGCACTTCTAATACTAATCTACTACACTGTGGGCTAATTCAAATAATTTTATCTGTCTTATGTGAATTCAACCTGTGGCTATTTTAGGGCTTAAAAACACAATGTATATTATTTTTGATCTACCTAGCAGTCGTATATACATGCAAGGCATTACTGAACTAAATGCAAAGTGATTCTTAAAGTGAGAGATTCAATCTTTAAATTAAACACATGCTATTAAAATGTCATTCTGCTTCCCCTTCCCATGTTTCCTCATAAATCACCTGGGCATTGAGGTCAAGCCATTTTTAAAAAAGAGAATTGTGTGGTACTGTTTTGTTATCGGTGTTCAATCCACAGTTTGCAGTCACCAAGATTCTGCCTTCCCTGCCAGGCTGGAGCTGGTGGGGCAGGCAGATGGAGCACATTAGTAATGCAGAGCCAAAGTAAAAGAAACCCCAAAGCATCTCAGACAGGAGCAGTTCTAACTCCATAAACTTGTCCCACATCTCTGACTTGGAGCTTTGACCTTGTGCTTTCAAGGCACTCCAAGCACCTTGGAAGCATCCAGTCAAGTTGGCAGGCTTTGGTTCCCCTCTTGAGTGCCAATATTCGGAGTTCCAAAAGTCCAGGCCTTGTCAGAGGACAGCAGAACATTAATCATAGTGAGCATGAGCAAGAACAACATTGTGAGCCCCTTTTGATACAAAGTCCCATGTTGCTGACCACTGTTCAAAATTAGCCAGGCGCCAGGCGCATTTTGCACCTAGCATTTTGCACTAGTGACCAGGTGAAGATGCCTGGGTGCGTGGATAGCACCTGACATCTCCACCATCTGGAGATCCATGCCTGGGGCTCACTGGATCTTGACTGTTTTCACACACTAATGCCCCATCCTGTAGAATTCTATCAGTTATATTTTATCTGTGTGATTGGAATGAATTTCAGGAACCAAAATGGTTTTTTCTGTGCAGCCTGAGCAGGAGCAGTCACCATTTAGAAAAGAGGTCAGAAAAGGTCAATATATATGTGGGCTGTCCCTGGATCAAGTGACTTTTCTTCTTTAAGTTCTCAAAGCTCTTAACCAGGGGTCAGCAAACTTTTTCAGCAGGGGGCCGGTCCACTGTCCCTCAGACTTTGTGAGGGGCTGGACTGTATTTTGAAAAAAAATATATGAATGAATTCCTATGCCCCACAAATCACCCAGAGATGCATTTTAAATAAATGGACACATTCTACTCATGTAAAAACACACCGATTCCCAGACCGTCTGTGAGCCGGATTTAGAAGGTGATTGGGCCGGATCCAGTCCCTGGGCCTTAGTTTGCCTACCCATGCTCTTAACCTAGCTCAAGGTTGTCATCTGAACTAGCCAGATGTTTAATGGATAATCAATCACAGACAGTCCATCATTTGAAAAATAAGACTTTAGAGCTGTCTTACCCCAAAATGGCAACTAGACATTCCATTTTGGCATGTGTAACCTTGGTTTAAGGAGCCATTTGGTGCTTAGTTTATATACCTGAGTTTCTAACACTGTTGCTGACATTATGACTGTTAACTTGAACACGAATGAACTTTGAAGACATCTGGCATGCAACTGATATCTGAAATAGTCCCCGGTTTTGCAACTAATCAATGCACTTAAGGGCAAGAACTGTCTGCCAGATGTGCATACTGGATTCAAATAGCAGTGACCTTAAACACAAGACTATAAGTGGTGACCTTGATGCAGTCCTAGCCCATCTGCCAAGTCCTTGAGTCATGTTTTGCAGAAGGTTAGTAAAATATGCCAACAGATGACAAGCAACTTTTCACGTGTGTGTATGCTTGGGCGTAGGGTGTGAGGCTCAAAGACAGGACAGAGCATGATACCATGCGTGAACACACCATTATATTTCCTTCTCCGAAAGATAAAATCTTCTGCATGACCTTCACTGGAGAAACAAAAACAACGAGAATATTCTCAATGGCTTTTTATGGAATATAGCACTGTCCCAGTCATTGTAGCTCCTCAGAGCAAATGCTAAGCAATGCTATAAATAGCTCTTCCCTCGTGCGAGGCTCATATTCTATTAAGCAGGCACTGTCAGCTACTTCCGTCTTTGGCTCTGTAGAAATTACTCCCCGTTTCAAAACCCCGGACACCTTCAAAACAACTGGAAAACCTAAAACCATTAAAGTGATTTCCAGCCAGGTTTGTGGCCTATTCTGTTCAGTTAAAAGCACATCAGCTCCATTCAGCGAGCCACAGACATGAAAAGCAATATATCCCCTTTACATAGCAGAAAAGTGTGGTACAAGCAGTAGCTGCGACGAGTGGGACAAAATTAAGCATTTTGATGTGGTGATGGGTATAAGATAACTGCAGCAGTGTTCAAGTCAAAGGGTTATCAAACATGGTTCAAGGAACTGGAAATATCAAGATCTTATTTATTTTTATTTTTGACAGAAATATTTATACACTATTATTCATAAAAAATCAGCAGTCTGCAACAATTCTACATAAAATAAAAACATAAACCCCCTCTCTCCCTCTATATATATCATGATATACCTATCATTGAAAGATGTATTCTTAACTGCCTGCATAAGCATGACAGAATTTTTTTCAGCAAGTATTTAGAAGCCGAAACACAAGGCGCCTGCTGAATCTCTGCTGGCAGACTTATTCCAGAAGACTGGGCCGAAGACACGAAAGGCTTGGTTTCTTGTTGCTGTCAAATGAGCCTTGCCAACTAGGGGAATGGCCAACAAGGCTCCTGCAGATAGAATCATAGAATCTTAGGGTCATCTAGTCCAACCTCCTGCAATGAGATGATCTCAGTGACTTAGCTGGGACAAATCAGGGTTCAGTCAGTCGCTAAGGTACCCTGGGCCTAAGATGTTCAGGGCTTTGTATATTAATACAAGGACCTTGAAGATGGCTCAGTAGTAGATGGGCAGCCAGTGCAGATGTTTTAAAAATGGTGTTGCATCACTCTGGCCGCCGCATTCTTCACCAGTCATAGCTTTCAAACCAGGCCCAAGGGCAGCCCCACACAGAGTGCACTGCAGTAATCCAGCCTCAAGGTTACCAACCTATGGACCACAGTGGTCAGGCTGAATCTTTACTGAATAAAATACACTCTACATATGCATTTCACTAATGCTGCATTATGGTTGTGGATGTCAGAAATATTCTGCAAGCATACAGATGGAAGGGGAAAACGAAAGCCACGTGGAGAACACAATGAATGAGAGAGAAGGAAACTGGGTGGCATGTGACCAGGGTCAGGGAAGGTAGAATCACAGGACTTCACTCCTGGCACATCAGAACAACACTGGAGCAAGTAGCGCTGTGGTCTAAACCGCTGAGCCTCTTGGGCTTGCCGAATGGAAGGTCGGCGGTTTGAATCCCCGCGACAGGGTGAGCTCCTGTTGCTCTGTCCCAACTCCTGCCAACCTAGCAGTTCGAAAGCACACCAGCGCAAGTAGATAAATAAGTACCGCTCCAGCAGGAAAGTAAACAGTGTTTCCGTGCGCTCTGGTTTCCGTCCAGAAGTGGTTTAGTCCTGCTGGCCGCATGACCCGGAAAGCTGTCTGTTGAGAAATACCAGCTCCCTTGTCCTGAAAGCGAGAGGAGCACCACAACCCCATAGTTGCCTTTGACTGGACTTAACCGTCCAGGGGTCCTTTACCTTTTTACCTTTTATCACTCCTGGCACATCATAACAACACCAAACTTCAATTTGTACACCTTCTGGGTGGCTTTATTTGTGACTATAAAACAATCAGATGGCTACAGCAGCTGGAATCTTATCTACTGATAAAGTTAAGTGTAAATGAAAGTGGGATGCAGCTTTGGATTGAGAGCAGCTGAATGCCAGTATGAAAGCTCTTTTAATTTTAAAAATGCCGCTGCCAAGTATTGTGCTTATGTTATTTTACTGAAGCGACCGTTTGCAGAGCACCAGAGAGATTTGTTTTCACCCACATTTCTCGAGTTGGAATAACAGCGTACACAGTATGTAGGCTTTGGTTCTTAGAAGTGTGTCATACCATGACTAATCAACCAGATGGATAAAATATCCTGGGCACAGATGTGCTCTAGGCTTTTATGTCATGAAGAGATCATGCACCATTGTGTACGTGTCACTGGACACTTAAAGTTGAAATGATGGGCGCTTTCAAGGAAAAGCAGCGCTGTATTAATGAATTCCTACAGAAGGTCAAGTGGTCCAATTTAGAGATGGTGCCTTCAGATTGTTAGTCCTGCTTTTTTAATATATATTTTTTAAAACACCAGCTGTCAAATCCTGGCTTACCTTTACATCCATTCCAGGTCAGAATGAACTGTGTATCTCTCTCTCTCTCTCTCTCTCTCTCTCTCTCTCACACACACACACACACACACACGTTCTTGATACAGGAATTTGTACAGTAGGGAAAGGGACACTTTTATTTAAAAATAATAATATCCAGCATGTTGTTGTTGTTGTTAGAGAGAAGGTAATGGGTAGTTGGGTAACTGACTGAAAGTAGCTCAACTGCTCAGTGCAGTAAAAAAGAGAAGGGGAAAAACCACTACGTACCGGTAGTTTCCTATGAATGTGTGGGGTACAAATTGGGTGTCATATTGAATCATGTTCAGTGGCACCCAGCGGTTTGATTCAGAAGTTAGACCTCTACAGATCATGGTTTGTCTTTCAAACATGCAGCCAAACCATTGCTTGGGCAGCTTCCCTCTTCCCTGACCTCTCTCAAGATGTCCCAAATGCTACCCCAAACAGTGACCCTGCCAGAGTAGAAATGGTTTCCTGGTTCAGATGTAATGCCAAACCCCACTTTAACTTGTGGCTTGGTGCTTGGTGCTAAATCTGAATGCAGTAGTAATTGCTAAATGCTAACTTGAACAGGGTCAGCCCAATACGCTTTAATACTTGAGGTAATAGAAAAAAATGGTGCCTCGCCCCTGTTGCTGCCAATGTCTGAGGCACATCAAAGGCAGTTGGGGGTGGAAGAGGCCAAAGAGGAGCAGGTGGTGGCTCCACCCTTCCCAGGCGGCACATGGGCAAGAAGCACATGTGGTGCGCTCCTGGGGCCCCAGATCTGTCACCCTTCCCAGCTGTCCTCAGCCTGCTGCCCGAGGCGACTGCCTCACTGTGCCTAATGGGTGGGCTGGCCTGAACTTGAACCACCACCACAAATTGTTCCTATTTAATTTTAGCCCTACACAACAAAAGCACTCCTGCACTTTTAGAAAACAATACAAGATAGAACCGTATGCCCTACTATATGCTATTCAGAATCTTGCCCTACAATTATCCTGAACCCATTACATTAGAGTAAATATGAGAAATAGAACTAATAATGGGAGATTAACTTCAGTTTTGTGCAATAAAATGTTTACGGGCACTGAGAATATGAGGTTGTGCTTTATGGCCAGGTCAGCTTACAATCATTGATACCCTGACCTGCCAGGAGGCTTCTGGGCTAATGCAGAAACCCCAAAACATGGGCAGAAGTCTCCGCCCTATATTATATGCAGCCTTAATTTAGTGGTCCTGTTACATGTGCTGACAATGTGATCAACAAGCAATTGTAGTAAAAAGTAATCCCAAGCACAACCAGCTAGGGTTTTACACTCATTTCACACTCATTCTCGGCACTAGTCTCTAATAGAAGCTCTAAGCACACACTTACAGGGGCAAGAAAGTATTTGATTTTGGAAGTATGATGGGAGATTACATTACAGTTAAATTAGGCTGCCAAGAAAACTGAGTGGATTGCGGGGGGATATATGTTCTGAATGGCATTGGCCAGGGTTATTTCTTCTCTTTCCCTCCCCTTTCCAGGTACTGCACATCTGATTGAGGGTTTAGCTTTACCACTTTTAGTCTCTCTCTCTCCCTCTCTCTCTTTAAGTGCTCATTATTGATTTTAGTCTCTGCCCCTCCTTTCAATCCATTATTTTCATAGTCCCATCAAACCTTTCAAAAATAACTTCCTAGTAAAGCATGTGCATACACACTGAATCTCAAAAGGGAAGAATTTCAATTGCACAGCAACCTTCAATTAATAAGAGTTCCACAGGCCATAAGCTTTCTGCCCAACCTGCATCCTTCAGACGGGCAGAAGTACTCTTAAGATGCCAGAGTCCTCTATTTGATGGGTTGTCCAGTTTGAAAGGTAAGAGAACCATAAGAAGGGAAAGCAGGAGGGGTCTTGTAGTCACCCAACAACAGTGAACACCTGAGCAGCAGATTGAGCAGGCAGAAGGTGGCAACAGGAGAACAGGGTTTTTTGTGGAATGCTCTCCCCAGAGAGGAATGCCTGGCATCATCATTGTATCTGTTTAACTGACAGGCAAAACATTGCTCTTTACCAAGACTTCAGCCATTAAATAATCTGTGGCCTGTTAAAGCTGTGGGTGGGTGGAGACGGCTATTAGGATTATTTTATTATTATGCTATCTATTACTAAACTCCAGCGGGTACAGAATGCTGCAGCGAGGCTCCTCACGGGGTCTCTGCCATGGGAGCATATTCACCCAGTGCTTTTCAAGCTGCACTGGCTCCCGGTGGAGTACAGGGTCAGATTTAAGGTGCTGCTTTTGACCTTTAAAGCCCTTCATGGCCTAGGACCCTCGTACCTACGGGACCGCCTCTCCTGGTATGCCCCACGGAGAGCCTCAAGGTCCATAAATAACAACACCCTAGTGGTCCCAGGCCCTAAGGAAGTTAGATTGGCTTCAACCAGAGCCAGGGCCTTTTCAGCTCTGGCTCCGGCCTGGTGGAACGCTCTGCCTCATGAGACCAGGGCCCTGCAGGATCTGATTTCTTTCCGCAGGGCCTGTCAGACAGAGTTGTTCTGCCTGGCCTTTGGCTTGGAGCCAATTTGATTCCCTCCCTCCCTCTCTTTCTTTTTTCTTTCCCTTCTCCTCCTGCGATGAGGCTACATTTTAATATTTTAATGTTCCATTATTTTAATGTTGTATTTTACTTTTGTTTTTAATTTGTAATCATTCATCTTGTTTTTATTATTGCTTGTAAGCCGCTCTGAGCCCGGCCTTGGCTGGGGAGGGCGGGGTATAAATAAATTATTATTATTATTATTATTATTATTATTATTATTATTATTATTATTATTCTTTTAATATTGCGCTCTGTAAAATGTTTTCTTAATGTTGTACACTGCCCTGATATATTTTGATACAGGGCAGTATATAAATCGAACAAATTATAAAAATAAACAACCAAGACTAACAGCCTTATCATCCTTTAAAGTGTGTAATCTGTACAAGAGCTGTACAGGTTAGGGCCATCACTTGTACAGTGGTACCTCAGGTTAAGTACTTAATTCGTTCCGGAGGTCCGTTCTTAACCTGAAACTGTTCTTAACCTGAAGCAGCACTTTAGCTAATGGGGCCTCCTGCTGCTGCTGCGCCACCAGAGCACGATTTCTGTTCTCATCCTGAAGCAAAGTTCTTAACCTGAAGCACTATTTCTGGGTTAGCGGAGTCTGTAACCTGAAGCATATGTAACCTGAAGCATATGTAACCCGAGGTACCACTGTAGTAACAAATGCCATAGTTTAACTATGATGCTGTGTTAAACAGCAATCCTCTTGTCTGTCACCTAGGCTGGACATGCTCTGAGCTTACAGGGAACGAGATCAGGAACTAAGGGATTTCACCTTTAGTTATATCTGTGATAAAAGTTTTTATATAGTGAGACACTCTCAGACCTACCCTTTCACACTATAGCTATGTAAGAAAATTTTGGTTTCAATTTGTTGTACTTATTTTAGCTGATGCAATTTGATCTTCATAAATTTGCATATGAGAAAACTAATCATTCTAAAAGAAAAAGACATGCTATAATTTTTTTTTAATGGGACACATTTAGGTTGCAACAGTCATTTTATTCAAAGAGACTCAAACAAGGAGACAATGCCTTCCATGGAGTGATTGCAGCCTAGATTTTTATTAACTACTTGTCCTATTTTTTCCCCTTTTTACAGGTTTAAAAGATGCTGCTCAGTCATTTGGAAGTAGTTTTCAGTTCATAAAAGGTTTTCTAAATAATTGATCCAACTGATTAATTTAGTAAACACTGCAGCCTTAAAAGCTAGACCATAAATGCAAAAATGAGTCATTGATGTAGTTCCTTCAATTCACCAGCTGATAATAGGTAAAGTAGCAATTGGAAAGGGTGGGGTTCCCCATTCTGAGGGCTCTCTTGCCACAGTCTAAATGCGTGCATCTAAACTGCTTGGAAATATGACTTCACTTTCACCAGTCTCTTTTGTTCCATCTGAACTGGCTTCTTACAGCCCCAATCTCGGCCAGGACTTTGTCAGTGACTCCAGGGAAGAAGTAGACGCCAGTCCTGCAAATGCTAAAAATAGCCCCTTTGCTAGAAAGGCATGAACATTATCACCAAAAGACAGTCATGCTAACTTGGGAACAGCCCAGCAGGCCTAGATGAAAGCACTGTACACGGGTTGGGGAAGGAGGGTGAAAACTTTTCTCTAATGCCTGAAGAAACATGGAAGCATAATGAGGTGCTAGATCCCACAAAACACAGAAAACGGGGGGGGGGGGAATTACCGTATTTTTCACTCTGTAAGATGCACCAGACCACAAGACGCACCTAGTTTTTGGAGGAGGAAAATAAGAAAAAAAATATCCTGAATCTCAGAAGCCAGAACAGCAAGAGGGATCGCTGCGCAGTGAAAGCAGCAATCCCTCTTGCTGTTCTGGCTTCTGGGATAGCTGCGCAGCCTGCATTCGCTCCATAAGACACACACATTTCCCCTTACTTTTTAGGAGGGAAAAAGTGAGTCTTATAGAGCAAAAAATACGGTAAATAAATTATTAAACTAAACTCTTAAAAAGCAGTATTTTTAAGCAGAGACGTGGATTTTTGCTTTGCTTTTTAAGCCACCAGAACCAGAAGCTGCTGCTGCCTGACCCTGTTAAGCAAGGCTTCAGGGTGGGGGAAGGGGGACAATGACAGGGGTGGCAAAATGGGATGGGCTACCCCTGGTTTTAGGGGTGTATTCCTGGCTCAGGCAGTCCTTCTCCCTTCTCTCCAGCTGTCTCCTTGCACACATAATTCTTTTTGGGAGGCAATAATGGTTGGTTTTTTTCGCATCTACACTTGCGTGAACATGATTTGAAATCTCCTTTTAACCGTGGACACAACTGTGGCCTGGACTACACATGGTGCATTAAAACGCCACCGTAGATGTAACGCTATCCATGATTTGCTTCAAAAAATGGCACAGAGACAGGAATTGCCATTGAGAAGAGAGGATGCAATTGGGAAGAATTTGCAGGGTACTCCTGATCTAATCAGGGCACATTTGGGGATAGAGGGAAAAGTGGAAAGGTGTTGTTTTTTAATTAAAAAAACAGCTAATCTAGGGAAATTGCACTTTGTTCAAACTGTGCTCTGTTCAAAACATTATCCTCTCAATAGCTGAACATTCTTAATATATTTTGAAAGACAGATCGCGTAGGGCTAAAAAATCATTTTTAAATGGGGTTTAGAGCATCCTTTCCCAACCTAGGGGCCTCCAGATGTTTTGGAATACAACTCCCATTACCCATAGCCAGCATGGGTTTCCTGGCAGTGGCTGATGGGAGTTGTAGTCCAACCATGGACTACAGATGTTGACATCTGAAAGGCACTAGATTAGGGATTGTTGGATTAGAGAAGACACAGTAAGTGAATAATAATACTTTCTGCTCTACCACACGGAAAGAAACTATGCCAGGAAACATTTATATATAGAACAAAATCTGACATGTCATCCCAGACTCAACAAATAAGGAACAAATATTGTCAGGTCACCAAAACAATACTGGTGAAATAAATATTTCTAATAGAATGAAGGGTGGAGAATGCATTTCCCCCCCTGATCTTTATGTCAATATTCCTTTCTGAATGATCTGAATTTTTTATACTCTTCAGACACACTCTTAACTTAAAATATCGCTCTCACTAAAACTACCAATAATGAGGTTTGGGCCTGCTACTGTTGCCAATTAAATAAACCACTGAAAAATGTAACATTTTATGAATAAAAGGTTGCTGTGCTTGGAAAGATTGTTTTGTGTAACATTTATAATGTTATAGTCTGAAATTTGCAAATATTTACATCATCTTGAACTTTAAGAATCAACTGACCTCATCCTTAACTGCATAATAAAAAGTTACTACAGAACTGCAAGTGAAAAAGAGATCTCTGTTCTTCCACATTAGATGCATTTTATCATTACCACTCCAGCAATTTTAAATCCAAGACAGATAATTTTAAAGTGTTTCATTTTCTCAAATTAATAAACTTAGAAATGCAATTTAAAATGTACAATATCATCCACTATAAAAAAAACCAGAATGAATTGCTACAATCCAAACCAGAATTTAGGAAGGGAGGGGGGAATAGTATTCGGAGTATCCTGACAGTCTTCCAATTTATTTTTCCCATGACACTTTTATTAGAGGGCAAGCTACATTAGAAACAAACTGAACTTTCCCCTGGCTAGATGCTAATGACAACTCCAGAAATAAATTGAAAATGCTTGAACTATGTTCACAATTACAGCACCACTCACCCAATGTACATGATTTCAATTTTAGAGTGTGGGGAAAGATCAACTTGCTTCCTGCCTCTCTAAATGGTTACATAGGACTGACTCATATATAATTATTATATTATTATATATATATTCATAGCCTGTCTTCCTCCATGACAGGAACCCAAGGCAACTTCCAGATAAAAACAAGAATTGATAAAAACTTTTTTCTTGATTTTACTGTTTATCTTTTGTAATTTGCTTTGAAGTTTTCTGCAATCAAAGAAGTATAAACTTTATGAAATAAATAAATGAAGGAATAAAAAAATAGAAAAACCCATCATTAAAATACAAAAACTGATTTATACACACATATAAAATCTGTTTAAAACATACCAATAATTACAATAAAAACAGCACTGTACCAGCCCTTTCACTAAAGAGGTCAGTTCCTAAAGGTCTGTTGGATAGAATCACAGAATTGTACAGTTGGAAGGGACCCTAAGGATCATCTAGTCCAACCCCCTGCAATGCAGGAATATGCAGCTGTCCCATACAGGGACTGAACCTGCAGCCTTGGCATTACCAGCACCATGCTGTAACCAACTAAGCCATCCAGGCCCATATATAACAACTATAGTGCTCTCCATGGACCAGTATATCAGGCAAATGCATTCCGTGCTAGCAAGGTGCAACATGAAGACAGAACCAGCTGTGATAAGTCTGCATTACCCTGCAGAGATCCAGTGCTCTCCTGGAGGCTAGAGTACCAGATCTAGGGGTGTTCCTCACAATGACCCTTTAAATACCCATCTCAGCCTGGGAGGGAGGGCAACACTGCAAACACAGTTACATGGGTAAGGACTGAACACACACATTCATTATTCCAAAATCCTTGTGAAAATGTAAATTACTAGAACTAGGCTGCTGCCATCCAGTTTCCCCAACCACACATCTGGCTAAATATCTAGTTTACAGATATGGTTCTCTTGATACAGGAAGAACACAGAGCAGCTAGGGGGAAGTCGCATTTCTGCTTTGCTAGGGGCAGAAATAAACAGAGATTCCTTTATAATAATGATACATGTCTAAATTGGAATTTCCACATGATAACTAAGCTGTCTATATTAAGCTGATCCCACAACAACTAAATTAAGCTCCTGAGCGTCTTATAGTTCATCTGAGTTTTAGAGCTTTGGCAGACAGCTGACTGTTCTTGCTGTATCTTCTGTATTGGAAACTTTCCTAACAGTTTCATTTTCCAGCTACTTTGTTCTATAACAGTCACCGCACCAAAGCAGAGGTGTGATAATTATTATATTCAGGCGCCAAAGTACAAAGATACCTCCCACCCTGTGAGATAATCCTAATAAAATTAAGCCTTGACCAGAAGTTCAAAGCGGTGAGACCAGATATGTTTCCTTTCTGAAACTTGCCAGCTGAAAAGAGTTTCAGTCAACTGTGAATCTGCTATTTTCCTAAAACAAAGACAGGCTTCAGGAATGTTTTTAAAAGGCTTTGAAGTTACAGCATGAATGACAAGCACCACTAGAATTTGAAGTGTGGCTCTGCTTATTCTCCTTTTCCCTACTGGATTGTAAACTTTACAAATAATAAAATAAGAGCTTTAAATGGTGTGCCTTATTTGGAATGTTTAGAAGTAGATACCGTAGAAAATATTAGAACTGAGATTTGATAATGGACAAAGCCCCAAGGGGATCATTGCAGAGATAATACGGTTCAAATATATTATTAATTCCTCCCTCCCCTCCATTCTTCATTTCTCACTCCTACCATGTTTGAGTAACATTACTGGAGAGGAAAATGAGATGTTCCTGTGTACTAAACCTTGTGTTACAATAACCTAGAGCTGTCTACCTCACCACTGGTATATGACTATTCCTTTCAAGTTCGCCTGTAGCTTCCCGTTCATTTCTGACTTCCTGCCAGGATGTACACGTCATCATACTGGATTTGATTTTACAGACTTTCCAACACTGGGTCTATTTGGTACACATGTTAACCAGGTGCTGCCCTCCAACACTATACAGATTCAAAGCATCTCAATGTCGACCACACACATGTATGCAACAAGGTGCTCATGCTTTGAATCAAGTAGGAAAACTGCTGCAAATTTCACTTCTAGCTTAGAGAGTAAGTACAAAACTGAAAAGTTTTCAAAACTTTGTATCCAGCAATGGTGAACTATACATTAAGTAGTGGGTATGAATATATGAAAAGCATTTTAGGAATCGCCAGGCACAAGAATCTGAGATTTACAAACATACCATAAAAACTGAAAATAGTTTTTTGGTTTTTAAACCCAGCTAAAGAGATTTTTAAAACAATCCAATCAAACACTGTGGATGAGACCTTTTCACCCAGCTGGAAAATTTATCTATCCTTACTGATTGTACAGTTTTATAATAGTCAGCAATATCAGTGGGGAAACTGAAAGACACACGCTCTAATATTTGTAACAGATTAAACACAGTAATGTGTATCATTTCAATACCTAATGTTCCATTTTATCTGGCAGAGGTTATGAGCCAATATTTGTTGGCTCAAACGTATCAGCCAATACACAATGGCATTAGTGAAAAAGTGAAACACAGCATCATTCAGAGTTGTTATAACACTGTGATGTTCCATTTGTAAAATACCATGTTCAATGTTAATGAAGTGACCATGTATATGCTAGTGTTGGGTAGGGAGTGAGGAGAGAGCACTGTCATGTACCTACCACTACAAATTATCTTATCATATTTTTTAAACTCCTTTCAGCATCACAATGACAGACTCCCTAGACTTTTACCCAGCAGGAGACAACAGTGGTGCAAGGCCACAAATACAAAGGTACAGTTCAAAGGCAAATAATTCAGTACTGCGTACTACAACAAAACTTCGAAACCAGAGGCCTTTCTCCTGGGCATGGTCGGCCAACTGGTGTTAAAGAAGGATAGAACTTTCTTCATGTATGCCACAACAGCAGCAAGAACACTTATCGTGCAGTATTGGAAGACGCAAGAACTACCCACTCTTGAAGAATGGCAGATGAAAGTGATCGACTACATGGAATTGGCAAAAATGACTGGCAGAATCAGAGACCAGGGAGAAGAGACAGTGGAAGAAGATTGGAAGAAATTTAAAGACTATTTACAGAAAAATTATAAAATTAATGAATGTTAGAATGACATCGGATGGAGGTTAAAAGGTTATTAGTAATAATGCGGTGAAGGAATGTGGAAAATTTGAAGGTTAAAAGATGCAAAATTAAAGGTTTAATACATTAAGACACCAAGATAAAGATTAAGATAAGATAAGATAGAGGGAAGGGATTTGCTGATTAAACATTTAAACTAGAATACAGTGAGGGGAGGTGTGGGGAAGTCTGGGAAATAAGCAAATGCAAGAAATATTATGAAAATGGAATTGTTTTATTTGTTTTTTCTTTTTCTTTTTGTATTTTTCTTTTTTTCTTTATGTAAAAGTTTTAATAAAATTATTTAAAAAAAAAAAACTTCTTACCCACTCTGAGATTTGCATGATGATCTGATTTTAGTCTACTGATGCAAAGCTTTTGTTTATGAACTATTCCTGTCTATTCTCCCATCAGGCATTTGCACTTTCAATACAAAGTTATTCGTACATGTGCTTCCCCCACTCCAACTCAGCAACCTCTTCCCTCCCCCACAAGCAGCACTATATTTTATTAAGGTCATTTCAATGTAACTGTACTTTGGCTCCCTGTCATGCCATTCATTCTGTGGCATTTGGCTCTTGGGAGAATATTTATACAGGCCAATAGCAACACTCAGTCTGCAGTGTTGCTGTTCTGTTGCCGTTTTGACATTTCGCTTCAGTTCATTCCTCCCACCATAAAAAGAATCTAAATCTAAATCATCATAGTGTTGGCTTCCTCAAAACAAAGTCAACAGAAGAAAATTAGAACAGCTAATTGTGAAAGATGGGGCCAGAGAGGGCAGCTCTCATTTTACTCAAGACGCTAAATGCAGTATACATTAGAATCAACTGGAGGTTTGGGGTGTTGTTGTTTTTTTCAAATCAAAGAACAACACAGAAATATGGAAATGACACCAGAGCCAGAGAGAGGTAATTGATCTTAATTAAAAAGGCTTATTGTTAGAAAACCAACCAAATGTGTATTTAAACACTAAATTTGAATTTGCAACGATATAAATGTTATTAAGTACAATTTTTAGTCCACATTTATCATGTGATCTCAAGGTGTATTACAGCATGTGTAAAACATTAAGAATTCTAGGCAATTTAAAGTAGATAAAAACCGTGTTGAAAAGTTCTATCACAAAACACCCAAAAATGACACAGCAGTTACCAGCCCATAAATGCATGGACAAACTGATAGTATTCACTTGGCACTGAAACAAGGTATCAGTGCTGGTCAGATTTACAGCAGGAGGGCATTCCACAGTCAGGACCCCACCACAGAAAAGGACCCATGCTATGTCACCTCTGCAATACCACAGGAATGGTTATCCCTGCGGAATAACCAGCCACATATAACCAACATGCTTAAGTCTAACTAATGCATTAATAATAATAATAATAATAATAATAATGGTGTCATGTGCTTTGAAGACACTCGAACTCAGGAGGCAAGGGAGAAACATGCTAGGAGGAAGGCACGCTTGACAAATCCACACCATGATCAACTCCCACCGGGAAACCAATGTCCCCACTGTGGAAGGATGCGTGGATCCAGAAAAGGCCTCCACAGTCACTTACGGACTCATTGTTAAAACCATGTTTATGGAAGACAATCGTACTCGGCTACAAGTGATTGCCAAAGAAGAAGAAATAATAATAATAATAATAATAATAATAATAATAATAATAATAATTTATTTATACCCCGCCCTTCCAGGTTTAAAAACCGGGCTCACGGCGGCTAATAGAAAATATAAAACATTTATTAAAATGCAACTTAAATACAGCAAAAAATACAACATAAAATGCAGCATCAATATCAATAATATTCAAAAATTCAGGGGTCAATTGGGGGGGGGCAGACATCAAATGACCACCAGGACTAACTGGCCAAGTTGGTCCAATAGGGCTAGCAAGGAGACCAGGGAAGAATTTAAATGTGGGGTCCCAGAAAGGGTTTCTTCATAGAAGAGGAAAGGGAAAAAGGGAATAGAGGATCAGGCTAATTCAAATTGAAGGTCAGGTGGAATAGCTCTGAAGGAGTTAAAACCATCCAGTATGATGTCCTACCAGGTTTAGCTATGTCACTTCCCCTTAACTGGGAGGAAATAGGTAATCAAGCCCTTGTTCCCTTCCCCAGGCTACCTGAGAAACTTGGCATGTGAAGAGGTTTGAGCTGGCTGCTCCAGCTCAGCCGCATGGCTCTCACCAGCCACTCTTGAGTTACCTAGGAACTTCTTAACTAAGCTAAGTTTTGCCGTCCATGCAACTTTTCTGACCGATGTACAGAAAAGCAAGGGTAGCCGCATGTAAAGTGTATTAAAGGAATCCAAATGGGAAGTTAACAGATTATGGGTCGCTGGGATTGGTTAACTTTGTTCAGGAACAGCCATGGTGGGTAAACCAGGCAGAGCTTGGCAAAGGCACTTCATGCCTCTGAAGCTATATAGGCTTGGGTATTGTTTAGGGGGGGGGTTGCTGGTGGTGTGGTTGCTGCTGTTAATTTTTGTATCTTTATTTTGTATCCTATGATTCATGATTTATGTTGTAAAATAGCTTGAGCATGGTTTTAACCATACAAATAAAATGATTGATTGGGCTTCTTGTGACAAAGCTGGATCAAGGAATACCTGAGATTATGCACCTGAACTTTAAGGGAGAATGTCACCCCATCCAGAGCAAATCTGTCTTTCAGCCAAATCCTATGCATGTTTCCTCAGAAACAAGTCCCACTGAGCTCAAATGCAACATACCTAAATATGTGTTAAGACTACAACCACACTTTCCTTTATGTTTTCTCCTAATTTTTTTCCAAATTATCTCAGTCATGAATTACTTACGGTAAGTTTGACCTACATTCCGTAAGAAGAGATTGCTCAAATGCAATCCTCTCGAGTTCATGCAGCAAATATCCTCCCAATTCGAAGAACCACCAAGTCTAACTGGACACCAGCCTAAAAAAAAATAGCTGAAGCAATATTACTTCAGGAAGTAAGATGGCTGCCAAATCAAATTCCAACTACACTTTTGTGTAACGGGAAGTTACTAGAGCGTTGAAGATGAGCCTCAACAAAGCCAACAGGATCCTGAAATAAAATTACTTACTCTGAGAAAGATGATCTGCTTTAATGCTGGCTAAACCACTCCATACTTAATCATATATAATATTCTCCAATTCATAACATGAAAAGACCACTTGTAAATCAATAGCAAATACCATACCATAGGAAGAACACAGTATTGGATTGATGTTATGTTGTGATCCACTCTGAGATCTATGAGTGTAGGGAGGCATACAATTTTAAGAGTACCAACCAAGACCACATTTGTCACTTAATCAATTGAGATAAAATCCCTGCAAAAAAAGTTTATCTGAAAGTTCCATTTTCCATGTCAGAGTCTTTTTAAAAAAAGTATCTAAAGCAAACTATTCAGAGTGAAAATGGAGCTTTGTCAATGCTTAATGCCTGCTAATGTGTTACTAATGAATAAACTAATGAATTCCAGCAATAGTGACTAGGACAGGTGATTTATAACACTTTAAGACGCAGTAGGTCAGCTCTACATCATATTTAAGCTCTCTCCGGATTAAAATGTAGAGAACTGAATGCATTAAAACAGACCATGCCTCAAACTGCAAAACCACTAAGCATTTTAAGAATAATCGCAATACATGAGTGTATATAGATTGAGAAGGGTACCATATACATTTACAATTAGGGTTTACTTGCAATGTACAACTTCTTGATTCTAAAACAATTTTCCTCTCTTTGGTAAATTTACCGGTAATTATAACTGTATGCAACAAAAGGGCACCAGAATGACATGAATGAAATCCTAAATATTTTCTAAACTGTAGAATGCTTTTTAAGAACTAACTTATTTCCATGTCCATAGTCTAATTTTTAAAGTTACATATTCGGGTGCACCATTACTAAGCAAAAGCTTCTTTAAAAAGAAAAGGCGTCGGGACACAGCAAAGTATCTTTGAAATAAGAAATAGGACATAGGGTGGGCAGGCTGGCTGGCTGTGTTCAATTATGCAGGTTTCTTACAGAATTGAACATGTGTTTAGTGGATAATAAGGTCCACTACTTGAGCCTGCAGTGACTCCCTAGCTTCTAATAGCAACAGCTGTTGAAGGTAAAATTTTAGGCCTTCAGCCTAGATAGAATCTGGCAGCTACAGATGGCAATCGGCTGCTAGAGCAGTCTCTGGACAGCTTTGTGGGTCAAACTAAACAAAGTACTAATCTTCGCCAAAATGTAAACTGAGTATAAGCCAACAACCTTAAAAAACATTACAATGGCTTTCATTGTTAGAGTCATCTGAAGTAATCTCCAAATGACAAGGAAATCAAAGGAGAATGACGTAGATGAATCCATCAGTTTATGTTCATCATATGTTGCCGTCAAGAAAGTTTGTTGTATCTATAACTGCACAAGCTCCAATGCATTCTATATAAATACTGTAGGATCTTCACCTATTCTTCCCATTCAGGAGGCACAGAGTATAGCCTGATTATTTAACCTCTTTCAACAATTAACTGATCTAGGTGATGTGAACTTTCTGAGTACAGGAATCCCACACTTACACTCTGTGCATACACATGAAATTGCATAAAGTGGGGAGGGTGCTGTTGAGAGAGGCTGTTGAAGCGGCCATCCCGCCCAACTTCCTCGTTGACCTGGGGGTCAGTGGGTGGGTGGGTAGCTGGGTCCCAGTGCCCAGAGCCACTGTGGGACCTCTTGGCACTCTCCATTTTAGTATTGGAAGTTGATGGAGACTGTTTCTTTTTATCTAGCTTCTGTTCCACCTCCAAGAAAGAATGTTGCTGTCTGCTTGTGGGAGAGGGCGATGGTGATTGGAGGGCAGAGGGATTCTTGGATACTGCCCAAGGAACAAAACTGACATGAGGGAGGGAGGGAGGGAGGGAGGGAGGGGGCAGGCAGGGTTAGGCATGGAGCATCCCCCAAACAACAACAATAATAATTAGAATTAGAATTTATATTGCCAGGAAGCAAGTGAAGGGGGGGGGGAGAGATACTCGGAGAGGCTATGCAAGCTGTTTACCCCTGCTCTCCAGCTCTCTCCCACTTTGGTGTCATTTCCTGGTTCCAAACATTTTTTTTTGTTTCACGGAGGCACACATGGCTGTGCACAACTGGAATGCACATAAGTGGAAGGGGGGCTGTCTGTCTGCGGGCAGCCTAAGTTTCCTTTCAACTCTGAAAGAAAGTAGAATTTTATCACACATGATTGTAATATACTACTGCCAGAACATCAGTAAAGGATTTGAGTAGAGAGCAATTGTGGCTAAGGGATGCGGGGCAGTGATTAAATAATTAAACTGAGCCAAAGCGGGTGGGTGGTCTCAGATAAAATTTGGTTTAGAGACATTTTTAAAATATTGCTGCTTTAACATTCTCATTAAGACAAGGATTTTTATCCTTTTCACTATTTTATGATTCAAAAGTCGTTGCGAGCTTTTCCGATGCCTTATTTGGCAAGCTCGGCACGAACCTGAATTCTAACAGCTTACCATAATAATGTGGCAGGCTGAGTGATATTATGCCAACTCTGACCATCCGCTCTCCGCGAATATTATCTGGCCAATCAAAACACAGTGTTTAATTTCTGTCACAAAAACATTCTAATTATTAATCAGATCATCACTGGGGAAGAATGGAACAGTTAACGGCCCATTGCTCAGGAATGAACACAGTCTTGTTAGGCTTGAATACATTTACTGTACTGAGTAAGTCAGGAAGCAACAATTACCAGCGAATTATTAAAAAGAGCCTGGAATGCAGTAACAGCCTATGCAGGGCCTGAGGGGTAGCTTCATCTGAAGATTGAGCAACATGATGCGCTCATGCACCTTGCCAGACAGTAAAGGTTCTGCAAAAATACACTAATAGCTTTGACAACTGTGTGACAAGGAAAGGGGGGGCGAATATTTGCAATACACTCATTACAAACACAGGAAGCCGTCTTTTACTGAGTCAAACCAATTGATTCACATTGTTGAGTGTTGTCTAGGCTGAATGGCAGAAACTCTCCCAAGAAGAGCAGATTAACATAAAAATACCTGGCATGCCCTATCAAACTTCTGCTGGTCACAATAGTAACTAAGTGCATGTGGGTGGTAGGGCTGGGCGATATGATGTATCACCAGCTAAACATCACAATATAGTGATACATCACAATGTTGAAAAGGAAGGAGCACTGGCCCAGGCCCCACGAGGTACCGGGGTGAAGCTGCCAGTGCCTGGCGCAGGGAGGAAGGAGGCAGCCCACCCGCTCAGCCGGAGAAGGAAGTGAAGGTGCCAGCCGGCAGGCAATATACCACCAGGTCAAAACACCATATACCACAATATACCACTGTGTCAATATACCACTGGGGTCTGGCCCATAATACAGTCCTGGACAATGTATTGATACATCACCCAGGCCTACTGGGTGGCCTCTTTTCTTGTTGTGAGTATCCATTATTATTTAATTGTCTTCCCATTCATTCCAATACAGTGGTACCTCAGGTTGCATACACTTCAGGTTACATACGCTTCAGGTTACAGACTCCGCTAACCCAGAAACAGTACCTTGGGTTAAGAACTTTGCTTCAGGATGAGAACAGAAACCGTACTCCGGCGGCGCGGCAGCAGCAGGAAGCCCCATTAGCTAAAGTGGTGCTTCAGGTTAAGAACAGACCTCCGGAACGAATTAAGTACTTAACCTTAGGTACCACTGTACAGGGAGATTAGTTACTCCAGTCTCCAATATTTGGTCCTCTCTGGAAAGCAGCGCTGGATTCAAGGCCATCTCTTAACCACCTGATAGTGCTGATTTGGGGCCTACACCTGTGGAGCTATTTGAGGGGACTGCAGGGGACTTTGCACAAGATATGTTCCTACACTCCTTCCTAATCTCCTTCACCCAGCGGATCTAGGCGTTAGAATTGCAATTCCCATATGCAAAAAGAATGCCACGTTTCATGACATGTTTTCAAGTCCCCTTGAATATTAACAATGGAATAAAGGCAGCATACATTTTTTTAAAAATCAAATGTCTCTGAAGTACATCACTCTTCCTCAGGGGAAACTAAACGAGCTGAAAGAGAGAATGTGAAACAAGTTGGAGCTTAATAAACCATTCTAAGGAACACCTTTTGAAGCTTCGGTTTCACTCCACTTCCTTGCCCCTGGGCAACCTGTCTCAACTAACTGTGTAAATGGGCTCAACGAACTTTTCTGCAAACAAAGGCATTGTTTCACACCAGAGGTCTCAGCAGACCTTCTACACCATGGGTAGGCAAACAAGGGCCCGGCAGCTGGATCCGGCCCAATCGCCTTCTAAATCCGGCCTGCGGACGGTCCGGGAATCAGTGTGTTTTTACATGAGTAAAAGAATGTGTGCTTTTATTTAAAATGCATCTCTGGGTTATTTGTGGGGCATAGAAATTCGTTCATCCCCCCCCCCCAAAAAAAAATACAGTCTGCCCCCCCCACAAGGTCTGAGGGACAGTGGACCAGCCCCATGCTGAAAAAGTTTGCTGACCCCTATTCTACACACAAAGAGATGTTAAAAGTAGCAACACTCTAGCGTGTTTAGCACCAATACAGTGGTACCTTGGGTTACAGACGCTTCAGGTTACAGACTCCGCTAACCCAGAAATAGTACATCGGGTTACGAACTTTGCTTCAGGATAAGAACAGAAATCACGCGGTAGTGGTGTGGCGGCTGCGGGAGGCCCCATTAGCTAAAGTGGTGCTTCAGGTTAAGAACAGTTTCAGGTTAAGAACGGAGCTCCAGAACGAATTAAGTTCTTGACCCAAGGTACCACTGTAATGGTATTTTCCTTCTCCTTTCCATCTTGGTCCACTGCCCCCCCCCCCAAGCAGATAGCTGGGGACTAAGAGAGGATTACAGTGGTACCGCGGGTTAAGTACTTAATTCGTTCCAGAGGTCCGTTCTTAACCTGAAACTGTTATTAACCTGAAGCTCCACTTTAGCTAATGGGGCCTCCTGCTGCCGCCGCTACATGATTTCTTATCCTGAAGCAAAGTTCTTAACCTGAGGTACTATTTCTGGGGTAGCGGAGTCTGTAACCTGAAGTGTATGTAACGTGAGGTACCACTGTACCTAACTTTTACATTCAGGATTCAAAAGAACAGCTATATTCCTGGCTGCTCCAAATGTTCTTCTGACGGCTGCAAACATTTTCATTCTAAACCATTTTATGCATAAATTGTTATTGTACTCGGTATTACAGAAGGCTCATTTTCCCTAGTTCAGCTGTTCCCAAGTGAAAAACAAGGAATCCCCACTTGCTCAAAACTTCACCCACTTCAGGGAGAAAGAGTAGCAGAGGCTTATAGAAAATGCAACATTTTTCACAGTTTTCCAGGAGAATATTATTCAGAAAGACTTTCCAGTTAAGCAGACAAGCTTAAGCCAATGCTCAGTGACTAATCCTTTTAAAACTTCCCTGGCTCCTGCATTTTAATAGCAATGGTGTGGCAAGAGGAGACATTGTTATTTTCAGAGGGACTCTAAAACAGCAAATGGTGCATATTCTAATTCATAAACAGAAATTCTATGGATCACCCCCATAAGAGTACCATTCAGCAAAGTTATTTCCAACAGAATCGATAAGAGACTCCAAACTTTCATTGTTTTATAATATTGTTTATACAGCATTTCCTATGCTAGAGCATGCTACATGTATTTTAATAGCACCACAAACTAGGTCAGTCACCAAAAGGTTTAGTTTATTAGCCAATGGGGACAAATATTAAAAGAGGAGCTGGTATTGATTAAAGGACAGAGCTGTTTATTTGAGGCCATTCTGTCGCTAGGAAAATAGAAGACCACTTTTTCCCTCCTAAAAATGCATGGTAAATTTATTTTACACTTCCTTGATTAACTTCAGAAGTACACATAATATATCACCTGGACTAAACAACTTGCAATCACTGGAGCAAAATTAACTGCATCCAAATATTCTCCGGCTATAGCTGTGGCACAGGTCTACACAGTTGCACTATTGGACTCATCAAACCACTTTAGCCATGGCAAGTAAGGCCACACAAAGCCACAACAGTTCTATTCTATGGAAGGGAAAAGAATCATGGAGCAAACTGGTTACTGGTGGCTACTAATCAGCTGTTCTCAGTGGCCATCTCTGGCTTTTGTGGCTGCATTCCAGAAAGCCTGCTCTAAGCTACAGATCCTGTAGACTCACCAGCAACAGGAAATTGCAGACAATGATATCTATAGGGAGATGCTTGTGAACTCAGGGCTCATTGGAATTACCATAGTTCTATTCAAAAGTATAGCACTTATTTCCATTCATTTCTCTGTCTTATATCTAGGTTACAGACCAGCTTTGAAGCTTTGGGACTATACAATGGACTTGCCTTGAACTGCTCTTTTTTCCTTGTTTTTGTCACTCCCAGGACTTTCTCTTTTAACACGGAAGGGTTTGAATTCTAGCAAATAAAGAATACTCCCCTCCTCAAATGAGCACAAGAGGAAAGGGAAGACAAGGGAAATCTGTTCCATGGAAAAGCCATTTGGCAGACATCTCTCATTTTCCACAGACTCCATTACACAATATGCAAGGAGTCTGGAAAAGAGCCCAAAAACATCCAAGACAGACATTTAAACTGCCTAGTAATAGGCCAGCTGGTGTTCCCTGCAGAGTGATCTCATCACCACATCATGCGAATATTCCTCCTTCAAAAATTCACCATGAGAAGGAAAAGGGACTGAAGAATTATCCATTCATTCTCATAGAACTTTATTTTAAGTGCAAAAGAAGTTTTGTACTGAGAGAAAATAAGTGCAGACATATATGGGCATGGTGGGAAATCTTTCTACCCTTTCTATCTTCAAAAAGGTGAGTTGTAACTAAGAGCTTATAATCACGTCGATCTCTACAGGTCTCGGTGTATCAGGCTGTAAGCAAAGAGGCAAGATTGTGTTACTTCCCAGTCTGTCACCCTGAACTCCAACCTCCAGGCAAAACTTTCCCAGAGTAACTGTTAAAATGACCTTCTCTGCTAGGAAAAGCAACTAATGCAGGAATTAGTACAATTTTCTTCATCCCAGAATGAATTATTGTCTGAAATTAGGAAGCGATAGCAGGAAAACTGAACAGAACACCCCACTCTTCTAAATACAACTATGTTGCTAACAGCTTAATGAAGGAGGGAATAAGCACTGAAGGCTGGTTGGCAGGAAAAGTGTGGGAATTTCTTTTTTTTTTTTAAAGTTAGCTTTGAGTTTAATCTCTTTTTCAGCTGGACATCAACCGTGACCCTTCAAGGGGAGTTTTCAGAATTTGAGGACTGAGGAGTCCCAATTAATAAAATATCTTATAGAAAAGAGAAGACAGCTTTTCTTTGGGGTTATAGTCCATGAGGAAAGCACAAAGAAGTTAGTGTTTGGCAGCCATGGTTTCCACAGTAACTTAGACGTACAGATCGTCTCCACTGGAACCCTCGGCACAAAGGAACATCGTACTTCTGGTTCACTTAAATAGCTTGTTTTCATTTCCCAGAGGTAAAAGAAGTAGCAGCTATGAGCATGGAGAACAGAGGGAAATAAATAGAAATATTAATCTGCAGAAATTATATTCAACCATTTTCCTATTGTGGAAAATGCATTTTTTTGCATACATGTTACTGTGGCTTCCCCTTAAAACCTTGTCATACAATTGTTTTAAAAACATGTGCACACTGAGTTAACGTAATTGTGCTGAAGAGAGAGGACAAACCACAGGATTTTTGCAACTGCCAATTTGGCCATTATATAAAATACAGTTTATTGCGTAATGTGTATCAGGTTGTATGTACTTGTGTTATTACACAAGTTAAGCTGAACTGACCACTAACCTCCAATTCTGGAGGTGAGCTGCAAAGCAGTTTTATTTCCTTATGTGGTACCTTTTATTTTTTAACGTCTACCAAACAATTCAGCAATACATTTGTTTCCTGACTACAGGTCACTTAAATTGGGCTTTTCAGAGGGGAAGTAATGTTGATTTATTGTAGTAAAAGCAGTACAGAGTCTTGTAGTGCCCAAAAACCAACAAATCCATTGTGGTATAAATTTCCATGGACTAGAAACCACTTCCTCAGATGTATCTTCAGATGGCAGATTACCGACATAGAGTCCCTAAATAGTGTGGATAAAAGGCCATACAATGCCTCCCCCCCCCCCAAAAAAAACCAGTCATTCTGCCACACTTTTATGCCGAGCTAAAATTTATAGAAGATGGGAATAGTGACCCAGTCGCTGGAGTTAATAATCCTGTGTATAAGCATTTAAATAAGCTCACTCCAAAGTGAAATTCATTAGCAGCTAGTGGCTAATGTATGCTTGCTCCAAAGTGGGTCTGAAAAGTACAGTACAGTAAATCTGAGACCTGTGTGTTTAAATTGTTTGTGGCTCAGAGCCATAGCTGTCCAACAAAGATTCCAATCCCTGGATCACCTACAAGTGTTGATATTAGATCAAGACTGTTCACCTTTTGGAAACAACTCTTCAATGCTAGAAATTCAACAATCATGTCAGTAGATAAAAACTATCAACATGCTATTGGCAAGCTTTATGTCATGCCCGTGACTGTTAAGCAAGTGGTTTCGTCTGCCAAAATGGTTGTGGACTGTGGCAATTTCACATGCATCTCATGTTGGTTGGTCACGTCGGGACACTAATCAGCTGCTCCATTTCCTCTTTTCTTCTACTTTAAGCCCACATGCCTGTCTACAAACCCTCCACAAATCAAATGCCACCCATAAATTGATCACTTTCTTGATTGAAAGAGGATTTCTTATGAATTCAGGAAATCCTATTTCAATAAATAAAGCGATCAAGTTATGGGTGGCATAAATGTATTGGTGAAATTATTATTGCTGCAAGTTTCCTTCTGAGACAAATAGCAACGAATCTCTCTCTCCACATTATTTATGCCCTTCTACTTCAGTCCCGATGATTCAACCACTAGCTTCCTCTCTGGCACACATAAGTTTGCCTGGTGTAATGTGCGGTAAGTTGTAAAGAGAAGACTTTTTTTAAAGGAAACCAAGTCCATGGTTTTAGTCTCAAAACCAGTTTTTGAAAACAACTGCTAACTTTATATCACAAAGGTTCTTTGATTAGTCTCAACTCCAAGGTGTTTTAGAGACTTGATGCTAAATTTTAGAATGCTATATTATTTATTTATCCAACTAACTTACATCCCATTTTACTCATGGAGTTGAAATCACCTTATAATAATGCAGATGTTGCTGGACTCCCATCAGCCCCAGTCACCTATTTATCTCCTTGCACTTTGACGTGTTTTCAAACTGCTAGGTGGGCAGGAGCTGGGACCGAACAACGGGTGCTCACCCTGCCGTGGGGATTCAAACCGCCAACCTTCTGATCAGCAAGCCCTAGGCTCAGTGGTTTAGACCACAGCACCACCCGTGTCCCATTAGAAATGTATATCATCTTATTTCTGACATTCTGAATTTCTAATGGAAAGTTTTGCAGTTTCTCTGCTTCTTGGGTGTGTTCAAGGTGACAATTTAAAGCAAGAGTTACTCCAATATTGATCAGTTACAAAAACGAGGCAGATAAAGCCAAGAAATGGATTGCGGTGCTCCTGCTCCTATCCACTCTTTGATTACTGTATTCTCACTGCAAAGACTTAAAATCTGGGTTTCAGTTTTGTCACAATCTGAATGTTGTCAGCATATGATGGCTGTGTGTTTGTAGTGATCTAAATTCTATCATTTATAAGAGAAATAAATATACAGAACATTCACTTCAGCTGCTTCATAGGGATTGTTGTGATCAGAGGACAGTATAAATATTTACAGCCCAGTCTTCAGCATGTTAACTTGGATGCAACTTTTACCAAACAATAGCACTTAGCTTTAAGTTCATATGCCTAAGGATCGGATTGCAATTCAAACTAATGATGCAATCCTATGCATTGCTATTTGCAAGCAATTTCTGCAATCGAGTAAGACTACAGCCCAAGGGTACACACAGAATAGTAGTCTTAGGCTTGGGCCCATGAGCCCTAAAATTGAAACCTCATTTTAACTAAGGCCACCCATTATCATCTCTGATTTTCTCTGTATCATTTCTCAGACTTAAAAAATGTAACAACACACCTCCAATTGGGAGAATTAGTGATATATATATATATATATATATATATATAGTCACTCCCCTCCCACCTTAGCAGCAGGTTGGGCTCCAGATCTAGTTCATTTTTAGTTCATTTCGTTCATTTACTAAATGAAAGAGTTCATAATTTGAGGGGGAAAGTTATAAAGGAAAGACTACCTTTCCCACAAATAAAACGAAACTTTTAACGTAAGTGCTTGCCTTAGTTACAATGTTCATGAGAAAAACTTTGACTTACTCTACTACTTACACTTATCCAGTTAAGAGGCTTATTGTTACTACGTACAGAGATTAGCCATGAGATAATGCTTACAAGTTAATTATTTTGGCGGCTTAGGCTCTGTAACTTAGTAGAGATTACTTGGCTTGCTTTGCAACAACCTGGGAAAGTTTTCTGTCTTGAGATGCTTTAACCCAGAAGTGGCTAACCTGGGCCCCTCCAGATGTTACTGACTACATCTCTCATAATCCAGGACTATTTATTGGCTGAGGATAATGGAATCTGAAGTTGAACAACATCTGGAGGACATAGCTTGCCAGCCCTGCTTTAGCTATAAGAAGCAGCAAGATACATTTAGCCTTACAGTAATGCAATGTGTTTTGATGGATAGGATAAAGGACTCTGCTTCTCTTGGTGGTATCATACCATAACTGTTGAGTGAGTCTCACTAAGATTAAAATGGTGCAGAATTTGTCCCTTTAAACAATACTGTTGCACTTCAGTATGAAACAACTACTGTATAATGTTATGTTTTTGCATACTACAGAATATCAACCATTCAGGGCCTAAAGTTTTGACAAAGCTATTGTTCTCCAAGACAGACAGTGCCCAAGTCTGAGACAATTCTTTATCAATAAGCGCACCACAGGATCACCACATCAAGGCAACAGATTCTGCACTAGACTTAGAGGCCAACGGTGTTTCTTAATTGACACAAACAGTACAATTGCAGTGTCAAATAACTACATCTTACAACTCCATTTCAGCATATAGATTGTGCTGAAAATGTCCCTCAACAGCCTATAATGTCCAAACAATGTTGTCATTAGGGAAACAGATGAAAAGATATAAATCTTGTATTAAAAGCAGAAACACAACGTAACTTGCAAAGCAGCAGTTCAGCTTTCAAGGACACTCCAAAATGATCATTCGTAAGAAAATTATTAATTTTCTTCCTTAAGGAGCATAAGGTGGGAGAAGAATTTATACAATGTTGATCTAGCACTACAGAGTCTTCTCCCATTTTAAAAACTAAGTGAACAGTTTATCACTATAAGCTCCCCACATTCCTTAGTACTTGACATACAGATTATAAACATACAGCATTGTAATGCTTGTTGCCAACTATCCAAGTTTTTCATATGAAGAATCATGTAACCTACGAACCCTTGTGCTGTTACAAATTTGTCATCTCAAAGAGGTTCTACTGAATTGATATTTTAAATACTTTAACTGAAAACCAGAGCTGACATTAAATACGATTTTTTTTGTATTTTCAAGAGAAGCCTTTAAAAATCAGCATTTCCCTCCACAAATACGCTACAGTCACATGGAACTGCTTGAATTTCTGTAATCCCACTAACTAGATAGGTCTTACGTTTATAATGCTTGCATTTTGCTGTCACAAGAGCAGTGCCAGGTAAAGCTTATGAACAATAAAATTTCCTAGAGGAATTATGGAGACAATATATGAATAAGTCTGCTGTGATTGTGTAATACAGACCAGGTTAATGAATGCATACATCCTGAGGGAAATTAGAACTTACAGGTAATTCTAACACAACAAATTAAGATTCCAGCTGCAGAATACATCATCTAGTAACATTGTAGGAAGGAATTCTCACATAGCAGGGAAGAACTTCCCAGTCAACATACTGACAAACAAGCCAAACCAGACCACAACAAAGAATGGGGTCATAACAAAGACTGTGGCTACCTAAATATCTGGCGAGAAGAACTTTAGAGAAGTTAAAAACCACTACTAAAATGTGCTGTGTTTGGTCATGGAAATGCTCTCATACTACACAGCAATATTTATAGCAGTGTTAAATAACTAGCACGCTTGGTGGTTTTTCTAGAGGGATAAACCTCACTAGTTATCTGCCACTAATACCTGTAAAATATGCATTTGTCAACACAAAGATTTAACACAGAGAAGGGGGGAATTAAGAATGCCCCTCCCTACAGGTGTCCCCCATACTTATGCAGAGGTTATGGTCCAGCCCCCCCATAAGGGAAAATTGTGTAAGTGGGGAGCAGCCTCTAAACAGCCTTTTAAACGCCCCCTCTGCCGCTCTATTTCCAATCCAGACCAAAAATACTGTATCGAAAAATACCCACAGCTAGGATTGAAGCTCTGGGGCCGGGAGGAGGCTGGAGGACATGTGGGAAAGTGGCTGCTGCTGTGATACCCCATACGTCAGCTGTTAGGCGGGGAGGCTGAGTACCATGACCAAAGCCCTGCTGCACCTCCAGTTTCTTTGGGGCTTCCTGCACCCACACTGACGTCCTCTCTGGGCTCCAAGTAGGATCTCCTTGTGAGCTGCGAGGACTCAGTCTCCAGCTCTTGCCTGCCATTTCCAGACTTGAATTCACTTCCCGGCGCTGTGCATGTACACAGTTGCACACAAGTCGCTTTTGTGCAAGTGTGGGGGTGCCTGCAGTTCTCTTCCACAATATACGATGAAAGTGAAATGAAACACAACCTGTTAAAACACATACAAATCAGGGTTCCAAGTGTGCACTCTGATCAGATTTCCCAAGGTGAAAACGGCTGCCACTTAACTGTGGCTAAGATGTTGGGTGAGATTTGCTCACAGGAAAAGAAGGAATGGGGGAATGGAGCAGAGCCGGCTTCCAAACCTTGGTTAAGAATACATCTGCACCAGTAGCATTTTGCTACTGGCGCAGGTCCAATTGTGACTACATGAAGATTTCTAGACACCAGGTTTGTGAGTGACAATCGCCATCGAGGCAGCTGACTTGTGTGCAGCAAAAGATATGTGTCTTGTGCTTCTGCACTGCCGCATGAATCAAGGACCCCTTGCGGGGCATCTTAGTCCTGCATCATCACATGAAGGAAATAAATACATATTTTTTGACTGTGCAGCCTTTCCAAAGGCCACCCAAATGGAACACACAGACCACAGTTTAAAAACCTCTGCCTTAGTCCGCAGTTAATACCATTTCCATTCCCACTCTGTGTGTATGTTTCGCCTTCTTGCGTACTGGGACACGTGAATTGTTGCAAGAGCCAAGCCACAGTCAAGCAGCGTAGTTGAGATCATAAAATTGTAGCATCGGAAGGGATCCCGAGGGTCATCTAGTCCAACCCCCTGGCAAACAGATCACAACCTAGTTTTTTGCAGCAATCACAACCTAGGTTTAAGGTGCCATTTGGCACCTAGCTTATATACCTGAGTTTCTAACACTGATATGCACCAGGCTCTTATATTGCTTTTTCCAGATCTTGGAGTGGGTTCAAAAAGAAAATGATTTAAAGCTGCCAGCAAGGCCTATATTCCTAACACCGCAAAGCTTCTATAAATAAAATATGTAATAGAATCGAAGTTTAAAAATGCGCCTAATAAAATTTAAGACCCTCTTTTTGATCCATTTCTGAACCTTCGGCAGAGACACTGAAGATGACCAACAATCCAGCCCCAACACTGTATGCATGGAGATAATCCACACCTTACCTACTGCTGCTATTCAAATATTAATGATACAGCACTCGAGTTACTTTATTCCAGATGCAGAGTTGCAATTCCTGTGGAGCTCAATACACATTGAAAGAAACACTGACATTTATACAGTCTACCTATATGAATGCCAATTGGCACATCTTGTTTTGTCATAAATTTTTACATGTACAAGATGCATGGGCATCCAGAAAATTAGAAATTAGAGCAGAATGTAAACTTAAAATTGCAGCTTATCTCCTGATTTAAACATTTATTGATGTTAAGAGTCCTAGCAATAAGAGTTTTGTGCCAACAGAGCTCAAGCTGGCACAGAGAATGAAATGACAGAGAATCTCTACAAAACTTTGCTTAACTCACATTAGCCAAAGTCACATTTAGACACAAGCCCATTTCTGTGCGACAGTGGTCTCCAGCACTATTTTGCAAAAATAGCCACAACCAAACGTAAGGTGATACAGCTTATGAAGGATTATTTATGAAACAAGCCATACGTCAATGCTTTAAGAATGAGGAAACATATGATATGGAGGAAGTGTTTAAAAGGTCTTAAAATTTGCCACAATTTATTGACAAACATAAAAACGTAGCTCAGTGGCTACAGCATGAGACTCTTAATCTCCAGGTCATGGGTTTGAGACCCACATTGGGCAAAAAGATTTCAGCATTGCAGGGGCTGGACTAGATGACCCCCGTGGTCCTTTCCAACTCTACAATTCTATGATTCTATAAGAAGAACCATCCTAGATCAAGCCAAAGGCCCAAACAATCCAACAGGATTTTCTTGCTTGTGATACTGCTTCTGCAGGAGTCTCCCCTCTCCTAGAGAAACATTTGTCTCCCTCCTTATTGAGCTTTATGCATGGCAGAATGAAGCATCTTTACAATCACGCTTCTGGGCTAGAATGCTGCTGCTTGGTTTTCTCACTTAGATTTCTCACTGTGGCTTGGGACGATTGGGCGGTTTTAAATGGAATATATATATTTTAAAAGAAACCTGATTCCTAGTTTAATATATTAATGCTGTTGGAGGTGGGGAAACCTATTTTCAGCTTGAGGACCGCATTCATTTGCAGTCAACCTGCCAGGGTCACATGCAAGTGGTGGGCGGGTCTGACACAAAAGCGGATGGAGTTACTGAAGCAATTATTTTCTGTAAAATGGGTTACATTCATAGAATCATAGAATCATAGAATCATAGAGTTGGAAGAGACCACAAGGGCCATCGAGTCCAACCCCCTGCCAAGCAGGAAACACCATCAGAGCACTCCTGACATATGGTTGTCAAGCCTCTGCTTAAAGACCTCCAAAGAAGGAGACTCCACCACACTCCTTGGCAGCAAATTCCACTGTCGAACAGCTCTTACTGTCAGGAAGTTCTTCCTAATGTTTAGGTGGAATCTTCTTTCTTGTAGTTTGGATCCATTGCTCCGTGTCCGCTTCTCTGGAGCAGCAGAAAACAACCTTTCTCCCTCCTCTATGTGACATCCTTTTATATATTTGAACATGGCTATCATATCACCCCTTAACCTCCTCTTCTCCAGGCTAAACATGCCCAGCTCCCTTAGCCGTTCCTCATAAGGCATCGTTTCCAGGCCTTTGACCATTTTGGTTGCCCTCCTCTGGACACGTTCCAGTTTGTCAATGTCCTTCTTGAACTGTGGTGCCCAGAACTGGACACAGTACTCCAGGTGAGGTCTGACCAGAGCAGAATACAGTGGCACTATAACTTCCCTTGATCTAGATGCTATACTCCTATTGATGCAGCCCAGAATTGAATTGGCTTTTTTAGCTGCCGCGTCACACTGTTGGCTCATGTCAAGTTTGTGGTCAACCAAGACTCCTAGATCCTTTTCACATGTACTGCTCTCAAGCCAGGTGTCACCCATCTTGTATTTGTGCCTCTCATTTTTTTTGCCCAAGTGCAATACTTTACATTTCTCCCTGTTAAAATTCATCTTGTTTCTTTTGGCCCAGTTCTCTAATCTGTCAAGGTCATTTTGAAGTGTGATCCTGTCCTCTGGGGTGTTAGCCACCCCTCCCAGTTTGGTGTCATCTGCAAATTTGATCAGGATGCCCTTGAGTCCATCATCCAAGTCGTTGATAAAGATGTTGAATAAGACCGGGCCCAAGACAGAACCCTGTGGCACCCCACTAGTCACTCTTCTCCAGGATGAAGAGGAACCATTGATGAGCACCCTTTGGGTCCGGTCAGTCAGCCAGTTACAAATCCATTGAGTGGTAGCAGAGTCAAGACCGCATTTTACCAGCTTCTTTACAAGAATATCATGGGGCACCTTGTCAAATGCCTTGCTGAAATCAAGGATGACACACACACATTCTAGCCAAACATAATAAATCAGAGGTTTCTATATACACCTATACCCCTCTCTCTCCATCCAGATAAGAAGGAGGCATATAAGATTTCAGAAAAAAGCATTCAAGAAGGGTATGGAGTGGCGGAGAGGGAGATTAAGGAGAGAGGCTTGGATAGAGTCCTGAGGGTCATGCTGGAAGCCTAATAGGCCATAATTGGTTCTCAGGTCTGAAGTTCCCTGCCCCTGATTTGTACTGATAGGTAGACCACTCTGGGATCCCTTTGATGGTAGAAATTGCAGCATCAATAAAATCAGTCAATTAATAATCTAGACCAGTACTGTATCTTGTTCTCACAGTGGCCAATGAAATGCCTATGAGAAGCCTGCAAGCAAGATATGAGAACAACAGCTCCATCCCCACTTGTTGTCCCACCCCAGCAACTGCTATTCAGGGACATAATATCTCCAAAACTGGAAGCAGAAGAGTCAGCATGACCAGGAGCCATTGATACCCTTATCCTCAATGAATTTGCCTAATCCCCTTTTAAAGATGTCCAGTTTGGCAGCCATTACTGCATCCTGCAGATAGCCAATTCCATAGATTAACTATGTGTCATCAGAACACCTCATATGCCATCAGAGACTAATCAAAGTTATCTCCCCAAAAAGATACCTTTGACATTATCTGCTCTACCTTTTTCTCTTTTATTGAAGAAGAACAGGATATTTCAATGCCATCATCATCACAGAGGTGTCTGTGGAGGGGATTATTATTTATTTATTGAATTTATATACCGCCCTATACCCAGAGGGCTATCTTGATTGAAAATGTATTGTAACTGTATTGTAACTTTTGAATAAATATTATTAAAACAAAAACTATGTATTGTACTTTAAGACCAATCTCTTTTGGTTTATGAATACGTAAGATTTCAGATGACACACACACAAATCACCGTCCCCCATGTTTTACCTTGAAAGCTTACACGCTCTTGCACCACCAGCAAGAGTTGGCTCAATAAATGGCATCACCTACAAACCTTGCATTTCTTATTCTGTAGGATCTTGGTTATGGAAATCCCTTGCTTTTCTCAAGTACAGCTGGAACCAACTCTCATAAGTTTCCAAAGCAAGCTGCAGACTTATTTGCCTATGCATTTGTGTGTTTTATCTTAATGTAGCCCACTCTGGGATTCCTTCAGCAATGAAGAGTGGGTAAGGAATCTTTTAAACAAACAAACAAGGCAATGAACTGTACAGCATATCATAATAAAGGTTAGCAAAAGCTGAGAGATTAGTAGGCTCTAGGGTTTCATTTATGGCAGCCAAAAAAGGCATGGGCCTTAGGAGCCCCAGCAAGGCCTCGGCTGGAAACAATGAATCTAGCACAATGACCTTAAAAAACCTTACTTCTGGTTTAAAATTCTGCCTTTTATAAATAATGTTCTGAGACTTTTTTCAATTAACTCTATAAAAACACATCCATTCGTTATAGTTTTGGAGGTCAGCTGCATGCTTAGGTCAAGTATGATTTCAACTTCCAAGGGCTGAAACAGCAAATGACTGGTTTTATGTACCGGTAAGTCTTTACATTACCATTTCTTCTCTGTACCGTTAAGGGCACATACACACTCTTCCAGTTACTAACCTATGCAAAATACATTAACAAATCAGGATTAAGAGCTGAAATGTTCTGGAATTGGGTACTGACTGCTGCATAGAAGCCTTTCCCCCTCTGCTGTAAATAATTCACAAGGTCTGCCTCTGCAAGCAAATTCTTGTGTAAACAGGCTGAACTGTTGTTTTTAAGAGGAAGCCAAAGAAACCAGGGAACGTGTAAAAACCGGGCAGAGTTCTGCGAATTTACAAGCAAGTCTCCTGAAGGTCATATCCACTGTCATGCAGTGCATGCAGCGGTTCGCGGAAAAATTGGGACAAACCGTAAGCACGCAGGGACACATCCCGCCTGCAAGCTAAATGAAGGCAATTCCTGCCAGCTTCCTGAACCTGAAGCAGCTCATCTGTCTGTCCAACGCCACATCTGCAATGGCAGCTTCCGTTGGCCCTACCTGAGCGCACGCAGGTCAGGAGAGGAGAGGAGAGGACGTCTCCCAGGTCTTCCCAGGCGGCCAGGGCTTACCCAAAAGAAGCAGCGTAGGAGGAGACGCGAACGAGGAGGGCAGAAAACTGCGCCTGGTTTTCCTCCGGAGCGCGGGACTGTAGAAACAAGCTCGGGACTCCCGCTCCCCCTGGCCACGACCAGCGCGCAAAGAGACGCCACTCACCCAGGCGCAGGCTCTCCAAAACGCGCGCAGGCTCTCCAAAACCCTTGGTGGCGCGTCCGTTCCCGGGCGCTCGCTTCGGCTTGTTTTCCGGGCTAGTGTAAACGGATCCCCCTACGGGCGTGATGGATGGAGCGGCACATGAGCAGCAGGGCCGGCGATGGGGTTGTGACTACTTCCTACTTCCTCGCCCCGCCGCCGCCGCCGAATCGCCTTCAGGCTGAGCCAAGCGCGCGCGTGGAGACGGGCGATCCAAAACGGCACCTCCCCGGCTGGAAATGCCCCGCTTGGGCGGCATACAGCCAGCCGGCTCCACACGTGGGAGAGGCGAGAGAAGGAGAGAGAGGAAAAAGGCCGGCTGCCGCTGCTGCTCCCTTTTCCAGCCGGCGCTGTGTTGCTGGGGGCGCTGCTGCTCCCGGGATCGCTGGCTGCTACGTGCCGGGATCCCACGCCCTGAGGCTGGCGGAAAAAGCCGGGATCTTCAGCGCACACGTCCTCCGCTCCAGGGCCTCGCGACCTTTTTCCCAGCGGCGAAGGCGCCTTTGCCCTTTTGGCTGCGGATCTCCGGCTGCTGCGGGCGGCGCACCTCGGCTTGGGAGAGGTGAGCGCGCTCAACGCTGGTTGCCGCCAGGGCTTTCTTTGCCGGCTGGGCGGGCCCGCGGCTGGGTTCCTTAAGCTCAGGCCCTCCTCCCCGCTTCTCCGGCTACACAGGATTACCTCATCGCCCAAGCCCCGCTTGCTGGGGAGGCGGCAGCGCCCGGGTGCCTGAAGTTTCCAGGCAACGGACTCGGGATAACAAGCCACGGCAGCTGATCCCACTCCCTGCATCAGGAGAACTCTGCCAAACTTAAAAATAAAACGGCGACCTTCAGAAGAGCGGCCTTTTTTTTTTTTTTTTTTTTTTGCTAGTTCCAGAAGTTAACTTTTGGAACCCTTTTAAATTTGGGCAAGCAAGTGTGGAAGGGTGGGCAAGTACAGTAAACGGAGAAAAGGTGTAATTAACATGTGTTAATTGGTTAATAAAAACTTTTTTAAAAAAGAGACGGTACTCCCCTTGCATGTCAGACAGCATTTTAAACTCATTCAGATTTGCATACCCCTGCCCCAAGTGGCTAGGACACAAAGGCTGCCGTCCTAATGCACGTTTTTTTATTTATTCGTTGTATTTATATATCGTTTATGCATTCTTCTGGAAGCAAGGCCCACATAATTGGGACTTGCTTCTGAGTTAATATGCAGAGGATTGGACTGTTTACCACTCACTCAGATACAAGGCTGAAGCTAACTTTGTCATTAAACAGAGCCCCCAGTATATCAGCAGAAACAGTAATGTATGTAGCATGCATACTGCACAGACATACAAATTTAGGCCAGAGGTGATTTCAATTTCCTAGTTCAAAGGTAACTTATTAGGCAAAAGGACCAAGCTACAATCTCCAGCTCACTGGTTGCAAGCAGGAATTGACTTGTCCATTGAAGATTGTGATTCCATGCTTACCTGCAAGTAAGCTTAATGGAACGCTGGCACTTACATCTGAGTAACTAGAATCAAGCTGGAAGTAAGGTGGATGTGCTCCCATCATCACTTAGGCTAAAGTATGGCATCCATGTGACTGTTAGTTTGCCCATGCACTGCATATTCCTAATCACTGTGTTACACAAACATTCTCAAAGTAAGGCACTTTACCCTTGTGTAAGTGGCAATTTCCTAAAGAGGAAATTGATCCAAATAGGAAAACTTCATGATCCAAATCGAAATCTGGAAAACTAATGTTTTCAGCAGTGTTACAAATGATATAAGAATAATAGGGTAAAATACTCTTAAGGCTGGAACAAGCCCAGAAAGACTCAATGAGTTCAACTGAATTCTAAATCAGAATTGTTAAGATTCTTCTGCAAGTTTCTGTTTAACAAAGCCAACCTACATATTTTACTCATCGTCCACATCAACTGTAAAGAAACTGCATGGATCAGCATTCCTAGGATGTTTGTTTTCTAAAAAAAACCATGGAAGTTTACAAAGTTGTTGTTGTTTTGGTCAGTTATTTCCCTACTGCTGAAAATTGTAAAATGGGTGGACGTCAATCAGGAAAAATGGGTAAACAATACATTCTGAAGTATCCTGTGATACATTTTGTATAATTTGATCTGGGTAAGCTTATGTCACAAGAACATACATGGCAGAGAAGCATGGCTCATACATACACTGTCACTGTCAGAGGAAAATTTCTGCAACTAAAGTCCATTTGTGCAAAAAAACCCTCAAAACAATAAAAACTTATCCCATTTGCTTTATAGAGTATTATTTTGTAGCTTAGACAATACAAACCTCCCCACAGTCCTTTCCAACTCCACAATCCTACGATTCTATGATTCTATAGGTGGTGTTGGTTGCATATACTTGTATAATTGAACTAATCCTATTGATTACAAGAGAAGTAAAACGAAGATCCTAAATTCAGTACAAGGACACACTCCAATTTGACCATGCCCTTCTTAAAACTTGGCACCCAGAAATAGGCACAGCACTTCAGATGCAGTCTGACCAGAGCAGAATACAGTGGAGCTATTACCTCTTGTGACCTGGACACTATGCTTTGGTTAAAGCAACCTAAGACTGTATTAGCTTTCTTAGGCACTGCATTACACTGCTGCCTCATTCTGAGGTTCTAATCGACTAAGACACCTAGACTTTTCTCATAGGTGTGGCTGCCCTTCCTATCTTTGTGCCTCCAATTCTTCGTACCTAATTTCTCTGCTGAATTTTATTTTGTTGCTTTTGGTCTAGCATTCCAACCTCTCAAGATCATTTTGAATCTTTATTTAATCTTTTCGGGTGTCAGCTATCCTGCTCTGTGGCATCTGCAAATATGGTAAGCATCCCCTCTGCTCTTTCATCCAAATCATTAATAGAGATGTTGAATAATACAGGGCCTATGACAAAGGTTTGTAGCACTCCACAGTGATGACTAGGGCTGGAGGGGGCAGGGAAGAGGCATATATACAGTAATTCCCTACAAACAAAAGGAAACTCCATTCTTCAACTGCAAGCATTCAAGAGAAGTAGGGCTGCTGACTAGGGAGGGAAACCTGGCTTGGTTGATGATGGTTTTTTCTCCCTCTGGGCTCATTGCCATAATTGCATGTGTTAAAGCTATGACTTCAGGAGTAAAGATAGATAAGTTATTAATTTTAGTCAGGGATGGGAAACCTGTGACTCTACAGTTGTTGAACTACAACTGCTATCAGCATCAGCCAGCATGTCCAGCAGCTTCATATAGATGTTAAAAATCATAGGGGAGAGGACACAGCCCTGGGATACCCCACAAGTGAGTGCCCAGGGGTCCAAACACTCATCCCCCAACACCACTTTATTGAAATGGCCCAAGAGAAAGGAGCAGAGCCACTGCACAACAGTGGTCCCCAGCTTCCAACCTCCCCAGAAAGTCCAGAAGGATACCATGGTCAATGGTATCAAAAACCACTGAGACATCCAGCAGAACCAAGGAGCAGCTTTCACCTCTGTTTCTAGCCCTAGCTTTAAAACTGCACTCTATGCTAACCCATGATGGTTAAGGTGGCATTGTTTTTCAAAGGCATACAAATGTATAAACACTCTGCCGCTGCCCCCCACCCCCGTAACAACTTTTCTAGGCAAGTGAGGATGTAACTGTCAAGATGTGACTCTTGAGGCCTACCTGAAAGCAGCCCAAGGTCCACTGGTGCATCCTGGACTCCTAGTCTACTGTCTGAGAAAGACTGGTCTATAGGACTGTAGCCACCTTCTCCCTGCAGTTTGTAGGACTCATATATTTAATGCCTGCACACACAAACAAGTGGCCAAAGCAAAGGGGTGAGGAGAGGGAATGTAGATTTGTCATGTCTTAAGGCAGTCTTAAAAGTAAACCAAATTTCTTCCAGTTTTTATCTCAGTCATCTCACACTTATAAATAGCTACCCCTCTGGCTAATTTAACACTGTAATTGTTGATTATGCATCCTCATAACATTTTAAATCAAGTGCATTATAGCTATCAATAATGTTTTGTCTTTATAAATATGTAGCTAAAGACCAGTGTTAGAAACTGAGATATGAAACCTAGGAGCTAAATGGGCCCTTAAACCTAGGTTATGAGTGAAACAATGTCTAGGCGCACTTTTTATAGCAAGAATACAAAGCTGAAAATGAACAAACTGCAGCTAAAATATGTTCATTTTTCACATGGTTGAGTCCTTCCCCTGCCCACTCCCCTAATATTCTTAAGAGGGTCTTTTCTCCAGTCTTCAGAGAGTGGCTGAAAGTGGGGAGGCAGAAAAAGGTCCTCCTTTCCTTCCACTCTGCAGTTTTAATCTGAAATCCTAGGCGCAGTACTGGCCCCGAGCTCAGAAACTGCTTGCGCTAATGAAATTGTCACAAAATGCATCTAGAACAATGGGAGTTTTGAACACTGCTAAAGACATGATTCTTAGATGAGGATAAAGTGGCAGAGAAGGAAAACGATCCTGAGCAAGCAAAACTTTTGCTCCACCAGTCAAGCATGTGCCCTCTGGCAGAGGATTTTTAATGGTCCACATTAGATTTCTGAGATTCTTGCTTCCATGTGTCCCAAGCCACAGCTTTTTGTACTCAGCAGCATGCTGCATGCAGATAACTGCATGAAAGGATCTCTACATGTTCATCTGTGGCATATGCTAAATGGGGGAATTCAGCAGATGAATATTATTCCATCCTTCCATGGGAGGAGAAACTTAAATTGTAACCCCCCACCCTTAGATGGTTGAAGATACACCATCCAAACAAAGACTTAAAAAGCATATTAACCCAAGACCATAACATTTATCATATCTCTATGCTACGCTAACCTGCTGCTCTCAAGTGTAGAGGAAGACACTGTCCTTTTACCAGCACTGGAGTAAGGTTCAACTACAGCTCAACTACAGTTTCTATTATGTGCCATGGAATAGGGTCTGATCTTGCGCTTTGCACCAAGCAGATGATTATAGAGTCTGAATCCGATATGTCTTACTCTGCATCACTTTCTCCTTCATAAGCCAGCATGGGTGGGTTGCAAAAAAAAGAACGGTTTCTGGCAGTTCGTAAATGACTACCTCAATTGTAGCTAATGGCTGCTATCTGAGACAATATGGCTCCACTTTGGTTCCTTTTGGTACTGTCTCCTTCAACCTATTAAAACTAGGCTTGGAACAGTGGGGAGAAGAGGGATGAGCAGACAGAAGGGGAGGAGTTGCTTGTCAATGAGTTTTCTGGGAAGGAGAAGCAGGAAGTGGGAGATAACTCAATGCAAGGGGCTGAAGGGCAGACACCATGAAGGCTGGTTGGAGACAAGCTGGGGCAGAGGCACAGAGATGCTGCTTAGAAAGCATCTGAAGGATAAGCCCCTCTGGAGACACAGATGCTGTAAACTCTCTGCTCCCTCCATCTGCACCAGGTTGAAGTGGGACACAAGTGGTGCTGTGGCCTAAACCATTGAGCCTCTTGGGCTTGCTGATTGGAAGGTCGGCGATTCAAATCCCTGCGGCGGGGTGAGCTCCCATTGCTCTGTCCTAGCTCCTGCCAACCAAGCACTTTGAAAGCATGCCAGTACAAGTAGATAAATAGGTACCACTGTGGCGGGAAGGTAAACAGTGTTTCCATGCACTCGAGCTTTGGTTTAGTCATGCTGGCCACATGCCCTGGAAAACTGTCTGCAGACAAACGCTGGCTCCCTTGGCCTGAAAGCGAGATGAGAACCACAACCCCATAGTCGTCTTTGACTAGACTTCCAGGGGTTCTTAAACTTTTTAACCTTTTGCACCAGGTTGTAAATATGTGTTAATAAAGCTTATTTCCAAAAGACACAGCGGTCTCCGCCACGTCTTGAATGGAAACACAAACTCCCTGGACTCTTGCTACTGTTCCGCAGAGACTGGGGGTCACCTTCGTCACCCTACTATGGCACCCAAAGAAGGAAAATCCTACATGCGTCCCTGCCTCTACCTTGCAGGAAAATATCACCACAGTCTATCTCCTGCAGTTTCATACAAAAAGCAAAATGGTTTTTCGCAGCACTCGAAATTGTCTCCCTGAGGCTGCCGCCTCCTACTGCCTAATGGTAGGGCCGGCCAGGCAGAACGGATTCTGGAGGGCGTTTCAACAGCGCCTTGGCGAAGGGCTTTCAATCCGAAAGTGTTGTCCCCTAGAGGTAGCAATGCGACAAAACGTAAACACGGGAGGGTGTTGGCAAAGGGGGCTTAACCGTGGCAGCCCTCTGGGAGGACGGGACCGCAAGAAGGACCAATGGTGAGGTAGAACAGGCTTCCTCAAACTCAGCCCTCCAGATGTTTTGAGACTACAATTCCCATCATCCCTGACCACTGGTCCTGCTAGCTAGGGATCATGGGAATTGTAGGCCAAAAACATCTGGAGGGCCCAGTTTGAGGAAGCCTGAGGTAGAAGCAAGCCTCGCACTACTTTTAATCTGTTCCCTCACCTGCGGCGGAAAGGCCGCAGCCGGGATGAGGGGTCCAATCCGTTAAGGCCAGGTTTCCATAGCAACAGAGGAGAACTCCAGTTTGCGCAGGGCGACGAACATCCGGGTACCCCTGATATGAGGGGGCGGATCTAACGCAGAGAGCGTGAGCCCAGGGTCTCTCTCCCTTCCCCGCCCCGCCCCAAACTCCCCTCAGACTGTTGTTTCCGGCGTCCTGTGCCGTAACTAAGATACTGAAGGGGCGGTTAGGGCTAGCCCACACGATGGCCCAAAAGGGGGGGAGGAGAGAGGAGGAGAAGGTTCCAGCCGCACCCTTTCCCAGAGAAACCAGTTGACTGACGGGTGACTTTATCCCGGTAGAGTGTTACCCCAACCCTACGCGTTCCGCCGGGCAAAAACACCCGCTTTCCCTTCAGCCGGAAAGGCCTCAGAGGCACCCCCCCCTGCGAAAATGGAGCGGCCTGCGGAGGGCGTGGTCTCTCGCGGATTTCAGTTAACGGTTGCGGCAGAAGCGGCTCTCTCGCGCCCCGCCCTGCGCGCGCTCCTTTTGTGTTCTGAGCGGGGCTGGCGCGTCCTCCTTCCCTCGGAGGAGAGCAGGTAGTCCGTCTTCTCTTCCCTTCGAAGCGTTGCGGGATGAGGCCGCGAGCGAGCTAGAGGCTCCGGCGCCGTGTCTTCCGCGCCCCTCAGCCCTTCCTTTCAGTGGGACATTTATTATTATTATTATTATTATTATTATTATTATTTATTTCTTACTTCGCCCGCCCATACGGGCTCCTCCCCGCGTGCCTCAGGGGAGTCATTGGGGCTGAAGGCGGGAGCTGCTTCCCTCAGCGAAGAGGCAGCGTCCGGAGGATTTAAAAACGCGAGGTGGTTTGTTTTTGTTTTTTGGTTTATTTTTTGCACTCAGCGGTCCATTCCGAGGAAAGGGTTAGAAATACGCCGCCCGTTTTGCCATCACCTTCACCATCTTTCTCCTCCTCTTGCTGCTTCTCCCCCTTCCTTTCGCGGAGACTCGGCGCCTCTAATAACTCTGTAACAGGCAGGCATTCAACAGGTGAAAACCCCTTGTTCTTGGGATTTCCGCGAGGGGGAAAAAGAAACTTGCCCGCGTTTCTCCCTATATTTTCTTCTTCTTTTCTTCTTCTTTTTCCAAAACCGAAAAAAGAAAAATTACAAACATCGAATTCAACATCCATATTCATTTTCTAACATAAGCCTATTACATGATGAACTAAATTAAAATATACCTAGGTTTCTGCCTATCTTGTTAAGAAGTCCACCAAACGTATCTGAACGGGGATGGGGGAAATGCCGGTGGTTGTTACAGACACACACACACACACACACACACACACACACTGCTTTTTCCCCTTAAAAAAATATTTAGGGGTACTCCCATTTTGACTCAAGAAAATCATCATTTTAGAGTTCAAATCGGGGGAAATAAATACAGCAAATGGACAAAAGTACAAAGATTCACAAAATGTTCAGAGGTATGCATACCCCCAGGAAAAAAACACGCACACACACATATATATAAAAGCTGCTTTTGCTACAAGAGCAGCTTGCTTCTTTCAAAAATATTTTGAACTCTTGAGATCCCTTTTCCTACATTTTTTAATTTATGCAAACATAATTACAATAAGAACAGCGCCGACCCTTTCATTAAAAGCCATCAGTTCTCAAAAGCCTGTTGAAACAAGAAAGTTTGCATCTGCTTGGGAGGGAGTTCCAGGGTCTGGGAGCACTAAAAAGGCGGTGATGATGATGATAATAATGTTTTTGTATATTTCCTAGGATCCATAAAGGTTGCCCTATAATCTATCCCAAATTGATTTGGGTGTTGTAGACACAAATTCTCACTGTAACAGATCTATGGCCCTCCTGTAAAGTTTTCTGGCAAAACTTCATAGCTGATGGATATGGAGGCAAGAACAGAACTTGGCGCCACCAGGAACGACTTTTCTTGGAAGAGCAGCTTGCTTCTTTCAAAAATATCTTGAACTCTTGAGATCCCTTTCTCTTCTCACATTTTTTTTATTTATGCAAGTTCTTAACATGCAATTGTAATCTAATGTATAATCTGCACTGCTGATTAGTTAATTCCCCCTACTCCAGAAGAGAAATATGCTAGTAAGTTATCTATATAAATAATCGACAATGGCTTTTATCCTTGTCCTTTAGAAAGAAGGTACAGCTTATTCTTTGGTGATATGTCACTTTGTATACCATAAGTGTTACCTAGATTAAAAGTTCTCAGGCTCTCCTCATGAACATTAAAGTCATCATATGTAAAATACAGTGGATGCTCGGGTTGCGAATGTGATCCGTGCGCGATGCACGTTCGCAACCCGCAGCGTTTGCAACCCGCGACTGTGCGGGTTGTGATTCGGCGTTTCTGCGCATGCACAAAGCGTGATTTAGCGTGTCTGCGCATCCGTGACCGCCAAAACCCAGAAGTAACCCGTTCCAGTACTTCCGGGTTTCGGCGGTCCGCAACCTGAAAAAACGCAACCTGAAGCGGCTGTAACCTGAGGTATAACTGTATTGTGTTGCTCAGGCTCCCTTAGTTGTAGGTTGTTGTGCATGTCAGGGATGAGAAACTGGTGGTCCTCCAGAAGTTGGCTCTGCTAGCTGAGGCAGATGGGATTTGGACTCTAGGTACCTCTGGAGGGCCACAGGTTCTGATTCTCTGGTGTAAGTTATTCTCTTAAAGACTATGTAAAACTACATGCCTAAAAACATTTTGTAGGTTATGCTATTCAAAAAATCAAGGTGTTCATTCTTATATTAAATTAGAGGAGTTTTCCTTTCATTTTGAGGTTTTAATTTTGTGGCTTTGATTTAATTTATGTATACAGATTTTATTATGGAGAACTTCATTTTGTATGAAGAGATTGGAAGAGGAAGCAAAACAGTTGTATATAAAGGCAGAAGAAAAGGAACTATTAATTTTGTGGCTATTTTGTGCACTGAGAAATGCAAGAGAGCTGAAATAACAAACTGGGTAAGAACTACATTGATTATTTTAGAAAGAGATGTAAATGAAATTATTCAACATATTTTCAGATACAAACGTGCCATCTGGTTGAAAAAGTCCTCAATAATTTTGAACAAGAGCCATGTTCCAAATAGCTGTATTTTAAAGGGGTTCTTTAGCAGAATCTAGAAACTTCTTTTTCCTTTTAAATTTTGGGTGTGCTCGGATTGGATAATTATGGTGGGTACCCTGAGTGTTCATTGTATGCTTCATGACTGTTTCATAAGAAATACTTTGCATTCTGGAAAAATAATTCTGTGTAAATGCAACAACTGCTGGTGACTTTTATGAGGTAAACAGTCATTACATATACAGTGGTACCTCGGGATGCGAACGGGATCCGTTACAGAGCCCTATTTGCATTCTGAACATAACGTAAGACGCGTCTGTGCGGGTCACGTTTCGCGACTTCCGCGCATGCGCGTGATATCATTTTGACCATCTGCATGCGTGAGCGGTGAAACCCAGAAGTAACGTGCTCCATTATTTCCGGGTCACCACGAAGTGCAACCTGAACGTGCTCAACCTGAAGCGTATTTATCCTGAGGTATGACTGTATCTCTGGAGAATTCACTACAGCTGTAATTCAGATGTCCTGGAGAAAGATGTGGCTGCTGTATAGATCTATTACAATACAGTGGTGCCCCGCAAGACGAATGCCTCGCAAGACGGAAAACCCGCAAGACGAAAGGGTTTTCTGTTTTCAGAGGCGCTTCTCAAGACGAATTTCCCTATGGGCTTGCTTCGCAAGACGAAAATGACGAAAATTTTTGAGTTTTTTTTCCACTCCCCAACCCCTTTTTCTAAAGCGCTAAGCTGCTAATAGCCTTTTAGCAGCTAAACCGCTAATCCCTTAAGCCTTTAATAGCCGTTAATAGCCCTTAAACTGCCAATAGCGCTAATAGCGCTAATCCGCTAATGGGCTTGCTTCGCAAGACGAAAAAACCGCAAGACGAAAAGACTCGCGGAACGGATTCTTTTCGTCTTGCGAGGCACCACTGTAGTGTGAAGAGAGCTTGGCACAAAAACACAACAACCCACAGGATTTTTGTGTGCCACAGTTTTGTCTGAAACTGATTTGGCAATTGCTTAATCAATCCCTATTTTACTTAACTCTGAAAGGCTCTTGTCTTGGGCAGTTCTCTCTTTCCGAATTAACTCTGTTGGGGATGAGAAGCAAGAGTAATATATGGTATTTATGGGTGGATTTGGTTCCCATTTCACCTTTGTTACAAAGACTAATCAGGTTTGATCAAATGAAGTGTTCTTGAAGAAGCCTACAGGGCAATTTATTGTTTCAAAAAATGTTTTTAATTGACTAATCTCAAACTTAAAAAAAAAAAGCTATAGGCCTTCAATGTTTTGTTCAATCCTTTTCTGTCTTGAAACTTCACAATCTGTAAACCATCAATCACACCTTTTGTTTTGTACTTTTCTTGGAACATAATGAATCTACCCCAACATTTTTCACAAATGTATTATTAATCTGTTACCATCCTCTTGTTCCTTTCCCATGGGGACTGGAGGAATTCTAGTCTGCTACTTTGCTTTTTTGCATAGACATCTCTTGAATTCCAACTTCTTAAGGGCTACTGTTCCATTTTGTGCCTGTCCCATCCTCAGCCCAGACCAACTCATGTGTGGATAATCTGTTGCAGGTGCGCCTTACTCATGAAATTAGGCACAAGAACATTGTAACATTTCATGAATGGTATGAAACAAGCAATCACCTCTGGCTTGTGGTGGAATTGTGCACAGGTAAGCAGCTGTTAAACACAATGTTTTGTGACCGTTGTTTCCCAAGGGCCATCTAGAGAAGCCTTGAGGGATGGATTTGGTCCCTAGACTCCCCACCTCCATTTTACTAGGTGCAATCTAAATTTCACAAGTGGGAAGCTACCAGAGAAAAGGCCTGTTCTCATATTGCTGCCAGTGCAATCGGGCCAGGATTGGTGTTATATGCTCAAGAAGGCTTGCCCTGGTGAGCAACCTGATCGCTGAATGCTGTGCCAGTGGAAGTTTCCGTCCCATCATCAGAGGCAGCCCCACGTATAATGTGTTGCAGTAATCTAACCTAGAGGTTACCAGAGCATAGACAACAGTACAGTGGTGCCTCGCAAGACGAAAAGAATCCGTTCCACGAGTCTCTTCGTCTAGCGGTTTTTTCGTCTTGCGAAGCAACCCTATTAGCGGATTAGCGCTATTAGCGGTTTAGCGGCTATTAAAGGCTTAAGGGATTAGCGGATTAGCTGCTAAAAGGCTATTAGCAGCTTAGTGCCTTAGAAAAAGGGGGTGGGGAGTGAAAAAAAATTGCAGGAACTTGCAAGACATTTTCGTCTTGCGAAGCAAGCCCATAGGAAATTCGTTTTGCGAAGCACCTCCAAAACGGAAAACCCTATCATCTAGCGGGTTTTCCGTCTTGCGAGGCATTCGTCTTGCGGGGCACCACTGTAATAGGCAAAAAATACTCATTGGCTCTGGTGCCCCACTTTTAAATCTTCAGGTAAGACCAATCGTTCTTTGTACCTCCAGTGTCAGAGGCATTATGGCTCTGAAGAGTCCATGCTAGGAATTGCAAGTGGGCAGTTTAGATCAAAGGTTTTGTATGCCTATTTTGTCAGAAAAAGCTTAAGGATAAAAATTTAAATAGTACTACAGAGGTCAGTTAATTGTTGTTGTTGTTTTTTAAAAAAACTTCATAGCAGAATATTCATTAATGCCTTACAGGTGGATCACTGGAAATGGTAATTACTCAAGATGAATGTCTACCTGAGGTGGTTGTGAGAGAATTTGGTGTTGATTTGGTTACTGGACTCCATCATATTCACAACCTTGGAATTCTCTTCTGTGACCTTACACCTGGGAAGGTAAGAGGGAATGATTTCTGAAAACAACTTTTTAAAAAATAATTCAAGAAATCACTAATTGATATACCTTACAGATTCTCCTTGAAGGACCTGGTACACTGAAGTTCAGTAACTTTTGCTTGGCTAAAGCAGAGGGTGAAAACTTGGAGGAATTTTTTGCTTTAATTGGAACAGAAGACGGAGGAGGTGATAGTGATGAAAACTCAAGACAAAATCTGAAGAACAGATTCAGAGGTACATTGCAATATGTAAGGGCAACAGTAGCAAAAGACAGAGTTTAATTAAAATTGTGTAATGATTATATTTTCTAAAACTTAAAATGTGGAACTAATTCAGTGATATCTTACCCTTCCTTATTGAAAGCAGTGATTCTACGTTTGATGGATAGGGCATCTGTGGCCCTCAATATGTTGCTACAGCTCCCATCATTCTTCACCATTGGCTGTGCTAGTTAGTGTCAGTAGTAACCCTTTAGAGTCGTTTCCTCAGTGCAAAGTTATACCAAGCAGTTAGGTTTTCAAAGAGCTGCGTTTTGTGGCTGTCAGTTTCATCAGATAAATGCTGGGTGCCGTATTACCCCACTCTCCTTCCCTGAACTCTCCAGTTCTTCCACTTTGGGGTTACCTTCCTGCTGTTGTAAGGTGCAGGGCTAGACAAAGTAGAGTGCACTCAGTCTTTGTGTTTACGCTTCTTCCTGGTTGCTTGTTGCTCTGTGATTATTGGAGCTGCTCTGGGTATGTTTACTTGACCCTGTTACATCAAAAGACTTAGAAGAAATTAGTCTGAAATTCCTTTTGAGTATCCCAGAAATGAGTTTAAGATGAAAACAGTAGTGGACACCAGGGTGGGACACCACCAGTCAGTTGTGTTACTGCTGTTTATCAGGAGGTATAAAACGAGGGGTGAGGTTGGCATGGTGCAAATGGTGGAGCAAATCCAGCGCACTTGTTGCCAAACTCCCCATGGCTTCATCTCTCCCCCTCTTCCTCCCAGTAAGCAGTAACATTACTAACTGGAGGTCAGATGAGTGATCTTACCCTGCAAGACCATCCACTATTGGATAAAAAGGCTGCTGACTTTTGAAAGGATGTTTATTACAAAATCAGAGCAAATCACTATTCATGACTTTATTTTGTAGGTACACTGTCATATATTGCTCCAGAAGTGATAGAAGGAAGCGACTTCTCTATAGCCAGTGATCTATGGGCATTGGGCTGTTTGTTATATGAAATGTTTTCAGGTATTATATTATTTATACTAACATGTTTAACATTATGTTACAATGTTAATTATTGTTACAAATGCTAATACTATTCAGGAACATTAAGACGGAGATGTTGTTCCATTTATGAACCTGTGTAGGTTCCTTTGCTATTAATAGAGCTGTGAATATCTAATTTGTATAAGTCATTAATACAGTTACTTAGTAGAATAAGCAGTGAGACATGCAGTAAGACATTGAAATGTACTTTCAGTTTAAAGATTATTGTGTCTAAGGAACTGAAATGTGTGGAGAGGCAGGTAGAATTTAATCTCAGAATCAGACTAGGATAATCTCAGCCCTTGGTTTTTTCCCTTTGGTTAGGTTAAAGTTCTTGCTGCAGACCTTCTTCATTATAAATAAATTTTTAATGCTTTATTTCATATTCATGTAAATCACTTAGTTATTTTTATCACGTGACTTATAAATTTTGTTAAATACATAAAAGTAAAATAAATAAAATGAACACTCTGATTAAATTTCAAATCATATCCCAAGTGACTGTTCGGCTACAGTGGGTAGTCATCATAACCCACTTTGCTGGTCTATGGTTGTCTTCTGTGGACCTTTGTTGTATGATAGTGAGGAGTGGCTGCTGCAGCCACAGCATTTCAGAGGGGGGATGGAAGAAGATGATTAACTGACAATCTGTTAGGGCCTAACAGATGACATTAACTTTTTAGCTCCCCCCCCCCCAAAAAAAAAGTTGTCTTCTGCCAGTAGGTCAAATAGTATAGGGTTTTTGGGTGGGTGGGTGGGTGTTTAAACTATGAGAATGGCATAGAGGAAAGATTCCCCCACCCATTCTTGCTTCTGCCCAGATCCCTTTCTGTGGCTGCTTTTTCTTCCCAAAGGAAATGTCTCGGAATGTGATCTCAGATCTTCTGCATCTTGTTTAGTTTGTTTCCCCCCCCCCCCAATTGTATATCTTTTTATGAATTATAGGTGTAACTCAGTGTTTCTTGCTGTCAAGAGCCTTAAGCAAAACAGATGAAAAATTCCAGTTTTTAGAAATCAATTGGTATAATACTGACAATTTCCCATTATTATTATGTTCTCTTAAATGGACTTGTAATAACTCTTGGCTCATGCAAATAAAATTATTACTTAATTGTTCTGATGCTTATTCAAGTTTTACTGAAATCTTATCTACTTATGTTTCTAGGAAGACCTCCGTTCTTCTCCAACAGTGTTACTGAATTAGCAGAACAGATTTTACATGAAGATCCTTTCCCACCTACACAGCAAGGTATTGTTCCTTAGATAAATGATGGTGAAAATAATTTTAAAAGTTTATAAAATGGGACAAATGAGTGAATGATTCCATACATTCCCTCCTTACGAAGTTAATATATGAATTATTTTATGTTGCTGTTTTTAGATTTTGGTAGTTAGTAGAATCATATTTGTTTCAAAATAGAATAGTTTCGTTATCTTACAGGATCAGCACCTCTAGAACCATCATCAGACTTCCTTAACTTGGTTGATTCTTTACTTCAGAAGGATCCTCAGAAGAGGTAAAATTATGATTTGAAGATCTGGCTATTTATTAATGATACACCCTGATTAAAAAAAATCAAATCTAGAAGTTTGTGGAATTTAAATTGGTACTGTATGAGAGGATTGTATATGTATTTTCCTATTTTATTTAAAGATTGACTTGGGCCAAGCTGCTGCAACATCCTTTCTGGAAAGATGCTTTTATCCAAATTCCCAGTGACACGATCTCCAGCCAAGAAACAAGCTCCAGGTACAGTAGACTCAGTTTAAAATTAATTTGGAATTTGGAATTCTGTTGCTTAACAAACTTATTGTGAGAAGGATGTATGCATGAGGCTAAAGATTTCTGACAAAGTGGGTTCTGTCTCTTGAATACTTTTGCCACAACATGGCTAGTTTTTAAGATGTCACAAGATTCCCTCCCTCTTTTTGCTGCAACAGAACAATATGGCTTCACCCTTGGCTATAGCCCTGTTTTTAGAGAGCTGCTGTCCTGCAACCCATTAGCAGTGTAGCTGATATCCTTGGACAACATAAATGAATTAAATAAAAAATTGCTTGTCTATATATATATATAAGTAAAAAAATAATTTTGCCATTGTTTAAGGATCTGTCCAGAATAAAATGCAGAGAAATTTGCATTGCCTGCAAAGTACATTTCATTGTCAATTGTTTGAACAGCAGGAAAAAGGCTGAACTGCTTGAACCTGGAGAGTCTGAGATTCAATTAGAGTGTAAAAGCCTCCCAGACATAGTGTTGCCAAGAACAGAAAACAATCAACTTAACAGATCTTTCAAGCTGGGTAAGATTGCACCTTCGTTTTATGTATTGGTTCAGGAACTGGGAACTGTTTTGGTTTCTTGAGCCAGATTCTTACCAAAATAGGCCTCATGGGCCAAATTTGACGGGTGGATGGGGGCCACTTACCTGCTAGTCACTATTATGATAACACATGATTGACAGGTGTTTTGTCCTGCCCACCTGTTACAATGACTTGTTCAGGGTCCTGTCGGGACCTGGGGAACCACTGCAGAAGTGGCTTGTTAGCCCTATTGCTTGGCTCTTCCCAAAGCAGCAAACATGGGCTAGCAAAGAGATTCTTTTCCCATCTTTATGGGGCATGGGGACAAGGAAGCTGGTATTCTATAGGCATCCACTGTGTGCAAGAGAGGTCCATCTCACTGCTGATCTAAAAAGTAGGCTTCTTCCCCCTGCGTTTCACACATCAGCTGAGAAAAAGGCTTTTTCTCTCACACAGAGTAACTTGAATAGCAGTTATTTATGTCAGTGCAGGTTCATGGAGGGCTAGTGGAAAGCGTGGGGGCAAGAAGAGAATGAACAAAGGGCTAAGAAGAGGGGGTGCAGAGTGAGAGATTCAAAAGCACCTGCCAGGAAATTACATTTGTTAGTCCTGATTGAGCAATTGACAGGTGGGTGTTGGTTAATGAAAACAGCTTTGGGGGCGACCATGTACAGCCGTACCTTGGATCCCAAACGCCTTGCAAGTCAAACGTTTTGGCTCCTGAACGCTGCAAAAGTGAATGTTTCAGTTTGCGAATGGTCTTTGGAACCCAAACATCCAACGTGGCTTCCATGGCTTCTGATTGGCTGCAGGATCTTCCTGCAGCCAATTAGAAGCCGCGTCTTGGTTTGCGAACATTTTGGAAATTGAATGGACTTCTGGAATGGATTCTGTTCGACTTCCGAGGTACCACTGTAATGTAAAACTGAGAACTAAAATGCATGCTTGAAACATTACAATTGTAAATAGTAAATAGTTACAATATTTTCTTTGTCAAGAAAATCCAGAAGAACTACGCCCTAAAAGTGCTGTTGATGGTGAATCAAATGAATCTATATTTCTACTCAGGTATGAAGACAGGACAACACTTTTAAATGAAGTTGTAGAAAATAATTCAGATAATTTGCATTTAAGTATTCAGTTTTATATAAACATGTGTATATTGTCTTTCAGTTCTCGACCCACCCCTAGAACTACCACCACAGTGGAAATAAACAATGCTGCTGCTGTTCTAGCTACAAATTCTGCACACACATCATCTCCAAGTCCTTCAGCAAAGGTGAGTGTAGTTTGAAGGAAACGGAAGCAAGAGACTGAATTCCATATGACTGCTATAGAAAAACAGAAGAGGAAGAGCTGTCAAATCACAACTAGGAAAAAATTGCATTACTGAAGCCAAGGATGGTGGGAAAATAATTGACAGTGTCAGAAGAGGCACACAGATTGAGAAGAGTGAGGATGATGATGAGGCCCTTATATTTAACTAGAAAACAGCAATTGATAATTCCTGTTAAAACTAGATTTGGTGGAATAAATTACCGTATTTTTCGCTCTGTAGGATGCATTTATTCCCCTCCAAAAATGAAGGGGAAATGTGTGTGCATCCTATGGAGCGAATGCAGGCTTCAGGCAGCTATCCATAAACCTTCAGAGCGTGGCAGGAGTTCCCGCCGGGCTCAGAAGGCTTGGGGACAGCAGCAAGCTCCGGGAGCGAAGGCGAAGTTGTGCGCAACCTTGCCCCCGCTCCCGGACCCGTTCTGGGGTTGGGGGAAGCTCAGGCTTCCCCCGCCCCAGCCCCGCGGCTAAAAATGAAGCCAAGACAGCTAGCAGGATCCATCCCGCTCGCTGTCTTGGCTTCTTTGCTCTTTGAATTCCCCCCCCCTTTATTTCCCCCCCTAAAATCTAGGTGCGCCCTATGGTCCGGTGTGCCCTATAGAGCAAAAAATACGGTAAACAGAAACTAGTGATGGAGATTATCAGAGAGCTGAAGGCAAAGAAGCAGTAGTACAGCCCAATCTTAGTCCTTTGTACAGAAGGAAATCTTATTTATTTCAGAGGGGCTTATTACTAACTATAAATGTTTAGGATTCTGTAATGGATGCTGTAGGTGAGCGCCTGTCGCCTTGTCCCAGCTCCTGCCAACCTAGCAGTTTGAAAGCATACCAGTGTGAGTAGATAAATAGGTACTGCTGTGGCAGGAAGGTAAATGGCGTTTCCGTGCACTCTGGCCTCCATCGAGGTGTCCCATTGCACCAGAAGCGGTTTAGTCATGCTGGCCGCATGACCTGAAAAGCTGTCTGTGGACAAACACTGGCTCAGCCTGAAAGCAGGGATGAGTGCTGCACCCCATAGCCTAATTCGACTGGACTTAACCATCCAAGGGTCCTTTACATTTTTTACTTTTAGTATAAAAGTTGCACCCTCAATAAGCTTTGAAGTAGAAGTTAGATGGGATGGTAGCATGAAGAAAACAGGAAGTATATTCATTCCAGCCTGAAAACTATGTTATATGATGAAGAAGAGAGAATGTAAAAAAGAAAAGAATGAGGGGTTACAAAACAGAAGGTGGTGGAGTAAAATGTGGAAAAAATGAAGCCGTTGAATGAAACAAGCAAGAATACTGAAGGATCAGAATATATTTACAGTGGAATATATCTGAGTGATTTTTTTTACATAACAAGCAAATTATTGCACAAGATTATGATAGCATTCTTGTACATCAGGAAATGGTGAGAAAAAATTCAGCTGTTTAATTGATAGGTCCTAATGTACTTTTCTAGATAATGGGATTCATTACTTTCACACATATCTCAAGAATCAATATTGTCACTCTAGGAAACCAATGAATTAATTCTACTGCCTGCGTTAATATCCTTTGGAGTTGACAAGGAAGCCTTCTGGCGCCTTTTAATAATAAATGCAGGAGTTGCACAATGTTTGCTGCATTTAAAATGTATGTCATTGTAAATACTACTACTATTTGCTTATATTCTAGGATAAAAACATATGCTGCAGCCAGCAGGATATAGAGTCCAAAGTGAAAGAGCTTATCTTCTTGGAGTCTGACCTTATTGTCACCCCTGTAATTGATAATCCAAAGGTACTATTTGAACTTACCATACATTACTTTTCAAATAATATGTTCAGGAATTTATAGTGTTTTTTGTTATCCGTTGCACTAGCTCAGTCGGTAGAGAGTGAGACTCTTAATATCAGGGTTGTGTATTGAACCCCATGTTGGGCAAAATGTTTCTTCATTGCCGGGGGTTGGACTAGATGACCCTCTTGGTCCCCCATAAAATCTACAATTTTATGGTTTTACAGGGATTAATCTTCAACTATTTTACTCCCACCTAGTGGCCATACCTGGTTCCTGCAGGTTTACACTAAATTGTTATACTAAGCAAATGGACAGTTTTGGTATCAGTTGATAGCACTCACATTAATGCAAGCCTCCACACCAGCAGTCACAAACCTTTTTTTCTCTGGGGGCACAATTGGAATTTTGAGAAGGTGTTGAGGGCAACCAGTCACAACACAGCTACTTTTGGTATAACACAAAATGGCTGCCACCACCAAAAGAACAGAAAAAGAAGATAGACAGGAACATAAAATGGTTCAAATATGGAAAAACATACTCATTTTATTTTTGTTAACAAGATACGTTTGAAAAACCTTCTTTTCCATTTACTGTTAAGTTTTGGTGGTTGTCTGTTGCTGCCGTGCTGCTGTGGATTAGAGCTAGAAAATAAAAGATAACTGAATAAGTCAAAGCACCTAGAATCAAGAATGATGTTTTCATTTGTGGTAATTAGGTTTTAAAATAGCCTTGGGCAAAATGACAAGTTCAGATATATTGGATCAGATATGGCATTGCATATTCACAAAAGGTCTAACTAAAACAATCTGTCAAAACGTAGGTGAGAATCATTACAATATATAAGTGGTATTGACTCTAGATAGCTTGTTAAGAATACTGTATACCAAAAAGAAAGCCACAGATCAGTGCTGGAGGTAAACTCAAAATATGGGCCTCCCTGAAAATTAACTTGCTTTGGAAAAAGTTAACTATACTTTGTTCACATTGACTGTATTATTTCGGTTATACCCACTGTGGAGAACCTAATTAAATCTGGCACAGGTTCCAGTTTGGCCTATGAGACCATTCCCGGAAATCAATCCCACCTGTTGCCATATATGATGTCAGGTGTGGGGCAGGTATGGATTTGGCTACAAAGGAATAATTGAGAACTTCATGTTTTCTCCCAGTTGTTCTTTGCCTGTGGGGTTCCCTGTCAGTGCCATTGAGCTATTAACACCAACAGGGAACTCCACTGGAATTGGCTTCACTGAGGAGTTTCTCCATTTTGAGGAAGTGTTTTGGAAATCAATCTGCTTCCTTTTGTAGCTTGTTCAGTGACTTCCTACTGGTCATAAAGTTTGTGTATTTATAGCTGAAATATTGACAGCTCATTGTTTATTATGGTAGAAAGTGTTTTATTTGAGGAGAGGTGCATAGTGTACCCTTGGTCTATGAGATATTCAGAATTGCCTCAAGTCAAACATTTTTTCTCTCAGATAGTGAAGCAACCACCAGTGAGATTTGATGTGAAAACTTTACACGTACCAGCACATTCAGGTACACTTTGCTAAAGTATTATAGGCAACTTGCCATTTACAATAAAATATTATTCTTTAATACTCAAAAATGTCTTAGCATTCATTTAACACTGTTGTTCTCATGTCTGTGTGTTTTGCATCTACTCCCAACTCTCACAAATGTTGATATATAGGATGCATGCCCAAGCAAGAAGGGACAGCTGCTATAATTAATTGTCATTTTAAATTATATTGAACATAGTTTTGAGATCACAGCTGTATGTCTCATTGCAGACCATGTTTGGCATGCTGTATTTTTGGCTCACAAGGAACAGTGTAACAGGACCAGAGTAATAATCCAATTCAATATAAGCTAGCAAAAAAAGTAGTTTTTTCGCAATGTACCGTATTTTTACATCTATAAGACACCCCATGTATAAGACGTCCCCTATTTTGGGGGACTCGGGTTTAAGAAAATGGGAAGGGAGATCTATCTGTGTATAAGAAACCCCCCCCCCCAATTTTGGACATTATTTTTTAGGAAAAACCCTAGTCTTATACACGGAAAAATAAGGTAATTTTATATATGCCTAGGTAGAAGGAAGTTCTATTGAGTTTTGTTGGACTTATTTCTGTTTCTAATACAATTGCAACCTAAGTCACTTATACCTCTATTTTATGCTTTACTCAAATGATTATGCGTCAGGTGACCTAGTCACACTGTGGTGTGTCCTGCGTGATATATTTATACCTAAAGCACATAGTCTAAAACACATTTATAGGGTAGATTCTTACTGACCATCACTAAGTTTTATAAAACAATGATGCTGCTCCAGCAGCTATTGCAGCATGCTTTTAGTACTATATTAAGCCGCTGTTTATAGAAACAAAAGATCACTATCAGCATACTAACTTTCTTCCTGAGGAGCACTTCCTTACGTACTATTTAGAGGCATTGTCAAGATTTTCTGCTATGTGGATTTGAGCCAAAGTTTTGGGGATCTTGTGACAAGTCAGATCCTTGCTTTGTTTTGCTTCCTGCCTAAAGGCAAGTCTGGAATAATAATATATCTTCTTTTTGTTGTTTCTTTATTTTGCATACCACCCTTCATCTGAAGATCACCCGGGGGGGGGGGGGTGATTCACAACGTAAAAATACAAAACAAGAACACAAAATACGTTACAGAAAACAGAAACAAACCAATAACCCCCTCCACCACAAACACATTTAAAAGGCCGTAAATGGTTTAATCAACCAAAGCCCTGGTTCTTGAGAAACATTGCCCTCTGGCTCCCAAAGAGATATATGAAGGAGCCTGGCAGACTTCCCTGGGGAGAGCATTCCACAGATGGGGAGCCATTGCAGAAAAGGCCTATTCTTGTGTTGCCACCTTTCAGAACTCTCATGAAGAAGTCACACGAAGAAAGACCTCAGATGATCACAGGGTGCAGGTTGGTTCATTTGAGGAAAAGCGGTCCTTGAGGTATTGTGGTCCTGAGCTGTTTAAGGCTTTATAGGTCAAAACCAGCACTCTAAACTGGGCCCAGAAACTAACTGGCTGCCAGTGCAGTCGGGCCAGGACATACATTGTATGTTCACAACAAGCTTTTTCAGGGGTTCAAGTAGGGAGAAATAACTATACTGTGTTTCAGTATTGGGTCTTGGAAATTATATTCCCAACAAGTGCTCTTAAAACATTATTTTTCTTTCCAGCTGATAAATTGTTGATACTAAAAGAAGATGACTGGAACGACTTCTTACACCAAGTATGTCAGCTGACTGACTCCCCAGAGAAGAGCACAGGGGCAGCCAGAGTTAAACTGAATTTACTTTGCTACCTCTGCACTGTTGTTGGCAATAAGGAAGTAGCCACTAAGTTAATCAGCACACAGCTGGTAAGTAACACTGCTAGAGCCCGCAAGCTGACATGCCAGCAAATATGGCAAAAGTCAGCTACCTTTTGCTAGGGTGTAAGAAGAATTAGTGCATAACAAGAATGAAGAACGTTAACGTTCTAATCGTTGTTTAGTCGTGTCTGACTCTTTGTGGCTCCATGGACCAGAGCATGCCAGGCACTCCTGTCTTCCACTGCCTCCCGCAGTTTGGTCAAACTCATGTTGGTAGCTTTGAGAACACTGTCCAACCATCTCGTCCTCTGTCGTCCCCTTCTCCTTGCGCCCTCCATCTTCCCCAGCATCAGGGTTGTTCCAGGGAGTCTTCTCTTCTCATGAGGTGGCCAAAGTATTGGAGCCTCAGCTTCAGGATCTGTCCTTCCAGTGAGCACTCAGGGCTGATTTCCTTAAGAATGGAGAGGTTTGATCTTCTTGCAGTCCATGGAACTCTGAAGAGTCTTTTCCAGCACCATAATTCAAAAGCATCTAATCATACTTCTGGATAAAGCATTGTATACATTGATTGTGTGCAGGCTGCCAAATGACTTTTATTATTTGGGATGGATAGGTTGAACAAGGATTAGAAATACTAAAATACTTTACACAGTTCTGCATTAATTTTTTTAAAAGCATGAGCACAATCAAGAGGACTGTGTGCCTTTCTAGTGCACGCATGGAGCTCTTGGTATGTTGTGATATGGCTGATTTCATCAATTTGGCTGTATTTGGATAATCATTCAAGGTCATTTTGCGAAACTGTGTATGAGCATCATCACTGTGTGTTCCTAGATCGTGGCTTAAGTATGAGGTAAGGGGTGTAGGTTGGATGTGGGTGGCGCTGTGGTCTGAAAAATTTAAAAGCAGCCCAAACAAAGCAGAAAACCTGGTACGACGAAAAGGCCAGAGTAAGAACTTTTGAACCCAGTAGTGAAGTGTTGCTGTTGAGACCAACCAAGGAAATAAAATGCAACTAGCATGGTAGGGACCGTACAAAATCGTGTCCGAAATGAGTGATGTAAATTACGTAATCCAACAATGGGAAGAAGGGCGTAAGGTGGTTCATGTGAACATCTTTTGGTTCACTTTTAACAACTGACTGGACTCAGTGTTTTACCAGAGAGTAACTGGTTGGTGGCAGCGGGGAAGCAACCACAGTGGTGGCACAGGGATCAAACGTCCGGGTACCCTGTGTGATTGCCACACTAACCTTCTGCAATATATACAACAACAAAGGTGCAATAGAAAATTGAGTCCCATAACAAATAAAAAACCAGTCATTTTTTGCAAGGTCTTTGCGCTTTGTAGTAGAACTATTAACCCTAAATATGCTATACTTTTTGGTGGTGAACTAAATCACAGTGATTAATTTTGTACTTTTTTGTGTGTTTATTTTAAAATCTAGTTCCCTGTGCTACTACAACAGTTGCGGATAGCTCCAAACTGGGACATGTAAGTGACAACCAGCATCTGTCTGGGTATCTTCAAATATTGGCCACAAACCTGCCTCTGCTGAGTTCATGCAGGAGAACAAACCACACACCGTGCAAAGGATCAAGGAAAGGCATATACATTTCCTTCATTCTGGTCTCTGAATAGAGTAGGTTTGCTACCAAAGCAAGGACTGCCACCAACCCTGTCATACAAGAACCTGGGCCTTGGCTCCTGCATGTGGTCTGTTATTGTCTGGAGCAGAAATAGTATCTTCCACGATACAATCTAGCAGTGGTAGGCTGATTGTTGATTGAGAAGAGTACAGCAAGGGCTCATTTACTTACTGAGAAACAGTGGGTTAACAAACGAATATGTGTAGGCTGGTTTACAGTGGCCTTACTTGACAGCTTCTCTGAATCGCTCTATTTACCTTTGTGGTAAGTTTCTCAGTCCCCAGCTGGGGACAGTGGCCTGATAGTTTACCTCTCTCAGCACTGTCTTTGAATACAAAGGGCAGGGTTGTGTCTGCTTTTTGTGCTTCTTCAGAATTTTAGAAGGCTGTGTATACCTTGACAGTTAGTACTTTGCAAGTGTTTACTATGAAAGAGAAACTTGTAAAGCTTATTTAAAGCAAAACAGTTCAACTAACGCATGTCTAATTGAAATTAGTGAAGATTACGGCAGCAGTGCTTTCTGAAATGCAACCTCTGTAGTATATTATTACTATTATTGTTTTGTTATTTATATGCCAACCATTTGACTGGGTTGCCCCAGCCACTCTGGGTGGCTTCCAACAAATTAAAACATCAAACATTAAAAACTTCCCTATACAGGGCTGGTTTCAGATGTCTTCTAATGCCTTTCATTTCCTTGACATCTGACAGGAGGGCGTTCCACAGGGCAGGTGCAACTACCAAGGAAACCCTCTGCCTGGTTCCCTGTCACCTCACTTCTTGCAATGAGGCAACTGCCAGAAGGCCCTCGGAGCTGGACAACAGTGTCCAGGCTGAATGATGGGGGTAGAGACGCTCCTTCAGATATCCAGAGTACTTGAATATTTTCCATATCTACCATTAAAATACAAATATTTTAAGTAAGAGCTTTCCAAGCTTTCATGTTGGTGACACAGTTTTTAGACATCATTTCACGACACAGTACAGTAATTCAGTTTTACTAGCAAACTAGAGGTTAAACTAATCCTTTTCCAGTCCTGGGGGAAGAGCAGGGAGCATTTGTGCAACACACCCACACACTGCAGCCAACACGCTAACGTGTTGTGACACACAGTGTGGAAAGCTCTGATTTTAAAGAGTCAAGGATTAGTTTGACTTGCTAATCTTCATTATTTAATTTTAATTGTCTAAATAACAGGAAAGGAGATATACTATATTTGTTCATTAAAGTACTTAAAATACTGTTAGGGCTATATATCTATATATATGGCTCTATCATGCTTGACAGGAATGGTGCTGTGACTGGAGGCCAGCGCTCATAGAGCCACTTTCCTGGTAACACTCTTCCGGCCTGCACTGACCGTGCTGCATTGCAAAACCTGTAAAAATGAAGAAAAAGAACAGGAAAAGTTAGAATTAGGACAGAGAGAAATAAAACTGGAAGTAATTCAGGAGAGGCCAAAGGAAGCACTTCTTTATGCTACACGTTTCTAGAATTCACCATAAAATGTGCTAACACACAACTGGAACAGAATACATGGGGCAACCTTTGCTAGGCTGTACTATTTCAGACTGCAGGCAAAGGAATGCTTGTTTGAATGCTTCTAGATATGTTAAGAGAAACCTGCCAGGAGCTGCAGCATGAACATGCTCTATCTCAAAGTCTGATGCTGACATAATTTTGTAATGTTATGTAACTTCTCATTCTTAGTGGGAAGCAATAAGGAGGGCTAGAGGCAGGGTTTTGGAGAGGGGAAGAAACTTACCCCAAAAGAATCATTCAGCTACGTCCACCTGTCAGATACAGTGGTACCTCGGGTTACATGCGCTTCAGGTTACAGACTCCGCTAACCCAGAAATAGTGCTTCAGGTTAAGAACTTTGCTTCAGGATGAGAACAGAAATCGTGCTCTGGCGGTGCGGCGGCAGCAGGAGGCCCGTTAGCTAAACTGGTGCTTCAGGTTAAGAACAGTTTCAGGTTAAGAACGGACCTCCGGAACGAATTAACTACTTAACCTGAGCTACTACTGTACAAGGACTGTTATTTAGTGAATAATTTCTACAAAATAATTGTTGATTGAAACGGATTTATTTTACCAAATTTGTTAAATACCGGTATGTTTATATGGAAAAGAGAATATTAGAATATATTGAAATCTGATAGTACTGTTCTTGAATGTGCATTGAATTTCCTGTCTGCTGCATAGCCTTCTCTATTCACTGTTCAATCTCCTTTGCTGAACCTCAAGTGTTCTATCATAATGCCCTCTGCTGGCTACTTTTGCAAATAGCTGTATTGCATTACTCTTCTCACCCCCACTCCACAAGTAAGATCCTTGTACAGTGGTGCCCCGCAAGACGAATGCCTCGTAAGACGGAAAACCCGCTAGACAAAAGGGTTTTCCGTTTTTCAATGCGCTTCGCAGGACGAATTTCTCTATGGGCTTGCTTCGCAAGACGAAAATGTCTTGCGATTCTTGCAATTTTTTTTCGCTCCCCACCCTCTTTTTCTAAGGCACTAAGCTGCTAATAGCCTTTTAGCAGCTAATCCGCTAATCCCTTAAGCCTTTAATAGCCGCTATTAGCCGCTAATCCGCTAATAGGGTTGCTTCGCAAGACGAAAAAACCGCAAGACGAAGAGACTCGTGGAACGGATTCTTTTCGTCTTGCGAGGCACCACTGTATATCCCCATCACCACTGTGAGTGAAAAATAAGTTGGACATTTTGAAACGGGAAAATAGAAGCAAGGCAGATATAAATGGCTCTTCTGTATTCACACATGTATGCACTTAATGAAGCACATATTACTTTCTGTAAATTATTCCCTTTTTTGTGTTAAGATGCAGGCGACAGATTTGCATGGCAAAATGTATAACGTATCTGCAACCAGCCTTCTTGGTTAGCATTTTTCCAACATTCATTCCATTTTTCATCTGAAAGAATTAAGTGCAACGCTTAGTCTTCCCATGCTTAAAAGTTTTTGTGGTCATTCTATCAGTTTAAAGCGATTCGGTGCTAACGAAGCTTATATTTAAGCTTAATTTAATTTACTTGTGATCACTAACTTATATTACATTTTATGTAAGTTGAGCCTTTTCATAGTTTTGCATTTTCAGATTTGTGGCTTTCATAAAGTTAATAAATGCATTTAATTACAGACGTGCCAAAGCCGCTCGAGTGATTGGTTTACTGGCATTGCATACAACGGAGCTTAAAGAGACTGTTCCCGTTATAGAGGTAATATTTCTTGCTAATACAATTCTTGGAGTTTTCAAAAGCAATGTTTGGGCATTTTATTGCCTTGGTTTATGAGTTGCAAAAGTTACTGATAGCTATGTGTTTAATAGTTTGCTCCATTAAGGCATACTGCTTCCCCAGCTCACTCTACAAACACACCTTTGGAGGAAGTTTGCAAGGCTGCAACTTGGTCTACACTTAGCACATTTGTGATTGTAGTTTGTATTAAACCGTTTTTACTGTTGCATTTTACATTGTTATGACGTGCCCTGGGACAGATAGATAAAATCTTTATTTGCGTCAGCCAGAAGCCATAGCAAAGGAATCAAATGCAATAAAATATGCAATAAAATACAGATATAGCTAGATGGTTGGCTATACAAAATTTACAACCATACAAATAAGAGTTAATAACTGTCCTTGACCACAAATAAAACATATGAATGAGTGGGCTTTCTTTACTAAGCATTAAACAGATTAGTCAGGTAGTAGAGCTAATTCTAATTGCCCCAGCTAAAATTTCTGCCATGTTTGCTTCACCTGGTAATCTTGGTCTGCAAGAAGGAAGGACACTATAGCAGTGGATGAACGACCTGGTATGGATGATAGAAGAGGGGTAATAATAGCTCTGGGACTATTAATAAATAGTTAATAAACAAATAGGGTAATAAATCAGTAACCATAGCAATAATTGTAATTTGTGGGGTTTGATCAGATTTGTTTTGTGATTAATAATCAGTTACAAAATGTCCTAAGAAAATCTTAGTGTTTGGCGATCTTTTAGTTTTGGCCTGGGTTAAACCATCTGAAATTAACTTTTGAATATGAATATTACGCTTCTCTCATTTCTAGAGTTGGCAAAGGTACTGAGATACAGAACTGAACATTTTAATATTGTAAGGAAGAGATTGAAAACTGAATGAAATAGTTTAGAATATTATTTCTTTTCTATGTTCTTCACAACTAAAATCTTATAAAGGTTGATAGCCACATCAACAATAAACTTGATGGCTTGGATAAAATTCATTTCTGGGATTTGTGAAAGCTGTGTGCCGACAGCAGAAGAGGGGATGGAAAGAGGATGGGCTATGGGTATATGTCGCAAGGGTCTAATGTTTCTATCATGATCTCTATTCGGTAATTTTAAAGGTATTCAACAGATCAGTGTATTGTTATAGAAATCTCCACTAGAGGTCACTTGGATATTAAAATTAAATACAAGGGTGCTGAGGAGGGAATCCTATTTTTAATTTGGGGACTCAATGTACACTAGGCAAGGATGCATATTAAACAATATAATTATGTTTTTACTATATAGTAGATGGTGTTCTAGTCACTCAAGAGTATTTTGGTTGAAATAATTGGCCATTTCCCAAATAATGTAGCATTTTACGATTGGGATTGCATTTGGCCTGCATTTAATTGATTTAAAAAATAAAAATAAAAAATTAAACTGGTCTGGATTACCCACAACCTTAGCATGTGCCTTTTACCCACAGTGAGGTGTAGTCAAGCTTACACTCCCCCCCCCCGGTGCCTTCTGATTATAAGATAGTTCTTGAATCTGCCTTCCTTCAAACCATTCCATATTTAGTCTGTAATAGGTTGGCTTTTTTCTTTTTAAAAAAAAACCAGTTCTTGTTCCAAACTGTTTTTCAATTAGTCTCTTATTATGAGTAAACAATAACTTCATATTGTCATAAGTTTTAATGTTTTTGAAAATCTAACATCCCAGCCTTGGTTGTTTTATAAAGTTTATGAGCTATGACTTCAGATCTTTTCCTTTTTCATATGAAACACAGAAACATTTTGCCATTCTTTGAAATTTGTGTGGAAACACAGGAAATTTTAATAAAAGAAATAAGAATATGAGAGCATTCATTTCAAAAACAGAAATTCTACCCAGGCAGAGAATTCACATTTTTAAATAATAAAGAGTTAGATTCACTGGGTAATGTACAATATTGAGAGGAGGGTATATGAGGTGATAATAAATTAGGGTTACCATATTTTCTTAGGAAAACTCCAAAGTAGTCATAAGAAATTATACAACCTTAAGAGGATGCACAGAGTTTGATATCCAGTAATCATTCTAAAGGCCTCTTATGTCAAATATATAAAAATCTTATGGACTTGGATATAGTAGGTGAGCAGCTGGTTCTTTACATGTCTTTGACTGAACAGATATGACCAGTGCTTTTTTCCCTAAAAAAAAAAATACCGTATTTTTCGCCCTATAGGACGCACCGTCCCATAAGACGCACCTAGTTTTTTGGGGGGGAAATAAAGGAAAAAAATTATTTCCCCCCCAGGCGCGGGGTTGGGGAAGCCCGAGCTTCCCCCGACCCCAGCCCCCAAACAGGCAGCTCTCTGCAAGCCGTGGGAGCCCAGTGCTGGCTCCCGCTGCTAGCGGAGAGGTCCGCGAAGCCTGGGCGCGCTGAGCTCAGCGCGCGCAGGCTTCGGCATGCAGGCACGTCTCCGCCAGCAGCGGGAGCGTTCCCGCTGCTAGCGGAGAGGTCCGCGAAGCCTGGGCGCGCTGAGCTCAGCGCGCGCAGGCTTCGGCATGCAGGCACCTCTCCGCCAGCAGCGGGAGCGTTCCCGCTGCTAGCGGAGAGGTCCGCGAAGCCTGGGCGCGCTGAGCTCAGCGCGCGCAGGCTTCGGCATGCAGGCACCTCTCCGCCAGCAGCGGGAGCGTTCCCGCTGCTAGCGGAGAGGTCCGCGAAGCCTGGGCGCGCTGAGCTCAGCGCGCGCAGGCTTCGGCATGCAGGCACCTCTCCGCCAGCAGCGGGAGCGTTCCCGCTGCTAGCGGAGAGGTCCGCGAAGCCTGGGCGCGCTGAACTCAGCGCGCGCAGGCTTCGGCATGCAGGCACCTCTCCGCCAGCAGCGGGAGCGTTCCCGCTGCTAGCGGAGAGGTCCGCGAAGCCTGGGCGCGCTGAGCTCAGCGCGCGCAGGCTTCGGCATGCAGGCACCTCTCCGCCAGCAGCGGGAGCGTTCCCGCTGCTAGCGGAGAGGTCCGCGAAGCCTGGGCGCGCTGAGCTCAGCGCGCGCAGGCTTCGGCATGCAGGCACCTCTCCGCCAGCAGCGGGAGCGTTCCCGCTGCTAGCGGAGAGGTCCGCGAAGCCTGGGCGCGCTGAACTCAGCGCGCGCAGGCTTCGGCATGCAGGCACCTCTCCGCCAGCAGCGGGAGCGTTCCCGCTGCTAGCGGAGAGGTCCGCGAAGCCTGGGCGCGCTGAGCTCAGCGCGCGCAGGCTTCGGCATGCAGGCACCTCTCCGCCAGCAGCGGGAGCGTTCCCGCTGCTAGCGGAGAGGTCCGCGAAGCCTGGGCGCGCTGAGCTCAGCGCGCGCAGGCTTCGGCATGCAGGCACCTCTCCGCCAGCAGCGGGAGCGTTCCCGCTGCTAGCGGAGAGGTCCGCGAAGCCTGGGCGCGCTGAGCTCAGCGCGCGCAGGCTTCGGCATGCAGGCACGTCTCCGCCAGCAGCGGGAGCGCTCCCGCTGCTAGCGGAGAGGTCCGCGAAGCCTGGGCGCGCTGAGCTCAGCGCGCGCAGGCTTCGGCATGCAGGCACCTCTCCGCCAGCAGCGGGAGCGTTCCCGCTGCTAGCGGAGAGGTCCGCGAAGCCTGGGCGCGCTGAGCTCAGCGCGCGCAGGCTTCGGCATGCAGGCACCCCTCCGCCAGCAGCGGGAGCGCTCCCGCTGCTGGCGGAGAGGTCCGCCATGCCTGCATTCGCCCCATAAGACGCACCCAGATTTCCCCTTCATTTTTGGAGGGGAAAAAGTGCGTCTTATAGGGCGAAAAATACGGTATGTTTAGGGGTACTCTCATTTTGACTCAAGAAAATCACCAGGAAAGAAAATGAAGCCGGCGTCAGAGGTGGTAACAACGAAACTGACCAGTCACCGTGCTAGATTCCAACTCCTACTTTACATATTAGACACTCGCTTCCGTCTGAGACTCGGGAAACACCATGACAGGAAATGAGGCCGCCATCAGGGGTAGCAATGGAACTGACAATTCGCCGTGCTAGAGAAGAAACTAAAATTTTTAAATTTTTTTGTTTCTTCTCCCGTTAGATTCACAAAATGTTTAGGGGTATGCGTTCTCCTGTACCCCCCCCCCCAGAAAAAAGCACTGGCTGTGACAATCTGTGCCTTTGCAGAAAGGCATTCAAAAACTACCAGAGAAAATTTATTTTGTCTTCTGTAGCCTTTACTTTCTTTCCTGTAAAGTTGCATAGTTATCATGCTTTTCCCTGCTGCATCCCATTTGTGCTAATAATGTATTCATTGTTCCAGGCAGTCACACTCTTAACGGAACTGATCAGAGAAAATTTCAGGAACAGCAAACTGAAACAGTGCCTTTTACCTACCCTTGGAGAACTGCTTTATCTTGTGGCCAACCAGGTAAATTAAACAGTTGTATAAAAAATATCTTACATTTGCAAAAGTAAACAAACAAGTGAGCAGCTGGAAATAAATAGAGATAATAGAACTCTTGGAAGTATAGCTTGTTCTTCAGTTTATAGGAGATAAGCAAAATATGCTAATTTTAAGATACAACAACAACAAATTGTTGTTGTTGTAATTTTAAGATACAGACATTTGTGTGTGGGTTGGGTTCTGAGTCATTACGCGCTTGCATGAAATTGTGTATAATCAGAGCATCCATTGAGAAAGCCTGCAAACACCTTGTTTGGCTAACACCCCCCTCCCCCAATTCTGCAACTTTTTGTGACACTTGGTCACTTCCAGATTCGGTGTGATGCACGTGTGTGTGGTTACACACATATCAGACGTGTCTAAAACAATCGCTTCATGCATTTGCCTGTTTTTAAGTTTGCCTTGCATATCTCAAAAGTTTCATCCTGACGTGTCTGAAAAATAATTTTAACAGCTAGCCTTTTTATAGTGATTTTCAGCATCCTATAAATATGGCAAATACAAAAAATAGAGTTAAAAACCCACATTTTAGAGCAAACGGAGAATGTAACCAAAATTGTACATGTCCTACTCTTAAAGCATAAATGGGCTTTTAAGCCCATTCTTAAAAGTAGAATTTTTGAATTATCCTATTAAAAATGCTATATAGAAAGACTACCGTTCTGACTTTGTAGGCTGTATTCCTTTGAAATGTTACAGGATCTGGTTTCTTAAAGGTTTAAATTACAGGAAACTCCCTATTTATGCGGGGAGTTGCGTTCCAAGGCACTGTGTGTTTTAAGTGAAATCACATATATTTGAAACACCATTGAAAAACCTGCAAACACCCTGTTCCACCTCCACTCCATTCCTGTTCCATCCCTTTTTGTGACATTTTCAGGTTCAGAATTATGTGTGTGGTCGCGCACAAATTGGACATGCCTAAAGCAGTCTCTCCTTGTAGGTTTTACGCCTTTCCCTAAAATTTCCAGAAAGTTAATTCTTATCCTAAAGTGCTGGAGTATACTTGTTACCAGTTACCAGACAGGAGGTGGGTGAAGGAGAGTGGAAATTAGTCACAGTTAATATGACTAGACCAATTAAATTACTTTATTAATTAATATTCCTTATACAGTACTGCTGTTGAGCCATTCAAAAGTTTTCCTTGAGAGCCAGGACCCATTTGGAAGTATTTACATGGAGTCTTTAATTTATGGTATGAATACGGATTCCTTGTGGTTTGGGTAATTTTTACATTGAACATTGCATTCATATACCGTATTTTTCGCCCTATAGGACGCACTTTTTCCCCTCCAAAAATGAAGGGGAAATGTGTGTGCGTCCTATGGGGCGAATGCAGGCTTCGCGGACCTCTCCGCAAGCAGCGGGAGCGCTCCCGCTGCTGGCGGAGAGTTGCCTGCATCCGGAAGCCTGCGCGCGCTGAGCTCAGCGCGTCCAGGCTTCGCGGACCTCTCCGTAAGCAGCGGGAGCGCTCCCGCTGCTGGCGGAGATTTGCCTGCATGCGGAAGCCTGCGCGCGCTGAGCTCAGCGCGTCCAGGCTTCGCGGACCTCTCCGTAAGCAGCGGGAGCGCTCCCGCTGCTGGCGGAGAGTTGCCTGCATGCGGAAGCCTGCGCGCGCTGAGCTCAGCGCGTCCAGGCTTCACGGACCTCTCCGCTAGCAGCGGGAGCGCTCCCGCTGCTGGCAGAGATTTGCCTGCATGCGGAAGCCTGCACGCGCTGAGCTCAGCGCGTCCAGGCTTCGCGGACCTCTCCGTAAGCAGCGGGAGCGCTCCCGCTGCTGGCGGAGAGTTGCCTGCATGCGGAAGCCTGCGCGCGCTGAGCTCAGCGCGTCCAGGCTTCGCGGACCTCTCCGCTAGCAGCGGGAGCGCTCCCGCTGCTGGCGGAGAGTTGCCTGCATGCTGAAGCCTGCGCGCGCTGAGCTCAGCGCGTCCAGGCTTCGCTGACCTCTCCGCTAGCAGCGGGAGCGCTCCCGCTGCTGGCGGAGAGTTGCCTGCATGCTGAAGCCTGCGCGTGCTGAGCTCAGCGCGTCCAGGCTTCGCGGACCTCTCCGCTAGCAGCGGGAGCGCTCCAGCTGCTGGCGGAGAGTTGCCTGCATGCTGAAGCCTGCGCGCGCTGATCTCAGCGCGTCCAGGCTTCGTGGACCTCTCAGCAAGCAGCGGGAGCCAGCACTGGGCTCCCACGGCTTGCAGAGAGCTGCCTGTTTGGGGGCTGGGGTCGGGGGAAGCTCGGGCTTCCCCAACCCCGCGCCTGGGGGGAAAATAATTTTTTTCCTTTATTTCCCCCCCAAAAAACTAGGTGCGCCTTATGGGACGGTGCGTCCTATAGGGTGAAAAATACGGTAATAATTAACTTACTACAGTGGTACCTCGGGTTAAGTACTTAATTCGTTCCGGAGGTCTGTTCTTAACCTGAAACTGTTCTTAACCTGAAGCACCACTTTAGCTAATGGGGCCTCCTGCTGCTGCTGCGCCGCCGGAGCATGATTTCTGTTCTCATCCTGAAGCAAAGTTCTTAACCTGAAGCACTATTTCTGGGTTAGCAGAGTCTGTAACCTGAAGCGTATGTAACCCAAGGTACAACTGTAATTTGACTGCCCTTACAGTGCAATGCTGTGCATGTTTACTCAGAAGTAAACTCCACTGTGTTAAATGTGAGCTGGGCAGAGAAGAGACTGGAAAAAAGGAGTGTTTTGTAAGACAAGGACAAAGGTCTTGGGAAAAGAGAGAAGGAACCAAAGACAGTGGGTGCAGTTATCTGTGTGCAAGTGGAGTAGACGTCCTCTTTCTTGCCTCTTCCCCCTTCAACCGTAAATGTGCCATCAAAATTTATCTTAAGGGTTGGTGACTCCCTCCAGAACAGATATGGGGGCACACAAGGGACAGATAAATCTCATTGCATGAGCAGAGGCCTGTTTGTATGACATTCGATTTCACTAAATTACAGGGAAGTTAAGAAGGATAACAAAATTTACCCCAGGTAACTTTCCTCATCTAGATTCTAGTACAGTACACCTAAGGCCGAATGCTAGCTAAAAGGTAAAGGCACCCCTGCCCGTACGGGCCAGTCTTGACAGACTCTAGGGTTGTGCGCCCATCTCACTCAAAGAGGCCGAGGGCCAGCGCTGTCCGAAGACACTTCCGGGTCACGTGGCCAGCGTGACATCGCTGCTCTGGCGAGCCAGAGCCGCACACGGAAACGCCGTTTACCTTCCCGCTAGTAAGCGGTCCCTATTTATCTACTTGCACCCGAGAGTGCTTTCGAACTGCTAGGTTGACAGGCGCTGGGACCGAAAAGCGGGAGCGCACCCTGCCGCGGGGATTCGAACCGCCGACCTTTCGATCGGCAAGCCCGAGGCGCTGAGGCTTTAACCCACAGCGCCACCCGCGTCCCGAATGCTAGCTAGGATGTCATAAATTATCTGTCTTAGGAAGACATTCTCTTCCCTGTCATAAAGCTGTTAAGTTTATGTCCAAATGTGGTGGTGGGTCTTAAAATAATTTTGATTCGGTATTCTTGGATTCCCTCCATGTATACTTAAGTTGCCTCTCCCTTTTATTTTCTTACAATTGTAGAACAAGAGGGAGTGTTTATTTACAGAGCCAGATAATAGTTATCAGTAGAGATGCATGGGTTTTTAGTTCCTGATTATAATATAAATTGTTTTCTCTTAGATGGCTTCAGAATGGAAGTAAAGCCTAAAGAGACGTGGTGTCTGGTTCCCCAGGGGACATATCTGTTAACTGTCATTTCTAGAAGTTCCTATATTAGTTTTCTAGTCAGTTCCTAAGGTCACTGGCTGAGGGCATTAAGCCTGAATAAAAATGAAGCAGTCATATGAACATAAGATAACTGCATTTACATTTTGAGCATACTTCCATTATGCTCTAAAAACTGAGAGGTTGTTCACCTTTCTAGCTTTGTTTCTATAATTGAAATAAAATACAGTGAAATATAGAAATAGAAAATATTTATCAAACAGTTTGGTTCATCTTTTGTCCAAGCTTTTAAGAGCATAGGAAAAACCATCTAATTATTTGTACAGCAGTTGTGTTAAAGTCCGTAGTCACCTTCACAAACTGTCTAATCCATTATGCAAGTTATGGTCTGTAGATGATCATGAAAGTGTGCTCATTCTTAAAGAGGTATGGCTATGGCATACATATTCCTAAATGTTTTAGGAAGATCATGTTTTTGGTCTGATTTTTTAAATTTAAATCTATAGAATTACAGTTACAGCAAAAATACATTTGATTCATCTTCTTACAGTATCCAACATGAGCTGCTCACATATTCTGTTGTATTTCAGTAAAGAATAAAAGGAACCATTTTTTTCTGAAATACTTATGTTAAATAGATTCTTCCATCCCATATTTGTTTATATTGTATTGTTTCATTCAGCACCATTAAGTCTCAGATTTTCCACTTCTAGTGGTCTATTGAACGTATTCTGTTTTCTACACCATTGTGATCAACATGTGAGCAGCTCATGCTTTTGATGAAATGTAAACCTGGTGTAAAATTTATCATGTGACTTTGGTGTGGTTGTTCAGGAACGTAGCACCAAAGTAGGACCAAAATATTTCATTTTTGGCTTCCAGCTGCATATTATAGTTGTAAGTAGTTGTAAGTAGATAGAAGACTGTGAATTAGTTGAGAGACAGATGGAGAAGGTAAGATTTACCAGATGGAGGGGGATGCCATTCCTGATAGGAATGACTCCCCCTACTAGACACAGGCAGAGTCTTCAACTTGAAATATCCTCTCCAGAGTGGAGTAGTCATTCCAACCCTGCCTACTGCAAGGGATGGTTGGGTCTTCATGTCTCTCTCTTTGTGTGGAGAGAACCATTTGCTTGAGTATTTGTTTTGTGTAGATTTTCCCTTTATCTAGTCCTCACCTTCATCTGGTTTGCTAGATCATCTTTCTGAGTTTTTCCACTGTGCTTTCCTGTTGGCTGCTCCCCCACAAACATCTTCATTTCTACTTCATTCTCTTCATTTTTCTCTCCCCCACTCCCGGTTGTCTGGGGAAGGGAAGAGTGTAGGGGGCAGCTGGATTCTGACCCGACTGCCGGGCAGGCACAGGAGGAGTCCACAGAGGCAATAGGGCCAGGAGCTTGCATATCCTGCCCTTTTTCGAAAAAGGCAGGAACGTCATTTTGTTTCAACAAAGCCACTTCCAGCCTGCCCAGGAGGTGGGGTTGCGGGCTTCACGCCCACCCCACGCGAGTGGGGGCTGGTTCAGCCCCCGCGAGAACAAGGGAATCCCGGGGCGTGGCTTGCCCTATTTAGCACCGGTGCGAGGAGGCTCGTCCTCTTTTCGCCGGCTAGCCCCCACGTTTGCCCGCCCTCCCTCCCTTTAGGTAGGCTTTAGGTAGGTCTCTGACTTTGCTGTGGACTTTGGTCTGTCGCCGCAAGGGGCATGGTAGGAATTTTTCCCAATTGGCGATTTACAGCCATTTGGTTTTTTGCCTACCTCGTAGCAACTCGTCACAACTCCTCGGCATTGGCGGTAGGCATTGGTAAGAAGGGGTTAAGAGGATGGGGGGGAGGAACGCCATCACCTCCCCCCAGTGAACGAAGGGTGGTCCGATAAAGGACTCCGGGGGGCGTGGCCCTGTCCGAAGCCTATGGAGGTGTGGGCCAAAGGCACGCCCCAGAGCAGTGACCGGGAGAGCTCCTAGTTGACGTGCCTCAGCAGGAGACTCCCCCACTATGGTGTTAACCCTTCCCGTGACTCCAGCAAATGGGCTGGAGCCGGATAGTCGGTAGGACCAATGCCTAAGCCAATGCTTCTCATTCCTGAATTCAATAAAGTTGTGGCCTAATTCGCCCATTTAACCTTATATGATGGTGTCTCGTGTCTTTATTTATCCTGGTGGGGGGCAGGAACTCGCCACGCAACTCAGCATTTCTTCAGGAGGCCCCAACAGCGCCTAGAGAGGTGATTGCTGCACCTGTTGGTCTAGTGGCTTTCATGTTCTCTGTGATCTCTCCCTGCCTTGATTGGCCGCATTATTGCTGCACCTTCGGATTCCAGCACCAACTGGGAGTTGGAGCAGCGACAGCAGTGTGCTCAGTCACATTGATTTCCTGCCTTTGCGCTGCATCTGCATGCAGGATGACTTCGCCTTGGCAGGACAGCCTCTCTCCTCCCAACGGAGGAGGCCTATACATTTAGAGATCCCAGGCAAAGTGGCCTTTGGTGATTCTCCATCAGAACAGGCGGAGGTGAGTATGAGGCCTTCCTTAGTTCAGCAAATTTCCCAACATTGCCTTCATGGACAAAGGGGGTTATCTCTTCAGATATTAATGGATTCCCTCAGGGTTTTTTTTACACCCAGACCAGCTTGCTTCATCACCATAAGAGTAAATGCAAGCACAAGCGGTCCACATGCAGGCATAGGGAAAAGAGGGGCTATTCACCTGATAAAGCTGTTCCGCCTCTTTCCTCTCACACCCGGGGTCCTAGGAACCTTTTCTGGATGGCCCTCCCTTGCCACCCAAACAGGCTAAGACGTCTGTTCCTCCCACTCAGGCAGTAGTTCCACAGGAGAGATCACACCTAATCCCCCCCAAGCCTCAGGGTGCCACTGGGGCTTAGTGGGAGGCCTCTAGGGAACTGTCTTCCCAGTCGAACCCAGACAAGAAGAGGAAGTGACTGAGGTTAAGAACCAACTTAGGGTGTTCTCTGCTAAGGTTTTTATGCCTTTGTTAAAAAGGCTTGTTGGGTGCTGCGATTGCTAAAGGAAGAGACAGCCCCCACTGAATCCCTTAAAAGTAACCAAAGCTTTTCACGCAGCAATAGCTAAGCCTGCCTCTGTTCCCTTCCCCAAGCCCTTTGAGGAACCCTGGGATGCAGAATGGAGAACCTCAACTAGAGCTTAGGCTCCTTGCACACAGGGAATGAAACATTATATTGTATCTTCTAGATAAGTTTATGAATTGCCCCAAAGGTCCAATGATTGATTTCAGAATTCATAGTTAATGAAGCTCTCACAACTGTCTTCTTTCTTTCTGTTGTTGTCGAACCCTTTAGAACTCTGATCTCCCTTGCATAGTCTTTGCAAACTGAAAAAGAGATACAAGTAATTGCCTTGGGGTAGGGCAGCGGGAAATATTAAGATATTAACCTGTCTATTCAGATGCTCAAAGTTAAAAAATATATATATAAATGGTCCAGGAGCGTCTTCTACCTACATGTGACTGATCTGAAAATAAATATGCCATTGATTTAAAAGGCTGGCAGAACTGTTGTTAATTTGTGACTAAAGTTAACATATTTAGCAAAACCAGTTCCTTATGTGTATGCAGTGACATAAGAGGCATCATTTAAAAACGGACAGGTTCAGAGAGAATGTGTGCGTATAAAATTGCATTTTCCCCCATAAAGATTTAACATAATTTATACTGTTCACTTCATTTCTGGCCCTTCCACATCATTTACAGGAAGGGAAAAAGGAGCACCCCAGAGAATGCTGGGCCCTTCCTTCAGCTGCTTACACTGTGCTAATGAGGTGCCTTTGGGAAGGGGTAAGTTTCTTTTGTTGTTCTCAATAGAATTTCTCCATTGTAATAACCCTTTAGGCATTGTGTGAGGATTGTAGCCTGCAGCACTGCAGTGCCTTATCAACCAAGGATTGCTCGTGAATTTAAATAATCATAAGACCATGACCCACAGAAGAAGAAAGTGCAAAAGGGAGAAAAAGTGTTCTCCGATATGCTTAGCATTTATAAATTATCTTTTGATTTGGGAAATAAAATTAGCTGGTTAATTTTAAGTTACAGTATTTTTTAAAGGAAAGCTTTGACAACAAATACAATTTCTTAGTTTTATACTTGGCAAGTTTTATTCTTTTACTTGTTTTTATAGACATTAGTCGATGAGCTTTTTATGTTCTCAGTTGTCATATCCTTAGAATGGCATATTGGGTTGGGTTCAACTAATTTTGGTTTGCTGTTTTGTGTATTTGGTTTGGGGATAATTTCCTTAATTTATAACCCAAGATTATATAAAATGGAAAACATTGGATTAAAGCCACAAAGAAGACTACATTTGCTATTTTCATGAGGCCAGCTGGCATTACTAATGCCCATGGCAAATGTGGAGGAGTGAAATGCTTATAGGAAGAAAAACATCAAGCAAAACATATTTCTTCTTCTTTGGCAATCACTCGTAGCCAAGTAAGATTGTCTTCCATGAACACAGTCTTAACAGTGAGCCCGTAAGTGACTGTGAAGGCCAATTCAGGATGCGCACGTCCTTCCACAGCTGGGACATAGGTTTCTGGATGGGAGTTGATCATGTGAGGGTTTGCCAAGCATGCCTTCCTCTTAGCACAATTCTCCCTTTTGTCCTGAGATGGGCACCTTCAAAGTCCACGACACCTTTGGTAAAGGCTGTTCCTTCAGTTGAAGAGCTCGCAGGCCCATGTTTCCCAATTGTTGGTGTTTATACTACATTTTTAAATGCCTTGAGAGAGTCTTTAAACTTCTTTATCATTTACATATTGTATGAAAGAAAGATAATTTCCAAATAACAGGGAATGGTTGGATTATTCTGAATATCTGAATGGATTCTTAAAATCCAAAAGTAGAACTCCTCTGGAGTCTATCATGGGCCCAGTTACTGTTAGAATGCCTTTTATTTTAAGGCTTTGATGAAATAAGCAATAAAATTGAATCATTGGCTAGACATTAGAAATAATCTAAAGATATATAACCGGGAAAAGGAGGCTTGACTTGAACATCACTGTGAATGAAAAGGCTAATGTTTTCTGGCTCGATGGCCACATTAAGGATTTGCCACCTTTCTGAGAGTTGCATACCAGCCAGAGCTCATTTCATATGTGAATACTCTCATATCAACACATTTCGTTTCATGGGCAGACATTCAGCTTCCATCTACACACACAGCAGAAGAAAGGAACAGACAAGATCCTGCACACACAGGCACAGAATGTGTGTGGGGAAACAGACTCAGCAAACACGCACACGTTCAACAGCATTTGTCCTCTTTAGGACAGGACTAGTGTACTCGTGTCTCCTGTTGTTCCAGCGTTTCACTGGAGAAAAGAAACATAGGCCCTTTGTACCTTTGAAAAAGGCCCCAGTCTCCCTCTAGTGGCACCATTGTTAGGTATTGAACAGGGAAACAGAAATAAATGCTTCATTTTTCCTAAAGAGCTTTTAAGAATGGCCGTACACCAGAGTGAGTCCCATTGATCTCAGCAGGGCTGGCTTCTGAGTAGATTTGATTTGGATTGTACTGTAAATTGGTGAACGTGCAGCACAATGACAAACGAGATTTTTAAACATTGATTATGTGGAGACATGATAGACATTTATGAAATTATGCCTACCATGGTGAAACTGAAAACATTTCCTCCCTCTAGTCAAAGTCATTCAATGAAACTGATTGACAATAGATTCAGAAGAGACAAAAATATGTTCTTTCACACAACACACAATTAAGATATGGAATGCAAGGTGTGGTGATGACTGCTAGTGTAAGTGCCTTTGGAAGTGAACTGTACAAAATGATGGCACCATCTTGCAACTGGAACTTCTCTGGAAGTACAGTGGTACCTCGGGTTACATATGCTTCAGGTTACATACGCTTCAGGTTACAGACTCTGCTAACCCAGAAATAGTACCTCGGGTTAAGAACTTTACTTCAGGATGAGAACAGAAATCGTGCAGCAGCGGTACAGCAGCAGCAGGAGGCCCCATTAGCTAAAGGGGTGCTTCAGGTTAAGAACAGTTTCAGGTTAAGAACAGACCTCCAGAACGAATTAAGTTCTTAACCCGAGTTACCACTGTAACTGTCTGGTCACTGTCAGAGAGGGCAAGATGGAGCTATGTCTGGTCCATTGTTGTTGTTTTTTTCTTCTGTTCCTATGGAGGGCAGTCTGGCAATGATGTGGAAGAAGTGAAGGCACTGCCACTACCACTGCCCACCTGTCCTCCTCCTCCCTGACTATGCCCACTGCCAATGTTGGACCTGAGTTTAGAATCCCATGATAGTTGGAGCTGGACTGCTGGCAGGATGAACAGACCGTTGCTTCCCTTCTCCTAACTTCAATTTTCAGGATGACATATTTGTCAGTTGTTGTGAACAATTAGGTGGTGCCATGCCATTCCCTACAGCATTTTAGTTTCTTAGCTATCATGAGAAGCAGGTGGTCTGATTTTTCCCAGGGCTCTATTAGGTAAAAGTAAAATATGTGATTGTTTTGAACATTTTAACTTCTTCTTAACTAATAGGTGTTTAATATCTCCTGAATTTGATTATTAGTATTGAGTAACTATAATCTGATTAAAAAGTATGTTGAGCATTCTATTTAGTTGGTGTTTATGAACTATACAGGGCAGACGAAAGGTTTAAGGAAAGCTATATAATCATGTCTTACAGATTCATTTTTGTCCAGCAGGGTAGTTTATATGCTCATGTTATGACAAAAGGAACCCTTCAGTATAAGAGACCAAATATTAGTTTAGGTCAGTCTTCTTTTCCAGGAGCTAATTAAGCAGAAAATGGCACAATCTTCCTGCGTATACACTGTTTGATAATAGATCCCAGAGGGGCTTAAGAGAGCCTATCTCAGGTGGCAGCAAATTGAATTAGTCTGACAGCCTCATTGAGTTCATGAAACGCAGTGACAATCCATGACCCTTTTCCAGCCAAGATGCTATGGTTATCTGGTCCAGGGCATGCTTCATCTTGTCGTTGGCTGCCATATGCAAACTAAAGAGAACCTTAAGGAATACGTTTGACTGTACATAACCTAAATTACTGCCTTATGTTGCTGGAGAGATATTATTTATAGTAACAATTGCTATCTGTTAATTTTTTACTTTGGTTTTGATCTGTTTTGAAAGTAGTTTTAATTTGTGCTGAATTAAAGCAAAATTAGAACCCAAGTGATTTAATCATTACACTTTAAAGATTCATAATATTAAACACTTTGTCTCTCTCCCCCCCCCCCCCCATTTTTCTTGGTGGTTATTGTTTCTCAACAATACAGTCATACTGGGAATGGCTCACAGCAATTTGTAGTGTTGTGTCCTATAGTTAAAATAAATACAGTCAGAACAAAACTAAAAGGGGGAAGCAGGTTTATAAAATAATTTATTTAATTAAAAATATATCTTCCTCCCTCTGCTTTCCCACGAATAGCTCTAAGACTCCAGTGCCAAAGGGACGCGGGTGCCAAAGGGACGCGGGTGGCGGGTGGCGCTGTGGGTTAAAGCCTCAGTGCCTAGGGCTTGCCGATCGAAAGGTCGGCGGTTCGAATCCCCGCAGCGGGGTGCGCTCCTGTTGTTCGGTCCCAGCGCCTGCCAACCTAGCAGTTCGAAAGCACCCCTGGGTGCAAGTAGATAAATAGGGACCACTTACCAGCGGGAAGGTAAACGGCGTTTCCGTGTGCGGCTCTGGCTCGCCAGAGCAGCGATGTCACGCTGGCCACGTGACCCGGAAGTGTCTGCGGACAGTGCTGGCCCTTGGCCTCTTTGAGTGAGATGGGCGCACAACCCTAGAGTCTGTCAAGACTGGCCTGTACGGGCAGGGGTACCTTTACCTTTTATGAGGCAAAGAACTGACAAAATAATCTTAGGACAGTTGTCAAAATTGCTTGGCGAAGCAATGCTAAAATGTCTGCTTTGCCCACTTGTTTTAGGATAATCCATTCCATCTTGTTGAAGTGAGGACTTCTTTGTTAGGAACTGGTGTAGTAAACTAGAGTTGATGCTTCATTAACGGTTGATAAGTGGGAGTCATTTTACTGTAGAAATAACATGTGAAGCAAAGTGGTTTGAATCTGCCCTTATGGAAAAAATAGAAATAAATTATTATCCAGAGGTGGGGGAAATCATGCCCTAGGGATTTCCTACATGCAGTCCTTCCCTGTATCAGTCAGCAGTTGCTACAGTTTGAATTTAATTTTTACTTAGTGATAGTTAATTTTTTAAAAAATTCTCTCTTTCTAGGAAGAACGAGTTGTAAACCATATGGCAGCAAAGATTGTTGAAAATGTATGCTCCACCTTCTCTTCTTATGCTCAGGGATTTATTACTGGAGAAATCGGACCAATATTGTGGTATCTTTTTACGCATTCAACCATAGATTCTTTGAGAATAACTGCTGTTTCGGTAAGCAGATTTTGTTCTTTAAAAATAAAGGTGTACACCATTCCTAATTTTTATGCTTCATTTCTTCTAATTTTTTAAACAAGGATAGGTTGGAAATATATTCTTTATACTAAGGCAAAACTACCTTTGGATGCAACTCATACTCATTTTGAAGAAAATGGATGGTTATTTAGTTGACTCAACCAAAAAAAAAAAAATTCTTCCAAGCTGTCTCTCATCTTCCTTATGGTTGAAATATATGTAGTAGGGCATAGTACTATTGTCTTGGCATTTGGCTTTTTGCTCTACTATTCCTAATTTCAAAATGAATTCCTGCTTTGCAGGGGGTTGGACTAGATGATCCTCATGGTCCCTTCCAACTCTACAAGTCTGTGATTTTGTGTAATTGTTGTTTTTATTTTAAATCGAAGTCACACTTTTGCTGAGGTCTTTGCTTGATTTCCCAGGAACTACTCCTGCTCAACTGGTTCTGCTCATCAAACTCTTCAGTCTGTATTCTTTATAGTATATTTGATTCCCTGCTTTTATAGCAAAGATTTCTTAACCTATCAGAAGCTAAAGTACAGTTTAGAAGTACAGTGGTGCCTCGCAAGACGAAAAGAATCCGTTCCGTGAGTCTTTTCGTCTTGCGGTTTTTTCGTCTTGCAAAGCAAGCCCATTAGCGGATTAGCGCTATTAGCGGTTTAGCAGCTATTAGTGGCTATTAAAGGCTTAAGGGGTTAGCGGATTAGCTGCTAAAAGGCTATTAGCAGCTTAGTGCCTTAGAAAAAGGGGGTGAGGAGCGAAAAAAACAACCCAGGAATCGCAAGACATTTTCGTCTTGCGAAGCAAGCCCATAGAGAAATTCGTCCTGCGAAGCACCTCCAAAACGGAAAACCCTTTTGTCTAGCGGGTTTTCCGTCTTGCGAGGCATTCGTCTTGCGGGGCACCACTGTAGAGTTCAAGATACAGAACTGCAAAATCATTTTGATACGATTAGAAATCCTCAGCTTTCACCTTTGTTCTCCCGCATTAAGCAACATTACAGGCCAGGGCACAGAGGTAGGGTACTCATTTTTTCATAGACCTGTGTTGTCAGACAAATGTCATACATTTGCAACAACGGGTAGAAGGGAATGTTCCCTACTGAACTTTGCAGGACAGTGGTGAAGAACTGCTCCCTCAATTGTTCAAGCATCAGCTGTGTAATAAACATCTTAAGGTCCTTCTAGGTTCTCTTCTCAAAAATGGTTTTCAACATTGTGCCACTTGTAAAATGAAAGTGTAGCCCAAAGTATATATTTTGTTGGTCCAGCCCAACTTGTGCATTTTTGTTCGTGCTGTTTCTTTGGCATGGCTTATTGTAAATAGCAACTAAAATGTAGTCCGAATTTGAGGTTTTATTTTCTACCCTTTTTTCAAAGTAATTTGTTTTTATTAAAATAAGCCAAAAGTAAAAATGAGTTACTTCTGATGTTTCCCCCCCGTTTACTTTATTGCATCTGGATAGCTAAATAAAAACCTTACGTTTTCAATATGCATTTTAGAATTACAAAGTTGAAAATCTCATTTTAATTTTATTTGAACAGAAAATTAGGGGAATTATCACTGGAATTATCCTTGTTTTTAATGCAATAAGAAAAGTTAAGGTACCACTTTAACAGGTCAAACTGAATATGCTGTATGCTGATTTGAAACCTCCTCATAAACTAATGCCATTTTCTGCATTTAGGCTACAGTGTTTTTGTATAATACAGTTTTCCTATAGGGCTTGCCTTGTAGTTTTCTATCCCTTCCCCCCTAAAAATTAAATTAAGTTATGACATTTTTATGTAGTATTTTGAGAAGTTTCCCCTGATAGCTTTGGCAAGTTTACTTGGAGAAAGTAGACACTGTGTTTTCTTAGAGCAATGTTTATATTAAAAGAATCATGCTGGTGGTGTTATTATTTCTTAAATCAATAATAAAAATGTATTTAGGAAAGTCTTTATGCCAGAAGTACTAGGTATGTAGCCTGTGGGTTGAATAGCAAATATCACTGCCCTCTGCAGTCTTATCTGTCATGGTTGATAATCCAGAACTATGTCACAACATTTTCTGTTTGCTTTGCAGTGTAACCTGCCTCAGGTATGTGTCACAGACATACCCTCTAACAAGACTGAATCTTTCATCATCTTGCTAGTGTCAGAATCCAAAATTATTCTATTAAATTTTAGAATCATTATTACAAAGATGGATTGTTATGATTTGCCTCTAAATAAGTAGCATATGTTTGCCCTTGTTAGTCAAAATCCGTTTGAAGCTATAATCCTTTAAATCTTTTTAATAGCTCCCCCATGCAAGCATAAAGCTACTGAAATGTGGGCTAATTCATTCTTGAAGGGAAGCTCATGGTTTGTCAGCTCACTAAAAATCTAATAGTCTTCTACATGTACATATGTGCAGTTGAGTTGAGGAGCTGTCAGTAGATCCAAGTGGGTGGCCTTATGCAAAATATTAATGTAGAAATGGTCTGTGGCTTACTATTTTTTATTTCTTATTATTTTTGTTACTGTTGAACTTCACTAAGTTTCCAAAAGAAATACAATTTCATACAAACTTTAATCTAAAATAGGATCCCAAACAATGTTGCCAAGATTTCAGATGGAACTCCTCTGCCAACCCTCTCAATTCTGACTGGGAGCCACCATAGCATTTTACAGCGGCCTCTGTTTCACCATACAACAAGGTTTTCTTCTTAAAATTGAATAGGCATACTGTATATATGTCTATGTCCAATGTGGAAGAGCAACGGGAGCTCGCTCCGTCGCAGGGATTCGAACCGCCGACCTTCCGATCGGCAAGCCCAAGAGGCTCAGTGGTTTAGACCACAGTGCCCCAGCTCCTGCCAACCTAGCAGTTTGAAAATGCCAGTGCAAGTAGATAAATAGATACTGCTGCGACGGGAAGGCAAACGGCATTTCCGTGTGCTCTGGTTTCTGTCAAGATGTCCCGTTGCTCCAGAAGCGGTTTAGTCCTGCTGGCCACATGACCTAGAAAGCTGTCAGTGGACAAACGCTGGCTTCCTTGGCCTGAAAGCGAGATGAGCACCGCAACCCCCTGGGTCACCTTTGACTGGCCTTAACCTTCCAGGGGTCCTTTATCTTTTACCTTACCAATATGGAACCTTAATTAAAGGAAAGGTATAAGCAACACAGGTCAAGTAACAAATATAAACAACTAAGGGATGCTTAAGTAGTTAAAGAAAGGAGACTGTTCCCATTGCTTTGCTGGAATAAGGCTTACCGTATTTTTCGCACCATAGGACGCACTTTTTCCCCTTCAAAAATGAAGGGGAAATGTGTGTGCGTCCTATGGAGCGAAGACGCCATAGCCCCGCGACCCTTGCCCGGCTGGAGAGGTGACGCGCGGCTATGGAAGGAATCTCTATAGCCGCCCCTCACCTCTCCAGCCAGGAGAGCGCGCGCGGGGCTAAAGCAGCCCCCCGCGACCCTCTCCCGGCTGGAGAGGTGACGGACGGCTATAGCAGGAACCTCTATAGCCCCCCGACACTTCTCCAGCAGAGAGAGCGCGCGCGGGGCTAAAGCAGCCCCCCCCCCGCGACCCTCTCCCTGCTGGAGAGGTGACGGACGGCTATAGCAGGAACCTCTATAGCCCCCCGACACCTCTCCAGCAGGGAGAGCGCGCACGGGGCTAAAGCAGTGCCCCCCCCCGACCCTCTCCCTGCTGGAGAGGTGACGGACGGCTATAGCAGGAACCTCTATAGACCCCCGACACCTCTCCAGCAGGGAGAGCGCGCACGGGGCTAAAGCAGCCCCCCCGCGACCCTCTCCCTGCTGGAGAGGTGAGGGGCGGCTATAGAAGGAACCTCTATAGCCGCCCGACACCTCTCCAGCAGGGAGAGCGCGCACGGGGCTAAAGCAGCCCCCCCCCCCCGCGACCCTCTCCCTGCTGGAGAGGTGACGGAGGGCTATAGCAGGAACCTCTATAGCCACCCGACACCTCTCCAGACGGGAGAGCGCGCACGGGGCTAAAGCAGCCATGGCCGCACGACCCTCTCCCAGCTGGAGAAGTGACGTGCGACTATGGCAGCAGCCTCTCCGCTGCGCCTTTCTACTGCTCTCTGACCTGCTCTTTGGGGCTGGTGGTGGGCTTCCCCCCGCCAGCCCCATAGAGCAGGTTGAAAGGAACCTGAAGCCTGGAGAGCAAGAGGGGTCGGTGTGCACTGACCCCCTCTCGCTCTCCAGGCTTCCAAGGTAGCCGCCTGAACGCACCTTAAACGGCACCTTGTTTTAGAGCGGGAAAACGGGGGGGGGATTCTCCCCCTCTCTGCGCAGCGCCTCCTGCCGCTTCGCTGAAGGGGCGCTGGGCAGAGAGGGGGAGAATTTTTTTTTCTTGTTCTCCCCCCTCTGAAAGAAGGTGCGTCCTATTGTCCGGTGCGTCCTTTGGTGCGAAAAATACGGTAATTATATCCAGCCTGATTTCTTTTAAACCTGGGTTTCTGGTGTTACAGGATGAAGAGAAACAGAAGGCAGCTCTGCTGATAGGCTGCCTCCCAATGTCAGGAACTGCCATGGTGAAATAAATAGAAGACAGTTAGGTTGTGCGAGCGCCGGAAGAGGAAAAAACTTAAACAGATAGCAGAGTTCCCCCCAAAAAGACCAGAGGCAATTGTACTTCATTTGAGCTTTACCTGCTACTGAAGGCAAATGAGCATAATGGTCACAAATCCAATACATTCAGGATTGGCACAGTCCATAAAACTCCAGTTGCAGCACTTACAGTAACTTATAATGTCTAAACCTTAGCACTAAGCACACTATGTACAGAACACCACACCAGAAGGAAGAGAGATAGAAGGAGAAAGTATAACCCAGGCTCCTTCTGGCCTATATTTATAGTCAGCATGACTTGAATTGGAAGAGGTAAGAGAAACAGATCAAACCATCTGTACACTCAGCTTCTCTGAAGGTATAACCCAAACAGTCATGAAGCTTCTTTCATGCAGAGAAGCTTCCAGAAACTTCCAGAAATCTCTTGAATGAATTAGAATTGGAAAGATCTCTACACATCAGATCAATACTTTCTGTACTAAGAAATGCAAACTGACAAGTTAAACAATGATTTGTTTTGTATTTCAATACACTGTTTAACATGTTAAAATTAAACACAGATTTTTGAAGAAAGCAAATGCCAAGTTAGGAAACAGTGTTGTTTCACTACTGAAACCTCAGAGCTGCTTTGAGGGTTCTTAAGACTATAAATTAGACTATAAGTTTAATTAAAAGAAAAAATATTGCTACAAAGTATGTATTTACATTTATTTCATAGTATTTTATTAAGGATTTTCTTGTTTTACAGAAGTAAGTGTAATGGCTTGTATTTTTTCCCCCATGTAACATTTTTACAAATCCGTTTCATTTGTTGAGGCATTAGGGGGAGAAGAAGAAAAAAGAAAAAAGAAAGGGGGGGTGGAGAGAGGGAAGATGGATGGGGGTGGGGTCGGGTGTTGGTGTTTCTGTTACGTTTAATGTATGTAGAGTTTGGTGTCAGCGTTGCTTGTGTTGTTCACTTGTGTTCCTTTGGTGGTGAGAGAGGTTGGGGTTGGCCTAGGGTGTGATTGTTTGCTTGTGATTGGCTGTGGTGATCTTTGTTTTCGTGTGTGAGTGAGGTGGGTGGGTATTTTGGATCAGGTTAGCCATATTGATTTGTATGCTGTTGGTGGATGTATTTACATTTATTAAACTAAAAACATTCAACAGAGTTTTTTTGTTTTATACAGGCGTTATGCAAAATTACTCGTCACTCACCTAGTGTTTTCCAGAGTGTGATTGAAAAGGTGGGATTACCAGCAGTGATACATTCACTTGCAACTGGAATATGCAAAGTTCAACAGCACATGATGACTATGTTCTCTGCTATGTTGTCATGTGGAATCCATTTGCAAAGGCTGGTTCAGGAAAAGGTTTGTTTTAAACATTTTCTTGTGTTACAAATATTTTTGATAAACTTTTTTTATTGACTGTTACTGTGTGCTGTACTAGATTTTAAAGACATCTCTATAAACCGTCTATAAATTTTACAGTAGCCAGTTCATATTTTAGTTTTAAATAAACAGGCATAAGTGACCTTTCCATTAAAGTGATCTTCAAAAAATTATCATACAAGAAAAACAAAAAAATCATAAAATAGTGGCACTGCAAACATAAACAGCAGGGGTCAAAAAAAAGTAAGAGAGGTGTGTTTTGCTTGCCTCCTCCCTGCCCTAGATGCCTAGTGATACGTGGAGTATATTGCTGTTTTTTACCACCCTTGGGAATGTTTCTCTATGGAAGCAAATAAATTATGAGAGAGAATAAAAACAAAAGAGGTTTTCCTGCCCTGCATCTGATATTATTAGATATGAAGGGGGGCAACCACAGCTAAGGAACTGTGCTCAGTATCCACAGTCTACCTTGTAGTCAGTCTCATAAGCAGACAGGCAGGTATGTGGTTTCAGAAACCCCTTATTGGAGAGCAACAAGAAAGGTGTTCTCATCAGAGGAAAGTTGCTGTGGCTGGTTAAAAACCAGATTGATTCAGGGAGGTCTATGTTAGCCATTGAGCTGTATGATTCCCCCCCCCCACACACACACACTTTGCACTGGTATCACGGTTCATGTAGTTGTGTTGTGTTGTGTTTATGTAGTTCTGCTCCAGTGTAGAAGGAATTCTCAGTAACGTAAAAAAGAAAGCACTGGTGAAATTGACAGAGATTTCCTCCTTCTCTAGAGAAGTCCAGGGAAGCCTAGTGAAACCTTAACTAGTATTGCCATGTTTGTAGGACTGTATATTAGCTGCCATTGTCACCTTACTAAAGTTATTGAAATGTTGCTTGTGTGATATTGCTGTGCACCGCTGTGTTGGTCTGCATGCCTGCCTAGAAAGAGAAACAAAGTTCCAGCCATATGTATTTTCCACTTGTGAGGCTCCAGCAGCACTCACTTTGCTATTCTTAGACCGTTTTTATGATTGAGACGTTAAAAGAACTTCCTAGGCTTTTCTAAAGTTTGCTCACTCCCCACTTAACTGTTTTGGGAGCGGTTTTCTCCCTTTGAGGGGCTAAATTTTTAGGACTTGCATACGTCTGCATGCATACCTTGTGGTTGCCTCTAACATGTAGCATCCTCCCTCTTTCTCTAAGCTCCCATTTTGGCTCCAGTCCTGTCCCCCATCCCCCCTTTTGCTTCTTGGCATCAGCCTCTTCACTGCTTTTGCCTCCAGAAGAAAGTGTCTTTTGCTGCTATTCATAAGATTTTCAGCAGCTCTTCCTGGAGGATTGATGGCTTATGGATTCTCCAAATCAGTTTGGAAGGGTTTGCTACGAGGAGGGTACAATTGACCATGTCCTGAGCTCCAGAGGACATTGTTGGGCTTTTTTCCACACTGCTTACCCCTTCACTTTTCTGCACAAATCATAGAATCATAGAGTTGGAAGAGACCACAAGGGCCATCGAGTCCAACCCCCTGCCAAGCAGGAAACACCATCAGAGCACTCCTGACATATGGTTGTCAAGCCTCTGCTTAAAGACCTCCAAAGAAGGAGACTCCACCACACTCCTTGGCAGCAAATTCCACTGTCGAACAGCTCTTACTGTCAGGAAGTTCTTCCTAATGTTTAGGTGGAATCTTCTTTCTTGTAGTTTGGATCCATTGCTCCGTGTCCGCTTCTCTGGAGCAGCAGAAAACAACCTTTCTCCCTCCTCTATGTGACATCCTTTTATATATTTGAACATGGCTATCATATCACTCCTTAACCTCCTCTTCTCCAGGCTAAAGATGCCCAGCTCCCTTAGCCGTTCCTCACAAGGCATCGTTTCCAGGCCTTTGACCATTTTGGTTGCCCTCCTCTGGACACGTTCCAGTTTGTCAGTGTCCTTCTTGAACTGTGGTGCCCAGAACTGGACACAGTACTCCAGGTGAGGTCTGACCAGAGCAGAATACAGTGGCACTATTACTTCCCTTGATCTAGATGCTATACTCCTATTGATGCAGCCCAGAATTGCATTGGCTTTTTTAGCTGCCACGTCACACTGTTGGCTCATGTCAAGTTTGTGGTCAACCAAGACTCCTAGATCCTTTTCACATGTATTGCTCTCAAGCCAGGTGTCACCCATCTTGCATTTGTGCCTCTCATTTTTTTTGCCCAAGTGCAATACTTTACATTTCTCCCTGTTAAAATTCATCTTATTTGTTTTGTTTAAATACCTGCATATGCAGACTTATTTTTTCCAGTTTTGCTGTTGGGACCTGATATTCTCCTTTCCTTTCCTTTCTTAAATAACATACTTTCCCCAAGCCTGGGTGCTAATGTTCTACCTACATAAATATCAACAGACACCCTCCACTTCACTAATAGAAGGAATAATAACTGAAATAAGGTGAAGATAAAATAATGAAGCAGAGAAGTTGATATGATTTCTTTTCCAAGTCCCAAGAGGTAGAACTAATCTATACTTGAATTGCTGCTGAAATTCAATAAATTCAGTGAGCTGTAGTATGCCTTCCCAGGCATCCAAAAGAAAAAAAAGAGTGCAACAATTGCAGCTAAAGTTGTACTGCGATTATGCTATCCTTAGGCCAATTTGTAAGTGAAATAAGCAGAAAAAACTTTTTCGTAAACTGGACTCTTCTTCTTAACCATACAAAAACCCCCACAGTTATCAGTCCATGAAAATGGTTGTAATCTCTGTAATTACTTGATTAGATGTTGGTAAATGGTTTTTGTTTTTGAGTAGCTTTGTTTTTTTATTTTAGAAAATATTTATTTTGGGACTTTATTATAGTTCTTCAATAATAAAGAATAGTTTACTCTTCACACAAAAACTAAAGTGGGTGGTTTGGGGAGAATTTAAAAAGTTTAGGGAAACTATACTTACACTCTTATTTATAGCATTTAAAAATCTCACTATTATAAAGATCTCAGGAGTAATGGAATACAAGAGATTTCAGGGTAATTGCATACTGAGATAATAGAAGTTTCCAATGTAAAAGACCACTGTATATCCTTGGCATAATTAGTATATATTTATTTGAAATCTACCACTTTGTAGTTTGGTGGGGTGCAGGAAATCTGAATAATGGCCATAATTTTCTTTCTACTTTGCATACATTGTTAATATGCAGATCATGAAATATACTTTGAGGTTTGTTTGGACACAGTTGTTGGGTCTTCAGCTAGTCAGGAAGTAGGGCATGATTCACTCAGGCTTCCTGTTTCTATGCTTGGTCTGTCTGATTCCGTACATCCCACACATTACTTTCTCTGACCATGTTTGTGGCGAGGCACATGCAGAAACTGAATGGCACAGACATGCCACATTCTTACCTTTGAAGGTCCTTCTACCCAGTTTTTCACAGTGAACCTGTCAGGCTGCCAGAAAAGCCCCTCCATCTGTTGTCTGACACTGTAAGCAGAACCAGGCACAGTGCTTGCAGTAATTAACTTTATTGCTCAGTAATCAAGGAGTCAGCACACAGCACATCCATCAGATAAGCATGTCAGTTGCAGAAGCTAAAGTTCTGTCCTCTCCCTCCCTTATTTATACCTCCCTCCTTGCATTTTTTCACTGTGCCTCAGCTTTTCTTAATTGTTCTCGCCCTTTCTTGACCCTTCTTTCTTGAATCAGGACTGTGTTGCAAAGCAGGAGACCCAATCCCTCCTCCTTCTTTATCAGCATCTGTGACTACCTCAAGCCTCTCCCCTTCACTTTCACTCTCTATTGATGATTCCTCCCTGTCCCACCAGTCTGAACCTGGTTCAAAGTCCCCTTCCACCTCACGTACCTCCTGGACTACTGGCTGCCACCACTCTTCCTCGTCCAGATAGTCCCTGAAAAAACCCCTCAGCCCCCCAGGCCATTCATCAGGATCTCCCAATTCTTGAATCATCAGTGGGGAGAGGGATCTGTGTGCTGATGTGGACAGAAGGAAAATAAAAAGTCAGCTTTTGCCTGTCCCTTCCCCCATTTCCATGGGAGGCTATAATTTTAGAAATTTAATTAAATAAATCCCTTCAGAGTCATTAGAGAACATCTAGTTTAGTGTATTACGAATTGGAGGCAAGAGACCAAGTCTCTTCCTGTGCTTTGGAATTGCTACCTATAGTTCAGACTTTAAAAAGTCATTTGTAGAACGTATTAAAATACCACCCAATTATATTTTTTAAACAACAGATTTATTGATATAATTACCAGCCCCTTTTCCTTCTGTATTGCTTCTGTATGTTATAGTTTGAGAGTTCCAGTGACCTCTGTGTTACATTAAAGATAATGACAAGTCTGTGGCCTGCTGTTTAATTTACCTGCCAGCCTACATAGTATGCCACACAGTGACTGTACATCTTTTCATATTTCTGTATAAAGGCATACCTCCCGCCTAACGATCCAAAGTCACATGGGATTGCTAAGGATTTTCTTTGCTTTATCACTATTGTCTGCTTACGGGATCTTTGGGGATGTGAATTTTGAAAAATACAATTTACAAAACAGAAATTTATCTCAAAAAAAGGAATTCATCCCTTTATAGTCTGAGAGAACACTGCCAATAAAGTTTTTTTTATCTTGTAACACATTTGCAAAAAATCAATATCTTCAGTTTTATAAAATAAAGAGTTGCCAACTTGGTCTGCTAAACTGCCCTTAATTTTAACACTGGAATTGCACCTTTTAATTTGTGCATTCATTTGCTGTGTTCACCCTTGTGTCTATTCACTACATTGCGTTTAGTAGAAGAGGAATTTGATGTTATCTGTTAGTTTTCAGAAGATTGTGTATGCAGTTTCCATGAAAGACACAACTTCATGGAAAGTGTTTGCATTACAGTTTGTGATGTCACAAAAAGAAGTGTGGAAAACAATTTGAAGGGAAATCATAGCCTCCTACCTGTGGGTTGTGTGGACTAAAACTGGTGATGTCTATAAGGTGGACCACGGCAGGACAGGCATCTGCAGATACCATGAAGGATGGTAAACTGATACTGGCTAACAAATAGCAGAACTTTTATCTCACAATTTCCTTCTGTAGTTTTGACTTGTGAAAAAATACCATTAGTAATGCACTATTTTAATTTAAAATGATAGGGAGAGGGGAAGAGTCAAGTTATATGTATTCTTCTCATTGAAACTGTGTTTCTCTCTCCCCCCACCCCCCACCTCCAACTTTCCAACCAGGACCTTGTGACTACAGTTATTCGAATGTTTGAAAGTCCTTCTGCCTCCATTCGAGCAAAGGCTTTTCTAGTCTTGTTACAAGTTTTGATTAATAATAAAGAGATGCTTCTTCTGAGCTGCCAAGCGAGGTAAAGTGATGCTCCAAGCTATTATTGGACCGAAAGGTGTGTGCAGTTAAAATTTTACTCTGGGAATTGTATCATGTTTCTATCAACAAACTTGTTACCTTACAATGCTGGCGGCATGGTTGCTTATCTGGTGGATTACAAGGCAGAACTGTGAAATCACTAGTACCGAGTGATCATCCTCTGATTGATCAGAACAAAGGAGAAACCTTTATAGACATGGGAAAGACTGCCAAGCTACTCTGAGCAAGTCAGAAATTGAGCTGTGAAGTGTTGATACGGCTCTTGCATGGCCCAAGAAAATCGGAAGCCCTGGTCCAAGGCCCCATTTTGAATCTCACTACCTGATATTTGACAATGGAAAACTTAATGCAGTTACTGGCAGCTTATTGGTCTGGGCAGGGGGAGCTGCAATATTGAATCTCCCGGCAGCACCGTCCCTTCTGCTTACTGGTAGGGACAAGGTAGCAATGGTGTTAGGGTTGTGAGGCAGCAACAGCAGACCCAATTTGGTGCAGTTGTGCCCATACAGCCTAACCTCATCACTGCCTTTCCTCTCCCCTTGCTAGTAAGTGGCAGCAGTCAATGGCGGAGCTTCATGCTCTGGCACTGAGGGTGGAGAGCAGGTGGGGGTGGGGCGCATCCTGGGGGCGTGGTGCATGTCCCGGGGTGTGGCACAATGGCACCCCACCGGGATTGCGGGGCCAGGGGCGGTGCGCTCCCCCCGTCCGCTCTTCTTCCGCCAGTGGCAGCAGTGCTGCTCTCTGGGGGCTATTGTTGCAGCTCCACCCCGCCATGCAAGCCACTTTGAACATACTTTCTGTTGCTTCTTTTCTTTGTCCTTTTCTTACTATATACTTGCCTTGCCCTAGCTGGTTACTAGCTTCTAATTTCTCTCCATCCTGCTTTTGCTTATACCATAACTTCTCACTGACTGATAATTAGCTCGATGGACTTTTTGCTTTGTTCCTACTTGCAGTGCTTAAACTTCATTAGAAATAAAGTCTAGAAGAAGTTGTTTAAAATGTTAAAATCAGTAAATTGTTTCAAAGACTGCGCAATCAGTTTTAGATCGCTGCATCTGTATTAAAGTTGGTTCAGATATAACACCAAACTAAGGTTTGGTGCTATTATCAGGCTTGCTTACTTCTTTTGACCTACTGTTGGCTTTTTAGATGTGTGAGTCATCACACGTATAGCCAAAGCATTTTCAAATGTGAAACATTCAAAAAAACATAGTAAAATTTAAAATACAATGGTACCTTGGGTTAAGTGCTTAATTCGTTCCGGAGGTCCGTTCTTAACCTGAAACTGTTCTTAACCTGAAGCACCACTTTAGCTAATGGGGCTTCCTGCTGCTGCCGTGCCACCGCCATGCGATTTCTGTTCTCATCCTGAAGCAAAGTTCTTAACCCGAGGTACTATTTCTGGGTTAGCAGAGTCTGTAACCTTAAGCATATGTAACCTGAAGCGTATGTAACCCGAGGTACCACTGTATATATTCTCTTTGCTATGCATTCTGTTTCACCATTGCCTAAGGGTCTATTGAAGTGATTCTCTTCCTGAATGAATAGCAATCACAGTGGAGGTTTTTTTTAGATGCTAAGGGATTACTCAGCCAATTAAAGCCTGTAAGATTTAGTATTACTTTCTGTGGAATGAAGAAATTATAAATTAACTTGTTAAAGAAGGACTTTTATTCCTCTTCAGTCTAGAATGTGAAAACAAGTTGATACAATTACATGCAATGAAGATTCACTTATGTAGAATAGATTTATATGTTTATATGCCATGCTGCAATCCTATACCCACTCACATGATAGCCTTCACCAACCCACTGCCCTCTAGATTTTTTGGGTAGCAGTTCCCATCAGCTTCAGCCAACATGGCCAAAACATCTGGAGGGCTCCAGAAAGGGCTATGCTGCCTTATGAAAATTCTTGTAGCGATCTTTTGAGAGAAGTATCATTGTTTTGTTATATAAGATGAATTTCTATGTGTGTAGATTGGTGATGTACATTGAAAGAGACAGCAGAAAGGCCATGCCAGGAAAAGAGCAGCAAAGCAGCAATGAATACCTGTCAAAATGCCTGGATCTTCTCATCTATCACATTGTGCAGGAGCTGCCACAAATTCTAGGTAAATTCTGCTGCCTCGCTATAAAAGGAGGTAGAGGTCCCTTTTGCTCTTTTCTTGTGAAGCACTGTAGAGGATTAATGACAAAAGCAAACACAGTTCTTGCCTCAAGACGCTGACATTCCAAAAGCAGTAATGGCATGAGTTACAGTAGGAAAGATAACATGCTGTAATGGGAGAAGTATTAGAGGGCTACAGTTGTGGTCCTGTGGTAATAGGAATGAATTTGCTGGATTGCATTCCACCATTATAATTGGAAATGGTGGAGAAAGGGTAGTAGGCTCTACAGTTTCTTGGGGAGCTTCCCCCACTGCAGCTGCTCCCTCCTCGCCCACATTTAGAGTGGAACTACGACATCAGCTTCGACATCCATGATCCCAGCATCTTCCTTTGAAGGTGGCCCGGAAACTACAATTAATCCAGAATTTGGCAGCTAGACTGGTGACTGGGAGTGGCCACCAAGACCATATAACACTGGTCCTGAAAGACCTACATTGGCTCCCAGGATGTTTCCGAGGACAATTCAAAGTGTTGGTACTGACCTTTAAAGCCCTAAACGGCCTCAGCCTAGTATACCTGAAGGAGCGTCTCCACCCCCATCGCTCAGCCCAGACACTGAGGTCCAACTCCAAGGGCCTTCTGAAGGTCCCCCCCCCCCCGCAAGAAGTGAGGTTACAGGGAACCAGGCAGAGGGCCTTCTTGGTAGTGGTGCCCACCCTGTGTTTAGTGTTTTTTATGTCTTACTGTGTTTTTAATACTCTGTTGGGAGCTGCCCAGAGTGGTTGGGGAAACCCAGCCAGATGGATGGGGTATAAATAATAAATTTTTATTTTTATTTTATTTTTATTTCATGACTCAACCATCACCAGTCTGCTGGAGCAGAGGCAGTTTTGCCGGCACCACAAAGGGCATCACAGCAGTGATGTAGAACAGAGCACAGAAGGCGATGGGCACTGAATTTTAGCATTGCATAGGGCACCACTGACATTTGAGAGCCCCAAAGCTGCCACTTGCTGGAGCGCTACAAGATTATCTTAGCATTACTTGATATACAAGGATTTCATTCAAGAAAGCAAGTGCTAAAGAAATTAAGTGAGGCATAATGTCATAATTAAGAAATGCGTTTTGAATTCTTGCTGAATATATAGGGCAACAGCAGGTTTAAGAGAACTTGACAACAATAATTCAGTGCCAAGATATCTTCTCGTATATGTGAGGATATAAACATTTTGTTAATTTATATTCAGTTTTAATGGCAAAGATAAGACACAAACATGCTTCTCCCATCATTTCCTTCAAAAGAAATGGGGCTCTCTTACACGTGTTTTGTGAATAATATTTAGTTAACCCTTCATAATGATGATGATCATTTATTTATACCCCGCCCATCTGGCTCTGGGTGGCTTCCAATAGAATATTAAGAACACGTTAAATCATTAAATATTTAAAACTTCCCTAAACAGGGCTGCCTTCAGATGTTTTCTAAAAGTCAGGTAGTAGTTTCTGATGGGAGGGTGTTCCACAGGGCGGGCGTCACTATCGAGAAGGCCCTTTAATGTCCAAAATAATCAAATTGGCAAATAAAACTAAATTGAAAAGTGTTCAATTGATGATCTAGTTTTTTGTAGATTTGAGAGGACGATTTGCATGTAAACAATATTGAAATTTCAGTCTCTTCCAGCAGATGTAGCTGTAAACCACATATATTAAAGTACTTATTTTTAAAAAGTAGAAACACATTTCGGATGTACATTTTTCAAACCTAAATCATGTAAACTATAACAATGCTTATTAAAAACTGGTTAACCTCTTTTTTATCTGAGCTTTAGCAGTACAAACGATGAGTTTTGCTGCTTCACGGCATGTCCTTTCAGAGAATTCTCAGGCATGTCCTCATTTAGCAGGGACCCAACAGGAATCAGTGCAATGGTGTCAGAAAGGTATCTTGTATTCCATTAGTCTTTTCACCAGTGCAGCATAGGAGTTGTTCTGTGGCTCCAGCATAGGAAAGGTAGTGGCTGCAGTTTGATGCTGAGTCCGGTGATGGATGTCACTGGAAACTTACAGGTTACCTTGTGCCAGCACTGAGAGTCCAACTACACTTCATGTTAAATATATTGTTCTCCCTTGCATGTCTGCTTTTTCTTGTTAAATTAATAGCTGTTTTCTCATGGTAGGGGTAAAAGGTAAAGGACCCCTGGACATTTAAGTCCAATCAAAGGTGACTATGGGGTTACGGTGCTCATCTTGCTTTCAGGCTGAGGGAGCTGGCGTTTGTTCACAGACAGCTTTCTGGGTCGTGTGGCCAGCATGACTTAACCGCTTTCTGGCTCAGCGGAACACCTTGACAGAAGCCAGAACCCACAGAAATATTGTCAGGACCGTACCATTCCCCAGGCAAAAATAAAAAATAGATCACCCATCAATGACAGATTCCTTCCTGTGTCAGCTTGACAGGTGTTATAATGATTTTCATCAGGAATTTTGAATGAGGGTTCAATTAGCCGTCTTGGACATGCAGTCCCAATCCTGGTGTCTTATTTATTCCATTATTATTTTTTTCAAGGTGCCACACATGGTTCTCCCCCTCCTCAGCAGTGGGGTATTGCTTTGTTTGTAACTGTGTTATGCACTTTTGTGATTTTATATTTTTAACTGCCCTGCCAGCTGCTATTTTGAAAAGAAAAACAGACATGCAAGGCCAGATTACCTACTTAATGAAATATCATTTGGCTCTGAGACCTTTTGCCAACACTGTGTTGCTGTGCCAGGATTGCACTATTGGATTCTACCTAAGAAAACTATTTTCTGTAATTTAAACAATATTACCTGTGAGAGACTGCTTGAGTCACCTATACCTGTTGGAGTATCTGTCTGCATGTTGAGTAGCAACTCTGCCCACCTGGGTTCTAAGAGGTGTGGCCAAAGGGCATTGTCTATTTTGCCTATTTGGTGTCTTAGGGGTTGATCAACTTGTAGCCTGAGTTTAATACTGAGATACACACACACAGCATCAGTGGTGGCTGGTGTTCACTAGACCTGGTATGGGTGTTAGGAGGTTCTGGGGCTTATCTAGTGAGCAGTTATCCCCCCATTCACAAAAATAACTGCAAATGATTAAGCAAAAAACATATACTCCACCATTGCACTCTCTTAATCAATATAATTATAAACTGAGCTGCTCAAACTAGCAACCACGCCCTTCTTCTGGCTAGCAGCAAAGAATGTATTTTGAGGAATGGGCCATTTAGGAAACAGCTCTGTGTCTGCTCTAACTACCCTTCAAGGCAGCCCCACTAGGTCAATACTGAGGTTGATGATTAACCTCATAACAGATGGAGTTGACGCCTTCATAGTGGGCTGAATTTCAGACAGTCCAGTCAGTCATATGGTTTTTCTGCTTAGAGACACACGAGAGGGATCTCTTTGCAATAGCCGATCCTAATCCAATAGTATAGCTGAGTTCTGTAAATACTTGATTGGTCAGAGAACAATAGGTTGACAGAAATGTTTGCAGAACATCTTGGAGTTCAAGTAGAAGTATGAAAGGTTTGTGCAACAGGAAAAAACATGTGGCTTTGAGATTTTGGAGGATGCTTGACATTTTCCTTGGGAGGGAGCCCTAGTAGCCCTAGTGGGCTAGCCTCTACTTCTGGTCATAAGATAATGAGGTAGCACTAAAGTAAGCCTGTTTCTTTATTTAGAGCACCAGTAGTGGAGCATCGCATACAATGTTAAAATACTGAAAACCTGAAAAATTCAATTTTAGCTGGGACCTTCTACAATAAACTTGTACTGTATTAAAAATTCAGACACCGATATGATTTATTAATGAACATATTTGGAGGGTATTACATAACTGGAACAATGCTACTCTGTAAAAAAATGTTATCCATTGCAGAAGGGAGTTATATCTTACAGCTTTCCCTTTCAGTTAGCAGATAATAATTATAAATAGATATAATTATAAATAGGACATGAAGGTGCTCCTCTTACTTCATAATAGCCCCAGCCAAATGGCAGACAGCAGGATGCTCGTGCTCCATTGCAATCACAGTGTCTGACACCACAGGAGTTCAGTTTGTACCAGCCCAGACTTTCTCGGAAGAAAGTCTAACTGTTAAGTGGAGCTTATTCTCAATAACTGCAAAGGACTACAAACTTGCTAATATCATGAAATTTGTGCTTTGTAGGTGACATTCTTTCTGCTTTAGCAAATGTATCAGGACGTAAACATCCATCAACAATTCAAGCTAAGCAGCTGAAAGGTTGCCTTCCAATGATGCCTGTGGTACTTCATCTTGTGACATCCCAGGTATAATTTGTTAAAGAACAGAAAATGAAGACTGTTACTGGTTTCTGGGTTGTTTGCATTTTCCACTTTATTGGCTATAGTCCATAATGTTGCCTTGTTGTAGATTGGCATTAATCGATGCCAGTGAGTTTTCTTACAGAGTTCTTGCACTTTCATTTTATTCTGCTAATTAAAGTGAAGCATATCATGGTTTTGTGGCTTGTTTCTCCAACCCTGCTGCCCGCCCTCTCCAGTTCTACATCAAGTATGAGTGGAGCACATGAAGACCAGGGTCTCACCAGTCTGTACAGTGACATAGAGAGCAGCACATTCTGCTCCCAACTCCACCCCCCACCCTCCCCGTTCTCTTCCTGTTGCATTTCTGTTAGTGTGGAAGTGAGCCATCTGGGCAGAAGGAGAAAATGTGCAAGACATTTGCCCCATAAGTCATGCAGGGATCTGGCAGGACACAAGCCTTTTTAACTCTCTCCTTCAGTGCTACATTTGGGTGGGAAAGTGTCTGCTCCAGACGGAGCCAAGGAGTAGTATAAAGTACCAGTTGACACAAGAGGTGGACAGGTGCAGTGCTCTGAAAGAGGGTGATGGGTGGAAAAGTGGGAGAGACAGCCTTCTCAAACTTCACAGAACTCATCTAAAACATTGCTTTAATAAAATGAAAGCAGAGGGCAGTAAAGAGAGTGCACCATGTTTCTACCTGCCATTGCTCCTGGCACCCCTCTACAGTGGTACCTTGGTTTGCAACTGCTTTGGATAACAACCATTTTGGATTACAACCACGTCAAACCCGGAAGTGCGTGTCCCTTTTTTTTTTTTTGATTAGAACCCAATTTATTGGATTACAACCAATTTGGGGGGGGGGGCATTGGCGAAAGCACACCTTGGGTTACAACCTGTTTTGGTTTACAACTGGACCTCCGGAACAGATTATGGTTGTAAATCAAGGCACCACTGTATTGGAAATCTCACAGTATGTAGTATTTTGGATCAGAGGCATAGTGTGGTGGGTGCTGTGGCCCCCAGGCACAATTTTTAGAGGGGGTGCAAATAGGCATCCCCACAGCAGGCTCCTTCATTGCAGCCTGGCTCCACACCAGAATAAACAGGAGAGCAGGCAGGTCGGTGGCAGTGGTACCGCCCACCCTAGGCTGCAGTACACCTTGCGCCCGGCGGTGTCAGCTGTGGCGCTGACTCACTTCTGACCCAACTGCAGAGATCAGGGGAAGAGTGGGCAGCAGCTTCCCCACCCCTCTCCTACCCTGAACTGTTGCACACTGGAGGGTGCCCTCCGCATCCCTCAGGGGCTCACCCCGCGCTCCCACCCCGGACAGCGTGGGCATATGCTCCCCCACTGTTTTGGATGAAGATAGGGAAGGAGAGTCAGCTTCACATTGTAACACTGAAGCCCTTATATAAGCCCTAACGCTGTTATGTCAAGTTGCTCCTTTCATCTCTGTCACATTCTAATGTGATTCATTCATACTGGTCATACATAAAAACATAAGAAAATCCCCATTGGATCAGACCAATCTAATCAAACAATCCTGTTTCCAAGAGCAGCCAGCCAGGTACCTATGGGAAGCCATCAAGCTGGACATGAATACAGTAGCAACTGGTGTTTAGTGATGTGCTACCTCTGATCCTGAACATGCATATAGCCATAATTAACAAGTAGCCAAAATTACCCTTATCCTCAACAAATGTCCCTTATTCCATTTTAAAGCCATTTAAGTTGCTCTTTTCGCCACATCTTGTGGTAGGGAACTCTTTAGAACTATGCAGTATGTGAAGAAATAACTCATTTTGTCTATTCTGAAACTTCCACAGTTGAGCTTCAGTTGATACTGAATTCTAGCATCAGAAGAGAGAGAAAAAAATTCTCCCTGTCCACTTTCTCTAAAACATGCATAATTTTATATATCTTTATCATGTTCCTTGCCTTACTTAACTTTTTTCTAAATTGAAAAGCTCCAACTATTGTATTATCTGTCTATTACTAATCAACTGTGACTCAAAAATGTCATTTTCAATTTTACTGCATGCTACAGCATATTTACCATGTTTTCCAAGTACTTATTATTTTTCAACGTTATATATCTCATAGGTATTTCGTCCCCAAATTGTAACTGAGGAGTTTCTGTGCAGCTATGGAACTTTGCTGGTAAGTAATGGTTTCAGGTTGTGGAGAACATGCATACATATAACTAATACAAAAACAAGCTATATGCAAAATGGAATACCTACAATTTTAGTAGTTATTATTTTACTATGTATTAGATATATATTAATTTAACATAAAAGGGACGCGGGTGGCGCTGTGGTCTAAACCACAGAGCCTAGGGCTTGCCGATCAGAAGGTTGGCGGTTCGAATCCACGTGACGGGGTGAGCTCCCGTTGCTCGGTCCCTGCTCCTGCCAACCTAGCAGTTTGAAAGCATGTCAAAGTGCAAGTAGATAAATAGCTACCGCTCCAGTGGGAAGGTAAACGGCGTTTCCGTGTGCTGCTCTGGTTCACCAGAAGCGGCTTAGTCATGCTGGCCACATGGCCTGGAAGCTACCTGCAGACAAACACTGGCTCCCTCGGCCTATAGAGCGAGATGAGCGCCGCAACCCCAAAGTTGTCTGCGACTAGACCTAATGGTCAGGGGTACCTTTACCTTTTTAATTTAACTCAGTGATACATGATTCCCTTCTGAAATATGCATGTTCAAGAAAAATATAATAGTGTTACTTCCTCCCCACACATAATGTATATACTTTAAAAACATATTTAGTTAAGGACCCCCTCAAGAAGAACTCTGACGTTGAAATCTATAATGTTTTAGAGAACTGCACTAAACTGTCTATGCATGTTACATTAGGTTCTGCTGTTACACATCAGGTAGCCTGTTTTCTACTGAACATCACATGTCCAAAGACAGCCCACAGCAACTCATCTTCCTTTTATCTCTTGTACCTGTCCTTCCATAAGACAGTTCTCTGTTAAACAAGTTCACCCATAGTCACAGCTAATAATCTTAGGACCACAGCACCCCTATGATCAGAATCAGCATACATTACCTTTCTATTCCTTTTGCTGCCAACTTCTACACAGTTGCTGTTGGAGCTTCATAAACTTTATATAGCCTTTGTTGACCTACCAGAAATCCCTCTTTCACTTACATCAGGTTAAGCAAAACTTAAGGCTAGCTTAATTAAGGATAAGAGAAGTGAGTGGGCTGAGTTTTTATTTTTTTAAAAAAGAGATTTTGAGCACAATGTAATTATTATATTCTTTTGTTTAGTGTTTCTTTGTCTAGCAATGTTTTAGATGGAATTATGAACAGAATTTTTAGATCATTCTTCATAGCTCGTTCAATTTAATATTGTATTTACTTTGAAATATTATTTTGTGTAATAAAGATACAACCTGCAAGAGTTATATTATTTTTCTTGCTAGGACAGTTGTATTATGTTTAGTTGATGAAATGCTAAGTTGCATAAACTAGAAAGCTGAGATTTGTCACATACAGCATCAGCATGCTAGCTTTGATATTAACAATAAAATCTGTATTGGGATTCCCAATGCTCCAGAGTGCTGCAGTTAAAATGAAGTAGTACTTCTGCATTGTATTGTTAGTTTTCACCATGTCTGCAACAGCTGCTGTGAAATGACTCTATTCTAAGAGTACCATTTTTTCCTTTGAAACCAAATATGGTGAGTACACATGTTTCAGTAACAGGTGCTTAAATTAATGATTTACTTATACAGGAGACTACAGTACTTCCTAATGGAAGCAGTATGGACCTCATGTTCACTTTTGTTGTGTTCCTTTAATGCCAAGAAAATATAAATTATTTAGCTGCAGCATTGTATGATTTCACAGAGACACTGAAATGTTTGTGAAGGAAATATTTTTAGAACCACCATTATAATAAGTTGTAAGCTCATGTAAAAAAATAAAATGCAAAGCTTTCTCTTCTCTTAAATATTTGATTACTTTGGTTTTTATCAGAGGTTGGATTAATGTATTGAGCTACAAATTGCTGTCAAAAAAATTTCCACAGAACAGATGCAATGCAGAGCAGGACAGTATCTATTTCTCATTTCTGTCCTGCTTATTCTTCACTAAAACAAACTTTATGAACAAAGAGTACAAGATATGAATGTTTAATGAATCAGCATATTTGTATATTTCTGTGCAAGGCAAATTGTGAAGAACCATTTCTGTAGTTGCTTTGCAGAATGGCGGTTTAAACAGGATGCCACTCATTACAGCTTTACATCAGCCCTATAGTGTTTGTCTGATTGCAGTTGAGGATATGGGTTGTAACTGAATGTAAATTTATTTATTTTAATGTGTAGTAATTGAAAAGAAACAGTGGTACACTGCTAATATGTAGGCCTTGGCACCAAGATCCCTGGACATTGAGATTTGTAATGTGAAAGAGTCTTTGCATAGTGTCTGGAATTCTATATCATGTCACCTCTCAGGTCTCATCATTTAACAGATGCTTCCTTCTTGTCTTAATAAAAGGTTCCTTCCCCTCCATTCCCCCTTTAATAATGAGGAATAGAGGATAAATTGAGAGCAAAATCCAGCTAAGGTTAAAGCATGTGCTTGTTTTCTTCCATTGAAATCAAATGAGCTTTAAACACCTTGGGTTCGAGTGGATCATTCTGATTATCTTGAGGGATGCACTGAATTTTGAGATTGACATATGGTAAAGCTGTCAGGTTTGTAGTTCGTAAACTGCTATGTCAAAATATTGGCAATTGCTCGAAAAGGTGTATATGTTTTTTCATCCTTCTGATGTTGCCTGTGATGAGTAAAAGCAAGCCTCTTTGACACCCGTGGAACCGGTCACTTCTATCGGATGGGCATTGTCATTGAGAGTGCTGCAAATAATCTCTGGCATTAAATCCCATATTTGACATGCTGTTTGCATCAGTGTGGCTTTCCCCAACTTTCTCATTCTTCCTTGTAGCCTTAATCTCTGGAAGAGACAGAGAATCATAGAATTGTAGAGTAGCAAGGTACCCCGAGAGTCGTCTAGTCCAACCCCCTGAAATACTGCCCACAGTTGTCTCTGGAGGGCTCGAACTACCAACCTTTGGATCAGCAGCTGAATGCAATCACCCATTGTGTGCCTGAGTTGCATGACATTAGGTGTTCTGCTATAAATGTTGCACATGCAAGTCCTGCTTGGTTATCTTATAGAAAAAGCCATCCAACCAGGCAACCAAGGCAGTTTACACCCAAAACCCAGGCCTGAAGCCTGATTATAAGTTGATTAAACAGATTACTTAGATCCAGGAGTGACTGATCATAACATCTTCTGGATCCAGGCTAGGTTTTGACAGGAGTAATTGATTTGTTGCCTCTTCTAAAGAGGCTGGAACAACTCACTCTCTCAAAGAGGCCATAACAACCCCTTGGATCCAGCTACCCACCCCCCTTCCTGCTATATTTAAAAAGCAATGATGGACAAGGATTGAGTTCACAAGTGGTTTGCCAGAATTGACCGAGCATTCCGTCCCCATCAGTGTCTAGTAACTGAAAGGCATTTTAACAATATTGGACCAAATAGTGCCGCCAGAGCCAGCATGTCTAATTAGGTATTGATGGGGATTTGGTTGTGGTCCATCTCTGTTATGTGGTACATTTAGCAGCCAATGCGACCATGCTAAACAACAACAACAACAATTTATTCTTTATACCCTACCCATTTGGCTGAGTTTCCCCAGCCACTCTGGGCGGCTTCCAACAAAATTTTTAAAATACAATAAAACATCAGACATTTAAAACTTAAACAGGGCTGCCTTCAGGTGTCTTCTAAAAGTCAGATAGCCTTAGATTCTGGCTCCAAGGTCTAATACCCTGGAAACTACCTCAGTAAAACATCCATGTCTCCCAGTTCTCTCTCTCTCTCTCTCTCTCTCTCTCTCTCTCTCTCTCCGCCCCCCCCCCCCCCCGGTATGTGTCATTTTTAAAATTAGTTTTCAACATCAACCTAACAATAACAGTCAAAAGAAATAAAGGTAAGGACAATAGAAATTACAAGTATGTGCAAACACATGCAAGAGCAAAATGGAAAGAAACACCCAGTGAGCAAAACTACTGTGGAAGGGTGGGTTTCCTGAAGATAATAAAAACTTAGTATCTGGGGTTATGGGCCAACCAAAGCAAAAAGTGGCCATTTGGTGGATGTCTAGTACATCCAGGTTGATTGAGAAATGTTAGGAAAGGCCACCGGGTTTCTTCAAATTTACCCTTCTTTATTGTGCCTTTGCTGAGGTTGTTCCTGGGGGCTGGTGTGTGTGTCACATTCTCACACCTCCTCTCATATGAGGCAACTGCTGAACACCAAAAGTGGACGAATCAAGGAGATCTTGACTTTACAGAAAACCAGTAACTTCCTGTATGGTTCAGTATAAGTTCCTGTTTATCAGTGATTTAGCCAAGGACAGGTATTCATCCACATCTTGGACAGATTGCAGCTCCCATGTTGGAGTCAAAAGGAAAGTTGCTGTAGTTAGAAAAAGTAGGCTACAGCAATGAAAGACAATAACTGCTGCATGTTTGTTTGTGAAAAACTACTTTGTGCATGTTCGCATATGACACAGTGTTCTGTGTGTTTGTTTGATTTGTGATGCGGTGTTGCATGTGTTTGCACGTGTTTATGCATGTGAAAAGCGCTACTGTATATGCAGTTATATGCTGTGCATTTTATATGTACCCTTGATACTGTTCCTCTGTGGATGCCATCAGGGGGAATCAATTTGCAGAGATGGGAAATGGTGTCCCTTCTATTGATCTGCTTTGACCCATTTCTATTTTATATTTCTTTTGTTAAACAGTTTTAGGGGTTTTTTTTGTTGAAAAAGAGAGGGGGCTATAAATAAATGTATCAAGTTGTTCCTCATTTATCATCAATGTGCCAGGATCATTATTTTTTTTATCAGATGATGCTTTCCCCTATGCATCTCTCAGTACTGAAAAGGTAGCCATGTAAATGACCTGATAATTTATATATAACATATATATTTAAATTATGTGGATTACTATTTCTGTGGCATCAGTGACATACCTCTTGCATCCCTATAAAATGTCTTCTATGCATTAAATTGAATCAGAAAAATGGAAATAAATTAAGTGGCACAAGAGAAGAGGGAATAATAGCAAAGTATTTACTTATCCCAGAGCATTAATATTTTATTTTTGCTGCTCCTCAGAAGGATGATTTATTTAGGTTATCCTTAAAATGTAGTAGGGTACAGTTTTCTCTACTTACATGTAAGTCTACCCATAAAGTATGAATTATGTGGGGAGATAAAAAAGATGGCACAAATAAGAGAAAATTGTGTTTTCTAGAAGTCTTATGTTGAATTTGAATAATTAAGGTTGCAGTCTTATACTTAGATACCTGAGAATAGATCCTGTTGAATTCAGTAGCTCTTGTGTAGACTTTGATAGGATTGCACTGTACTGTAAATGTGCTAAAGAGGCTTAAATTATGTTCTCTCTGTGGAGATCCTGCCATTGTGTCACAAAACCTTTAACCTTACTCTACTGTTATTGCTATGTGGCCTTTATTTTATACACATTTATTTAACAAAGACATAGGACTTTGTTAACCTTTCTCTTTTTGTGTCTTATTTTTCTCTTCAGGGTTTTGTCAAATTAATAGATTCAGGAGAAACTAACTTAGATGGAGCAATAGGTAAGTATAACTATGACATCAATCATGCCCTTTATATAAAATCATTTTTCTTCTCTTGCAAAAGAGCTGTACTACACTTTTTTCCCCCAACAGGTCAAACAGCTTCAGAAGAACTAGTTAAGACTGCTTTGTCAGTATTTGAAGCAATAATGCAACATCCAGTGTTGTTAACGCTTTACCACTCAACGGTAAGTTCTGATGCCACGTGCATGCTTAGCACCTCAACTTTCACTAATGATTTAGTATTTCCAGATCATTAGGAGTTATTAGGGCCATGGCTTTAGAAATGAAGCGCTGGGGGTAAAAAGAAAAGTGATTGAACTATGTTTGACTCAGGTGGAGAGGGAGTGGGGCAGTTGTGTATAATTTTATTTATTCATTTAGAAGTACAGTGGTACCTTGGTTCCCAAACGGCTTGGCTCCTGAACGCCGCAAACCTGGAAGTGAGTGTTCTAGTTTGTGAACGTTTTTCGGAAGCTGAACATCCAACACAGCTTCCATGGCTTCAGATTGAGTGCAAGAAGTTCCTGCAGCCTATTTTTTTTATAACCATTTTGGGTGTCGAACGGACTGCTGGAATGGATTAAATTTGAGAACCAAGGTACCACTGTATTTATATCTTTAAAGGTAAAGGGTAAAGGGACCCCTGACCATTAGGTCCAGTTGTGACCGACTCTGGGGTTGCAGCACTCATCTCGCTTTATTGGCCGAGGGAGCCAGCATACAGCTGGCCAGCCTGACTAAGCCACTTCTGGCGAACCAGAGCAGCGCACGGAAACGCCGCTTACCTTCCTGCGGGAGTGGTACCTATTTATCTACTTGCACTTTGACATGCTTTCGAACTGTTAGGTTGGCAGGAGCAGGGACCGAGCAATGGGAGCTCACCCCGTCACGGGGATTCGAACCGCCGAACTTCTGATCGGCAAGTCCTAGGCTCTGTGGTTTAACCCACAGCGCCACCTGCATCCCTTAGAGGGTCACTATAGCCTTCTCTCCCTTTCTCTACCCAAGAGCATCTCCCTCCCCAACACACAACACACACACACAGAGTGAGAGAGAGAGATCCTCCTCTGTCTCTCTATCCAAGAACAGGGGAATTGAAAAAAAGAAAGTACCCACAATTCTACATGGCCATGGGGTGGGCAGCACAGCTAGGCAAATGGGGCTGTCCCTGTTGCTCTTCCTGTCTCACCAAGTCCTTGTTCCCTCCTATCAGCCTCCCCCTCAGTCAACAACTCCTCAGCCTCCTGCTCTTTTCTTCCTCAGCTTCCTCACCTCCTTCAGCCCCCATCCCTCCTCCTCCTCGTCCTCGTCCTCCTCCTGCTGTCATCTCACCACCACCACCTGTCCTTATCAGCCTCCTCTTCCTCACAGTGTCACACTGTAGTTCATAGGGCAAGCACCATCTCTCAGCAGTCACACAAACTACCACGTGGTGACACTTTTCTACAAATGTATACAGTGGTACCTTGGGTTAAGTACTTAATTTGTTCTGGAGGTCCGTTCTTAGCCTGAAACTGTTCTTAACCTGAAGCACCACTTTAGCTAATGGGGCCTCCTGCTGACACCACACTGCCAGAGCCCAATTTCTGTTCTTATCCTGAAGCAAAGTTCTTAACCTGAAGCAGTATTTCTGGCTTAGTGGAGTGTGTAACCTGAAGTGTATGTAACCCGAGGTACCACTGTATTAGAGAAATGATACAGAGGTCCATAATGACTTTTCATGACCTTTCCAGGTGTAAGTTAGTGGCATGAATTGCAGTAGTGCTCTATCACTCAAAAGGTGTGTGACTGTAATTATTGGAATATAAGTCTTAGCAGCATTGTGCAGTAATTCATTTGCATGATATGTATATAATGTTGGGTTTTTTTTAAAGAAATACTTTCACTCCTGGGATGTCTTCTAATTGGTGGTGGTTGAGCATGACTTGAAATCCATGAATATAAATGCTGAGCACCCAAAGGAGCTTAATGCTTTCTTGTTAAATTGAAGCTAGACATGTTCAAGGTTCCAGATCAATACTTCAAATATAAAACTTCTTAATAGGATATCCTTTTCTCTGACTAGAAATGTGTGTCTAAGATTAGTCCCAGAGGTTAAGCTAGTTAGTGTCAACAGAGTTCTTTGTTTTCATGAAGTAAAATAGTTTTTAAGCTACCTTGGGTGGTGAATAATAGTTTGTAGAGAGGAGCAAAATTGCTTGCAATAGGAAATTAAGGAAATGGGAATTAAATATATGGACGTGATGTTCTCTTCAAACTAATGGACCAGAATGATAAGGTCTGCAGCCAGTAATTGAGTTAATCTATAGGCATTCCATGTACGTATGAGCATATTCAGTATTATGTAATTAAGAGTTGATTATTTGGAATTTTTTTTTCACACTACAAAACCTTGTCAAGGAAAATTACTTATAAATTAAGTACAAATTAGTACTGCTCAAGTAAACATCAGTAGAGATTTACAATCATTTATTTGCCATCATTTTGTGCTACCATGCACAGGAAAGACCTGGGGTCCAAGGAGCAATACACAAGAAGAGGTTTGTGTTGGTTTATTTAGGCTACAACTGTAGTTTAGTTCCAGAGCACTAAGGCATGCATGATGTAGGGCACAGTTGCTGGGCTCACCAGTAGGGCATTGGACTGAGGTTTTGAGCCCACCAGAGCACGGACCAACATGTCAAGCCCTTTAGGGGAGCTGAGGACCTTTATGGCCCAGAAGCTCTTAAACTGGGACATTGGGTAGAAAGTGGCCACCAAGATCCTTTATCAGAATATATAGCAGAAACAAGGAATCCATCCCCTACTTTGCTTACTTATGCATCCGAGCCAATTCTGCCACAAGAGATGGGAGGTGAATTGCTCCCCTGACTCACTGCTACAACTGTTGCTTTAAGGACCACCATGTTTCTGGCAGGTGGACTGAGTTCATTTCCAGACTTTGTGAGCTGAATGCCTTATTGAATGATGCAGAGACTTCAAGTCTGTATCTTAAATAAGCAACATTGTGCCACTGAAGTTTGTATTTTCTTTCCTAAAAATCAATGCCAATTACCTTGCAAAAATGATGGTTGGAAATCTATGCTGGTGTTCAGTTAAGAATTGGTAGATTTTTTTAAAAAACACACTTATTCTTATTTGTAATACTGAAACAATTTACCTGAGTGAAGTTGGTTTCTCTATTTATGAATTGTAATTTATTATAATTGGGAAATAAACGTAGATTGCAGTATACATGAAATATCGTTATGTCTGTATAATTGAAGCCAGGTCTTTATCATGCCTTCCTTTAGGTTATGGATTACATCCTCCCACCCTTAGTTTCTTTGGTCTCCAGTCAAAATGGTAAATATATGGCCACATCAACTGAAATACCCATTTTGCTTTAATTAAGCATCGGTGCGGACACATTCTTGGCACATTGATTCCTTTCTTCTTCTTTAGTGGAGTGGAGACTCTTCAGCTTGCGGTTGCTCTCAGAAACCACATCACTGCTTGTAAGCCACGAGGTCATGGCTGAAGAGAAAGAGAACCTTAACTCAAACAACAAACTTCTGTCTCTCATTAAAGACTCATTGCTGCCTCAGTAAGTACAGAACAGTTTTTCTAATCAAAACTAATTCTATAACCAATCTGTTTTGGCTGCACATTTCTGAACTGCAGTCGGATTAATAAACAGTGTCGCACATTTTTCTGCCAGATGTCTCAGTATAAGAGATTTTATACAGTCCTTCACTATATTTATTGTAGAAACAACACAGCTGCAGGACACCCAAGTTTGCATAACCCTTTTACAATCTGCCTGGCTCTTCCTAAAGAGAAACAAGGTTTCCTCTAATCCTCTGAGTGTGATTTAAAAAAAACACAAGTTATTTTGCGTCTTCAACTACAATATATATGGGTTGTCCTAATTAGTCCAATTTTCCTTCAACTGAAAAGTGTTGCAGAGTGGTTTCAAGCATACATCGACTATGAGTAGAAAAGAGAACAAAAAAGCAAATGATAATTACAAAAAATATACTCAAATTAATAATAAAATCTACTGCTGAGCAGATAGAAAATTGGGTTGAACTTTAGAAGCTGCCAAGGCAAATCCTGCCACTGCTAATAGGGTCATCCTGTTACAAAAGACTACCAGAAAATTGATTTTTCTGCTGTTCAAAACACATAGCTTTCCCTTCAAAAAATTGTACAAGTAGATAAGTCAGTAGAAGGATGTATGAGTGGACAGATTAAGGGAAGGTTCACTTGATCAACTGCTAGCATATTTTCCTACAGAAAATGATGGGTGGAATAGTTACATTTGTGTTTCACAAGGTTGTTCTTTCTTTTGTTCTAGGTTTCAGCAAATTCTAATGGCACCTGACCCAGTACCTGCTTATGGTCTAAAGCTGTTAGTTGCCCTTACAGAGTATAGCCCCGTTTTTACAAGGTAATCCAATTGTACGTTCACTACTTCTGTGAGCCAGAATCCAGAGAGCTTGACCTTTCCTCATCTTAGATCAGTCAGCTGACCCTTGATATGTCATATTATAAACTGCTTTTGAAACTTCCTTCAGTTTTAACTGTAGTGAGCCATGTAGTGTAGGTTCCTGCTGCTTAGAAAAATGAGTCTAAAACCCTCTTGAACTCAAAGAACTAGTATTCTGGCCATCAAATTACATTTTCCTGTATTTTCTCAATCATAAACACATTTACTTTGAAGTAAACATCATTGAATATGGTGGGACTTATTTCTGCATGATCATCTTTAGGATTGTACTGTCACTTCCTTAAGAAGAGAACTACTCTTACAGAAAGACTCAAACTGTTAATTCTAAGTAGAAATATAAATTTGGATCTAAGGGTTATTATAGATTGAGGGGGTTTCGGGGACAAAAAAATATGACCCACCCACCAAAGAACAGCTACAAATGGTGACTTACTCAAGGAATGAATGGCCATTGGGTGGTTTCAATTTCATCAACAATTCTGTGGTCCTCATACATGCTACACATACTCTTTCATAATTAGAGAGTATATTTTGAATATAGGCCTCCCCCCCCAGTTCACGAGACACTTGGGGAAAATGAATCTCTCAATAAAAAACAAACTGTTGTATAAATTAGTCTTTTAACCGTGCTTCAAAAAAATTCTGTTCAGACTAGAGTGTCCACCAGACACGAGACATTTGCTTTTTAATGACTTGATCTACTTTTTTTGGTTAGCCTGTTTTTCCATAACCATTCCTTTGCCCACCTCTATACACCAGCTATTTGGGCGACTCTGATGTGCTGTCACCCTCACATAAATCGTGCAAGTGTGTAAGATTTGCTTTTCTTATGTTGCTTTTGGATTATTTTTCTCTGAACTCAGGTAAAATTCATCTCCTGAATTGTAGGAGAGCACAGCAGAGTCAGAAAACTAGGGACAAATGAGGCAAAATAGGGAGTAACATGGCAAAAGAAGGGAATTTGGAAGCACATTTGAGGTGGTAGAAGTTTTTAAGGCCAATTGGTCAAGTTCCCATATTTAAACAGTTTTTTAATGGCTTCTGTAGCTCTCTGTTGTCATAAAGTTGAATGTCCTTTATCTGAAACCTGGTGGTTAATCACTTCTCAGATACACAGTATGTGATTCTAATATACTTGAATATATTAAAGCAGAGAAGATAAAATAGCTAATGAAGCATACATAAAAAGCTGCTTCGGTGTATGTGTGTTAATTTCAGTATATCCACTGTAGCCTATTACTTCAAATTATTTTACTGCCTCCATTGCCCATTTGATGGACTTAATGCATTTTAATATCTGCCTTTAAAAAAATATTAATTTACTTACTGTTCCACTCACTTGCTTCACATCTGTAAGGTAGACCAAGAAGTAATTTTTAAAGCAATATTGGATTTATGTTTTAATAGCTGTGGTAGAACTTATTTAAATGAAGAGGTAGTCAGGGGCTGAGGTTCTGGGTCACAGATTTTAGCAACAAAGACTTTGTCTCACTGTTTCATGTTCAATGGTTTAATTTGGGTTTCTGGGGTTTTTTTACAGCCTTGTTGAAGAAATTCATCTTGTTCCAACTATTTTTCAAGTAATTCTGGTGAGAATATATTTTACAGAATTTGATTTTAACATAACCTTAAAGCATTATTTAATTATGATGGTCTGCTTGTTAATATGCTACCTCAGTGGGCATGTCACTATTTCAAAAAGGCTGTGCAGTCTTATTAGACTGATTTTGTTGTGATATATACTAGAGAAAATTCTTTCATATTCTTGATATACTGTAGATTGTCATGCCTAACCCTGACTTGGAGCCAGACTCCTTTGAGAACAAACTGTACCACCCATTGACTGAAGATTTAGGGAAGCAGGCAGAGGGAGCAGTCAAACCACCCCCTGCCCTCAAAATCATAGGTGCATAAAGAGTCAAGCCTGAGCTGCAGGCCCAGAATGAAGTGAGAGGCTGAGAGCCCAAAGTTGCCATGTGGCTCAGGAGTTGTGCCTCTGGAAATGAAGTCAAACAGCTGCATTAGCAGCACCTAAGTGACCTCCTTGGGGCACAAACCTGAGCAGTGTACATGGAGGCCCTGGGTACCCAGACAGCAAGACCCGCCTCTTGGCCTTGCTGATGTGGTTCAAAGGAAAGCAGAGCAGCGCACCAGCTTGGCTGCAGGAGTTGCCGGAAGGAGGCATACAAGGCGCCATCCAACCGTCTTAGGGACTTTTGGTGTGAAAATAAAGCAAAAATCCTACAGTTTTCCTGCAAACTATGTGCCAGGCAGTGGAAGCTATTCCACTGCCTGGCACACTAATGGGAACAAAACTAGAATTAGTTGGCTCTGCCTCTCATTGGCCACCCTGCATTTAACCCTACCAGTCCTGCCCCAGTCCCTCTGGAGAGTAACATTACACCTAACTTTGCAGACTGACCTCTTGCTGCACAATGTATGGCTTGGAGCAGGGGTGAGGAGCCATCCAGATGTTACTGGCAGTGCTAGCTAGGGCCTTCCAGATGTAACTTAGAACATCCCTGTAAGTTGTGGTGAGCCAGGCAATTCATATTACATCTTTGCTGCGTACCTATTGCATGGTACCTATTGCTTGCTTGCTGCATGTGTTACTAGCAGCATCACTGCTTATGGGGACTTGCACTACCTAGAAGTCCTGGTTGGCAGCTATGCTGGTGGTGGTTCCAATGAGAAGGAAGAATAAACTGAAGGCAGAGGATTGATTGTATACATATGAATTGTTCTATCCAGAGAACCATGCTACTTCTAATGAATGAGCAGGTTAGTCGTAACATCTGACAAAAGGAGTATGTTTCCAACATGTTTCGCTAGAACTAATTGGCAACATTATTTATTCGAATTGCAGGATAGGGAGTGGACAGACTAGCTAAATTACTAAGGTGCTATAGTATGCAAAACTTTCAGAGTAACTGATAACAGCACAGCAAGCAAAAATTTAATTGGAGGTTTTGGCTTTTGGAAAATAATTTAAAGATTAGCAGAATATTTCTTTACAAAATCCGCTTGAGTGTTTTGTTGTAAATTTGCCTTTCTGTTCCTTGAGCAATAGAATTCTATTATGTCTTCCTTGGTACTCCTTAAACGCTGTAAAATTACAATGCCTTTCTCATTTCATGGGTACCAAGCAAAAGTTTGCTTTTTCTCTAGGGAAGTTGGAAGGAGTGAAGTGGTAGCAATAATTATTCCAAAGTTAATTATATTTTCAAATTAAACTACATCCTTGGGGGAAATTCTTTCAAATCTCTAATTTAAAGCTCTGTCTATGAAAAGGTTGTAACAAGGTAAATTAAATGTTCTTTAAAAAGCTTGTTTTTTTCTATATTTATCATCATAGCCTGAATGATGGCCAGCCACACCCAAGATCAGAATAACTTGAAATAACAACACCTCACTTTTTCTTAATATGTGTTTTTATGGGCAAAGCTTTATTTGTAGTTACCACAAAAGTTCACTGAATTTTGAAAGGTTCACAATAAGCCCAGTGACATCATTTCTGTTATAGAGTGTATGTATAGGTTTGGGACTGGATCAGCTTTGTTTGCCCTGATGGGATGGAACCCTGCTCCTTCTGCATGATCCCCCAGTGGCCTTCAGTACCATTGAACATGATACCCTCCTGGACTGAATCTGTGGGGTGGGTATCAGTAGCACTGTGTTGCAGAGGTTCTGCTCCTAGCTGCAGGATTTTGTCCAGAAAGTAGTCTTGGAAGAGGGCTCTTCAGCTGCATGGTGTTTTCACTATGGGACACCACACTATTTTGTCAGCAGTGCTGTTTGACATCTCTGTGAAGCTGTTGGGAGCAGTCATTGGGTGTTTTGGAGCAAGGTATCATCACTACACTGATGCTACCCAACTCTTATTTCTCCATTACATCCGAGTTGGGAGCTTATTCATACTGGTGCTTGGATGCAGTGTTGGACTGGATGAGGGTCAATAAACTGAGCTTGAATTCTGAAATACTGAGGCCTTGTGGGTCAAACTGCCCGTTCTAAATGGGACGTCACTCCCTTTTAAAGAACAGGTACGCAGTCCGGGGGTATTCCTTGATTGATCTCTGTCACTAGAGTGACCTCTGTGGCCAGCAGTGCTTTTTACCAGCTCCAACTGGTACACCAGCTGCAACCCTTTCTGAACCATGATAGCCTGACCATAGTGGTCCATACATATTGGTTTCTCAAATATTGATTTCGCATCATGTTTTATGTGGGGTTGCTCCTTGGATCTGGTCCAAAGCTGTAGGTTACTGGCAACTTGTTACTCTGCTGCTTAGAGCTGCACTATTTGTCAATTTAAGGTTCAGGATTCTTGTGTTCATTCACTTGGGCCCAAAGTACCTTTAATACTGTCTAGTCTCTTATACTCCACCCAGTGGGGAACTCCCTAGTGCAGCTAATCCCAGTGCAGTGCACTCCCTGTCACTCACCTTAAGCTCCAAATTGTTTCTTTGTAGCCACATCCATACCTGCCCCACACATGATGTCAGGGTATGGGGAAGGCAGGTGTGATTTATGTGGGTCTAATTGGGATTTAGGGACGCGGGTGGCGCTGTGGGTAAAACCTCAGTGCCTAGGACTTGCCGATCGCATGGTTGGCGGTTCGAATCCCCGCGGCGGGGTGAGCTCCCGTCTTTCGGTTCCAGCTCCTGCCCACCTAGCAGTTCGAAAGCACTCCTAAGTGCAAATAGATAATAGGTACCGCTTTATAGCGGGAAGGTAAACGGCGTTTCCGTGTGCTGTGCTGGTGCTGGCTCGCCAGAGCAGCTTTGTCACGCTGGCCACGTGACCCGGAAGTGTCTCCGGACAGCGCTGGCCCCCGGGCCTCTTAAGTGAGATGGGCGCACAACCCTAGAGTCGGACACAACTGGCCCGTACGGGCAGGGGTACCTTTACCTTTACCTTTAATTGGGATTTAGACCACGCCTACACAGGCCTGCAGGCTAAAGGTTCCACGCCACAGCCTTAAAGTGTCAGTATTACTAGTCTTCATATTACAGCTGAGGATGACCGAGACTGGGAGAGAGTGCCTTGCCTAAGATGATCTACTTAATTTGTGGCAGATAGCAGATTTAAACAGGGAACTTCCTAGTTCATAACTTAGTCTGATAGCTGCTGTGATGATCATTTGATACTGTGTTCTCAAAGAATTAACATTTGTTGTGTGGATAGATGTTTCAGTACAGGGGAAGTTATGAGCTAATTATAAACCTCTCAATCTTATTAAACCTTTTGTAATTAAGTAATATCTGGGATAATGTTTCCAGGTTAATGGTGCTGCCATTATCTGAACACATTTCTGCGTTATACTTCAGTTAATTATCTTTATTTTGATGTCTGGTAGAATCTAAATATATTGCATAGAGGATTCAATAATTTAGAGGGAGATTTCATTTTTGAAAGGTCAGGCACATACCAAGTACCTGTGTACATACAGAAAAGGTGCATTTGCACAGATGACTAGATGCCTTCCTTGTCATTTATGTGAAGAAGGCATCTGTCCACAGATTAAATTTATTTCTGGTTTAATTTCACTAAACCGGAGAAGTAAATTCTAATGTTATTTTCTAAGATGCAAAAGATGCCTTAGACCTTAGCATTTCAACATACTCAGAGCCGAACTACACATTGTATTAAATGCATAATATACAGTAGCACCTGTGGTTTCAAACAAATGGAGAGGAGGAAAATATTCATTGGGACAATTGTGCACAAGGAGGGAATAGTTAACTCTTCCCTCTCCAACCACGATCCCAACAAAAACCCTCCACACACTTCAAGTACTGTTAGAAATTAAGCTTTCAACTCTGCCTTTTGTAAGGCTGACTATGGGCATTGTTTGTCAGGGTGGTGGCTGGGGAGGGAAGGGTTAGACCTCATCTCCCTTCATCATTATCATCATTATTTCTGCTAGTAATGATGAGTCTTGCTACCTCGGTGAAACCCAGCAGGATTGTGGTGACTTATTCCACATTTAGCGGTTTTCCTTGAGACCTCTGTAGAGCGCTGGTCTTTGATCACAGCAAATCTTTCCACAATTCTACCTCAATTTCTCTCAAGCTCATCACAGCTCCTTTGCCATAGAATTTTGTGAAGCGCCTATCAGAGGGCTGCTTCTCACTCTGTTGGAAAGAGCTTGGTTTTGGCAGGCATATGTTCTCTTTGGTGGCCTCCTCTGTGTTTCATATACCAGTGCCCAAAACAGAGCAATATCTGAAAACAGCACTTCTGAATATGGACGGTCTGATTCTGTACACAGCACATCTGAATTCCAAAGGTGGCAGTCACACCACTGAAGGGGTGAGTGGCTTGCCCTCACTGGTGCTCCTTTTCCTGGGGAGGTCATTTCTCCAAATTCCTGCAGTGGATAAGAGAGTTGTTCTCTGAAGAAAATAAAGGATTCTCTTCCTTCTAAATCTATTAGTTTGGCTTGAGGGAGATCTTTCACAAGCAAGAAATGCAAAAAGAAACAGAAGCTTAAATCTAAAAGCCACAAAAGGACGAGATGCCACAGATCTCCTTCCACTGCTGTTCTGTGGGATCTCTTTCCTCAGTATCCTCCCCTGGTTTCTCTCCAGTTGAAGGGCAACATGTGGGTCGTGGCGGGAGCTAAGGCAATTACATAGAATCCAATTGTGGCACCAACAGAGCAAACTAGAGCAGATGGAGATGCGCTTTCTGAATCAGTTGCTATGGAAGGCAATGAAGTGGGAGAGTTATCTGAGGAGGAGCTAGAGTCCACTAGCTTTCAGGGCAAGCTTTTTTCTTCAGATGTTTATCCTGCCTTGTTGGCAAAAGCTAGACAGCTTAATGAGGAATTCCTTGTTGAGCCTGAATCTTCTAATGAGTCTTTGGCTTCTGGGGTAGAAAAGGTATTTCCTTCAGCTTCATCTAAACGTGTTACAGTGCCCTTTCCGCTAGCCTTTGATAGTGTTTGGAAGGTGGAGTAAATCAGTCCTGATAAGCTGAAACTGAACCTCAGATTGGCTGGGAAGCATTATACCTTCCCCAATAAAATTATGCAGCAGTTCAGTTTCCATCACTGCACTAGCCTGTGGTTGCCCTGGTTTCTTCTGTTGTCACTTCTTATGAGGGGTAAAGAGGGGTGCAAATGATTCCTATGATAAATTAGTGGTGGGCACATTGTGCAGGAATTTTGAGGCTGATACCTTCAAGTCACCACTTCAGTCTTTGCTAGGGCCAGATATATGTGAGCCAAGGGGTTGGGATCACAGCAGGATATCCGTAAATCAATTAAGGATGGACTTATGAAAGCCTCTCATATGTCAGCCCTTATGTCTGTTGCGCCTCTGGATACGTTGCAGTTTAAGGCCAGGTCTATGGCTGCTACCACTCTGGCATGTTGGGACAGTTGGTTGTGGGAGTGGAAGGTGGATCCCAGGCACCTGGTGACCACCCTTCCCTTTTCAGGTGTCAAACTATTTGAAGAACCACTGGGAGAACATATTGTGGAAACACAGGATGAGAAGAAAGCTCTTTCCACTGCCAGGAGAGAGGAATGCAAGGGGAAATGGAACCAGTCCACTTTCCCTTCCATGTCCCTTTTCCAAGTCTCGAAATTATTTGGGTTACAGGCCAAGATGAGATAGTCAGGGCAGGGCAGCTAGAAGACCCTTCTCAAAATCCTGCATTTTCAGAGGGGTCAGGAAAACACATCACAGCTTGCTATCAATCTGTAAATATGTGAGAATGCGGTGGTGGCCGGGGTGCTACATTTTATCAACCAGTGTAGAAACATCACAGATAGATGAGTGTTGAGCACTGTGGTAACAGGTTTTTTGAGGGAAGCATCATCTCATAGGTTAGGAGCATCCTCCACCATGATCTTCAAACATAAATTCATTGTAAAATAGATTTCTGGAAGTGTTGGCCTGACTGCAGAAGCTGCAAGTTTGTTTCTGGGCCCAGCTCAGATCTTTAAAGCCTTATATGGCTCAGGACACGTATGGCTAAAAGACCACCTTTTACCATATGAGCCTGATTGGACCCTGAGATCATCACTGGAAGCCCTTTTCTGTCTGCCATTTCGGAAACAGGCCTAGAGGATAGTAACAAGATAACTGATCTTTTCTATAGTAGTTCCCTTACTCGTCTTCTGTCTCCTTGTTTGTCCTTAAGTTTTGACTTGCTCTTTAGTCCTGACTTTCCACTTGTTTCTTGATCCTGCCTCCTGGTTAGCCCTGAGGTTCTTCAGTCTTGCACTTTTGCGCTAGCTACTGGCATATCCCATTCTTCTTTCTCCTGCCACATCTCTACTGTTCAGGCCCCAGCTGTGACAGGCAACTGGGGGACAAATCAAAAGAAATGGGCAATCTCCTGCTTGCACAAGCAGATGTGGCTTTTTTCTCACACTAGGATAGCATTGGATCCAAGCCTCTGGCTTCAGGAATAAAAGTTCCAGTACATTATTTTTACCGTTATTTTCCCTCAACATAGCAGCAAAAGTATCAAAATGCTGGTTTACATTCTAATTAAAGTCATACATTTTAAATCTAGAACTTTTTTGTAGCAAGGAGGGGGGGTGTTAGTATTGAGTTTTAAAAACAAGACCTACATATATTTATACTGTTTCTGAAAGAGCCACGGGTTATTTTGTAAGTAGACTGGTTTGCCTCTTTCTGTACAGCATAAGTTGCTTGTGATCAGTTTCAGACAGGGTGTGATTAAAATTCACCACACGTAGTTGTCGTTAGGACTCACATCTGGGTAGCAGTGCAGCAGCATATTGCTGAAAGCAAATAGTCTAGCAATTTTGATCGATAATAATGGAGTCTGAGAAAACACTGGAGGCATGAATAAGATTCCATTAATAACAAAAGAGGGAGAAAGAGATGTCTAGTGCAGTTCATTTAATGCAGAACTCCCCTGAGACTGAAGTGGGGATTATTCTTGCTGCCCTTCATATTCGACACAGGTGCAGAGGACGCTGATTTGATGACTGGCATCTCCATAGCAAGGATGCTCATACTCATGAATAAGAGTCTAATTATATCTTAATGATCTCTACTGCAAATAGGAAAACAAAATCTTCGCCTCTGCAAATTGTTACCTTAGTATAGCTGCAAGACTGGAGAAATTTAAATTATCCTTCTCTAATCTCAGGGGGATGCATTGTGAAAAATGAGGGTTGTTTATAGTAGAAAATTAAATTGCTGTAAAAGCTTATTTCAATAGACAGTAGAGGAACCATAATAAAATAATTTTGTAAAAATGGAAGTGAGAGCATGCTTAATGGAACATGATTAGATTTAATTTTCATGCTATCACAATCATTAAGGTGCATTATCATTCCTTACACCTAATTTAGGCTCTTTACCAGTCTCACGGAGTTACTTTTCCATGAGGCACTGAAATACATGTTGTGCTGGAAATAAAAATGACTAATAATGCAATATTGATATGTCCTCTTGCAAACATGGTTGCAGATCTTAAGTTGAAAACATCCTTAAGTGCAATCATCTTTTTATATAAACAAATGCTTATAGGGAAAATGAATTTCATGGAATAACACGAAGTTCAACATTTATGTGAAGGCTTCAGGTGGTGGTTTGTTTCATTAGCAAGGGGAGTCTCAATCACCAGTGCACATTTTCTCTCAAATTAGATCTGGCTTACCGTGCTTCCCAAGTAATCAAAGCAAATATTGTTGTCTACTCCCGAACAAAAGCCAATTACTTGCATTGATTCCTTACTTGTTTTACTGATTTGCAATAGCTATTGAGTATATAACTTTAGAAAATGGAAGTTACCTTGCCAATTTATAAGATCCATGTTGCACTTGACTCCAAATCCTCTGATTTCAAACGGATGTTCTTGCTAACTTGCCCATGAGTTTGTAACATGGTTGTAGGTTTCCAGTGGTGAGTAACTTTACTACCTCATGCTTCATTGCTTACATCTTAGCAGAGGACCAGAGCCTTTCCACATGATGTGGGCCTAGTTAAGTATTTCCACTACTGATCAATTATATAATCACATTGTTGAAATCAAACATTTATAAATCCATTATGATGTGAAGTAACCATCTGCTCTCTCTTTCCCCAATATTAACTTGCATCATAAAATCAAAAACAATAATAAACAATACAGTTTTGGAATCCAAACAATTAAGTCATATATTTTGGTTCTAGATAGGCAGCAAAACCTGAGCTCATCTTATACATAGAACAGAGCTACAATCTGGGTAGAACAGACAACTGCCACATCCGTTGACTGAGATGGCTCCATTGGTAGAGCATGAGACTCTAATCTTAGGGTTGTGGATTTGAACCCCCATTGGGCAAAAGATTTCTGCATTGCAGGGGGTTGAACTAGATAAGTCTACGGGTATAGGGCAGTATACAAATAAATAATGTTTTTTAAAATAGATTATCCTCATGGTACCTTCTAACTCCACAGTTCTATGATTCTATTATACTATTTCACTGCGGGGAAACTAACATACAGTTGCATTACTCTCTTTCATCATGGCTACAAAATAATTTATTTCTCAGACTTTGCTAGAAACTATTGGTGGATGTCAGGGAACTGCCATCGGAGCCAGAGGGAGAGGGAGGGCTCCAGAGGGATTCCGGAGAGCGTCCCGGGAGGGAGAGAAGCAGCACATCTTCTGGGGAAGGAAATCAGCGTAGCACCAGTGGAGGAGGGGGGCAGATGGGGGAATCGGCGAGGTGGCTCCAAGACTCCTCGCCGGGGACCAGCAGGGAGAGCACGGGTCCTCCGGTGCCCACACCCTCCCTGCGCAGAAGGCTTCCGCGCAGGGAGAGTAGGCGGAGACTAGGCGTCAAAGAACTTTTATGCTGGAAGAAGTTCAAGAAACGCCCACTGACGGATTCTGCCAGCGTTTGAGACAGCCACGGGTGAGTGGCTGTCCAGACAGAAAGGGTTCACTCAGGCAACCCACCCAGGTGTGGCGCCGGTTTACGCACGAGCAACCCCTAGAACCATTACAGTGGAATTCAACATTGCACTAATATGGTAGTTCCGTGAGCGCAAGTATTTCTGCTTGCCAGACGGAACTATCTCCCCTCTCCTCCCCCTAACCCTCCAGAGCGGATTTTGGGAAGAAGAAGACACCTGTAATAAAACAAGAGTCTGAAGTCTTCTACATTACTGGGGAGAAAAGGATAATTAGTCATGGAAGTGACGTTTTAGCCCTTTGTCACAAACCAAATGTAGATTCATTCTACAATTTTAATTAAAAATATAATATTAATTTATTACATTGATATAAAATATATAATATATAAATAACATATATACATAATACAAATAAAAATGTATACAATAGAATAGCCACCTATCTTTAGACTGTGATTTTGGCTTTCTGGGTGCTGGTAGGAATAACGTATACCAAATTCAGCATAAAACATTGCTGCTGCTTATTTTTTCCATAGACAACCTGTAGAGACATTGATCTTGCTTTATTAGTTTTCACACAAATGCTACACCAAACAACCTTTTAATATGTAAGACATAACCCCCCCCCCATCATTTCTAGATTACTGTATCTGTAGAAGACGATATGAGGACTTCACACACACCCCAACACACTCCTAATAATTATCTTGTTTGCCAACAAAGGTCATGTAGAAGCTCAGAGAGAGAGATGCCCCTAGTAACTGCAATTTAACCAGTGTAATTTCATTAAGTGGAATAACATTACTGTGCGAAATGTCATGGCACCCTATGATTTAGTTGAATTATATACCTGAAATTAACCCTTACAGTGTGTATTGATCTGTCAAAGTTGAAAGATAAATATGAATCTATTCCCTTAGGAGCTTAAATTGTTTCAAAACTCAATAGTACTGACAAATGTTAAGATCTGATTCATTAACGTGGACTACATAGCTAGGTTTCCTGGGGCGGGGATCCCTATTTGTTTCAAAATCTTAAAAATAATTTATTCCATCATTCTGTGCTGCTTAAAATGTAAATAAAAAGACTAGTGCCCTAAAAAGTATTAGTTTTGGTGGGGGGTTTTCCCCCTGAATTCCAATTTATTAATTTATTTATTTCCCTTTCCTTGTTATACCCTTGGTATTTCATAGCTGGCCTGTTGAAGCACTGAAGCAATTAGTTTTGAGAAGGCTGATTCTTCAGGGTCCAGTGCTTTCTTGCCTTTCATTTGCTGAAGCTGTACATTTTAATGAAGTTGTTTCATCTGTGTTGCCAAACACTAGAATTTTGCTGCTTCAGTTCTAATTATCTCTGCTGGCAAATGCTATGTTTTATTAAAGCTGTCAAGAGCACTGTTCATTAAATGTCCACAGTCTGTGGTGTCGTACACACAAATTAGATCAGCTTTGCTCATTGATGGATTGTGTAGAACTTAAATACTTTCTACACAAGCCTTAGAATCCAATGTAACAGCCACAAGCAACTCTATATGTACATATGAGAAATACCTACGACTTCATGATACTTAAGGCCGATTCAGGCATGCAGAAACTGATGTGGCAGTCCTTTCACAGTACTGTGTCATCTCAGATTTCATGCGGTGGCTCAGTTGCCACTGTCCTCAGACTTTTTGTCCTGCTCCAGGTTGTTTTCAGCACTCCACTGGTGGCTCAGTGTCCACAAACATGCTTCATTGTGCAGTGGTAGAATAAAACTATGTTTCTCTCTATGGCGTATTGGTCTAAACCATACATAGCAGACACTGATGGAGTATAAAGAGTATAAAGAGCACTACGCCATGTCTACTTTCAGACAGGGCTGTTTATGCAATCTTAATATTTTAAACAGCATCTATACAACATTATTTCATTAGACAGCTATGTAACTATTGATTGATTTCTGCTCAGAGAAATGTGGTATCATTAAATGTTGTCAACCTTGTGAAAGAACTGGAGAGCTTCACATATTTTTCTCTATTATACTGATACATTATAAAGTTGGACTTTATTATCTTTTTATCAACTATATGGTGCATTGGGCACAGACTGACATATTTATTACACAGAATTGAAAGTATTTAAGGCAAGGGTCAGCAACCTTTTTCAGCCGTGGGCCGGTCCACCATCCCTCAGACCATGTGGTGGGCCAGACTATTTTTTTTTTTTTGGGGGGGGGGGGATGAACGAATTCCTATGCCCCACAAATAACCCAAAGATGCATTTTAAATAAAAGCACACATTCTACTCATGTAAAAACACCAAGCAGGCCCACAAATAACCCAGAGATGTGTTTTAAATAAAAGGACACATTCTACTTCTGTAAAAACACGCTGATTCCCAGACCATCCTTGGGACGTATTGAGAAGGCGATTGGGCCACATCTGACCCACGGGCCTTAGGTTGCCTACCCCTGATTTAAGGCGGCATCATCATATGTCACTTTTATTTGGGTGATCTTTCTGCTTGCTTTGCCATTTGTATTTGGCAGAGGACATGGTTTCCTATTAGTAATTAGCCTTATTGTGGATAGCATGCTCTTGCCTTCATATTTATTAATGAGCTTGAGATCTAAAAATGTTTTCAGAATAGTATTTAGAGTTAAAATTCTTAGCAGTCATGAATCGTTCTGTTTGGACATGCCCCTGTTTGCAGTTGGTAATAGACAGAAGCGTATCAGATTGGGCAACTGATGGACACACAGATTACTCACTAACTTTACTTGTATTTCTGTCTTACGACTTGAAGAAGTGCAGGGGAGGTTAGTAGAGACAAGTTGGGACTCGTCACCTATTCTCCTCTTGGGAAGCTTCAGTGTGAAGGCTTCAGACTATTCCACCCCTTCTTGCTTCCAGAAGATGGGATCACAACCATTTGGGGCCCATCATGAAACGCTTTCCAAGTAACTAATACTTTTGTTTGACAATTATGAGGGTTAGCTTTCAGAAATAAATCTGCCAGATTATTCACCTTTATTTTATTTTAAATGTTTATACCTACTTTTTCAACCTGGTAAAAATAAATATACAAATTAATATAAAGTGCAGTTAAAATACATCAAGGCAGCAGCAGGTAAAAATAAACACATGGTTAAATTATTTTGAAAGCCTGGGTGCATAAAAATGACTTCACATGGCACTGAAATTTCATCAGACTTGTGCCAAACAAGCCTTGATGTAAGAGTGGTGTTTCCAAAGTTAGGGTGCCACACTTGAAAAGGCCTGATTTCTTGTCACTGCCCGTTTCACTGCTGAAGGCATGGAAACCTTGGGAAAGACCTATGAAGATGTAATGTTCAAACTGATTCTTGAGAGCACCTTAGATTACCTAGGTCCCAAGCTGTTTAGAGAGTAAAACCATTGCCCTGAATTGTGCACTGAAATGGACTGGGAGCCATGGGAATTATTTAAGGACTGGTGGAATGTGTTCCATATGTCTTGACTCCAGCCAACAACCTAGCTGCTGTATTCTGAATCACCTGTACTTGTTCATTTGTAACTATCAAACTCTGCAACATCTCATAGGCTGGATGTTCAGATGGCATTGTGTTCAAAGATCAAGAGGCTTCTGAGTTTTTCTTTCTACAGGCTTTGTGCCTTTCCAGGATCAGGGTTGGGGAAATAAGGTTTCCAAGTTGACCATCTCCAAGTGGCTAAAGGGAGGCATTAGGGAGGAGTAGCTGCTTCGCAAGCCTTTACAGGTCATTTACCCATTCTGGGTATTTGTAAAACCATCATGTGAGAGTCTATGCCCCCCTTTGCCAAGGGGTATAGATTCAACCAGGTCAATGGACACAGCATTTGGTAGAAAGCTGCAGCAGAAGGTTTTTGTAGAGGGTCTGTAGTCCCTAGACACACCATCCCTGTATTGGTACTGTCTTGCTATGTCTTAATGGTGTTCAGTTCCCTCTAAGAACCTCTGGGGAAAGCATAACTTTCTTACCTGTCAATTTCTATTCAGAGGCGCTTCTGAAGGGCATTCTTCTTGTCCTGGGTTCCAGGAAAGTTTCACATACTGCTGGGTGATCTAGATCCTTACAGCTTCTGCTGCCACCATATATGTGGGAATGTAGAGGGAGTGTTTTAGACTCACTTCCACACCTTGTCTCCCAGGCTTCTGTTTACCTACAGCTGATAATGCATGGTTCAATGCATAACGTGTCGTAGTCTGAGGTTTGTTTTATATGTTGATTTTTGAGGGGTTGCCTGATACTTCCAGTTTTGCCTGGGGAGTGGTGGGTGGTTTCTCCTAGCAGAGGAAGCAGGTTTGGATGGCTCTGTCTGTGAGCTCCAATAGGAGGTATCGTCCCACAGGTATTCAATAGCTCTGAACACATATTCACAGATAACAAATTTACGTTTTCTTCTGATGTTCACCACCCCTTCCAGCTTCTTCTGTTGTCCCCCTTTGGAAAACTTTAGATCTGTAAAGATCTGTTTTATAAAGTGTTGTACATCTTGATGATACAGCGGTATAAACATTTAAATAAATAAATCATCTCAGTAAATGGGCATAGTCAGTGTTGTGATACACGCTTCAAAGTATCAGTAAAATTAGTTGAGTTCTAAACTGCCAGTGGACTATTATAAAGTTTTGTTTTATTTGCTAATATTATGCTAGGTAACCGGGCAAGACTGAGTGTGGGGCACATACATGAACCTAAAAAGTGAGAGAACCATCAAGAGCCTCTTCTCTCGTGGGGGTCCTCAGGAAGTCATTGGGGAGTGGGCTTTGAACAGCTGGATAAAGATAACTCCCTGGAAGGGTTCAGGAATGGCTGTGAAGTGTATAGATTCCTTTGTTCCTTTTGACAGCAATTCCCCCATTGGCCCCCCTCTTTTTCCCTGAGGCAACTTGGATTGTAGATTGCCTGGTATCCAAGCACAAAGCACTTGCTTCATCAATTGAAAATAACAGAAAATATCTAATACTTTTTTTAGGATTGGCAACAGATTTTGAGTTATCATATAGGAGGGAGTACATTGCCTACTTATTTAGTTTATTGTATTTTGTCACCACATTAGGACACCATTTGGATTTACGTCCTCTGCTACAAAAATGGCTTGGGCTGCTCCCGTATATTTTGATTGTTTACTTTTGTTACAGTTAGAAAATAAACACTAAAAGCGCTGCTGTTTAAATTAATGGTTACAGGTGGCAAGTATCTTATTTGATTACATTCTACACATTTTCTTCATATCAGCGATTGTAGCCAGAAAGTCAGATCTGGAAATATGCATCAGGACTGTATATTGGAATTTTGCTTGATTGCCATATTTTGTATTGTAATATGTGCAATAGCAAGTTTCATTATGGTCAAAGTTAATCTGTTGCATATCTAGAATAAACATTAGATAAGATAGGTACGTATTATCAGCTATTTTCAGCATTAGGTGTTCCTAGAGTCTTCATCACCCACTGGGCTTCCTTTTCAATGTGACTTAACCTTTTGTACTCTTGGAAGGAAAATTCTTATACAGGTATGTTTTCATTGCAGGAACATCAAGGTGCACTTCTGGGGAATACAATGCAAAATGCAGTGGCAGTCTTGAATAACCTGGTTTCCTGTAGGAAAGCAAACATGACATTACTTTATGAGCAAGGTATGTATTTTAACACTGTTTCACTGTACACCTATTGTACACAAATATTTGGCAGCGTGTTTCTTCAGAATGTGACTTAGGAAGAATAACCATCTCAGAATGGCTTCCATCACTGGTGATTTCTCCCTAATTCCAGAATTTAGTATGCTGTCAACAGTTACAGAGTCAATAACTTTTAAAAATTTGCCACAATTGCCCTATCTTAAGGAGAAGAGACTCTAGGCTTGTGGGAACTATTTTCTTTTTTACTAGAAACACAAGATCCACCAGTCAGAGTCAAGTGTAAAATAGTGACTGCGGTATATGAATAGAACTAAACTCATAGCCCATAAAAAAAACCAAAAAACACTCCCAGGTTTTCCTCCAAGTTTTCTTTGGACTTCTCTGCACTTGAGTTTAATGTGTGTATCTGAAGCTGTTTGTGTTCCCATTTAAACAGCATCGTCTACATAATGTCCCACTCAAACAGTTTTAAAACATCATAAAAATTCTAACAGTTTAAAAGCATTCTCAGCCAGTGACCTCGGGGTTTCCAGGTGGAACCCTCACAGGGATGTTATTCATATGTCTCTAGCGTGTTTGGTTTCTTTTTTTACTTAGATAAAGTTTTGTTGGTTTAACCCTCAGATTTTGTCTGATGTGCTGCTCTGTCTTGCTGCCAAGAAACTACATTTGAAAAGCAAATCAAAGAGCCTAGTTAATTTTTGCATTTCTTTCTTTCTTTTTGTCTAAGAATTTGTGTGCATTAGATGAAGGATATTATAGCATGACATCCGGTTTACCTGTTACACACATTGCATGATGCATCTTGTTTCTTGACTTTCTGAACTTTTAACGTTTGTCTGTTCAACTGCTCTTACAGCTATAACAAGGGGGGCACAGGACTTTATGCTTTTCCCATGCTGTTCAAAATGCACTTTTTTCATCTTGAGCAACTCTTGATGTTTGAAGAGCAGGGGAACTTTTTTTAAAACTTTGTGAATCAGCGCTGAAAACTGTATTCAGCAATGTCCAAAAGCACACTGTCTCATCTGAAATTAGTCAAAGCCAAGAAGTCATAGGTTACCAAAACACTTGGAGAAAATAAAAGAAATCATTTTAAATAGTACCACTGTGATTCTGTTTAGGAATTTTAGTTATCTAATTATTTAATTAATAAACTCCCTTTGAAGAGATTTAAATAAAATTGCATATCATCAGAGCCCAAAATATAAATGCTTTCTTATCATATAGGGACGTGGGTGGCGCTGTGGGCTAAAGCCTCAGTGCCTAGGGCTTGCCGATCGAAAGGTCGGCGGTTCGAATCCCCGCGGCGGGGTGCGCTCCCGCTGTTCGGTCCCAGCGCCTGCCAACCTAGCAGTTCGAAAGCACCCCTGGCTGCAAGTAGATAAATAGGGACCGCTTACTAGCGGGAAGGTAAACGGCGTTTCTGTGTGCGGTTCTGGCTCGCCAGAGCAGCGATGTCATGCTGGCCACGTGACCCGGAAGTGTCTTCGGACAGCGCTGGCCCTTGGCCTCTTTGAGTGAGATGGGCGCATAACCCTAGAGTCTGTCAAGACTGGCCCGTACGGGCAGGGGTACCTTTACCTTTACTTTTATAGAAAGATATGTAAGATAACTTACAATTTATTAAACAAAAGCTACCAGTCTACAATGCCTGCATGACAGTAACACACCAAGCCCAAAACAGCATCAAAAATTAATAAGCATGTTGCTAATTGGCACAAAAAAGATTGATGGAGATAGTTGGAATATATTTTAATTGCATGCAATACAATTCTAAGCATATTAACTCAGAATTAAGTTGCACTGAGTTCAATGGGTGGTATTTCCAGTAAGTGTGCATAAGATTGAAATCTCAGTCACTCAGAAAAAAAGTGTTTGTCTACTCCTTGCTTATTGACAAAGGCAATTTTGAATTGGGATATTATTTAAGGGTACTTGGTACCATTGCTACAGTGACTTCACTTGTACCATATGTGAAATGTTTCTCTACCAGAAACTGTACTGAATTTTGTGCACACAATAGAAGTTAAGATATGTTGCTTAGTGATTGTCATGTGAAGTAGCAACCTTATCAACAAGCCTGCAATCCTTAACAACAACAACAACAACAACAACAACAACAACAACAACAACAACATATATATTCAATATCCCACCCATCTTACTGTGTTTCCCCAGCCACTCTGGGTGACTTTCAACATATATAAAAACACAACAAAGCATCAAACATTAAAAAACAAAATATCCTATACGAGCAACAAACAAACGAACAAATCAATAGAAACCAATAATAACAACAATAATAATGAGCATTGTACGTGGAGTCAAGCCTATGAATTTACTCTAATTAGTCACTTTTTAAAATCAACTAATACTTTAAAAACAAAGTTTTAAACAAAATATTTTGAAAACAGCGCAGCTTAAATGTAAATAAAAAAAGGGAAAAGAAATCAAATTCATCCGAATAATAAATAGTGGTATTTATCTTTTAATCAGTTGTTATTTTGGAAGGTGAAAGATGTAAATCAATGCAGGAATAGCCTGTTGGTGTCATTGATATTAAAGCAATGGAGAGAAGTTAACTCTAATGTGTTACTTTTTATCTTCAGAAATTGCTGCACAATAAACCATGAATTATAGGCTGTCCCTCTATTTTAGAGTTGCTGTACCTGCTGAATATTGGATACTAAAATAAAATTGAATTTCCAGAGTATCACCTAAATTGTCATACCCATCATGTGGCTTGGAAAGCGGTTGTGTAAACAAGCATCTTACACACATTACTGTGTTAAAGCTTCCAAAGGCAACTTTCAATAGAAATGACTTGTCACAGCTGTAAATACATGAAGAAGACTTTTAGTGAAATCACGAATGAGAGCTTGCAGCAGTTGTTACATCCAAGATTGTATTAAGAGAAAACAATAGGCTCTTAATGCATGGGCAGTTATTAAAAAGAGGATTAGGTCTGCAATAAACCTTGGTAGAAGACACTTAATAACTCATTTACACCTCATGAAAGAAAGATAATAGTAGTCAACCTTCACGGGTGAGGTCCTCTGTTCCATCTTGTAGTCCACTGCTTTGACTTTTAGTCAAATGTCAAGAGATTAATTAGATTTCAAATGTCTTTGTGCCTGTCGTATTCTTAAAGTCTGTTAAATCTTGCATCCTTAAAGTGACTCCTCTGAGAGCGGCAATCCAGCATTAACGCTTTTAATCAAAAAAGGTCATGTGTCAGCCTTTTATATTTTTAATATATAATGGGCAATTTTCAAAAGGTTCTGAGATCCTGATAAGCCCCAAAGAGAGTACAGCATGCTTAAATGCTTGCAGGACCCTTCCTGTATGTATAGGTAATTTTATTACAAGTTCAGTCTCCAGAGTCAACTTTATTTTCTCTTCTGTCAGCCCTTACCCAACTCCTACATTACACTGTCATTGCTGAATAGATCTTGAATCCCTCATGATTTCCCATGCTTTCCATTTCCATCCGTTAAGCACAACCTTCCCTTGAAATAATGTATACTATTTTGAATATCTTACATTAAGAATGTAATATTTTGTGGGCCACATTGTGAATGGATTTAAGGAAGAAGCAGCATCAGTTCAATAAAGTGCCTGATTAATATGCCGTTTGGTCCAGAATCGTAGGGTTTTTTTCTTAAACAAAGGAGTTCAAAAGTTGCAACGGAGAGACATAGAGTAACACAGAGGGCCATTAAATAGGTCACTTTTGTAGTTATCTAATTGGGAGCAACTAAAGTGTTTTGCTTTTCCAGTAATTCCTGTTTTTCAGAGATTAATACTATTTTTAATACTATGTTGAGATTTTTAAAAAGTTTTAATATTGGAGCTCTTGACTGTTTGATCTTTCATCATGGCTTGGGCACAATCTGAACATGTAAATATCACATAGGTGATATGAAGTTTCTGACTGTGTCTCTTGTACCACAATCCTAGACCAGGCATATAAGTGGACAGTGTCTTTAGGGGGAGGGCTGTACCTCAGTGGCACAGAATGTGCTTTTCATGCAGAAGGTTCAAATATTAATTTCTGGAATCTTCAGTAGTTCTGGAAAAAGATCAGTTCTAAAACTGTGGAGAGGAGCTGGTATTCTGTTAAATGCAGGCATGGCCAAACTTGGCCCTCCAGCTGTTTTGGGACTACAACTCCCATCATCCCTGGCTAACAGGACCAGTGGTCAGGGATGATGGGGATTGTAGTCCCAAAACAGGGGGAGGACCAAGTTTGACCATGCCTGGTTTAGTGGATGATACAGTGAAGTATGTGTGCGTGCAGATATGCTTCTGTACACATGGTTTTGCTTTGTATGTGGCTGCCGCACATGCCAGTTGGAGAGTAACCATTATGAGTTTTTGAAAGAATAAATAATGGGAATATTTTTGTAGAAGTGTAGTTAAAGGTTATACGTTGGAATCTAATGTTGACAGTGCCACTGTGTAATGTGTCAGATATAATTATAAAAACTCTCAGAAGTTGCTGGAGAGTAAATTCAAAACGTGGTTCAAAAGTTATCTAGAACAATCCCTTGTAATACCTGATAGACAGCTTTTATGGTGATTTTTGTCCAAAATATACTCTAAATCCAAGATCCATGTGTCAGAGAGCAATTAAGGCTTGCATAAAACTTTGAAGATGAAAAGTGCTAAACATAGTAAGAATTAAGTACTGTTAATTACCATTCTGCCATTCCACCTAATATCTTTATTCTGTGATATTTAATTGGCTCTACTGGAATTAGCACGTTTTGTAAAGCATTGAACTCAAACCATCCTTTAGAAGGACAGTTCACTTCAGTAAGGAGAGGACTTTTTATCCCATTCTTGCATATTTCTTATTTGAATTTGATTGTGCTCAATGCTTATGTCCTCAGAAAAGAAATGTTAGTGCTCAGCTATGTGTGTGAACAAGGGATGCGGGTGGCGCTGTAGGTTAAACCACAGAGCCTAGGACTTGCCAATCAGAAGGTCGGCAGTTCGAATCCCCATGACGGGGTGAGCTCCTGTTGCTCGGTCCCTGCTCCTGCCAACCTAGCAGTTCGAAAGCACGTCAAAGTGCAAGTAGATAAATAGGTACTCCTCTGACGGGAAGGTAAACGGTGTTTCTGTGTGCTGCTCTGGTTCTCCAGAACCATAGTCATGCTGGCCACATGACCCGGAAACTGCGCGCCGGCTCCCTCGGCCAATAAAGTGAGATGAGTGCCGCAACCCCAGAGTCGGTCACAACTTGACCTAATGGTCAGGGGTCCCTTTACCTTTTTTATGTGTGAGAACACTGCCCTTTGATCTGGGAACCTCTCCCTGCTAATCCCTGTGTGCTGCTACTCAGTAGTGAGTGAAATGTACTCCGTACCTCAAAGGTGGGGACCTTTTTTTCAGTCCGAGGGCTGCATTCCCTTATGCGCAACCTTATGTGGGCAGGATGCCAGTGAAAGGGAGGGTCAAGCAAAAAGTGGATGGAGCAGCAGGTGTGACTCTTGCTCTGTACACTCCAGCTACACAAAATTCATCATCAAATTTATTACCTGCCCTTTAGCAGCAGAACCAAGGGCAGGTTACAACAATTTAAAATTTAAAACAAACATTTAAAACAGATTACAATAACAGGAAGAGGTGATACCCGAAAGCACATCTCATGTGTCAAAGAACAGGGGTTTAGAGGTGAGTCTTCAGCATCTGCCAAAAGCTGTATAGTGTATAGCCAGGCACACCTCTAGGGAAGGGAATTCCACAACTTTGGGGCTGGTCTCCTGGGCCACCTCCACCCCCAAATCTCTGAGAGAGAGACAGAGCTACCAAGAGGGCCCCCTCTGCTGCTCTTAACACCCTAAGAGGGTTTGTAGGGAAGGAGACAGTTTTTCAGATGTTTGGAACCTAAGTCATTTAGGACTTTAAAAACTAGCATAAGCATCTTGAATTGGGCCCAGAAACTCTCATTCCACGCAAGCAAGGGGCATTATTACAGATCAAAAACATGTTACAGCCAGGCAAAAGCCACTGAGGAGGGCACAGAGCAGGGGCAGTTGTATGGGGAGAAGGTGTCGCCTGGGAAGAGAAAAGAGATGGCCCACAAAGAGATGGTTGGGAGGGCCTGAGGTTCCTCATCCCTGCTGTAGCTTCTTGGGAATACTTTGCTCTGTTTTTGCTCAATATGTTCTAGGGTTCCCCATTGTAATGGAAAATAAAGTAAAACCAGATTATGAGTTATTCTGGATTTCAGATAAAACAGTGCTTTGTGCCCTTTGATTTCTAAAACCTGATCATGAATAAATATGCTTCAGTATAATAAATTGAGAATGTATATAATGAGAGGCTTAACTCTTTCCCCCCACCCTACCCCACCTCACTGAAAATGAAATAAAAGGAGGGAGAATTTTATTTGTAATGTGAGGAGGGGACATAGAAGTACCTGTATGATAACTACGTTTACAGGTGTCTCCCAGAGTAAAATATGTTCTTTGCCCTCCAGATGCCTCTGTGAATAATTAACATGTCAGAAATTTATGTTTTTTTCTATCCATAGAGCAAATTGTGTGTGTGTTTGAAGGGGCATGTTAATCTAGGCAATGGCACCTTGGCAGAAAGAGCAATATAAAACTCCAATACTGTTATCCCAATCTAATTCTTCTCCCTCCAGTTGCTATTAATTTATTTTTCAGATGCAGGGTATTATATTCACAAATCTCCCACATTGTGTCTGTTTTGGCCCTCAAGAAAGTGGATGAGGCATTCCAAGATAGCCTTTTAGACAAAGGCAGCACTTTGACCCATCAAGATAATAAAAGTTGGGGAGAGCACTTTGAAGAATAATAAAGCACAGCTGGGGCACTGTTATTTTGTCCATCAGTGAATGCACAAGAAGCACGATTTAAAAATTATTGTAATAATAATAACACCTACTACTAAGCGTTTCTTCATCAAAAGGAATACACATAGAGGTCACGTTAGTCTTTTATCTTTTCCTAAATATGAAATTTAGGGACGCGGGTGGCGCTGTGGGTAAAAGCCTCAGCGCCTAGGGCTTGCCGATCGAAAGGTCGGCGGTTCGAATCCCCGCGGCGGGGTGCGCTCCCGCTGTTCGGTCCCAGCGCCTGCCAACCTAGCAGTTTGAAAGCACTCCCGGGTGCAAGTAGATAAATAGGGACCGCTTACTAGCGGGAAGGTAAACGGCGTTTCCGTGTGCGGCTCTGGCTCGCCAGAGCAGCGATGTCACGCTGGCCACGTGACCCGGAAGTGTCTCCGGACCGCGCTGGCCCCCGGCCTCTTGAGTGAAATGGGTGCACAACCCTAGAGTCTGTCAAGACTGGCCCGTACAGGCAGGGGTACCTTTACCTTTACCTTTAAATATGAAATTGTGTAAGTAATATTAAGTGCTATGTTGTGAATAACATTAGATAATTTTCTGTACTAAATATTAGTTTGTGTTATTATTTTTAGGCCAATACTCTTGTAAATACAAAATTATTTAGGGAAAACCTCTTAAGGGGCGGTGCCCCCAAAACAGCACAATGGACACCAAGTGCTGGCTGACCAAGAGGGAGAAATTGTACATTTTAAGGGTAGTGGAATGGGGGAAAACGATAAAAGAGGAAAGGACACAGGTATTATAATGATTAAGAGAACGTTTATACCATAAAATTTGACACAGAATCATAGAATTGTAGAGCTGGGACAACAAGGGTCATTTATTGCAATCCCCCGGAATGTAGGAATCTTAAGCCCAATATGGGGCTCTAACCCGTGACTGAGATTAAGAGTCTCATGCTCTACCAACTGAGCTCCGTTGCAGCTTCATGTACTGGTTGACACTGAGGAGCTGTTTTTTAAATGTCCCTGTGACAGAAGAGAGCTGCCTCTTGAAATCAGTGGAGAAAACTAAGATTTAAATGTAGCTGGGTTTAGGCATTTGTTTCCCCCCCCCACACACGCCCATATTTAAAAGAACAAAAACAAAATGTAGACAAACCCAAAACAGCCCAATGAGGACTGTGCATGCTCAGTGGGAACAGAATGTTGACTCAGTGTTGGAGTAGGGGAGGGAAATGTGGTGGGGGGTTAGGGAATGAATTGGAGTACTGGAACCAAAGAAGTACAGAGCAATGGTACTTCTTTGGTTCCAGCACTCCAATTCATAACAAAGATTAGGCAAGAATACACACAGAGTTTGCATGTGGCATTTATAAGCAATAACAAAAAAAATTGCTGGCCTCCCATGCTTTTTAAAAAAAGTGATTTGTTGTTGTTGCTTATAGATGCCACATGCGAATTCTGTGTGTATTCTTGCCTGATCTTTGTTATTATTCTAACAATACCTGTGAATTCCTAGATTCATGAGCAACTAAAATACACAGGACAGCTGCTTTATGCCATAGAGAAAAGAACCTGTCTAAGCAAAGTCGTTACACTGCATAAGTCTTATTTTGTTGTCTTCAAAGTGGATGGCTTGGAAGGCTTGTTTCGGCGCTGCGAAAACAAAATACTTCTGCTTCCCAGCACCAGAACAACCCCCAGTCTTTTACTCTAGCTCAGGAAGGAAGACAGGAGCTAGCTAATCTAAGCACACCTTGCAGCTGGAGGGGATGAAAAAAGACAGAGGTTATTGCCAGAGTTTCACTGAGCTCTTCAAAGTGAGCCTAACTCTGGGGACCATGCCTGCTTTTCTCTCCAGCACCAAAGTTGAAGCTGTGGGGAGGGAGCATGGGTTTGTCTGCACAAGTTCAACGACCAAAACACCCAAGCCTGCAATCTTATATATGCTTACCTAGGAGTAAGTCCTATTGAATACAGTGGGATTTCTGAGCGGCCATGCATTAGTTGCACTGAAGGAGATAGGAATTCATGAAGCCTCACAACCACCGACCGAAATTAATTATTATTTTTGTCCATTGAGTTAGATTGCAACACAACATTTCAATCAAGTATGACTGGCTTTACTATACTAATAGTAAAATGTTCATATATAATGGAAGAGTAATATAAAACTCCAACACTTCTATCCCAATCTAATTCTCCCTCTAAAATATAATGAAAGAGTTAGTACTGTACATCATTTTGGAGTAGCAACTCCATCATGCACAAAAGACCCTATTGATAAAGTGGTAAATGGAGTATGTAAGCAATGATTAAATGTCTTTCTGTAATTTTGCAAAAGGTGCAGATTAGAAAACTTATAAATGGACTCCATCTGCAGAGCAAAGTAGGAACTATGGGTAACACTACCTATGGTTACTTTAAACAGACCAGCTTGATGAACCATGGTTTGAAGATAATTGAATGAAAATTACCCATAGTATAACCACAGTTGGTTGTACTAGGTAAAGGTAAAGGTACCCCTGCCCGTATGGGCCAGTCGTGTCCGACTCTAGGGTTATGCGCTCATCTCACTTAAGAGGCCGGGAGCCAGCGCTGTCCGAAGACACTTCTGGGTCACGTGGCCAGCGTGACGAAGCTGCTCTGGCGAGCCAGCACCAGCACAGCACACGGAAACACCGTTTACCTTCCCGCTAGTAAGCGGTCCCTATTTATCTACTTGCACTTAAGGGTGCTTTCGAACTGCTAGGTGGGCAGGAGCTGGGACCGAACGACGGGAGCTCACCCCGCCGCGGGGATTCAAACCGGCGACCATACGATCGGCAAGTCCTAGACACTGAGGTTTTACCCACAGCGCCACCCGCATCCCTGGTTGTACTAGACAGTATAACAAACCACAGTTAAATGAAAACAAAAACAAGCTCTTCCAAACTCCTCCTGGCCCCGTGGGAGTGGGGGTAAATTATGCATCCCAGGGACCAGGCTGGGACAGTCTAGGAAACACCAGAGACTTCAGCTTTTACCGCCCACCAGCTGATTTCTGTAGGCATTGGCTGAGTGAGTGAGTTCCCTAGTAGACCTAGCAGACTTTGGCTCTGTACTGTTTTATTGTTGTTAGCCGACCTGAGCCCGGCTTCGGCTGGGGAGGGTGGGATATAAATAAAATTTATTATTATTATTATTATTATTATTATTATTATTATTATTATTATTATTATTACCACCCATCAGTGAATGCAGCCTATCTCACGGGATTGTTCCAAGGATAAAATGGATATGGAGAGAATCAAATGCCCCCCCCCCCGAGTTTGTTGGGGGAAGGACAGGATAAAAACGTATTAAAATAAATAGGATGCAGAAAAAGGATTAGAACTAGAAATATGCCATTTCTCTATTTATTGTTAGCCTTTAATACTCACAGAGCCTCTTTTCCATTCGTAGGCTGCTTCCAATTAGACAAACACTGGGAAATGAGGGGTACATTTCAAGAGGCCCAAATTTGTAGTATGCTTTGTAGCACCATTGTAAAAGCATGCTTCACTGAAGAAGCAAGTGTACCTGACAAGCATTACATTTTCCACCTTTGAAAGATTCAAGCCATGTGACAGTTCATAAAGATTGCCATTATCTCTATTGGCCTCCTTAAGTACAACCTATCTGCTTTGAACAGTTCACTACAAGTCCTACAAGTCCCCAGTGCTGATTTGCAGGCACTGCTAATTTGCATACTACAGCAGAAAACAAGCAATTAAAAGATAAAATATGCTGCATCATAAAATTCCTCAGTAAGCTTTACTAGGTTTTAATTATTTTCATATTTCACTAGTAACTGAAATATTAGGTTGAAGATCTTAGTACAGGCCTTTCCTTTTAATTCTTGGTAGATGAATTTCAGCAACTAAATTTGTAGGTCGGAGGCGGATTCTAAATATATTTTCATTACAGTACTTTAATTACAAAAGGGTGGAGGGGAAAAAATATTTACCCATCATACAAATAAAGATACCCCATTAAAATTGGAGTTAAAAAAATATGTGTTGTAAAATCAGACTGAGAGTTCTGAAGTGGAACCAGTGCCATGTTGAATCACAGCATGAGACCTCAAGAATCAGTGTAAAGTTGTTTTAAAGTGGTAGCCATCAGGTGGCAGTGTTTTATAAATCACTATCTGAACATTATTATTTTTTTGTGAAGGGCAGCATCAAAATCTCTAAATAAATAAATAACCAGCAGTTCTCCTAATTAATTTAGTAGATTCTATAAATTAATTAGGCAAGTTATAAAGGTCTGATTCTTCTTCATCATCTGTCCCAGTATAATTGCCAGCCTGTTTCATTGCATGAGTCAAGGTTCTATTGTTTTGCCAGAGGAAAACATAAAAATAATTCCAAGCCCACTAAAAGTAGCAGGCAAAATCATTATAGCGTGCCAAAAGGGACATGTCTGCTTCTGAAAATCGCTGGCACTGAAAAAACGGCAACAGTATCACAGTACCGTAAGCATCTGTGTCTTGCCATTTGCTGCCTACTTGCACAAATATGTATCTCAACTTCAGTGTACGAAAAATACTGTATGAATGTCAAAGCTGGACAAAAACAAGTTATTTAGACTTTGTATTGCTGAAGCACTTGCATAGGAGCCAACTCCTAGGGACTAAGATCTCTCCCCCCCCCTAAAATATTTGAGGGGGCTGGGTCCCCCCCAAAGTTGATGGGCATTATTTAGGGAAGTTTTTAATGTTTAATAGGTTATTGTATTTTGGTGTTCTGCTGGAAGCTGCCCAGAGTGGCTAGGGAAACCCAGTCAGATGGGCAGGGTATAAATAATATGTTGTTGTTGTTGTTGTTATTGCAGGGACGCGGGTGGCGCTGTGGGTTAAACCACAGAGCCTAGGGCTTGCCGGTCAGAAGGTCGGCGGTTTGAATCCCTGCGACGGGGTGAGCTCCCGTTGCTCGGTCCCTGCTCCTGCCAACCTAGCAGTTCAAAAGCATGTCGAAGTGCAAGTAGATAAATAGGTACCGCTCCGGCAGGGCGGAAAGGTAAACGGCGTTTCCGTGCGCTGCTCTGGTTCGCCAGAAGCGGCTTAGTCATGCTGGCCACATGACCCAGAAGCTGTACGCTGGCTCCCTTGGCCAATAAAGCGAGATGAGTGCGCAACCCCAGAGTCGGTCACAACTGGACCTAATGGTGAGGGGTCCCTTTACCTTACTATTATTATTATTATTATTATTATTATTCAAATGGCGTGCATGCACTGCGTCTTGTGAACGATTTTGCAAGGCGGGGCTCATCTGGGCCCTCCAATATTTTATTCAGCTTGGCATCCCTGAAACATTCAGTTTCTCAGCTGCGAAGCAAAGCAGCAAACCAAAGCCCTTTTCTCCAGCTTTGAGCTGCAGAACGGAGCAGGGATCTTCCCTGAAGTTGTGTTGCATCCTCTGAAGCTCAGCACAGCTGTAGAGGATAATTCCCACCTGCCCAACTCTGAGCCGGAGAAGAAGGCTAAGCTCCTTTCATCACTCCTGCCATAGCAAGAGTGACAAGCAGGGTTGCGCACCGCAACTTGATGTGGTGAGAGAGCATAATTGTAGTGGCCTTGCATAGGGTGCAAACCATAGTGCAAAGGGTCATCTGTCCACATTTGCAGCTTTCTATTCGATAGGCACCACTTTCTGCTGGATTGTTTACTTCGGCTTACTGAATGTTCGCTTTGTAGAAAGAAACTGACTGATGACAGGTTTTGAGTAGTGCAGATATGTAATTATGTTTTTGCAGTTTCTTTTTGTAGGCAGTGGTGACATCACCTAAATATATCTATGTACAGTCTGTTATTTGTGCTGCATACTCTAAATGCTAACAGAAGCAGTCTACAAAGAGAATGAAATCAAATAACAATTTTATTTAAATGCTGAGATTTTGATTTAAGTAGGGGGGATGTCAAATATGTAAAAAAAAATAAAAAATGGGCCCATTGTGGAAATAATAAAATTTATATAACAGAAATGTTTAAGAATGGATTATGAATGTCCTTCCAGTGCACAATGGCTTCAAGTAATGTTTCTTATTTAACTACTTTATGAAACGAGTATGGTAAAATACTGAAACGTATCAGTTTTTAATAAATTAATGAATCATTTTGCAGTGCTTTGTCTAAATTTATGTATTCAGCGAGTCCTTAATGATCTTTTCCTGCGAGCACTTAGCTCTGTTTGTAGTGAGATTCTGATTATATATTGCACCTTTAAGAAGAATGTAATACTTGCAAAACCTAGTAACTTAGAGCAGGCTGAATTTGCCTGAAAAATATATAGTGAAATTAGTATGTGCTGATTTAATGACTTGGGGTCCGCTTGCTTATGTTTTGAATGTTAATAGTTTGCCTTCTAGATACCAAACTTTATAATCTTCAGCTTTATTATCTTTATTCCCATGTATATAAGCATCTTGCATTTTGAATACGGAGTGTGTGTGTGTGTGTGTGTGTGTGTGTGTGAAGTGATTCATAAGTCACTTGCTAAAATGCCTGTTTGTCTTCTGGGCCTTATCTGTTTTCTGGTGGTAGTATAAAAGGGCTAAGCTGCATATGGATTTTATTTGATTTTGAGCCTCACAATGGATTCTCTGCTGGAAGTTTTATATGTGTAATGTTGCCATCCAGCTCAGAGAATTCTTATTAATGCTTCAGCAGGTGCTCTGCTCACAGTCCAGTAAAATAAAGATAGGCTTGGTTTTTGAGGCTTCCTCAGTTTCTAATGACAACGTATTGAATCATTTGCTAGAGTCAAATATCTCAGTTGCCCCGTGTTGGCAGGAAAACTCATCTTTGCAGGGAAAAAAAGCCTCCTCTTGCTTGCTGTTCTGGGAAGCCCTGGTTTGCCTTTGCATTCAGTAGTGGGCCTTGCCAAGCCAAAATGAATGCTTGTAGCAGCCAGAAGACACTGACTGCAGCTGTGTCCATAACTGGTTGGTTTTTAGTGTTATGTTTTCTTTTAGAAGGTCACAAGTTTGCAGGAGTATCTGCTTACGGGAAATTCAGTAAGCTAGTTAACTCTTGAATTGCTGGATTGAAGGAATCAGTCTAAGAAAGAGAAAAATGTTCAAACTCTTCAGCATAATTCTTTCTTGGGGTTATTCCTCCACACTGTGGTGCCCAAGGGAGCAGAGTGATTCTGATTTATTTTTCAGTAATCGTATGGTCTTACAATGCTTCCTCCTCTTCTGGCATCTTGATTTTTATTACTAAAAAGTTTTACTAACTTAAATTTGACACATTGCATGTCATAGTGTAAAGTTCACCAACTTACCTTCATTATGCTACCTGCAGCCACTGGGTTTCCTATGAATGTTGTGTTTAATCACAGTGAGCTTCTAACATAAGGATAAACAATTATTCCATTTCTAATACTTACTATGATACTAAACTTTTTTCAAGATGTGTGCATAGAGCAAGTTTATTGTAAAAAGAAGAACAAGGCAAATTTATTTTCCAAATTTATAGTAGTTAACAGGGATGGTGTGTTTGCAACTAAAAAATATGCAGTTATTTAACAGAATATTTTCCCATTTTTTAAAATCTCATTCATACTAGCACAAAATGTCTGTTTCACTACAGTGAATAGATCAATAGAGGGGGTTTTTAGTCTGTGGTTGGTCTTGGCTTAATGAATGTGGACTTTACATCAGCAATGGTTCCAGATAATTAAGAAGGCATTGCAAAATCAAGCATAGGATAGCATAGCCAAATTAGTTCTTCTCAAGGTAGACCCATTGAAACGAATGCGCCATGTTAGTCATGTCCATTGATTTCAGTGGAACTAGCAGTACATGTGAAAAGGATATTGGGGTCTTAGTAGAACACAAACTTAATCAATCAACGGTGTGATGCAGCAACAAAAAAAGCTAATGCTGTTCTAAACGGCATCAGCAGAAGGCTAGTCCAGGCATAGGCAATCTTGGCCCTCCAGATGTTTTGGGACTATAATTCCCATCATCCCTGACCACTGGTCCTGTTAGCTAGGGATGATGGGAGTTGTAGTCCCAAAACATCTGGAGGGCCAAGTTTGCCTATGCCTGGGCTAGTGTCTCAATCAAGGGAAGTAATAGTACCACTCTATTCTGCCTTGGTCAGATCACACCTGGAATACTGTGTCCAGTTCTGAGTGCCACAATTTAAGAAGGATATTCACAAGTTGGAATGTGTGTAGAGGGGGATGACCAAGATTATTAAGGGTCTGGAAACCAAGCCTTGTGAGGAACAGTTGAGGGAGTTGGATATGTTTAGCCTGGTAGAGAGGAGACTGAGAGGAGATATGATAGCCATCTTCAGATATCTAAAGGGCTGTCACATAGAGCAGTGAGCAAGCCTGTTTTCTCCTGCTCCAGACAATGGACCTGAACCCATGGCTTCAAGTTACAAGAGAGAAGATTCCAACTAAGCATTTTTTCGTAGGTCCATATTTTGCCAAATGGGTGTTCAGCATTCTATGAGTATGTCTGCAGATATATATGTATGTCAACAACTTATGTAATTTTAGATTACTATCAATATATCAATCTGAAAATAATTGAATCAAATTTATTATCAGGCCACTGAAAACTAGTAGTTCATGTGTATCAAAAAATAGAGTGTCTTTTAAAATTCAAAAGCCATGATCATATCCTGCCCTACTCTTTCAGGTGCATGCATTCAGCTCTCAGCTATAAACAATGCATCTTCTCTTTTTATGTTATAATCACAATTGCACAGATGAATATTATTCTTTACTGTTCCCCTGCCCTACTGTCGTCACTCCTGTGTGAATGACTTCCTAGTTGGAATCCACTCTCTCAATTGTCAATTTGATACTAGGCTGCTTGTTCCCCTGCCCCAACTTAAAGCCTGAGTTTTATATAAAGGAAAATGGGATAATAAATATCATTGATTATATGGAAATACATTATTCTGGTTAATATCCTTTTTCTTCTATATAACTATTTTCTTTGCAAATACTGTGTTTATTCATTCTGTACGCTTGTCTGTTTAGGTCTGGTCCATCACATCTGTAATCTTCTAATAGAAACTGCAGCTCTTTGCTTGGATGCAGATGATAAAAGCAACATCAAGACAGCAAATACATTGCTTCTGTCCTTGCTTGATATTTTGCACCATATGCTGATCTACACTGCAAATATTGTCCGCCTAACACTACAGGTATATAATCTGTTTTCTGGTAGAATGAGGGTCATTGCATATATTTTCTATTGTTCTTGTTGAATTCCCCACTATATATACAAATGAAGTTGAATAGATTAATAAGTGAATGTCTACAGCAGGGGTCAGCAAACTTTTCCAGCAGGGGCCCGGTCCACTGTCCCTCAGACATTGTGGGGGGCCAGACTATATTTTTTGTGGGGGGGATGAACGAATTCCTATGCCCCACAAATAACCCAGAGATGCATTTTAAATAAAAGGACACATTCCACTCAAATAAAAACACACTGATTCCCAGACTGTCCACAGGCCAGATTTAGATTGGGCCAGATCCAGCCCCCAGGCCTTAGTTTGCCTGCCCATGGTCTGCACAGTTCTACTGACAATGGTTAATTAATTACATGGGAGTTAATTGAAGCTTAAGTTTTTCTGGCTTAAGTAGTAAGTACTCATAATGGGTTCTTTGATTTTTACCAGTCCCTTTATCCAAGACGATTTGAACCCTCATATATTTTGCATGTTTCAGAGACAGAAAAATAGTACATTTCTAGATAACTACTGTTGACATCCATCAAGCTGAAGAGACAATGGATTGTACCTCCAGGGTGAAGTCAAACCTCTGCGTTTGCAACACCAAAGGGATCTCCATGAGGTACAATCCTGGGCAGTGTGTGTGGAGGTCCTGGGCTGTTCCACAAATGGGGCTGCCACAATGAAAGCCCTGTTCAAGTTACTGTGGAGTAGACTTGTGATGTATACTCAAACAACTCTTCCCTTTCTAAAGTTGACTCACTCAAGGACACACCAATAAAATAAAAAAGATTTATTTTCAAAAATTAATGCTTTTCAAGGGAACCCTTGATCCTGAAATGACTGTGGTAGTGATATTTTTGATGTGTTCTTTCTAATATTGTGGTTAATTATACTTTTTTCTCATGAAGGCACAGAAATCTGGCACAGGAGGGGACACTCAAACCGCTGAGGACCTTCTGCTTATCAACAAACCCCTGACAGATCTAATTAGCTTGCTTATTCCATTGGTAAGAGCTTTATTATTTTCTGTTAGAATGATTGGAATGAATTATAGTTTATTTAGATCATCACCACCCCCATGTGAAAGGTTCAGATCAGGTTACAGGATGATTAAAAAATAATAATTCAGAAAATACATTTCCACTTTTAAAAAGTTGCCAATACTGAGGAAGAAGATGAAGTTGCCCTCTTCAAATGTTCCTTAAAAGTATAGTCTTTTTTTCCTGTATTTTCCATTTGCTCCCATTCTCTTGGCCCTAACTAAGAAGAATGCCCTTACTGCCCCTTACCCATATCTTTTCCTGAGCTTGTAACTTTCATTCTCAGGATCAATATAGATGTTTCAATAGTTTTATCTTTACTTCAGGTAAAGGATTGATTGCTGTCTGCACCTCCAACCATTTAGTCATTATCCATAGTTAACAGAAGCCCAGGGACACTGCACGCCTATGGAAACCTTGACATTGATATGGGTAAACTTTGTGTCAACCACAAGTTGGACATCTTCTTTCAAGACTAACTTGCTTATTTTTTAAAATGCTAAGTATTAAAACTTAGCAAAACTCAGTTTCTTTAAATAATGCACAGAATAATGTCCTTGATGCATTTCTGGAAACACTAACCAAAATAATAAACTCAGAGATAAAAATTTATTATTCAATATTTCAATGCAAAATTTGTACCTGCATACTTAAAGGTTTCGTTAGCTTTAGCTTTAAATAACGTAAAACAATGATGATTTAACTTATTTTAAAATGATCCTTTGAAGTTTAATAAGACTAACTATTAATTTTCCACACTCATTCTTCCGTACCCGCTTATGTCAGATAAAAAAGGAAATAGGTAATGCATTTCCAAATAAAAGGAATTAGGTAATGCATTTGTGGTGTTTTGAATACAGAAAGACAATTAGAAATCAAGGATGAAATTTGAATGTTTCCTAAATAAATATGGAGGCATAACAAGTAAATGTTCAGATGCAGGTCTCCAATATAAATTTGTATGAACATTGCATAATTTCAGAAATATCTTTTGAGAAAGTGATGCTAATAAAGTTTTGTGGGGTTTTTTAGAGGAGGGAGATCTTTGGAAGCCAATAAACAATATTGTTAAGATATTTCAGTCTTTATGGGTTGTAGCCACCTAAGTTCTATTCAGAATAGATCCACTGAAATTAATTTCAATGTGTCTATGCTGAGTATGACTAATGTTGGATACAACCTTATGTGTCTTCTAATAAGTGAGATGAAATAAAAAAAATTAACAAATTTCATAATACTGATGAAAAATTGCTTTTCTGTTTTGCCTAATATTTGTTGAATGATCATTCTCATAACTTCCAGCAGCCCATCTGTTAAACAGTTTGTTCTGTTGTCATATTTCTGATGTAACAAACATCTATCTGTTCTAATAAGCTCTCTTTGTGCGTAACCTCATTAATGTGCTGAAATAGACTTCCCTCTGGCTATTAGATGCATTATCAACTCTATCCGTGCAAAAACTGCTGCTTCAGCTCAAGTACTCATACACCTTTCTTGCAAGAGTTTGCAATTCATGAATGCTGTGTAACTGAGGCCAAAACAAAAGGATCATCTGACAATTACTAAATTTCTGTTTTAGTCAGAGGGGAGAATTATCTCCCATTCTGTATTTACATCAACGTATGTTCTGCTCTTTTTCTGTTATAGAAATCAATGAGGTTTCCAGGCATCAGTCAGTCCCAAACCTGTTTTTCCCCCCAAAGGGGTTATGTCAAAATGTACCTACAGACCATGCTGTGGGACCCTTTCATATACAGTATATATTTCCAGTGCAGTATATAAGGGGAAATTATAATTATTTTATTGTAATAATATAGCTCCCATATTATCAATTTTGTTCAGATGCTGTACACACAAGCTCTGTGGAATTATTATTTTCTTTATGCTCCCCCTTTTCTTGTGCTATAGCACTAGTAAGGTGCCGTGGCAGTATGTCAAAGTGAATTCACTTCTTTGTGACAGCAACACTCCCTGTTGATGCTGGCATTCCTGTGGATTTTGTTGTGGAAAGGAGCAAAGGTTTAGCACAGCAATCAGCCTTTAAAACAAAAGTATAAAGTGGTGTCATAGAGCAAATAACTCACAATGGGGGGGGGGGGGAGAGAGAGAGACAGGGAGAAGATTACACTAAGTCAGCAGCGTTCAACTTCCAAGAGTCTGCGTGATCTACCCAAAGCCGTTTGTTAAGCTTTTTTTAGGAAGTCAAAGTTTTTGGGGGGACGTTTTCATGGGGGTTCAAAGAAGATGGACCAGGATCAACCAGGGCTACCCCGCGAACAACCAGTAGATCACGATCAACCTGTTGGACAACCCTGCACTAAGCGAATCCTATTGAACTCAGAGGAAACTTCCTTAGGCTCATGTTAACTTGTAAGCTTATCTATTGGCAAGTTTCCTTAAAAGACCTGTCTGGAAGTGCCCTGAAAGTGAGAGAACATTAACGTGATTGTGTTGGAGGTCAGTCTATAAATAGAATGACATCCTATGTATGGATGTGACAATCAAGGTCTTGAAGCTTTGCCTTCTCTTTCTGAGGAAGGAATCATCCTACCCTCTAGATATTACCTGCCTCCATTGCGATAGGTCTTTATGCCTCTAAGGTGGGGGAAAATATTAGTGGGAGTGTTGTCATTTCTTTACTTGTTAGTTTCCTTGTGTGTCTTCTCTTAAAAGAAGATGTGTCAACGTCTGTGCGCCCTGTCCCCTCCCACAGTTGGAATTTTGTTTGGGGTGAGGGCAGGGAGGGTATTCAAGGAAAGCAATTATTCTCCTGTTTCTTCCCTTTGTATTTTGGTCCTTGGTGGGGTTAGAGAAGGAGAGCTCTGAGTGACCTTTGTAAAGTGGTCAGCCATTTTTTCTTAGTTCTATTGCACTCTCCTGCAGCAGCAACATGAGCAAGTCTCACACAAACTAGATCAAGTGAAACTTCAGCTTTCTACCAAATCTCACGAGGGCTGGGTGTGAGCACCTTTTACTGCTGGCAGCAGGTCTCATAGTACGTGTGTGTGTGTGTGATTGCGGAAACTATCGAGGCATCTCTCTATTAGCTGCGGCTGGCAAAATTCTTGAAAGGATCTTAGCAAACCGTCTCTTAACAATATCCGAGGTGACCCTTCCTGAATCCCAAAATGGTTTTCGGCCTTCTAGGGGGATAGTGGACATGATTTTCACCGCTCGACAGCTTCAGGAAAAATGCAGAGAGCAAAACCAATCCCTGTATTATCTACCTGACTAAGGCTTTCGACACTGTAAATCGTAATGCCTTGCGGACTGTCCTTCTGAAAATTGGCTGCCCAGATAAATATGTAAACATCATTCAGCTCCTCCATGATAATATGACAGCAACAATCACAGATAACAATAGCTCTCAAAGTGAACCATTCACAGTGGGATCAGGTGTTAAACAGGGTTGTGTTATTGCCCCAACTCTATTCACTATTTTCATTGCCATGATCCTACACTTTGTTGAAGGGAAACTCCCCACTGGGGTAGAAATCATATATCGAACAGATGGAAAGCTCTTCAATCTGAGCAGGCTGAAAGCAAAGAGTAAGGTTACTGTAACTTCCATCATAGACCTTCAGTACGCTGATGACAACGTAGTGTGCGCACGCTCAGAGGATGACCTCCAAACCATCCTAAATATCTTCGCAGAAGCTTACAAAAAGCTTGGCCTGTTGCTCAACATCCAAAAAACCAAAGTGCTGCACCAACAAATACAAAATAACCCCTCTGCAGCACCACAAATCCAACTCAATGGTGTAATGTTGGAAAATGTCAACCACTTCTACCTAGGCAGTTATCTTTCCACAAGGGTCAACATTGATGCCAAAATCCACCATCGCCTGAGCTCTGCAAGTGATGCTTTCTCGCAATTGAAGTGCAGAGTGTTTGAGGACCGGGACGTTCGTAGGGAAACCAAAATGCTTGTTTACAAAGCTATTGTACTACCAACCTTACTGCGTGCTTGTGAAACATAGACCACTTACAAACGCCACCTCCAGCTTCTCGAAAGATTCCATCAACGGTGTCTCTGAAAAATCTTACACATTACTTGGGAAGACAGGCGAACTAATATCAGTGTACTGGAAGAAGCAAAGATAACCAGTGTTGAAGCAATGATTCTTCAACATCAACTTTGTTGGACTGGTCATGTTGTGCAGATGCCTGATGATCGTCTTCCAAAGCAACTACTCTATTCCAAACTTAAAACTGGAAAGTGTAATGCTGGTGGTCAACAAAAGAGGTTTAAAGACTGTCTCAAGGCAAATCTAAAAAATGTAGTATAAACACCAACAACTGGGAAACACTGGCCTGCGAGCGCTCCAGTTGGAGAACAGCCTTTAGGTGTCATGGACTTTGAAGACACTCGAACTCAGAACGCAAGGGAGAAACATACTAAGGGGAAGGCACGCTTGGCAAATCCACACCATGATCAACTCCCACCCGGGAACCAATGTCCCCACTGTGGAAGGATGTGTGGGTCCAGAATTGGCCTCCACAGTCATTTACGGACTCATTGTTAAAACCATGTTTATGGAAGGCAATCTTACTCGGCTATGAGTGATCGCCGAAGAAGAAGAAGAAGAGTGTGTGTGTATGTGTTTTCTCACACGGGGGTTCCGTTCCTGCCCCCTGCACGTGTTTGCGAAGGGAATATAAGTGTGTTCCACCCTTTTAGTGATGTGTTTAGTGACATTTTCAAGTCATTTCCTGGTTTACCATGCACAGTATGTCATTCAGACACGCATTAACCAGTTGTTGCCTGTATTAGGCATGTGTATTTGGTTTGCAATGCAGTTTCATAAGTTTAGTAAGTGCAGGTAATGGGACAGTGGTGTTGTTTGGCTCTTCCAGTTGGATCTGGAAGGTAGGACAACAGTTTTCCCTGGATGAGGAGGCAAAGCCTGTCAAATCCAGAGGAAGGACATCATGTGACCAAAGTTTTCAGATTATGTTTACGAAGGAACCCTTAGCCTTAACTGTGGTTAATGCCCATGATGATACAGAATTAAATCAAAGAAGTTCAACTCAGAAGGAAGGGGATGGACAGGGTATGTGATTAAACAATTGGAAGCATTCCATGTGTATCCATATCTATGCTATGAAACAAGTAGTAGAATAATTGGGCTCTAAAGCACTGTATTATAATTGCCACTTGATTAAAGTAAAATTAGGGTAAGCAGAAATTGTTTAAAGTTAGAAAGTGAATTCTGCTGCTTCATCTGAAACCAAGGATACTGACTTCAGCAAAGTTTGCATTTCATTTACTATTTTCATTTTTAGCTTCCAAGTGACGACAATGAAATATATGTGAACGCATCACAGTGCTTGTCTTTGTTAGTGCAACTCTATGGTGGGGCCAACGTGGATAGTATGGCTCCAGAAAATATGGACAGCTTTGCTGAAGTACTACAGTTCAAAAAGGAAGTGAAAGATCAGAAGCTTCTGCTGCGAATCATTAAAAGACTGGTAAGTCACCTGCTTCACATCTACAATTTCCATGAAGTATGTCTAATGCCCATTACCTAATCTGCAAACTAAGGTAGATTTTTAGGAGGTGATTTTTCTGCTTATACAAGTATATGTTATACAAAGCCTTACTTTGTAATTTAAGAGGCACAAGTTGGTTAACAAAAACAATATAAATAGCTTAAAATATTAGTGTCACAAAATAATGAAATACGTTTTACATAAAAAAATGCTTATGTGGACATCATCACTTTTATGTGACTTCTGAAACTGTACAAAATTGTGCTCTGGTGGGTCCCTTTAGGGAGCAAATACTAGAAATGGGCTAGATTCAGACACAACATGAAAACATAGCTTGTTTTAGTATCTGAATCTGAGCCCAGAAATCATAGTTTAAGGTTCTGAAACCATGGTTTGAAACAGGTTTGCACACTGCAATTTGTGCTTTGGTTTGCTATTATGTTTTTTTTTCATATTTTTAAAATATTTTTATTAAGTACAAATTAGAAAACATACATATTCACAACAAAAGAAAATACAAAAGAAAAAGAAAATACATCTAACCAAGGAAAAAAAATTAGAGAATATTTTGTCTCTTTTCATATTTACAATTATTTATACTTCTATAAAATGCTATTCACAATAAAGCAGTGAAATGAAAGATAAGATATCAGAAAAAATAAAAAAGAACAAAGAAAGAATAAAGAAGTAAAAGAAAAAGATCATAAGTGAAAAATTTTAAAAGTAGATAGCCACAATACATAGCGGTTTCGCATCTATATTTATATTCAATTGTATAATTTCATCTTGTCCTTATCTACCTTAAATAAATTGTTGTTGTTGTTGTTTTAAAAAAAGACTTCCACCGTTTACCTCACGTGTTTTTAATAATCCGTTCGTCAGAACCTCTGTTCTTCATATTTTCTCTTTGGATTTCCTTAATGTCTCACGTTAATGTATTACACATTAACGTATACACATTAATGTGTAATGCATTACACATTAATGTATTTTTTATATTACGCACAAGATTATTCTAAACACAACTACACTTTCGTAGTTGAGTCTTGGTTTTGTAAATAATCATTTAAGAACTCCCATTGCTTCATAACCATAGTTTTGGATTTTCTCCTTATTATATCCGTCAGTTTTGCTAGTTCCAGGTTCTCGCAAAGTTTCCCCAACCATTCTCTTTTTGTTGGGATGCTTTCTTCTTTCCAATAGCTAGCAATCAAAATTCTTTGCTATTATGTTTAGATTCACAAACCATTGACAAGCTGCTCCGCCTCCCCGCTGTCCCCCGAGCTTGTGGGGCTGGCGATGGGGAGAAGTGCGCTGAGCCCGGGACTGGAGGCAGCTCTGCGCAACCCTCGGAGCCGGTCTCCCGAGGGTTGCGCAGAGCTTCCTGAAGCCTGCATTCGCCCCATAGGACGCACACACATTTCCCCTTCATTTTTGGAGGGGAAAAAGTGCGTCCTATAGGGCGAAAAATACGGTAGGTTTCTTCTTGGTATGAGCTTTCGTGTGCATGCACACTTCTTCAGATACATTGAAACAGAAGTCACCAGACCTTTATATATAGTGAGAATGTGGGGTATTACTCAGAAGGGTCGTGGGAATGGGTGATTGGCTGATATGTGTGGTAAACCTGTTGACGACTGTTAACGACTGCAATTACAGGAAAAAGCAAGGGATGAGATGGCCAAAAATAGCTTTATCACGTATAGTGAGATAAGAATCCAATGTCTCTATTCAGACCAGGTCTCCCCATGGTTTTAAGTTTGGTAATAAGTTGTAATTCAGCAACTTCTCTTTTCAGTCTCTTTCTGAAATTCTTTTGTAATAAGACAGCTACTTTGAGATCTTGTATAGAATGGCCTGGGAGATTGAATTGTTCTCCTACTGGTTTCTCTGTTTTGTGATTCCTGATGTCAGATTTATGTCCATTTATACTTTGTCTTAGGACATATATATATATATATATATATATATATATATATATATATATATGTATGTTGTTGTTGTTGTTGTTTAGTCGTTTAGTCGTGTCCGAGTCTTCGTGACCCCAAGGACCAGAGCACGCTCATGCTGGTAGCTTCGAGAACACTGCCCAACTATCTCGTCCTCTGTTGTCCCCTTCTCCTTGTGCCCTCCATCTTTCCCAACATCAGGGTATTTTCCAGGGAGTCTTCTCTTCTCATGAGGTGGCCAAAGTACTGGAGCCTCAGCTTCAGGATCTGTCCTTCTAGTGAGCACTCAGGGCTGATTTCCTTAAGAATTGAGAGGTTTGATCTTCTTGCAGTCCATGGGACTCTCAAGAGTCTCCTCCAGCACCATAATTCAAAAGCATCAATTATTCGGCAGTCAGCCTTCTTTATGGTCCAGCGAAAGGAAAGTCCAATGCTGTAAAGAAAAATATTGCATAGGAACCTGGAGAGTGTGTGTGTGTGTGTGTGTGTGTGTGTATTTCTACTGCGTCAGACCAACACGGCTACCTACCTGAATTTAAAATAAATGCGGTTTAGGCATCATATTATATTTAAAAGAAGCTATGGTTTAATGTGAATGACCAACATACTGATGCAAGCTGCCCAAAAGTTCCTGCAGTGCTTCTCCCACTGCTACTGCTGTGCCATTCATGAAGCAAGTCAGAGTTTGACATTCTGTTGTCCAATGTTAAATGGTATGTTTCTTCCAAACACCAAGGTATGTTCTTGACTTGGCATTCCTGGCTTATTTGGGGGAACAAGCCATGAGCCCAGAGGACACAACAAGCTGGACTCTGGCTTGTTTCATCTATGGTGCAGTGGCAAGAGTGGGGGAGAAATGCTGCACAAAAACAATCATTGGGATGTGTACATAGTTACTTGAGGGAAAACCTGGTAGTCAGGAGATGTATTTAAACAATGAGGAAAGAGTTTCATCCGTTAAATTGCACCTTAGCTTTTACTTTGCATAAGTAAGACATGTCAGAAACTGACTTTTAAAACATGAACTTGCCTTTCTATAGCAAAAATGAGCATGAGAAGAATTATTTTTCCTTGAGTAGGTCATAGACATTTCTCTATTCTGCAATGTGAAACACTTCGTTTCCCGTCTTTTTAGTAATTCTGTTGCATTGCAGAACTACAGATTATTGATTGTTCTCATCAAGAAAGAAAAGCACTAATGGTAGAGTGGTTATAAGATGCATTAATTATCAACCAAAAATACACTATCACTTGTTAGTGAATGGAAACTTGCTGGCATATAATGACTTTTCATTCCTCTCACACTTCTCCCACTTAAGTCGCAAATTAGTTTCTTGGAAATAGATTGAACAGGAATACATGGCAATTCACATGATATGCACACCGCTTATCATACTTCTCACCTTGAAGTCTCATGGGAAGATCCTTTAGCTGTATTTTCAGGTAATTAGCTCTTCCTCAACAATAGCAACCAAGGAAAAGTATTCTGCCCTAAAAGGGATATCTGCTCTCTGAATTTGTCATCTTGGTTTAATTGAAGACAGACAGACAGCAGCTTCTACATGGTTTGTGAGAACTGCAGCTAGGTGTGTGCATAGTACAGATGCAAAACCCATGAGAAAGAACCATAATTCATTGGCTGGCATTTATACTCTGGAGCTGTGCAACTATAGAGTAGATACATCAGTTTTGGTAGGATCATAATTTTTATTATTGCTAATCTGTCTGGAAGGGTAAAATGGGATAGTTTGTGAATACAGTCTGTTAAGGTGTCATGAGACTTTTCTTCAACACAATAGTATTGTTGTAAGTTGTGGCGGGGGGTGAGGACACGTGTTAGGCTGTATGCTTGAAATCCTTCTAATTCCTGGATCCAGCAAGGGTTAAAATCCAATGGAGGATTGAAGTAGCCAAGCAAGCTCCTTGGTAACGGTCCCCTAAATTTAGGTCCTGGGGGTAACAAAGGAAGTGGCTCTGTGCCAGAAGACAAATGGGTGGGACCTGCCTGCCTCAACTGGTTAGTAAGGTAAAGGGACCCTGACCATTAGGTTCAGTCGTGACCGACTCTGGGGTTGCGGCACTCATCTCGCTTTATTGGCCAAGGGAGCTGGCGTACAGCTTCTGGGTCATGTGGCCAGCATGACTAAGCCGCTTCTGGCAAACCAGAACAGCGCACGGAAACGCCGTTTACCTTCCCGCCGGAGCGGTACCTATTTATCTTCTTGCACTTTGACATGCTTTCGAACTGCTAGGTTGGCAGGAGCAGGGACTGAGCAACGGGAGCTCACCGACCTTCTGATCAACAAGTCCTAGGCTCTGCGGTTTAACCCACAGCGCCACCCGCGTCCCCAGCTGGTTAGTAGTTAGAAGGAAAACGCCAAAGTTGAGTTGTGTGGGAGAGCTGGGCTAGAAGAAGCAGACTGCAGTAGAAAAAAGCCTGAGAGGGAGAGACATGCTTGATTTCTGTTTGAATCCAAGGCTGTGACTATAGGAGAAGCAAGGCCCATTTTGGGGTATTGATGCTGTGAGCCCCTACATTGTAGGCTCAGGTTGTATATATGTGTAAATAAAGCATATATCATAAAGACACCATAGTGTCTACTGTTCCTGATTCCAAGGAAAGGGAACCCTGGGTAAGTGCCTGGAACCCCTGGAGTTCACTCAGAGATGCATATGGAATGCACATGGCAAAGTTACACTGAATGTTATATTCAACTGAAGGGTTGCAGGGAGAATTGTTTCTATTCCAATCACTCCCGATCCCACTCAACCAGATACAAAAGTGGCAGAAAAAGAATAATTAAATAGAAACCCATTGGCGGTGGCTGCTCAGCCAAATCCACACTTTTTTGGCTAACCCAATTACCAGTAAGGCAGCCACAAGACCACTAACCTCATTTGAAAGACTTGTAATATACACAGACAGACAAGGCCCAAGTATAACATCCACAACCTATAAAATTCTGCTCTGGACATTGGTCTGGATAAAGAGGAATGTTTTTGCCAGGCGCCTAAAGATATGTCATGAAGATGCCAGACAACCCAATCTGGGGAGAGCATTCCACAGATGGGGAGCCACCACAGAAAAGACCCGTTTTCGTGTTGCCACCTTCCAAACCTTTTGGATGTCAAGCACAGGATCCAGGTGGGTTCAGATTGGGAGAGGCAGTCCATAAGGTATTGCAATACTGAGCCATGTAAGGCTTTATAGGTCAATACCAGCACTTTGAATTGGGCCCGGAAACTACTGTAATTGGCAGCCAATGAAGTCAGGCCAAGATTAAATCATATTGGATTGGAATTATAGAATTGTAGAGCTGGAAGGAACCCCTAGGGTCATCTAGTCCAACCCCCTGCAATGCAGGAATTTCAACTAGATTATACATTACAGATGGGCCATCCAGCCTCTGCTTAAAAACTTCCAGGAAAGGAGAGTCCGCCACATCCCATGGGAGTCTGTTCCACTGTCAGACAGCTCTTACTGTCAGAAAGTTCTTTCTGATGTTTAATTGGAATCTGCTTTATTGATCACAGGCCTCCCAAGTTCTGTTTATTTTCTTCCTAAAGCTTGCTTCAGAAATAAAAAGCTAGCTTAAGACTAAGGTACATTTATACATATAAGAAACAAGTTGTGAACCCTATGTTTTTGTTGCAAAAACACTGTTGATAGTATTAATACCACAGCGGTTTTTAAAAATCACATTGCTAGTGTCGAGAAGCCTTATTTGTATGTAAACTCCACCCAAGGTTTTTGTATAATAGTTACAAGCATGTTTTAATGAAATTTGAGACTCTTGAGAGATCATAGATACCAAGGCCTTTACTGCTAAAGAGTTGCTTAGCAACCTTAAACCATTACATTTGCAGGCACTGTAATAATATGATACACTTCTCTATTGCCAGTTTCTGATGAAAAAGTAGTAGAACTAATCACATTCTAAAGGTTATATTCTGGTGGTGGGTTAGAAAACTATGCTGTAAAAGAAGTCTTTCCTCATATTGACACCAAGGTAGATTTTCACCATATTAAGCAAATATATATATATACACTGTTTCCACACAGCTGGTTGAGTTTCATACAGTAGCGTTTCAGGCTGCAAAAGCCATTGTTGTTCCTTGTTGGCATGGCCTGACTTCAAAGTACCATTATTCATTTGTAAATAAACATCACAATTCTAACAATGGTGTGGTCATTGTTGAGCAAACACCACCATATTTGGTTCTTATTGCTCAGTGATAAGTTCCACATTGTAAGCAGTGTATTCATAGCCCATGTGATCCTGCCTGTGTGCACAGTTATCTTCAGTAAAGATCCCAAGCAGTTCTTTGCTAAATCCTCAAATTACAACTTTCTGTGAACACACATGTAAGATGCATGCTCACATGCATGTTTGTACAGGACACACTAGGAGATCTGGTAACACCACTTACTGTAATATCAGAAGACTAGCAATAACTTTTCAATGTATCTGGACCAGGAGCTGAGGGTGGGTGGAATGGAAAGTGTCTTTTGTAATTTTATATAGGTCTCAGTGCTCCACCTAAACATTAGGAAGAACTTCCTGACAGTAAGAGCTGTTCGACAGTGGAATTTGCTGCCAAGGAGTGTGGTGGAGTCTCCTTCTTTGGAGGTCTTTAAGCAGAGGCTTGACAACCATATGTCAGGAGTGCTCTGATGGTGTTTCCTGCTTGGCAGGGGGTTGGACTTGATGGCCCTTGTGGTCTCTTCCAACTCTATGATTCTAGTTTCTGTTGTCGGTTTTGCTAGGTTGGGGATAGGAGATGTGTCTGACAACAGAATTCCATTATGAAGCATTCTTTTTGAAGATCTGGGTATCTTGAGTTTGTGTTGAATGGCAGACCTAGATTTGTAATGTTAAGAGTGTTTAACATGTGCATACTTACTAATTACGCTTGAGGATTCCCATAAAAGTGAACCACCCTCTTGAATTAAATTCTTACATAGGGAGGGAGCAGTAAAAAGGAGGGAGAGAGAGAGAGAGCCAACAATACATGATGAATCCATGCTTTGAAAAGGCTGCTCATCTGAACCTCAGGTTTGCAAGTGATGTCTAAATATAGCACTTGGAATGAGGTTGTGCTTTCAGTGTATTTCACAGTAATTGACTTTTTTAGGTTTAGATGATGTTGTAATTCACATATTCAGGAATGAAACCTAAACATTTTGAATTATGAAGGATCACCTAGTTAATCATTTATGTATGTGCCCACTGCTGTCATTTCTTTGCAAACTATTAAAATGCATTTTTAACATGAATACTATTATAAATGTATAACAACCATAATTTGTATAGTGATGATGATGTATTGGTCTATGCATGAGTTGTGAATTACAGTTTCATATTTCATACTGCTTTATTCTGGGATATGAAGTCCTCTTGATTAGAACAGCCTGCCAGAATATATATTCAATTGAGTGCTTGACCTTAGGCATCTATTTTCTTTATTTTCATATTTTGATGTATTCTGTGCTTGGACTTTTACTTTTGCTATCTCCACTAGTTTATTATTGGTTGTAAATTAGGGGTGTTGTTGGTGTTCATTAGGTCCTTTGGTCCACCATGAAATACATCTGATGCATTATTAAATGCTTTCCTACACAGTTCCTCAGATTTGCACAGTAGTTTTAAATTGCCAATGCAAAATGCTTTCATGATTTTGAGGGTATGCTTTAGATTTGGAATTAACTGTCATTATCCACAGAAGCTGAATATCTATGTCCTTGAGTTCCAGGTGTTAATTAACTGCGTGCATGCATTCCATTTTGCCACTTGATTTCCAGAAGAGTCAGAACTAGCTAGCCCCATGGCAAAACTATCTATGGTATGAAGAACAGCTTGTTTTCCACAGTGATCAACTAGATGCCTATGGGAAACACAAAAACGAGAGCATTTTCCAGTGAAATCAGTGTCACTTAGTTATGAATAAACATAGAAAGGGTGTGTGGGTGTGTGTATGTAAGATATAGTGACCTCATTTACATATCACATGGCAAACCAGAACCATTAAGGCTTATGGAAAAGAGTTGCCTCTACCCCTGCCTTATTTCTTTGTGTTTGGGGAGCCTATGTCTTCAACTCTCTGGGAAAAGGAGGCAGGTGACATAGTACTGTGGTTTATGGATCCTATGGAAATAAAATACCCCATTAAAACCAACTTTATTGCATATTCCTTGACTTGGAATGCCATTTGCTGCTCAGGTTGACCCTCAATGTCAAAAACTTGAAAAACAGATCCCGGAGAGCCAGGGACTAAATAGACAAATATTCTGTCTGGGTATAAGGCAGTTTCCTATCTCTCTGTAATGATAAAAGGTTCAGACTTGGAACCTGTGGACAGGTGCCTGAGTGCTGCTTCTTTTCCCTCAGATTTTTTTTAATGCCTGAGATACAGAAATAATTACAGTCATACCTTGGGTTACGAACGCTGCGAGTTGTGCGTTTTTGGGTTGAGGACCGCACCGAACCCGGAAGTACCGGAACGGGTTACTTCCGGGTTCTGGCACTCACGCATGCGCAGAAGCACAAAATGACATCACGCACGTGCGCAGAAGTGCCGAATTGCGTCACACGTGTGCACAGACGCAACGCTTCAGGCTACGAACGCTGTGGCTTGTGAACGTGCCTCCCGCACGGATCACGTTCGCAACCGGAGGTATGACTGTATTATGAACCATGGAAACATCACCAAGAGAAGGAAGATTTTAAAATGTTACCAAGAAAAGACTTTATTCCTTGTTGGTGAATGAAGAAGAGCTAGAAAGTTCTGGTTAGAATTAAGATGTCTGATAAATAAAACCCTTCTGATTAAATTGGTGCTTGACCCTAAAGGTTATCTCATTACATATTTGAAAAGAATAGTTTCAGATGCCAAATATCTGTTCTTTATGTTAGTGGCAGCCAGATTAGCCACCAAATATTGGAAAAATAGTAAAACACCAGCACTGGAATAATGGGGTATGCAGAGCAATCCTAAGCATATTTACTCAGAGTGCCACTGAGTTCATTGGCGTTTATTCTTTAGTAAGTGTGCTTTGGATTGAAGCCTTAGCTACTGTGATCCTGGTAACAAGCAATATGCTAATTAAAGAAGGACATTGAAAGATTAACCTATTTTGAAGAGAGGCAGAAATTGCTTAGATATTATTGGAATTCTAATTATGCCAATATCAAGGGAAATCCCTTCTCTTCGTTGTGGAATGATGAGATGATTTTCTTTCCCTTTTACTTTTTAAAATATGAATAATTCTGCTCCTATTTTCCTGTCCTTTTGTGCCTTGTTGACTGCAACGTGTATTTATTTATAAATTTGTTGCTATATCATTTTTAATTTATGAACCACCTAAAAAATGTGTCTGGTAGAAGGATAGAGTGAATTCTGTTTCCTACAATGCTAGTTTTGTTTGTGCAATGAGTTTTGTAGATGAGGGAGCATTCATATATGAAGCCCCTTAACAGCAGCCCAAATTAGTACAATCCAGGGAATAAAAACTTCACTAATTGATGCTGCTGTGTCTACTGAATGTCTAAGTCTTAACCCTGAATGAATATATTCACATCATGTGACTATGGCCTACTGCCTCTTTTCCCTCTTCTCTTTAAGGAAATAAAAACTTTTGTTCTGGTTCCCACCCTCCAAAACAAATTCAGAGCGTATCTTGACTCCTTCTAAGTTGTCTCCTGTGCAAATTCTTGCTCTCTTCAAATACGTTCTCCAGCTTGTGTAGTCCAACAATCTTTCCCCTGAATGGTGATGTTTTGGTTTCTTATTTATTTCAAATTGTTTCAGATAATTTCTTCTCCAATAAAACTTAATGCTACACATGACCAAAACAAAGTTTTCTATATCAGTTGGGTAGTAGTTGGTAAGCTTCAGAACAGGTGAGCATTGTGAGCCCCACTAGAAATAAGGTATAAAAACTTCCTAATAAAATCACCTTCATGCTAATCAAACTCATTTTCATTGGTCAGAAAGACTTTCTAACCTGCTCCAGTGGCTCTGAATGAAGCTCAGAATCCCACTAGGGGGCTCCGTGGCTATAGTAGTGTACAGTATTTGCATGCAATGGAATTTGCACCCTCCTCAACTAGCTAGCAGCTGGCCCAGAACAATTTAAAAGGACGGATATGTTATTTCTGCAGTTAAAGACTTGCATTGACCGGTACTGCCATCTTTGTGTCACACAAAGTGCACTAAGATGCACATTCTTAAACATTCATGGTTGAAGTAATAGCGTTCCTTTTATCATCCAAACCAATGTCGTGACTTTTAAAATGTATAAAATAACTAGATGTGTGTCATACCCTGAATGAATTTGCATCCAAAACATAAGGGACGTCTTAAGACTAACTGTGCATTTTCTTGGGGAATAGTAACTTATAAGGGGTCTTTTTAATCTTTTATTTTGTTCCAAAATAACTTTGACACTTAATCATATTTGCCTCCACAAAATTATTTCTAACTTTGGCAGCTGCAGTAGTGAATAGGGCCACTCAATGAGTTGCATATATATGGCTATCTGCCAGGGGAAAGCAAATCTTCTGCTTTGCATTCTGAAAGGTTATTTTATTCAGTAGTTGAGAAAGCAATTTTTCCATAGTAAGTGCACAAGGAGTGCATTTCAGTAAATAGCTTGACTCTTCTTCAATCACAGTGGGCCCAGAAGTACTCAGGGTCAGTTCCCTTGTATCACCAAACCATGACCTCAGACTCATGCACTCTCATCTCCTCCCATTGTGTGCCTCAGTTGGATTATTTCTATAGTTTGTCATTACACCCAGTAAATTACAGTTTGTGTTAGCCCTCCAAACCAGGATTATAAACCGTAGCTTGAAACTGGTTGGTTATCCTTGATTGCAGCCCTAACATGGACCATAGTTGTCCAATTCGGATTTAACATCAAGTGCACTCACAAAATGAAATGAACACTTATGTGAAAAGTTTACACCTGCTCCCAGCTAAGCATTAGTTAAAATATACTACTAGAATATACTACTACCAATATACTAAAATATACTACTACCAATGTGTATTGACGGTTTCCCATAGGAATGCATTGGCGGTTTAAAAAAAAAAAAGGCGCAAGAAGTTTCGTCTTGCAAAGCAAGCCCATAGGGAAATCCGTCTTGCGAAGCACCTCAGAAAATGGAAAATTCTTTCGTCTTGCGAGTTTTTCGTCTTGCGAGTTTTTCGTCTTGCGGGGCACCACTGTACATGTTTCTCCAGTAATGTAGTGCTTTTGTGGATGATTGGCACACTGGCGTGTTAGCATAGCAGCATGCGACACACATACTAGGTGAAAACTGTGCCGATCTTGATGCAGATTGCTGCTGGTCCTAGCCAGAGACGGTTCAGCACAAGGGCAATAGGGTTCTAAACACCTCTGATGATGGAAACCTTTACATGACACTACATGCTGTATTTAGGCTACAGTTGCTAGGGAAGTTGGCATCTGGAAAATCCCTTAAACTTGTTCCCCTCCCCACTTCCATTTTTGTTTCTGAAGACTTTGAAAAATCTTTTTACCTTACTTTTTCTTCCATCCTATAGTTAAACTCCCTCCACATTTTTCTGATTCTTCTCTCATCCTTTGTCCTAAGGCACCTACCTGACAACTTTCCACACTTCAACTTCTACAAAATGAAGCTGACAATCTGTACAAGAATTGGAATAACAGCAACATCTTGAATATTCATATGCCTTATCTCACATTGCACAGTGACCAGCATAAGTTTCACCTGGCTCCCCACTCCTAAAAATGCTTGGTACTTAAGTTTTGCATGTTCTTAAAAATCACATAACAAGTACCGTATTTTTCGCCCTATAGGACGCACTTTTCCCCCTCCAAAAATGAAGGGGAAATCTGTGTGCGTCCTATGGGGCGAATGCAGGCTTTCGCTGAACCTTGGAGAGCGAGGGGGGTCAGTGCGCACCGACCCCTCTCGCTCTCCAGGCTTCAGGAAGCTATCAGCAAGCCTGGGGAGCCCGCGGGAGTTCCCGCAGGGCTCCCTAGGCTGCGGATAGCAGCCTGTTGCACAGAGCACGGGGAACGCTGAAGCAGAGCACCCCGCGCTTTGGGCAGACATCAGGCAGCCCCACAAGCTCGGGGGACAGCGGGGAGGTGGAGTGCCGCCATCCCGCTGTTCCCCGACCTGGTTTGGATTCCCCGACCTGGTTTTGAGAGGGAAATAAAGGGATAATTTTTTTCCTTTATTTCCCCCCCCAAAAAACTAGGTGCGTCCTATGGGACGAAAAATACGGTACCTAGTCCCTAATTTTTGATGGTCAACATTTTAAACATGAGTGAATACTTTTGATTTTTGTTTGTTCTATCTATGGATATAAATGGTCAAGTTTTTCCACAGTGACCAGTGACTGTAGGCTTCTGGGGTCTGATTTCAGCAGCTCTTGTGAATCATAGATCTTTGGGAAGTGTTAAATATTTATGGAGGTATGTGTCAAGGTTAGGCAGTAAAACTAGCTTGCTGTTTTTGAAGATGTTGACAAACTCTTATTAGTGATTTGTTCTGCCCACATGAGGCGGGGCAGTTATGTTGCACCAGCATAGCTTCTCCAATTGCGTCATACTTTGGATGGAAGTAATATGTCCTAGTACCTAGTGCTGACATGGAATATTTAGGGTGAGGAAATTGCACCGCGTTCAACAGAACTACAAACCATTTTACTTAATTAGCAGAGGGAAAGACATAGAACGAGGAATGGAAGTGAAATTCAGAATCCCATAGCTATTGGACAGGGGTGGGAAAACCTTTTGCACAAGGCCCACATTCCCCCTGTGTAGCCTTCCAAGGGCCATGTGGCACCAAAGGGCAGAACAGAGGCAAAAGTGGGTGGAGCAATGAATGTAAATTTTACATTTGTAGGGTAGACTAATTTCTACACCACCTCCCTCCCTATTCTCCATCCAGGGAAGGAAGAGGCCGTAACACTTGGGGTGCAAAGCAAGGCAAGTGAGGGGTGTGACCTAGGGGGAGAGATCTGGAGGGCTGCATTCAGACCCCAGGCCTGAAGTACCACAAAGGACCATAGGATGTTACCTTTGAGTGGTACTGAGTAGCCCTGTAACTATGTTCACAGTGGTTTATGGAGAAGTAGGCGCTTGTAATGTTTTGCATTGACTCGTAATACAGCACTTGAGGATAGTGTAATCTATTGTGTTACAGTGTTCTTGGGCTAAAGATTCCTCCCGAAGCATACTTGAATTCTGGGGGTAGATAGGTTTGTGGTTACTGACAGAGTGGCATCTGAGGCTGTACTGTGCTAAACATGCACTGCTCACATTTATGCATGTCAGCCACAGTTTAAGTAATAAATTATTGTTAGTGTTTGAGTCATCCTATGGATAATCAAACAAGCCTTTCTTTGTTACATCAGAGCATGGCTTTTCTGCCTGACCCCTACCACCCCCACCCCCCCACCTCTTACGCTGTCTTCCTTGCACTGTGCTAGAGTAGAAATTTCCCCACACAAAATCCAAAATGTGATATTTGGCCTTCTTTTATTCCCCCTGCCCCAATGTTAAAAACAGTTTTTCTACACCAGGGGTAGGCAACCTAAGGCCCAGGGGCCAGATGCGGCCCAATCACCTTCCCAATCCAGCCCGCGGACGGTCTGGGAATCAGCGTGTTTTTACATGAGTAGAATGTGTCCTTTTATTTAAAATTCATCTCTGGGTTATTTGTGGGGCCTGCCTGGTGTTACATGAGTAGAATGTGTGCTTTTATTTAAAATGCATCTCTGGGTTATTTGGGGGGCATAGGAATTTGTTCATTTCTAACCCCCCCCCCCAAAAAAAAAATAGTCTGGCCCACCACATGATCTGAGGGATGGTGGACCGGCCCATGGCTGAAAAAGGTTGCTGACCCCTGTTCTACACATTGCTCAAGGGCATTACTTCAGGCAGTGGGAGCCATTAATGGCTAGGGAGAACCAGTGAGGAGTGCAGTGGCATCAAGGTATATTAAAGATTATGTGTTAACCCCATGGGGATAAGTGACAGCTTTTCTAAGGAGTATATTTTCCTCTCTCTGTCTGTTTCTCTGTGGAATTACCAGGGAAATTAGTAAGAGCGGGAGGCTCCTGCTGTAGTGGTTCAATAGATTGGGAGTGGCAGCTCCGTGGTGCATTGAAGCCCTGATCTTGCACGTATTAGTGTGCTTTTGAGTCCAGAATGCACTCCAGAACAGCCCCAAAGCAGCTTTTGCAATTTTAATAAAAATAACCTCAATTAACTACTTGCTGGGCACCTTTTAATTGTGTGTTGCTGCTTTCCTATTGCTCCTTTCTAGATGAAGCCTGAACAGAGTGGACAGTGATCCCTTTAAATTTCCTTCACCTTGCAACACAGGAGCTTCAAAATAAAGCTAGAAAGTGCTTTTCATAGAGGAGAGGGCAGGGAATAATGCTTGTTGACGGGCAGAGTTTTGATGACTGGTCACCTTCAGGAGAAGTGCCAGCAAGAGCCACTCAACCTTCTAAGTGGATTTAATTTCTAGCCACTCTTTCTTCACAGCTCTGTGGGTTTGGGGCAAGACAGGTGCCCAAACCATGGTTAAGGAGGGAGGTGTACAGAATAAAAACACAAATACATACTATAATAACAAACGATAACAAAAAAAACCCACACTGTTTAAAATATCTCATGAAAATCTTCATCCTGCACATGCCAAAAGAAAAAATATTGCAAATGAAGGGGTTTCACTCTTCCCCAGTTTTTTTCAGTTATTCTTTCAGAGAAAAAATTAAAGTCTTCAGGAAAGAAACCAATTTCTTTCCACCTATATTTTATTTTTTTCTTTGCCTTCATAATGCCAGCAGGGTATCAGAATGAAATTTCTACTAGTTTAGGCAACCAAATATACTCATCTCTTCTGTTGAGAAGATTTTCTCTTTTACTTTACCCCATTTTCAAGCTTGCCTAGGTGCTTGATATACTTGTTTTCCTGCTTCTTCCTTCATTTGCCTCGCTTTTCAATTCCCATCATGTGAAAGTTAATTCCTGTCATGATCTAGGTGAGCTCATGAATCCCTAGTGTTTTAAACAAGTCGAAAATAAAACAGGCTTGTCCACCCCATTTGAAATAATAACATCGCAAGTAAAGATTATAATTACTGATATGTTTTCATAAGCATGTTTTGCCTTGGGGCTTTTTCTAAGGGCCAAACCTATTTATGGTGCAGAAAATCTGTGAACAGGTATGCATGGTACTTGTATGCGTTCCCCTGTGGAACAAATGGCTGCTGATAATCTTTCCTTCCCTAAAACCTGTGGCATTGATCCAGTTCTCCTATGACTAATTCAGTCTTGAAACCCACACACCAAAGGGCACCCCACAAATGGGCATTCCTGCATCTTGTCTAGCCTGATTCTAAATGTTATTGGGTTCCTATTGAAATGCTATCTGAAGGCCCACCAGTGTAGTGGATTGTCCAAGCTTCTGCATCTCTTCCTATCTGCTTGTTCTGCGTCTCAACAGCTTTTGTAACTATTTGTATCTACACCCACCCACAGCTGCCCCTGTAACAAAGGGACCATCCACATTTTATCAGCTAATTGATTGTTCACATAAAACTTTTCCACAACAGTCATTAACTAGGGTTGCCATATGTCTGGTTTTTCCCAAACAAGTCCTCTTTTTCAGGGTTAAAATTTCTGTCCGGGCGGATTTTTAAAATATTGCAAAATGTCCGGGGTGGTGGTGTGTGGTACCACTTTTTTGGGACATTGGCAGCTGGCGGTATGAGTTGGCTCAGTTCCTGCAGGAAGGCACCTCCAGAGCAGAGTGGCGGCTTTCCTTTGTGGAGCAGTGGAAAGGCAGACACGGCCACAACTGCTGCTTCTCATGCGCCGCCTCTGCCATGGCACTGCCCTCCTCCCTGGGTGATCGGCTTTGACCTGGACCACATGCTACCACCTGAAGGAGAGCACCCAGGTGAGTGACAGCCAAGGAGCCAGGGCCGGGGGCGGGCTGGTGTTTGCTTGGTTGTTTCAGATGCTACTTGAGCACCTAAGGCAGCCACTCAGCTGCTGGTGAAGTTGGCAAGGCAAGCACCAAGGCAGTGGGAGCAGTGGCTGCTCCTCACAGACTCCAGTGTTGCCGCCACCTCCCCCCAGGAATGGTGTCACAGCCTCAGCCAGGCACTCTGCCATCACCGGCTGAAAGCGGTATTGTGACATGTGCAGGCAGAGGAGGAGAAGGCGGGTGGCACGGGTACAGGAAGGAACAGGACTCTGCGGCTGAGGCGGCAGAAAGAAAGAGGAGGAGCCAGGGATTTGGCAGGCCGCAGCCCTTCTGACAGGCTTGATGGCAAAGTGGGAAAACTCCCCCCCCCCCCCGAGTCCTTTGACGCAGCAGTTCTGCTCGCTGCCCAGGGCAGTCAGTCCCCCTGCAGCAAGTGCCGATGAAGTCAGTGAAGCCTGCTTTCGAGTAGACATGCAAGAGTCTTTCATTGTAATTCTGCTCATTGCTTACTCAGGAAGTGCCACTGTGTTCTGCGGAGCTTGCTCCCAGATAGGTAAGTGTTGGATAAGGCTCCCTTTGGCCTTGGTGGAGAGAGTGCTATTGAGCTGGGCCCAGTTTGTGAGCTGCCCGTAGGCATCTGGCTGGCTGCTGTCAGTACAGGCTGCTGGGTTTGATATTCCCAGCAACACACGTTTGTGTTTCCAGGCCATTTTCCTGAGGCTGAATATGTCAGATGCCTTACAGTTCTGTGTTTCCAAGCTTTATTCATGTAAGAATTGTATGCATATTATTATTATTATTATTATTATTATTTTGTTGAAAGCTACATTGCTACTTGCAATATATCACAGCTTCTATAGATAGTCGTATAGCAATCTGTAGTTAAAAGTAGATGTCAGCAAATGCGTCCTCTTTCTTGCTCTTCCAAATATGGGTACCCTACCTTTCTGTTAATAGGGACACTGGTGGTGCTGTGTTATAAACCACTGAGCCTAGGGCTTGACAATTGGAAGGTCGGCGGTTCGAATCCCCATGACAGAATGAGCTCCCGTTGTTCAGTCCCAGCTCCTGCCCACCTAGCAGTTCGAAAGCACGTCAAAGTGCAAGTAGATAAATAGGTACCGCTCTGGCGGGAAGGTAAACAGCGTTTCCGTGCGCTGCTCTGGTTCACCAGAAGCGGCTTAGTCATGCTGGCCACATGACCCGGAAGCTGTACGCCGGCTCCCTCGGCCAGTAAAGCGAGATGAGCACCGCAACTCCAGAGTCATCTGCGACTGGACCTAATGGTCAGGGGTACCTTTACCTTTCTGTTAAATAGTTCAACACCATGCTACTTCCTTAGCATTGCAAAGCTTTTGTATAAGTTAAAGTGCCGAAGACCTCTGAGACGACTGTGCTACAGTCAAATATAACCTTGGGTCAAATGGCAGCACTTGCAGGTCAGGTGTGTACACTTGGGCCTTTCATTGGAAAGGCAGACTTCGCTTCCGTATACTGTATAAGATAGAATTGTGTTTCAAAAAGAGAGACACTAATTCTTAATTTTTACCTTGTTTCTTTCCCTTGTTTTCTAAAGTTCAATTGAAATTGCATTTCTGTGTTCATCATAGAATGTATAATTCTCGACTTTTTTGTTTCACATTATTCTTCACGTTCTGGGTTTTTTTACTATTGTCAGTTCCTTGGCTGCTACTTTTTCTGTATGCAGTGTGATGACATTATGTATCTTTTTAGAACAGTGAAATACATTTTTAAAGGGGGCTCAGAAATCTTTTGCAATTTTGTATAAAAATGTAAACTGACAAGCAGATACAAAGCTTTAATTTGAGCACTGGCTGCCCCAATATAAAATGTAAGGTAATTGTAATATATGCAAGCAGACACTTGTTGTGGCAAGTAAGGTGGGAAATTCTGCAGAACACACAGGTACAATGCAATAGAAATAAAGAAGGATGAGAAATGTAAATTGGAAGCCTGGGAATATATAGTGGTAAAACCAGTCTACTTCCGATGACAGACACTGGGAATAGCATGGTGAATACTAGCCCTTTGGGGCAGCAGCTGTCTCTAAGAATGTGTCTTTACCATGACTAGCCCTGATAATGAGCTGAGCCTGTGGGCACTATTGCTATATATTTTTGCACTACTAAAAAAAGAGAAAGAAGCCACCGTCATAACAACCAGAGGATAAATCAAATGTGGGAGTATGGCAGTCTAAAATTCTGTACATAATAAATTGGGCATTACGCCGAAACCTTTCTGTACCCAATCCATCATATTCTCATTGATATTTTGAAACTAGGGTAGGAAAGGATTGTCCAATCATAACATTTTGGGCTAGATGACAGATTGTGACACATGTATAGCCCATCTATACAAATAATTATTTGCAGGGTTTTGTTGTTGTTTTTTAAAAAAAAGTTACATTTAAATTAAATTTAAAGAACAATTCCCCTTCAACAGTGAGTACCAATAAATTAATTCTTCCTAACATTCTCCAGCATTAAAGGCTACCCTCCTCTCTCTGTCAGGGAAACCAAGTTTTTTCTCTGTGTGTTTTCTTCTCTCTCACACACCTTTCTCTGGAGATGCAAATCCTCTGCATACTTAGTAATCTTTTCTCAGAGAGAAACTGGCCAAATAGGCTAAGTAGAGGAAGAGTGAGATTAGCATGTATGAATATTAGAATTCAACTTTTACTTTAAAAAAATCCAGTCACAAAATAGTGAGCAAATTTTTGAGTCTGCCAGAACTCTTCAGACTGAATGCTAAGCAAAACAGGAGCATGGGTGTAGGTGGAGTGATGGTGAGAAAAAGGATGGTTTGGTAATGGAACCACAATGTCTGCTTTGGTCAAAATGTCATTTTTGTTGTGCTTCTCGTGATGAGCTGTTGTACTTCAGAATTTACCACTGTACCACTGCCCATGCTCAAACAAAAGTTGAACAGCAGTTGTTTAAAATCTGATTCTATAATACTAAACAGCATCATGTGCCTATGTTTGGTTGTTCAATAATTTTAAAGAGGAGGTTTTAGTTCAGTGTTCCTCAGTAATAATGCCTTGTTATTGTCTGATATGGTTGAACAAACATGGCATAAATACCAAATAGGGTTTAACTATAGACACAGATCAATCATTTCTGTTATTAAAGTATTGCGTTCTTGCTTTTGTGTTTTCATCTAAGGCTAGCAACACTGACTACAATCCCTCGTTGACATTAATTAAAATGTTGCATCTGTTGATTAACCACATAGTTTACATAGGGGAATTGAATGTTGTGGTATCATAATAGTATGATTGCTGCTGGTGGGTAATTAAAGCTTATACAATGTTTAATAATTTTTAGAATCATAACACATTATGTGTTGTGTCAGTCATTCTCCTAGTTTTTATTCTAGTCATTCTTGGTTGCTTGTTAGTGGCTCACGTACAAGGGTTTGCATATCTTTAATAGCTGTTGATCATGAATCTGCATGCTAATTTTTAGATAACAGAATAGTGGAGAACATCCTTTCAGCCAAATGGAGCTCCACAAAGCAAAACAGCACCATCATTTTTGCATTCTCAACAACTGAATAGTGGGCTGAACAAACTAAATCATACATCATATTGCTTTCTGCCCATTATCTCTTAAGTACTGCACAGCCTCACTTAAAGTGCAAGCCAATTTAATAATAAGTTTAAATGTTAATTAAGAAATAAAATATGATGGAGGAGGAAGATAAATGAATCAGGCTGCATCCAGATGGCAGCTTGCTCTAAAAACTGAACTACGAAAGAGGAAGTAGGGCAAGAGGTACCTCTAAAAAATGCTTGCCAAAATTAAGAAATTAATGTTTCTTGAGTTGTTGAGCTTCCTTGGGGGAGGTCTGTTGGGATACTGCCAGGGAGACAAAGTCCATCATGACTCCACGTCGTCTCCAGACGTCCATTGATCTCCCGTAGACACGCAGTATCAGGAATTAGCGACACGAGCTCCAGAAATAGCTTGCCACATTCCAGAGCCGTGCGCGCTCTATCAGCAGATAATTCACAGCGAAAGATGCAGTCAGGAGAGCGTTATTTACAAGTTTATTTCTGCGTTGATCAGAACAAAGAAAAACATGACTGCCTGCTTCAGAGTTCCGGCAGAGAGAGAGAGAAACGAAAGCAAAGACACAACACAAACATCCTGTGAAACAGGAAAATACGCAGGCTGTGACACAAACATCCTGCTCCCTTTTGAGGTGGAACGGAAATATCCTAACAAGGTCACCCTTGAATTGTTGAGCTTTTTAGTGGGACGTTAGCTAAAGTTACTGGTTTTTTTAAAGGGGAGTTGTTGAACTTTTGCGGGGAGGTTGCCACTGCCAATCACCCACCTGCTCACTGCCAATAGCAATCTTATACAGTCTTACCTCGGGTTGAATATGCTTCATGTTGAGCGCGTTCAAGTTGCGCTCCGCGGCAACCCGGAAGTAACGGAACATGTTCCGCTCAAAATGACGTCATGCGCAGAAGTGGTGCATGCATGGGCAGACGTGCCATTGCTAGTTACGTTTGCTTCTGGATGCGAATGGGGCTCCAGAACAGATCCCGTTCGCATCCTGAGGTACCACTGTACACAGAAAAATACAGTAATTCAAGCATTTAGTTTTGAGTTGCCAATGTAGTGCCCATTAGTGCCAAGGTGTCACCAGAGAAGTGCCACCAGACTGCTCCAATTCTTTGTTAGGCCTTGTTTTTTTGCGCTGGGGTTTCTTTCTACTTGTGTCCACTTCCTTCCATCCTGAGTGGACAACAGTGATAGGTGTTTGAAAGGCATGAGAGAACAGAAAAGAAGAGGAGACAGATGAAGCTGAGATCTGCAAAGTCAACTATTGTATTGGTGGAAGGAAAGGAGGACCAGAGTGACTGGAAACAGAAAAGCCTGAAAGGGGAAATTCAAAAAAAAAGCTGTGAAGAAGGGAGGTGTAAGATAAACCCAGAGGCCTCAGCAAGGAGTGAAGTGGGTCCCTAAGATTGAACTCCAAAGCATCCCCCCCCCCCCAGTCAGAAGTCAGCAGAACTCAATTCCAGCACCTTGGCATTATAAGAGAACAAGGGAGGCGTTCATTGTGAGAGCTGACACCTCTTTCTCCTCAAAGAAATAGCATGGTTGAGCTCCAAATGTAAGAACAGGAAAGTGGCCAATGTAATTCCAGTTTTTGTTTTGTTTTGTTTTAAGCTTCTGGGGAATCATATATTAAGGGTCAGTTTGTTTAGCATCTCTTCCAGCCCTTTGATCTGCTCTCAGAGGGCTTCTTATGTTCTAATCCTATAGGAAAAGTTGTACTCAAGGCTACCCTGCAGCAGGAAAGCCAAATGAAGTTTTTAAAATACTAAAAAAGAAGTGCTTGATTAGATTTATTTATTCATTTGACTTATGTATTTCCTTTCGTACAACACATTAAAAAACACATTAAAAAACAATAAAACATTCAATAATAATAATAATAAATAACAAATCAAAGCTTTGGCAGATTAAAACAGCAGCAGAAATAAAAGCAACGTTTTTCATTTGGCATCTCGACACCAGTAAATTATGTACCGAAAGAATGATCATGAGCTTTGGTGCATTGCTTGGAGGGCATTCTGCTAGAAAACAGCATATAAATAGTTGCATCAGAGGTTTGAGGTGGACTAGGTTAAACAGTTTAGTGGGTTTATTTTATTAGCAGGCAATATACGAGAACTAAAGTTAAAAGGAATGAATATTGAGGATAGCTTGGTTGTTGGCATCCATCTGTCTTGTGAGACAATAGAGTGTGACTCCTGCGATAAAGTCAAATTCCTGCGTAAGCAGCACCAAAGTGACCTCCCCAGGGTGCAACCTTAGGCACTGAGTATGAAGGTCCTGGGCTGCTCAGAAGACAAGACCCTGCTCACAGCCTCTTTGATGCTGTCCAAAGGAAAGCAGATGTGTTTGGTGCCAGCTTGGTGCAGGAGTTGCCTGAAGGAGGTCTACAAATCATCATCCAAACGACTTGGAGACTCCACTCTGGATTTGTGTAGGGTTGACGCCTTATTCTTTTCTTCTCCCGAGGATATCCCACAAGGCAAAAGAGGTTTAGGATCAGAGCTTTTCTTCTCCTAGATGGGCTACCTTCCCAGGTTGACGAGCCCCATCATATAATATCATATGTATTCTGTATTCTGAAATACAAAGAGATGGTTGCAACTAACCTTGATATCCTGAAGATGAAGACTGTTTACAACAAATGTGTTTCAGAAAACATGCCAAATACATTTTGATACATATAAAGTTGCATATAGCTGAAAAATGGCATATCCATGTGTGTGGTTTCAGAGCTGAAATTCTTAGATATATGTATATAAAATGATGTTTTTTCACTAACATATCATGTTCTAAAAAACAAACGTTAATCATTCAAAATTGTCTTCATTAAAATTTTGATATATTATCAAAATATTCCCTCTAGGTTGTAATTATTCAACTAAAAAAAAAAAGCTTTTTATTGAAAAGCACTGTCCCCTTATAAAAGAAAGTACTCAGTAGTGACTCTCAGTCTTCACATTTGTCATAAAGATACACTGTATTCTGCTCTGAATCCACACTCTAGGGTTTGATTATAATTGTCTATTGTATTGGCCATATGCCAGTAGACTTTTTATTTGGTAAAGTTTTAAAATCTTTTTCTAGCTATGTTAAAATCTCTAGGTTTGACAGATCTGTGAGCCATTCTAGCACAACCACAGTTTACTTCAGCCATCTGCCACTGTGTACTTTACCCAACCCATCCTCTGTTTCTTTCTATTATATCTCTCTTTCGTGTGTGTGTGTGTGTGTGTGTGTGTCACACACACACATACCCTGAACCCACACCTGTCCTATTCATGCCAAGTAGCGTTTTTTGTTGTTGTTCTCTTCATACACATTCCTCTGTGAATACAGAAACATTCTGTGTTCCCAGTACCTCAAGGCTACCAAACATTTTTGCTCAGATTGTTTTTCCTCCACTGATCACTTCTGTCCCAATAATGTGTAGTTTAATATTAGGAGACATTGCTGGATAGAAGAAAAGGACCAGGGGAAAAACATTTTTTAGTCTCCATCTACTCTTTAGTTGCCAGATTGATTTCTTCTCTCTCTATAATGCCAACTTTGTTTAGTTGTTTAGTCATGTCCGACTCTTCGTGACCCCATGGACCAGAGCACGCCAGGAACTCCTGTCTTCCACTGCCTCCCGCAGTGTGGTCAAATTCATGTTAGTAGCTTCGAGAACACTGTCCAACCATCTCATCCCCTTCTCCTTGTGCCCTCAATCTTTCCCAACATCAGGGTGTTTTCCAGGGAGTCTTCTCTTCTCATGAGGTGGCCAAAGTATTGGAGCCCCAGCTTCAGGATCTGAACTAGACTAGAACAAAGAGGAAATTACATGCAGACGTAATGCAGTGCTCAAAACAATTTACAAATATATACAGAGGCGTCCAGGCAATTTTAAAGCCAATTTGACTAAATATTGTTGTTGTTGTTTAGTCGTTCAGTCGTGTCCGACTCTTCGTGACCCCGTGGACCAGAGCACGCCAGGCACTCCTGTCTTCCACTGCCACCCGCAGTTTGGTCAGGTTCATGTTTGTAGCTTCGAGAACACTGTCTAACCATCTCATCCTCTGTCGTCCCCTTCTCCTTGTGCCCTCCTAAATATTGACTAAATATAGAAATGGAAAAATAATGTAAGTTAACGGAATGACAGTTTGTGAATTCTTCAAAGATCCTCTTTTGTTTCACCACTCTGGCATCTGCTTATGAGAAGGCCTAAAGTGACTGGTGGATTTTATTGTTATTCAAATATATTAAAAGACTCAGAAATTATCCTGAGAAGTATACTTCTCCATAGAGAAAACCTTCACTGTAGATTTTAAACATGTACAAGTTGGGTTATCAGGTGTTGCTGCTTTTATAGTCTACTATGTTTAGAATAAATTATATGCCTTAAAAAGAGAGAGAGAACTAGTAGAGGTTGAAAGGAAGTGTAATTGCTACACAATGCGGGGTCTTGGATGAATGTCAGGAAAAAATATGCCACCAAAGTTTTCTTGGAAACAGCTGTTTAAGCTCTTTCATGCCACTTGTACAGCCAAGTGTACATCTGACCACCCACAACCCATGCAGAGTTTTAAAAGATGCAGCTTACAATCAGGGCTGGATTCAGGTTTTTGTGGCTCTTGAGCAACAGAGTTTGACACCCCCACAGCACAGATGCCAGGGGCAGTCAAGACCTATTTTGACTCTGAAACGGCCCAGACTGAACTCTGTCTACATAATCAGTTTCATCTAAGAATGTTTGCAACTGCTCTTGCTAACGTCATGACATCAACTGAAAAAGGACGCAAAGATGTAGACGAGTTGTGTCTCTAAACTAGAACTTCTTGCATAATTTCTTTTAATTCGACTATATGTTTAAAGGTGGCATCTAGTTGTAGCTGCATAGCACAACAGCCAGATCTAATCTTGCGAAAGGTGTTTCACAACTGCTGTTACTTGGTGACAGTTAGGCTTGTTTCACAACTGCTGCTATTTGGTGACAGTTAGGCTTGTGCTATTGTTAGGGATGCGGGTGGCGCTGTGGTCTAACCACTGAGCCTCTTGGGCTTGCCAATCGGAAGGTCGGCGGTTCGAATCCCCGCGACGGGGTGAGCTCCCGTTGCTCGGTCCCTGCTCCTGCCAACCTAGCAGTTCGACAGCACATCAAAGTGCAAGTAGATAAATAGGTACCGCTCCAACGGGAAGGTTAACGACATTTCCGTGTGCTGCTCTGGTTCGCCAGAGGCAGCTTAGTCATGCTGGCCACATGACCCGGAAGCTGTACACCGGCTCCCTCAGCCAATAAAGCGAGATGAGTGCAGCAACCCCAGAGTCGGTCACGACTGGACCTAATGGTCAGGGGTCCCTTTACCTTTACCTATTGTTCGTAAAGTATCAGCTGTCAAACTTTGTAGACTACTGTTACATTGGATCTCATTCCAAGTAATTTGCAGATTTAGAGTTCTTGGTACAAATTAGTATTTTGGTTTTAACATAGTTACTATATACTGACTTCATTGTAGCATCAGATAAGACAGTGATGGCCAAACTTGGCCCTCCAGCTGTTTTGGGACTACCAGCTCCCATCATCCCTAGCTAACAGGAACAGTGGTCAGGAATTATGGGAATTGTAGTCCCAAAACAGCTGGAGGGCCAAGTTTGGCCATCACTGAGATAAGGCATGGTCTAAATGGAACTGTTTTAAAATAATATATGTGGAAAATAAGTAGATAATCTGAGGATGAATTCATATCACCATGTGACTTGGTCACAGGTTAAAAGATTTCATTGTCCCATGCAAAAAACAAAATACATAAATTATGCCTATAATTTCAAAAGCTCAAAGCTTCATTAGCCACTGTATACCAGTATACCAGTATTCCTTACCATTGAACTAAAAGTACAGTGTAAAGTCATATTTGTTGAATTTTTCATGCAGTCTAGCACTTCGGAAATGAATGCTGGGTTTGCAGCAGTCTCATTTCTTCTGGAAATTGAGAAAGATGGTTTTCTGACCATTAGTGCCCTAATTAACACATCTTCTCTTTTTTCAAATGAGCCTGCAGGAGTGCTATTGGAGCTGTGGAAGCTTGTGTGCAAAAATCTCCTGGTGTGAAAGGCTGCAGCATAAAAGAAAAAGGGAGGGGAGGAGGAGATAAGATGTAACACAGAACACATTTAATGGATCAGATCATTTAAAGATGTCCTAAAACAGAGAAGGATAAATGCTGTTAATCCCAAAGCCAGCTCTGAAGCGCACATAATTTTAAATGGCCATGTTGAAGCAATGAACGTGGACAGGCTTTTGTCAGAATCTGGCCCTTAAGTACATTTTAATAAAAGAAAATATGAAAAGGGTATGAAAATGTGAGACAAAGTAACACTGCAGCTTCTATCAACAGGGATATTTCTTTAAGTTGATGGTCCTGCCTAAGGTGCTGGGAGGGGACCCTATAACTGCATCACCTGGTTATTCTTTCTGGCTGCAGCTGAGCCTGGCAGAACAGCCAGCAGCACAAGCCCAGCCATCTCTCTAATCTAGGTGGCACAGGTGAGCTGCATCCATAATCAATAGCAGAGTAATGCAGTGAGAAAGTACATTAAAAGCTCTCCTTTTCCTATTTTAGCTACCTCCTTGAAGGTAAGGATTATACTTTTGGATGAATTATGATAACTCTGAAATATGTGAAGCTGTCAGTGTATTAGTGTCTTGATCTGCTTCCCTATGCTGAGATAAAACATCATTTTAAAATTTCTTATTATTTGCCCATTCTTTTTGTGCAACATCTCATGCCAATTTATTTACAATTATTATTGTAAATCTAGTTTGTTCATGATATTCTTAAGCCTCCAGTCATTATACAGTGTTGTTATTACAGTACTTTATTTATTTTTAAAAGGTGTAATAGTAACATAAAGGTAAAGGTAAAGGTACCCCTGCCCGTACAGGCCAGTCATGACCGACTCTAGGGTTGTGCACTCATCTCACTTAAGAGGCCGGGAGCCGTCGCCGTCCGAAGACACTTCCAGGTCACGTGGCCAGCGTGACGAAGCTGCACTGGTGAGCCAGCACGGAAATGCCGTTTACCTTCCCGCTATAAAGCGGTACCTATTTATCTACTTGCACTTAGGGGTGCTTTCGAACTGCTAGGTGGGCAGGAGCTGGGACTGAATGACGGGAGCTCATCCCGCCATGGGGATTTGACCTTAACGATCAGCAAGTCCTAGGCACTGAGGTTTTACCCACAGCGCCACCCGCGTCCCAATAGTAACATACGAAGCATCAAATTTGGAGCACCATTGTATTAAATCATGTTAATCCACCAAACCATCTACAGTTCACCTGCCATTAGAGGTTTCATAAAGCTTCTGTCTGTGCTGGTTGCTTAAGGCTACAAGAACAAGTATGTCAAGTAGGCTGCATTAGACTTGGAGGTTCACAACCTGTACATGTCAGTCTCATCATTTATATATAAAATACTTTTCTGCCATGTAGTTGAAATGAACTAAGAAGTATAAAATATAATAAGAAATATAAAATCGCTTCTTTATCCAGTCTGTCTTCATTTTGCCCGCCTATCTTATATCAGTAACACTAATGAGGGGAGTAGCATCAGTTCTTGTTTTGCTATTGAATTTATTTGTAGGAACACTATTTCTCAAAAGGCTGCCACTGAATGACACTGATAGTGAAAATATATATGCTTTACTCAACAACAGTGTTTTGGAGAGGGATTGGGATTTCTTGATGATAAGATCACTGGTGTATGGTAGCACCAGTGCTTAAATTCATTTCATAGTCCCCTTGTTCCATGTTCTTTCGCATTTTATGGGATCAATCATAACCCAAATCTTTCTTTGAACATTTTTTAAATCATGTTATGTCACCTATGTCTAATTTTGTTAATATTTCATACGTTTGGGTGATCTGCTCTTTGACATTAAAATTATGTGCTCCACTGCCATTAACTTTTTATTTACCACTTAGCAATATATTTTACACTGAAAGAACTAGCATGGAATGGTCAATAAATACCTTATTTGAGTTGTAAAATGTAAAAGCCCTGTCAGCATGAAATTGGGCTTGTTACCAGGCAATTCATTATGTTGTGACCAGCAGTTGTGTTAAGGTATGAAGAGTTCTCTCCAGATCCTATGTGAGGAAGCCAGCCTTGCTTAGACTGCATGTTAGAAGATGGGGCAGGCAGTGGCGTAGCTAGCTGCTCTGGCACCTGGAGCGGCGGCGGCGGGGGGGGGGTGATCCACCCAGGGGGCACCGCAGTGAGCTGCCCACAGAGTCCGCCTGGCGGACACAAGCCATTTTGGGCTTCACTCCCAGGAGAGACGCATGGCTCGGGCATGCTGCAGGCCAGGCCCCACTATAAGCGCTGCCCCCCGCAGTGTGCTGTTTTGTCACCCCCCTCAAGGATGACACCTGGGTAGGCTGCACCCCCTGCACCCTCCTTCCTATGCCCCTGAGGACGGGTGGCATAGTTCAGTGGTAGAGCAACATGATTTGCACGCAGTAGGTCTCTAGTTCTGTCCTGGACATCTCCACCTTAAAAGGTCTTCAATGACAGGAAAGACTTATGCCATTGCAAGTCTGAGTTAGATAGACTAATGGTCTAACTTGGTATCAGTGGCAACTGCTTATGTACATACGAAAGAAGTACAGTCATACCTCGTGTTATGTTTGCTTCATGATACGTCTTTTCAGGTTGCATCCCGTGGCAATCCGGAAGTACCAGAAAGGGTTACTTCCGGGTTTTGCTGCTCGCACATGCGCAGACGCCCAAAATGATGTCAAGCGCATGCGCAGAAGCGGCAAATTGCGACCCGCGCGTGCACAGACGTGGGTTGCGTTCTGCTCATGTTGTGAACGGGCCTCCAGAATCCCATTTGCAATCAGAGGTACCACTGTACTAGCAATAGCAGGCTACTCAGCAGAGAGCAGTACCAAGGATGAAAGTTTTTCAGTCATAGTGGTGGGGAGAGCATTCAACAGGGCTTTGTCTGTTGCTATTTTGTTAATGTTGTTAATATTGTTCTATAGCTATGAATGCTGTAGCACATTGTGAATCCTATAATATTATTTTTGGTGTAACTGATGTTTAGCTTATTTTTTTAGTTGTTTTGTTAATAGTGTTACATAGATGGTAACTGTTTGATTTGTGATTTGTGATTGTTTTACTGATGATTTGTTAAGTATTCTGTTTGTTATGTTGTATTCGTGAGGTTCCATTATGCACTATGTTATTTTTATCTTTTGTTTGTAAGCCGATTTGGGATTTATTTGAATAAAAAGCAGCATAGAAATAGAATCAATCCAAAAAAACAAAAACAAAAGGAACCATGTACCATATTGCCTTTGCTTTTCCATTCACTCTATTAACTCCATCACTGGACAGACTAACATCAGCCTTATTAAAAAGGTTCTATATTGTAGTTTAATATATAGACCTCTGTTCCATCTGTAGTTTTAGAAAAAGGGATTTACACCAGAAACTGAAATACAAAATAAGAGACCCAAACATTTCATCTTAAAATTTGCAATTTGGAACAACAAATAGCATCACATTAAACCTTGCGGATTGGTGGGCGGGGTAGTAAAACAAATGTGTTCTCACTAGAAACAAACAAAAACAAAAGCCTTAGTGGAACATGCTATGCTGTTCATTTGCAGATTACTGACATATCTGTGTAAATTCAGAATGCATTCATCACGTTTGGCATAAGCAGTAATGATAAATATGATACAAATAGGACTGAATTTTGGGATTACACAGGTCATATGCATGCACACACCCTCTTTCTCCACTACAGGCATATTTCACTTGATAGGGACACAGGTGGCAGAGCCTGTTGAAAATACTGCAGAGTCCATTGCCAAGTTGATTGAAATTTAGCAACGCCTCGGAATATTAAGTTGGATCTCAACCATACCTTGAGGCAAGCCAGTATGTCCTATATTGCTACAAGCCATAGTTCAATATACCTTTGATCACTGCTGGAATACTCTTCCATTGACACAGATAAGTAGCCAGAGATGAAAAGATGGCAGTCACTGAGATTTACCGAGCATCATCAATACTGTCATTTTTGTCGTGTATATTAAGGATTGTCAGAAAAGACTGGCCCGTCATTGCAATGATGTGATGCTATGGGGACAATGCTTTTTGCAATAATAATTCAATTTAGGGAAGAGCTAAAGCCTAAGTGTGCTAAAAGACTGGGGGTGGGGGGAGCTAAAGTAAATGTTGCATCTTAACATATGCCATTGGTGACCTCAGACCTGTTAGTTCCTCGGGGGGCGGGAGGGGGTGGTTGTGAGCTTGCACTGCAGTCATGAATAATTCACTGTAAACCGTGAACGGCAGTATCAGAAACCGTCTATTCCGGAAAAGTGGCAAACTCTATTTTTCCCCTGGGAAGAGAGAGAAGTTAATTTTGATTTCTTTCCGTCACTATAAGACGCTGAGCAAAAATAATTGAACTCCGTGTCCTTAATTTCTGAATGGGAAGATCCATCTTGTTACTGTGGCATTTTTATTTTTGCCCTGCCCTTATCGTTTTTGGATGCATTTTAGCATATTGGAAAGCACCAGTTTATAGGGCTGGATGGCACGGTGCTTTCTTATAAATCAAAACCCTTAAATGTTATGAAATTTCCCCCTCGGGAGTTGCAGCTTCACTCAAGTCATTTATCCTGATGTTCCCATCATAATAAAGTTGGTTATTCATTTGTTGTTTAGAAGCACAAATGACTTAGATAAGAAAAATAGCTTGCTCCGTTTTGGCTACTTTGCATACTGAAAGAAAAGCCGTTGACAAAGATGTACAGCGCTGCCTCCTCCCTGCACAGCACTGAGCACGCCACACATCGCTCCTTTGCTTTATTTCCCTAATATGCTAATAGTCATGCCATAATTTCGGGTTGTTTTTTCCCTCCACTCCAAAGCATTGCACCTATTATTGTCCTCTTGGTATTTCCACCTCCCTCAGAAGTTCAGGGCCTAGCAGCTTAGGAGAGGGCATTCAGTCTGGCTGTGGAATTTCCTCTCCTCATTGGTGTGTCTGGCATCTGCATTATGTAGTTTATATCGTATGCTGAAGGCACACCTCTTTGACCCTTGAGATAGATATTTAGGGACCTATCCTAATCTCTTCATTGTAATTAGTTTTAAAACTGTTTTTAATAGGTTTTTTCACTGTTGCCACCCGTCCTGAGACCTCATGGTGAAGGGTGGGTAAGAAATAAGAAATCAAATAAATAAATAAATATAACATCTCAGCATGTTCTTTGCATTACTATTACACTAGTACTGATTTTGGCTTGTTTCTAATACACCAACATGGCTAGTTTAAAAATTGAGAACGTAGAAATTAGCTGTCCTGGCTCCTAGCACTGGAAGACACTTGAATCCTGCTATTGAATTGATGGTTCTTTGCCTTCAAGGTTCTTTGCCTTTCCTTCCTAATCAGTTCGGTTTCTGTTGATACTTTTACCACTTAAAATCTTTACCTTTTTGCTGCTAAAAAGAATAGCATGCTTTCTCTTTAATTATCCTCTCTGGTCTGTGTTTTACAAAGGACCAGAGTGTTCCACTTAATGCTACAGGCAGATTCAAATAGCAGTAGACTTTTATATTTTCCAACAAAGAATATCCATTGCTGCTTTAGCGCAGCATGCCATGCTAGAACCGGAAATATTTTTGCACTAGGCATGATTTAACCTAATTACAGCTGCAAATCAAGTCCTCCATTAAACATTTACAGTCCCGCAGATTAGGATTTCCATTCCCATCAAATTATTCCTCTTCTCACCACAAGTGTTTGGTTTCACCAAAGTAGGAGTTCTGGTAAAATTGAAAGTATGTGACTCATTCTGTGATGTTTCGGTTGGCCCAAATAAAGGCATTTGCTTCTTTTCCTTTGGGATTTTTTTCTAACCGAGCAACACACCAACACAAAATAATATTTATCTTCCATGGTGGTTTATATTTTAAAATAAATATATTTTTAAAAAAGGATTATTATGATGGTTATGATTAGATCTGCAAAGACCAATAATGAATGAGACTTGGGAGTCAAGAATAACTATTCTGTAGTATGAAATATAAGGAATAAGCATTGTCCTAGAAATATATTTTAAAAAATAAAAAAAATTGTCCAGTAGCACCTTAGAGACCAACTAAGTTTGTTCTTGGTATGAGCTTTTGTGTGCATTCACACTTCTTCAGATACACATGATACACACATGCAAACTTAGTTGGTCTCTAAGGAGCTACTGGACAATTTTTTAAAAATATATTTCTGCTGCATCAGACCAACACGGCTACCTACCTGAATCTAGAAGCATTGTCCTGATTCTCTGCCATTAAAGTGCTCCATAAATAAATGGCTCCTAGGGTGTTCTGTATTCATTGATATTGTAAAAAGAAAATATTTCATAGCAGCTGGGTACCCATTGCCTGATTTGAGAGAAAATGTGTGGTGTTTCATGGTTGTTATGTAAGAGTCTCACCCTTCATTTTATCCTCACAAGAACCTGTGAGGCTAACTGGGCCAAGGTTACACTTCCTTGGTGAGTGGGGATTTGAACTTCAATCTCTCTGGTCTTCATCCAGTGCTCTTTCCACTCCACTCCTCTGCTTCTTTCTGTGGAGCAGCTAAGCGTCTCTTGTACAATGTTAGGAGAGAGGTGCATGGTGCCTTACTTCTTATTAATGAAAGCTACATTCTACCAAGCACTTCCTGACCAAGCCTCAGTGCAATTAATGAGAACACAAAGGTGTTCATGCTCATTTCCCATACACTGCAAAAGGGATTTGTGCAAAAGTTCTTGATGGGTAGGTCCAAAATCATATAATGTCTACCAGTATTTCTTGGCAGATTTCGGAATTGCCTTGATTACAGCAGCAGCCAAGGCAACATTTTTCCACCTTCGCTGCATCAAGCAGTTGGTCCCTTACCTTTCCCGCCCCGACCTGGCCGCAGTGATCCATGCGACGGTCACCTCCAGGCTTGACTACTGTAATTCGCTCTATGCGGGGCTGCCCTTGAAGCTGTCCCAGAAACTCCAGCGGGTGCAGAATGCAGCAGCGAGGCTCCTCACGGGGTCTCTGCCATGGGAGCATATTCACCCATTGCTTTTCCAGCTGCACTGGCTCCCGGTGGAGTACAGGGTCAGATTTAAGGTTCTGGTTTTGACCTTAAAGCCCTGCACGGCCTAGGACCCTTGTACCTACGGGACCGCCTCTCCCGGTATGCCCCACGGAGAGCTCAAGGTCCATAAATAGCAACACCCTAGTGGTCCTGGGCCCTAAGGAAGTTAGATTAGCTTCAACCAGAGCCAGGGCCTTTTCAACTCTGGCTCTGGCGTGGTGGAACACTCTGCCTCATGAGACCAGCGCCCTGCAGGATCTGATTTCTTTCCGCAGGGCCTGTAAGACAGAGTTGTTCCGCCTGGCCTTTGGCTTGGAGCCAGTTTGATTCCCTCCCCCTCTTTCTTTTAATACTTTAATGTTTCGATATTTTATTTTAACCTTGTTTTTAAGTTGTATTCATTCAACTTGTTTTTATTATTGCTTGTTAGCCGCCCTGAGCCCAGCCTTGGCTGGGGAGGGCGGGGTATAAATAAATATTATTATTATTATTATTATTATTATTATTTTACAAATGTGGTAGTGATCATCTCTACTTTACTATGGGTGGCCAATTGTTTAAAACAAATTTACCATCACGTGCTGTGACAAAACACAGTCATTTCTTAAGCTTTGGTGTGCATAGTATATATATTTCTTTTGTATGCAGATTGCTTTTCATAGATGCAGATATTTGAGCACTGTGCTCTACTCATCCTAAAAGAGAGAGGGGAATGGAAAAGTAAGATGAGCATTAACAGCAGGTAGAGAATATGGAATAAGAATACAGTCCTGAAGCTAAAATTGTCCTTGCTGTCAGTTGCAAATATACACACTGAATGGAGGTCATGCTATTCTTTCTAGAATTCTGGAGGAGGCTTATATTTTTATTATAACTGTTATCGTGCTGTCACTTCTCTTCAGCAGAAAATCTAAAATTGCTGAGGACATGGACATTTCCCTGTCATGGCTTGAAGGCTGAGTTATTTTTGTACTTCATTTGCTGTGGATTTTTCTCGCTGTTTTTCAACCAGAATCTTGAAACTCCAGTGTTCATCTAATAATGTTTGGCTGACCTATAATTGTTTGTCTCGTTTACATCAGTTGTGTTTCTCACTCTGAAATACTAGCATTGGTTCAGTAAAACAGAATGTGACACATCGTCAAGTCCTGGTCAGTGTCCAGCGGCTCATGTCAGGTGTATGCTGAAAGCTGGCAGATCAAAACATTACATTCATCCTCTGCTTCCAGATGGAGATGGCTAAGCACTGGGTCAAAGTGCTTGGGACACTGGGCTTACGATTCCTTTGTTCATCTCTAGATTTATTTCATCAAGCTGTAGAGGATCTTCTGACAGCTAACTGTTTTTCATAGAGAAGCAGTCAAAACAATAAGATAGCAGGACTGGTTATATTAGCCAAATGGCTTTGAAGTTCCTGGTATTGGACAAAGGGTGCCTATGTGTGTGTTTGGTTAACAAATACAGTTCCTTCAAAAGCTGAAAGAGGCTAAAATGACAAACACTGGAGTCGTCCTGCCAATCCCAGCTACTGCACAACCCTCGTGACATAGCAAAGTCTTCCTGTCAACAAGCTTGACACCAAGCCCATCATCACAACTATAAGTTGCTGTAAGGCATAATTTGCCTCCAAACTCTGTTACTTGATGGAAAGGACCAAAGCACACATTACTTTACCCATGGACAATTCTACTTGCCCAATCAAGTGTTTTGCATTGGCACCCCTGCACTACTGCTCCAAACATATTCCAACCAATTATAGTTTGCTTTGGAAAAGTTCCAAGATGGGTAGCAATGCTGACAGATGCAAACATATACACAATGGTCTTCAGGTTCTGGTATGTAGAGAATGCTGTTCTCTTGATAGCCAGTTGAGTTCTAGTGCCACCATAAGAAGAACAGCATTGAGTTCTGTTTTCCCATGAACTATTTGTGGACAGCTTACAAGATCTCATAGATCAGACTACATAAAAAAGGATAAAACAGGGTTGCTTACCTGTAGCTGTTATTCACCGTGTCTTCTGAATAACTGTGTTCTGTTAACTGAGTCCTGCCTCAGGGCAGATAATAGGTGTATATCAGTGGGAAATGTTTCATGAAGGTTGCTAAATTAAAGTGCATTAGGTTATTGACACAAAGGAGGACCAAAGGAGCTGCAAACTCCTTTCTGGGAGCTCGTACATTTGCATAGTCCTAGTGAATCATAATTTGGCTTACTGTGTCATGTAAACTAGACCACTGAATCACCAGGTGCTTCTAGTCTAGATCTCTTCATTGCTTGCCAAAATCCATTGCCCAGATTGGTGGAAAGCAGCTCTGCATCCTTATTAGTGAGGTTTAAACTCCCTGATTTGAAATATGCCTTAGCCCTGAACAGCCAAGTTTTAGCCCACCTGATAACAACATTCCTTTCCTCCCTCTGCTACTATTGTATACTGTGGTTATCTTCTGTTTATAACTTCTGCAATGTTCCTTTTCAAGCGGAGCACATGAGTACTGTCCTTTACATGGACTTCACTTCCAGATTAATTTCTGAGCAGTATTGATGAATTCCCAGAATGTAGTCACTTTAGAGCAGGTCTTCTTCCATGCCGTTCCATGTGTTCAGCATCAGAAAACAACAAAATCTCACCCAAATGTATTTTATTTATTTAGTAGACTTTTATAACAGTCATCAATCAGAGTTCCCAGGTGGGACTTATAAGGCTTTTTTAAAAAATTAAAACTATGATGTGATTTAAGAGCATTCCGTCCCCTTTGCCCCAAGAAAATGTACCCACCCTAAGTTCCCTGACAAAAGGAGTATTTTAATATAAGTGTGAATCAATAGCAGCTGGAAAACAAACTAAAAATGTTCATAAATTTCTTCCAACATCATCAGCACAGGAAAATCTCTTCCATATGGTGGAAATTATTTTATATATTATGGAAGCCTCACAAAGTAATAGACTCCTTTACATTCCTACTTCCTGGAAGTAGGAATAATATCTTATTAAGCATGAATACTACACACACACACACACACACACACACACACACACACATATATCATGCCCTTCAAAAACTAGGTTTAGGTGTTTTGGTTACATGGGTCAGCAGTGGGATGCTACTGCTTAAAAAAGCTAATGCAGTTAACAGAAACACAGTCCAGATCACAAAAAGTAGTATTTGCTATTCAGGCTGTGTCTGGGATACTGTGTGCAATTCTGGGTACCACATTTGAAGGAGGACACTGACAAATTATAACAAGTCCAGAGAAGAGTGACCACTGTGGCTATGTGTGCATAAGCTGGGTATGTTTAGCCTGGAAAAGAGCAGACTGAGAGGAGATCTGATAGCCATCTTCAAATATCTTAAGGGTTGCCACATGGAGGAGGGAGTAAGCTTGTTTTCTCCTGCTCTGGAGGGTAGGACTTGAACCAGTGGCTTCAAGTTGCAAGAAAGGGAATTCCGACTAAACATCAGAAAACGACTTTCTGACAGTAAGAGCTGTTCAGCAGTGGAACAGACTCCCACGAGAGGCGGTGGACTCTCCTTCCTTGGAGGTTTTCAAACAGAGGTTGGATGGCCATCGGTCATGGATGCTTTAGCTGAGATTCCTGCATTGCAGGGGGTTGGACTAGATAACCCTTGGCATCCCTTCCAACCGTATACAGTGGTGCCTCGCAAGACGAAATTAATTCGTTCTGCGAGTTTTTTCGTTGTGCAAGTTTTTTCGTCTTGCGAAACACCACTGCATTTAAACACTAACAACGGCGGGGAGGGGCGGGGAGAAGCAGGACAGCTGCCGCAGCCGGTACCTCAGACTCACCCGCGCGTTGTGGCCACCGTGCGACGCGGCTGCTGGAGGGCGGCGGGGCTCAGGAGCGCGACTCTGGCTGCAACGCTGGCTGCTGGCGGCAACGGCTCTCTGAGGGGAGCGCGCGAGGGGGGTGGGCAGCGGCGCAAGGCACTAACCGTCAGCGGGAAGGTGGGAGGGAGCCGGAGGAGCGGGGAAGCGAGCGTGTGTGCGTGCAGTGACCGTTGCCATGACACGAGAGGCAGGGCCGTTTCGTCTAGCAAAGCAAGCCCTTAGGAAAATCCATCTTGCGAAGCACCTCAGAAAACGAAAAACCCTTTCGTCTAGCAAGTTTTTCGTCTTCCAAGGCATTTGTCTTGCGTGGTACCACTGTACCAGTGATAACACTTGTTCTGAAGTGGATATAGATCCATCATTTGAAGGTGTAAGAAAGAGCCCATATCCCTGATGCACCTGGATGGGGCGGAAAGAAGACTCTAGTATCAGCTGTTCCTTAAACACCTGGCTTTTACTTCATCTCTGACATGATGAGACTTTTCCTGCTGCTACTCGGTTCTTCAATAAATTCAAGTGAGCTTTGATCATGAAAGTATTTTTTTTGAAAGGAACTAGTAATTTTAGATGTTGTTTTCACACGTCTGATAGTTTGCCAGAGAATAATCCAAATTTCATGTAGGGGACTAAAGCCTTCAAAAATTGAACTCATAGCCAAATTTGATTGAAGTTAATACTTCAAATTGTTTTTACAAAATTATTCTTTAATGTGAAAGATTATTTCTAACCTGACAGAAAGGTACTTTCAGGTATCTTAATTCCATGAAAAAGGATCACAGACTTGGGGAGAGGGGAGAGGGAGATGATATATATCTCTAGAAATGCCCATTAAAAACAAGGCAGTAAATTATTTAGATTATATTAAGCTTTTGAACATTTTTTAAAAACCCAATGCTATTACTAACTGCTTGTTCAGAGGCTTTCTTTAATAATATAGGGAAAATTTGAGTGAAAGTCAAGAGTCATCAATTTTAACTATGTCCTATGTTCAGTTTGCCAATAGGTAACTAGGTATTCAATGCTTATATTACATGTATATGACACCATTAATATTTGATATGTGATAGGATTAGCAAGGGCCTGGTCTTACAAGAGCTAGTGATAGAAAACGAAACCAGGATTTTGTCATATGCCTGTTTTAAGAAGAACAGACTTAGTTAGTAAATGCCAGTTTCAGAGAACTTTTGTGTGTAATGTTTCTTCAAGGGCTTGCGTTTTGGGGATAGTGTATAAAGCCAAAATCACATATAGTCAAAACACATTGGGTTCAATGGCAGGTGGGATTACCAAAGTTATTTTTGCTAAAACCCTTCCCCCTTTCTTTCCCTTTTCAATTTTTCAAATTGTTTTGCAAGTACGTAAAGCTGAATGCACACGAGTTAAATGCGCATAAGTTGCAAGTTACTTGTATTATGGTGGCTGAAGTGATTTTGACTAGTTAATTCCTCCTTATATCAGATAATCTATGCTGCCACAGCATATTTCCAGTGGCACTGAGGCAACAAAGCAGGACAAGCCGCCCCTGCATATGAAGAATTTTTGAGAAGCCAAAATAATTTTGAATAGACTGTTGAAATTTCTAAGGGGAGAGCTGCAAAAAACACGGTATTTTTGTTATCCAGAGAAGCACTGGTGGAGGATTCTCCAATTCTGTGATGGAGAGGACAAAGAAAGCCATTTTTTCAGTTTAGAAAATATAAAAGAAATACTTTCTCCTGCTTTCTAAGCCAGCGGTTCTCAACCTGTGGGTCCCCAGATGTTGCTGGACTACAACTCCCATCATCCCTGACCACTGGTCATGCTGGCTAGGAATGATGGTAGTTGTCGTCCAACAACATCTGGGGATCCACAGGTTGAGAAACATTGCTCTAAGCCATTCCTAAGACTTATGAATGGTGCTGCACCGGAAGCAGAAGGGGCCCTTTTGCAAAGGTCAAAAGAAGTTCTAACAGGCCTAGCAGAGACTTCTCTGTTAGGGGCATTAGATGCTGCTTTGCTCCTAGTGAATGAGAGCCATGCAGGACTACTAACAGTGACGTCCTCAAAGACTTCAACAATTGAGCAGGAATATAAGCAATTAGGTAGTCCTAGAGATATCCTGGACCCAAGTTGTTTTGGGCCTTGTACATTAATACAAGAACCTTGAACCTGACCTGATAGTATATGAGCAACCAGTGCAAACTTTCAAGCACCAGAGTTACTATGTGCTGGCAATAGTCTCTCCCCATCAGTTGTCTTGCTACAGCCTTTTTCATGAGCTGGAGTCCCTGGACCAGGCCCAAGAGTAGCCTCAAATGGAGCACGTTACAATAATGGAGTCTTGAAGTTACCAATTGTAGTCCAGCAACATCTGGAAGGCCACAGATTCTCCACTCCATATATAGGGAAATGGGAAAGAAGTGAGCAGTGTTGTTTCGCATCATTAGAAGAGTTGCCGTTGTACGTCCTTCAATTTAACATGTTTTCTTTGTTTCTACGGTTGCAGCAATTAAAATCTGCTCTTAACAATTGCTTGTGTCTTGAAATAACGATTCAAGAGAGTAGCAAATAGGCATTATGTTGGGGACAGCTGCAGGAATTTGTACACCCCTACGCACATATCTTTCCAGCACTGGGGTGGATACAAGCATAGAAACTCAATTTCCTTTGTACACATTTGCTGTTGTCAGTCACCGATTGAAACTGGGATAAAGTTTGGGGGTGGGGGAAGTAGGATGCGTGGCAGCAGAGGAAGAGTCTACATATTTATGCACATACTATATATATATAGATAGAGAGAGACGGATTTGTATTCCAAACCTTTTATCCACTGCACTGAAGACAAAATTGCTGCATATATGGCGCTATGTAAATGTGCCATTGACACATGCCAGGGATTCAATGGTGGCATTCCCCGACCTTGGTTGGACGTCCCCGGTCCATTCCATATTAATAAATGCACATATCTGTTTCATCCTTTATGGTGTTTGCCACCTATTGCTAAATATCACAATTCACATAAAATATTTTCCAAAGCAACTCTTCTGGTGTCACAGCTTGGATTGGGTATTTCAGTACTTCGCATTGCTTTGGTTTTCCTTCCCTGCAAGGCCTAAGACCATCTGAGTGTACCAAGGCACTTCTATTCATTATTTACATAGCACCATCTGTGTACGTAGTATTACCGCCTCCTTCGGCTTTTTTTTAGAAATTGGGAGATTAGAGCTCAACATAATGCTTAGTCATTTATAAATCTAGTTTCCTTTTCTTGGCATACAGATTATAATGATAACAAATTGACGGGTGTGTCAATACTCATTTACCGGGGTTTGATACTTGCATGTTCGATAATTAATAACCTTAGTGGTTTTCTTTCCAACCCATACGGTAATAGCAGTACATTCTAGCATTAAAAGTGTAAATTTGTATTATTAAAAATAATATCACTGCTTTGTTGTTGTTTAGTCATTTAGTCGTGTCCGACTCTTCGTGACCCCATGGACCAGAGCACTCCAGGCACTTCTCTCTTCCATTGCCTCCCGCAGTTTAGTCAAACTCATGCTGGTAGCTTCGAGAACACTGTCCAACCCTCTCGTCTTCTCTCGTCCCCTTCACCTTGTGCCCTCTATCTTTCCCAACATCAGGGTCTTTTCCAGAGAGTCTTCTCTTCTCATGGGTGGCCAAAGTATTGGAGTCTCAGCTTCAGGATCTGTCCCTCCAGTGAGCACTCAGGGCTGATTTCCTTCAGAATGGAGAGGTTTGATCTTCTTGCAGTCCATGGGACTCTCAAGAGTCTCCTCCAGCACCATAATTCAAAATACTGCTAACAGTGGTTTAAAAAAATATCACTTAGTTTTGTTGGTTTTCATAACAGGTTTAGTACATAGTACATAGGAAATCAAATTTTAAATTCCAGTAGTTCAAGTGTCTGTATGTTTGTGAAGAGATGCATCTCAGTGGCAGGGCAAGTGTTATGCTTGCAGATGGTCCTGGTTTCAATGTCTGGCATCTCTGGAAATCTCAGAGAGCCCTGGCTGAAACTGGGGAACTGATACCAGTGCTGATCTTGACAGACCAATGTCTTGACATGGTATAAGGCAACTTCCTGTGTGTGTGAATGTGTATAAATATCAAAATTGTGGGTTTTTATGACACACTGATGAATGCTAATATCACAAAATATATTTTACATTTTCATGCAAGCGATCTAAGTCTAGAAGGACTATGGATGTGATACAAGTTCTGTTCCTCTTCTTCCCCCATCTTTTCTTGTTTACTGCCTGCCTACTGTCATAATGATTTTACTGTAAGCTATATTTGAATTCATATTTGAAAATCTGACTGCTGGAGAGACATAGTGATTTTAAAAAATCCTGTTGAAGACCATTATGCTTTCATAATGTTCTTAGACAATAATATAAAGAGAGCCCTGTTGGTTCAGAATAAAAGCCCGTCTAGTCCAGCATCCGGTTCTCATGCCAACCAGATGGCTGTGGGAACCCCACAAGCAGATCTTGAGTACAACAGTACTCTCCCCTCTTGTGCTGTTTAGCAACTGAAATCCAGAGGAATACCACCTCTGATACTGGGGGACCCCTGACCATTAGGTCCAGTTGTGGCCGACTCTGGGGTTGCGGCACTCATCTCGCTTTATTGGCCGAGGGGGCTGGCATACAGCTTCCAGGTCATGTGGATTAAGGTCATGATTAAGCCACTTCTGGCAAACCAGAGCAGCACACGGAAACACAGTTTACCTATTTATCTACTTGCACTTTGACGTGCTTTCGAACTGCTAGGTTGGCAGGAGCAGGGGCTGAGCAACGGGAGCTCACCCCGTCGCGGGGATTTGAACCACTGACCTTCTGATCAGCAAGCCCTAGGCTCTGTGGTTTAACCCACAGTGCCATCCGCATCCCTTTTGATACTGGAGGTAGTACACAGCTATTGATAGCCTTATCTTCTAAGCCACTTTTAAACCCATACAAGTTGAGGACCATCTTTACAACCTGTGATAGCATAGTTTAACTGTACTTTGTGTCCCTTTTTTGTCTGTCCTGAATCTTCCAACATGCAGCTTCGTTGGATGATATCAGGTTCTAATTTTATGATCAAGGAAGAAAATCTCTTATTTCCTCCTGGCATGCATAGTTTTATAATCTCTGTCTTAACCTACACACCCCTTACATACCTTCTCTCTAAACTAAGAATCTCTAATGTTGTGTAGTTTCTACGTGGATGAGCTGTTCCAGCCTCATGATCAAATTAGTAGCCCTTTTTTTGCACCTTTTCCAGCTTTGCAATAATGCTTTTTTAGGTGTGGCAACCAGAACTGCACAGCCTTTGGGAATGCTGTTCCTTACATAATCAAGCCATTTCTTCATCTCTCTCAAATCTGTGGCTTGCATATTTATTCTGCAGAAGTCAACACTTTCCAGTTATCACATCATCGCATCTCATATTATAAGATGTTATGGCCATAATTGCCTAAGTTGTTGTCACACTAGAATGCCTCATTGCCTGTCACATGAAGCCTTAACCCTTAAACAACTCTTTCTTCTCTGTGGGTTTGATGCTGGTCCACATGTGGAACTGGACTTTTGAAACCTCCTGGGAAGCTCAGATTTGAAATGCTTCAATCAAAGAGGTCAAAGAGAATGAGCAGAGTTGCACTCGCCTCTCCCATCTCTGTTTCAACAAATGTCATCATCAGGAACACTTTGGTAGTAGTTTCTAGTCTTGGGATTGGTGCCAAAAGGAAAAGCTCACAATCATGCTATTTGGAGGAAGATATTGGGAACTTTTAGGGATGCGGGTGGCGCTGTGGGTAAACCTCAGTGCCTAGGACTTGCCGATCGTATGGTCGGCAGTTCAAATCCTCGCGGCGGGGTGAGGTCCCGTCTTTCGGTCCCAGCTCCTGCCCACCTAGCAGTTCGAAAGCACACCTAAGTGCAAGTAAATAAATAGGTACCGCTTTATAGCAGGAAGGTAAACGGCATTTCTGTGTGCTGCGCTGGTGCCGGCTTGCCAGAGCAGCTTCGTCACGCTGCCCACGTGACCCGGAAGTGTCTTTGGACAGTGCTGGCTCCCAGCCTCTTAAGTGAGATGAGCGCACAACCCTAGAGTCGGACACGACTGGGCCGTAAGGGCAGGGGTACCTTTACCTTTACCTTTATTGGGAACTTTGGGGATTGACATTCTTTAAGCTAGTGAAGCAGTCTTTAGATTTTGGTGAAATCAAAGTTTGGGCTTCTTTTGTAAGGAATTGACAGTATAATGCATTGCAATATTGCATTCTAATATACTTTGAGCACAGTTATAATTAAAAGAGGCATACAGTCCCATATTTTATGCAAACATACACAGTATCACTGACATCCCTTATCAACAGTATTAACCTTGAACATTTCTAATATAATTTCTCTATTAGTGTGTGTCAAGAATAGATAATAGCTGTTGTATTTTCTCTATAAAGGGGGAAAGAGTGAGTTTCATTTATAAAAAGAGTGAACTTCTGGTATTTCCATTCTGAAAACATTTCTCTTAAATAGTGTGTCTGTGAGAGAGAAGAGAGGAGATACATTTTTTTATTCACACCCTTCCTCCAAGGTGTTCGGAATAATGTACATGATACACATGCTCACATAGTCTTACAATCCTATGAGATAGTTTAGGCTAAGAGAAGGTGTCTGGCCCAAGATCACCCAGCAAGCTTCATCACTGAGTGGGAATTTGAGCTCTGGTCTCTCCAGTCCTGCTTTGCACAATTCACCACCATACTGGTTCCTGTGTGTGTGTGTGTGTGTGTGTATTTATTTATGCATTATGTATGCATGTATGTATGTATGTATAAATAAATGTATGCATACACTCAAGTATCACAAACCTTTGATTATTTAGCCCACTGAAAATATGGAATTATTTAATGTATCGTGATTTATTTATTTTTAGTCCTCTATCAATATAAAATACATTCCAAATGAAGAACACACAGGAGACCCTGAGGTCAAATGAAATTCTCAAAGGAGATTTTCGAAGGAGACGCTTTCAGGCAGTGCAGGCCTTGCCAAGTTACAAGTGCAAATTACTTTGAACTCCTAAAAAGATAAGTCCTCTCATAAATAAGAGAAAATAAGTTCCGTGTTTGAAATGTGAGCTCTTCTATTTAGGCTTTGATTCTTTTCTTTTCCTTGCTGAAGATGATCTGCTTGTTCTAACATGTCTTTGTTGAGATCTGTATGTTACAAATCTCCATAATCTGTCTGAGAATACACATCTATAATGATATATGCCAAAGAACACCTGGAATCCTCTGGCTTTTTAAGTACATGGTTCAGGTTTAAATGGCCCATTGTCATTGCCCAGGCTTGTTTGTATGAGTCAGCAGCTGACAGTCTCAACTGAACTTGTCGAACTTGATTTCTTCTTGCCGTACACAGACTGCATTTATATCTTTGCCTCTCCATACAATATGTTGCATATGAAGTATTTCCTGAAGGCAAGGAGGTAGAACTTCACACTGAGACTCCAACCTGCCCACAAACCACACACACTGATTTTAAACTTTGATATTATATATCCTGCCTGACCATGACAGACAGATGTTTGGAGGGGGCTCAGTTTCTGATATTCATTAGTGAAGGAAAGTCACTTTGGACCTGTTTGTGAGACACTTCTTTATGATTCCTGAACTCTGGCTTTGAAAATAGGTTAAAGTTGAGCCTTGACTTAAACCTGGTACCTTTTGTTACATCTGCAAATGGAAGCCTGATGTAGGTTTGAGTACTTTTGGGTGTGCAAGCCTTCTTATTTTTTTGTTGGATGCAGGTGGCACTGTGGGTTAAACCACAGAGCCTAGGGCTTGCTGATCTGAAGGTTGGTGGTTCAGATCCCCGTGACGGGGTGAGCTCCCACTGCTTGGTCCCAGCTCCTGCCAACCTAGCAGTTCAAAAGCACAAAGTGCAAGTAGATAAATAGATACCGCTCCGGTGGGAAGATAAACGGCATTTCCATGCGCTGCTCTGATTCACCAGAAGCGGCTTAGTCATGCTGGCCACATGACCCGGAAGCTGTACGCCAGCTCCCTCGGCCTATAGAGCGAGATGAGCGCCGCAACCCCAGAGTCGTCTGCAACTGGACCTAACGGTCAGGGGTCCCTTTACCTTTACATCCAAAGAGAAACCAAAATGCTTAATAAGAAAATGGTTGCCTTCCTTACTACTAGAAATTAGGTTCCACGTTATTCCACATTCTGGATGTGATTGCTTCACTTGTGGACCAAGGAGTATGTACAGTGGTACCTCAGTTGTCGAACGTAATCCTTTCTGGAAGACCATTCGACTTCCAAACCATTCAACAACCGAGGTGCAAAGAGTGGTCAGCAAATTCAATGGCGAAAATTGAAATACACACAGCGGAAGTTGTTCGACTTCCAAGGCGCATTCAAAAACAGAAGCAATTACTTCCGGGTTTTCAGTGTTCGAAAACCGAAACGTTCAGCTTCCTATTCACACAGTCACAGTAAATGATAGTATGTTCACTTATGTCCTGTGATCCATTAAAAATGTGTGATCCTGTTAAGAATACAAAAGAGAGCACATAAGAATTTGTATGTTACAATCACAGAAATGTGTGGACTTTGAAAACGCTTGAGAAAGTGGCCTTAATTTTCAAAGGAAAAGTTAACTCAGCTTTTTAGGATGTCCATATTAAGAAATAACAAAAGCTGCTTTGACAGACTTTTTGGCTAAAGGGCGGGGTATAAATGCCATAATTAAATAAGTCCAAGGAATGTGTAAAATAATGGACGTGCTATCTGCATTTGCATGTGTGTGTAATCTGACTTCAGTGGTCTGTGGGAAATGGTCATTATCCCTGAGAGTAGTTAAGTCCATCTAATTTCACATGACATTGTTATTCAGTTGCACAATTGCTCTAAAGTGCAGTTAAAAGGGAGGGCTACAGTTGCATTTGGACCAAGCAAAACTATAAGCTCTTTGTTGAAAAAGCTCCTGTTTTGCATCTTTTGTAGCAGCTTGCTAGTAGCAAAGAGTTTTCCAAACCAGGCAGCAAACTTCCAACTTAATTGAAGTTGCAGCGGGGCAGGAGAGGAGGAAACCATCCCTTTCAAAAGCATTAAAGTAATTCATTCTTCAGGTTAATTGATTTTGAAAGTTCTTGTAAATTGAAAACTGCAAGTTGTGACTAATGGGGGAGGGAACTAATTCAGTACTATGAACACATAAACCTTGAGAAGCAGAGACCCTCTTCTTCCCTTTTAAACTAGAAAATATGGATTACTATTTCTTAATCTTGTTCTAATAATTAACTCAGTCAAAAACTGCCATGTAAACAGACCTTCTGACTCCACACGGATTAGAAGAACAATAGCATAGATCTGTTCATGAATTTCTTTTTCTTCTTCATTGTATGTGAAATGTAATTTCTTCCTAAAATGCTGTTTCACCTGCACATTTATGCTATATTTGAGAAACTTGGATATTTACATATCAATGATGTTCTTTATAACTCATCTTTGTTTAATTGTATTAACCAGGGAAGCTGCAATGCATTTTATTGGCTTCATAAAGAAAAGTTGTTTTGGATTTCTTATTCAGTTGCAATGAATGCACGCTAAATCAAGATTTAATTAAGTATTTAATTAAGGGAAGAGTTAGCGATTGTAAAGAGTTCAACATGTGCTTATTCCTCATAACAATAACTTGATACAAGTTAGGGGAGAGTCTTAGAATCCTTTCCAGCTGAACCGGTAAGATGATGTTACAAGTTTTATATGAAGTGTAAGAAAATATGCACAAATGAAATACTTGTTGAGGCACATAATTAAAAGATGCTTTCATCTGGAAACCAAGCAGAACATAAGATAGACCCAGAGGCTGCTTAATAACATACCCAGTCCAGCATGCAGTTCTCACAGTTTGGCCAACCAGATGTCTATGGGAAGCCCGAAAGCAGGCCCTCAGTGCAACAACCCTTTCCCCACCTGTGATTTCCAGCAACTGGTATTAAATCTGGTTTACTGCCTTTGGTAGTAGAGGTAGAACCTAGCCATTGTAGCTAGTAGTCAGTGGCAACATTATCTCTCCTGAATTTATCTAATCCTCTTCTGAAGCCACCCAGGCTGATGGCCATCACTACCTCTTGTGGGAATGATTTCCATTAAATACCGTATTTTTCGCTCTATAAGACGCACCAGACCACAAGACAGACCTAGTTTTTGGAGGAGGAAAACAATAAAAAAAAATTCTGAATCTCAGAAGCCAGAAGAGCAAGAGGGATCGCTGCGCAGTGAAAGCAGCAATCCCTCTTGCTGTTCTGGCTTCTGGGATAGCTGCGCAGCCTGCATTTGCTCCATAAGATGCACACACATTTCCCCATACTTTTTTGGAGGTAAAAAGTGAGTCTTATAGAGCAAAAAATACAGTATGTGCTGTATACAGGACTTCCTTTTCTTTGTCCTGAACATTCCAACATTCAGTTTCATTTCATATCCCTGAGTTCTTCTAGCGTTATGAATGGGGGGGGGGCATTTATAATCACTTTTACATTACATTACACCTGTACCATGTTTCTTCTTACTCACCTTTGTGCTCAACAAAAAGGCCAAAAGGTTGTAGCCTTTCTTCGTGGTGGAGTCGCTCCATCCTCTTCATCATTTGGTTGCCCTTTCCTGAACCCTTTCCATCACTGCCACATCCATTCTAAGGTGAGGCAACCAAACCTGTTTGCAGTGTTCCATGTGATTAGATATGTATAATGGCATTATGAGATCAGCTTTATTTTCAATCCTTTTCCTAATGATCTCTAACATGGAATTCACCTTTTTCACAGCTGCCACACACAGTCAACATCTTCATTGAGTATCCACTATAACTCCTGGCCACTGCCAGTTCAGACCTCATTAGTGTATATGTGACATTTAGATGATGTGTTTTTGTTTTTTGTTTTTTTGGTCCCAATATGCGTCACTTTACACTTGCTTACACCGAATTGCATTTGCCAATTTACTTCCCATCAATTCAGTTTGGAGAGATGCTTTTAAGCTCTTTGCAATCCCTTTTTGTCTTAACTCCCAGGCAACTTGGTATCATCTGCAAACTTGGCTGCTTTGCTCTTACCCTAACTCTAGATCATTTATGAATAAATTAAAAAGCATATGTCCCTGTACCAGTCACCGAGGACTGCATTTTATACATCTCTACATCTGCAGAACTGTCTATTTATTCCTGATCTCTGCTTCCTGTCTTTTAACCAATTGCTGATCCACAAGTGGACCTATCATTTTATTCCATGAGTGCTAAGCTTATTCAGGTGTCTGGTATGGTACTTTGTCAAAAAGCCTTCTGAAAACCTAACTAGGCAATGCCATCTGGATCAACTCGTATCTCTTTGCTTGTTCACACTCTCAAAGAACTCTCATAATTCTGTGCTTGTATTCACAACAGCTTCAATGCACACAGGGTACTCATACATATGATGTAGATGCCTTATTCAAGTGCACTATTGAGAGAGCATTTGTGCGCAGTAGATACACTAACACAGATGTGCATTGTGTGGAAGAAGTATAGCTTCATGCATGTAGAAGCTCCATTATGTGTTATAATTCAATTCAAGGTGAACTGTTTGTGTTTGCTTTGCTTTCCATTAATAATACTATTCATTTTTTTTGACAACTCGCTAGTGTAATTTGGGGGAACTTCTCTGGACTATGAAAGGGGCTGGCTTTTCATTGATCACAGTGAAAGTTGCTAAGTACACTTTCAGGTAATGTGATTTGCTTCCTAAGAACATTGAAACAATCACATCACTGTAACACTTTAATAACGTAGACCCAGATTTTTATTTTAGCTATTTATTAAATTTCTATACTGCCCTTCATCCGAGGATCACAAGGTAGTTTACAATATAAAAACGTAACATATTAAGAAATAAAAGGAATATGCAACTGATGTACAAGATTTACAGGTCAGCTATCGCCAGTCCCAACTTGCCGAGGCTTCTGCATATCCCTCATTCATTTTAATGGCATGAGATGGTAATCATGTGATAGTCCAGTGTTTCGTTTGACATCTTCTAACATTTTCCCACCATCAAAATTGTGCCCTGAAGTTTAATTTCCCATCGGTTTTTCTTGGCCATTTTGACAAGTTTGAACACCAGGCTATAGGGATCCCTGTGATCCTAAAGAGCTGCTGTTTCCCTCTTTTTCTGTGGTATCCTATCTCCAGTGACGACACGACTAAGATACTTTCTCCCAGGCATCAATCCCCTGTGGGACTTGGTGCTATTTTTCTAGAAAAAGAGGCCCCGAAACTCACCGTGAACGCCTCCCTTGTTCTCTTTTATAACGGCAATGGCAGCCACCAGAGAGGTGTCAGAACTGAGTTCTGGTGGGTTCCAGCTGAAAAAAGAGCCCTGGACTTAGGCATCTTAAACACGCAGCAGTTAAGCCACATGGGGATTTGTTGAAGCCTTGGAGCTGTAGCTCCAAGGATGTGGGTGGCGCTGTAGGTTAAACCACAAAGCCTAGGCCTTGCCGATCAGAAGGTCGGCGGTTCGAATCCCCGTGACGGGGTGAGCTCCCATTGCTCAGTCCCAGCTCCTGCCCACCTAGCAGTTCGAAAGCACGTCAAAGTGCAAGTAGATAAATAGGTACCACTCTGGCAGGAAGGTAAACGGCATTTCCGTGTGCTGCTCTGGCTCGCCAGAAGCGGCTTAGTCATCCTGGCCACATGGCCCGGAAGCTGTACGCCGGCTCCCTCGGCCAATAAAGCGAGATGAGCGCCGCAACCCCAGAGTTGGTCACGACTGGACCTAATGGTCAGGGGTCCCTTTACCTTCACCTTTACCTGGAGCTGTAGCAATTTGCAGGGGGGGCAGGCAGAAAAGCACAGCCCTTTGTAATACAGAGATGCCTCGGATGCAACAAGTAAGTCCTCTTCTGTAGCCATTTCATGCCTTCCTCTGCATCTTCACAATAGGCACGTGAAGTAGGTTAGGCTGAGAACTGGTGAGCAAAAGCAGTGATCCCCAAGTTTAAAATATGAAGCTATACATGCTCAAAGTATTTTCTTTCCATTTAGCGGTGGGGGGGGGGGGAGCAGAGGTGTGTGTTTTGCTCAGCTGTGAAGCTCTACAGGCTGAAAGCTTTTTTCATAGTCCATGTAATCATATATCAAAGTAAATTTATTAGTCTTTAAGATACCACAAGTGATTCTGTAGTACGTTATTTGTGTTTTCCTTTCTGAGGTTGGGGGAAGGGGGACCCTATTTTTATAAGTTGCTTTGGGTCACTTTTATGAAATAAAGAGGCTAATTAATGCAAGCTGTTGTATGTTGTATTAAGTGCCTGTCAGGGGAAAAAGGCAGGATAGAAATAATAATAATAATAATAATAATAATAATAATAATAATAATAATAATACATATTTAGTGGCAGGTGGGGCTCATCAACCAGGGAAAGTAGCACATCTTGAAACCTCCACTTCCTTGCAGGGTACCTTCAGGAAAAGAAAAGGCTAAGGCATAAACACTACATAAATTGTCCCTAAGATGGTTGGATTGTTTCCTTGCGTGCCTCATTTCGGCAAGTCCTGCAGCCAAGCTGGTTCCAAACATCTCCTCTTTCCTTTGGACCACATCAGCGAGGCAGAGAGGGGGTTCTTTTCTTCTGGGCAGCCCAAGACCACCAGACACACTGCCCATGTTTGCGCCCCAAGGAGGTCACTTTGGTGCTGCTAATGCAGTGGTTTGACTGGAGTCACACTCCATTTGCCAACAACAACCACTATTTATTATTATCATCACCACCACCACCAATATGCAAATGTTGTGTTGCTATTATTTTGGGAATGGCATCCGGTCTCCAACCACCTTTATCCAGCCCTGGAGACATACAAGAATTTAAGGTTTGAATTCTCCTGTCATATTGCTCTTCCCAGTAACATTGCTAGTTCAGCTGAGGGCAGAGCAGCAACTCTGCAAAGAGGCAGAGAATTCTATGGCTTCTACGACTGTGGTGGAGCAATAGGAAGAAGGTTGTTCTCCCATTGTGCCAGGATAATTGGCTGTTTGGCTTGTTAATCCCGAGTTCCACTTAACTAAGTTGTTTCTCCTCCGCACCTGACAGAGAAGAATGTCTTTCTAAACCTTTGATAGCTGTTCTTTTGATTGCAGATAACTTCAAATGAGAAGCACTCTGAAAGCCTGAAGAATGATGGAGAAATGCTTGTTCGCACACTAGAAAGATTGGCCCAGACTGCCAGGTGAGTTCCCCTTAGGCTTCCTGGAATTTCCAGGCTGTGTGTACATTCCTCCCCTTTCATCTGTCTGCAATCACCTCCCGCACTACAAGCTTCTTGTATTACCAGCCCACCCCCTCCTACACAATACTACCATCAAAATTCCTTTCATTCAAAGCTTTCTAGCTTTCTCTCTCAGCTACTTTTCTTTGGATCCTCTGATGTGGCAGACCAGAGCTATGTGGCACATTTCCTTTCCTTTCTTTCCCTTCCAACATTGCACCGCACATCCCCATACTAGTCTGAGAGTCCTGCATGCTGCCTGTGCCTTCTTTGAGACAAATGGCAGCAGGGGGTCTTTAAATCCTTTGAAGTACACAGAATGGTGTGTCTTCTTGCAAAGTAAATATGTGAAGACCTGGATGTCCACTGATAGTTCCCAGTCATCCAGATCTGCTAATGCAAGCAGTGTCTTATTCCACAGCAGCTAAATCCTAACTCCTCATGGCAGCACACAACGGCCAACCACCAGGGCTTGCTTTTAGGATTGCTGCTAGTTAAGTCAGCCACTCTTTGCCACAGTAGTTACTGCCAGCCACTGTTACTGCAGTAAGGCATGGCAGCTGCTGAGCCCACAGTAGAGCAGGAGCCAAGTCCTGGCGCCTGCTTGGCTGAGCTAAATGTTCCCTTCCTTGTGGGAGGACACCTAAGTCTGATTCTGCCGGGGTCGTTGCCGTAGGATCCAGCTGAATGACATATTCCAGAAGATTAAGTGTGTGGATTCTAATTAGGGATATTATCTGAAAACCTCCATGCAAATACTTGTACTAATACTTCTGAAATTGTGCTATACTAACACGTGGGCCTTGACTCTTTTATCCATACTGTATGTATTTTTGTAATATAGAATTGTTGCCCATTTGTGGGGAGGAAACAGGAAGTGGCTTGGACAGAAGCTGTTTCAGATTGATTCCTCCTCCATCCCTAATCCCTAACCCTAATAACCTAATTGTGGTTATGTATATCTCATTTCCCTTAGTTTCAACAAAATGTTTACTCTCGATTTTCAGAGAAATGGCTGTTAACTGGGTATTGGCAGTGGACATGTGCTCAGATCTTAGTGGAGTCATGACTTAGGCGTGTCACATTCTCTTTGCCCCCGTTTCCTGTCTGTAAAATGAGAATCTCAGTTTACTGCACCTCATTATTAAAAACATCTTTATAGTTTCTGCCAGTCTTTAAAGCATATTACCCACTGTGTTTGCCTTAGGGTGGGATATAGATTTAATACATTGATTAAAGAAAATCTCTGCTTTGTCATGAACTTCTTGGCAGCCTTGGGCAAGGCACCACTTTGAGTCATTCCCCGTTGCATTGCTCATCTGGTACACAAAACTAGCAAGACCTGTGGCGCTGCACCTCCTGATAGGCTGTGCTTCCCCATGACTAGTAATTCTAGTTTCTCTTGTGGCTAAGTAGCCTATAATTTTTTTCAAAGAGCACTTAATTCCAATGAGCATTGGCTTTTTAGGATTCTGTATCAAGCCCTTATGAAGCAAAACCTCTGGTTTAGATAAGCAGGGCTCTTTCAAGTCTTCTTGCCCCCCCTCCAGAGCTGCCATGTCTCTACTGCAGATAGGCAGTTCTTTTTCTCTATAGAAATATCTTTTTGAAGTGCTTTTGGTACCTTTTTTTACCTTCTGCCTTGCCCCCCCCCCTGCATGTACATGCATGTACTTCATTGGGTTGTAGTCTCTTCCCTTGTTTTTTTATAGTGCCCTTCATCTGTGCTCTAGAGGTATTAATTAAATAGCCTCTTGCTGTTTTTAAAAATGTTGTGCAAGTATGGTTTGCCTGAAGACCATGCATCTTAAAAGCAGGCAGCACCCCAACTTTGATCTAAGCCGACTTACCTTTTCAGCTAAGCCATTTGCCTGCATTCCTCTATTACATGAGTAGTTATTGACTCAAGTTATTGGCAACACATTTTCAAACTACATAATTTGTGTGGATTATGTAGGTCAGGGGGTGGGCAACTGTCGGACTCTTAATTCCTACTGGTCCCAGCAACTATTGCCAATGGTTAAGCATTGTGGGGGTTGTAGCAACAACTGGAGGGCCACAGTTTTTCCATCTCAGCATTAAGAATAATCATCTAATTTTATTTTTTGTACTGCATTCATCTGACTGGGTTGCCCACAGATTACATTATGTGGATATTAGGTTTGTACAAAGTAGATTGATTGAATGTTTACATTTTAGGGGATGATTTCCAGGCAGAGCTGCTGAAGAAGCCTATGGGGAACCCAATGCTTTCTCCTAATCCTTACCCTAAACATCAGTTCCATCCCACTTTTGATGCCTTTTTTTCCATTTACGGTCGGGGTGGGGAGGGTTGTCATTGTTACTACATCCATTTTCTGCTAGTTTCCCACATGAGTATCAAAAGCGTTAAGTAGGCAGACCCTGCCTTTTTTCCTGCTTCCCTACATGCATTTTATGCCTCTTTGCTCAGGTGCTGCCAACATTCATCACTCAACTCCCCCCACCCACCCACCCCAAATTCTCTTTTCTCTTCCACGAGAACCTTGTACTTTCCCTGGGTTAGCTACCAATTAATCTGTGTTGCAACTGACATAAGAATCACTCTAGGGTGCTTGGCCAAAGGCTGTAACTATATTATGCTTATTATGCTACATGAGCTCACCAGGAAAAGAGCAAATCGTTCTGGCTTGATTTTAGGAGCACTGAAACAATTTTGCAGAGGGACAATGGCTCTTTAAAGGCAGGAAAATTTCTTTAACAGATAATGTGGCAGCTGTGGGTCAAGATGGTATATGGAATGAAACCTGCTCTTAGTTCTCTGTCATTCCTCTTGCTGTATGATGCTAAACTGGTTTTCCCTCTTCTCTTTTTTAGCTTCCACGCTGATATGGCGATTGCTTCCTTGGCAAATGAAATCCTCAAGAAAATTGAATGCTATCAAGGCTCATTCAGCTAAGAAAGTTGTTGCTTTAGAAATAGTTTAAGTGATAGTAATGAGAATTTTTATTTACGCTATCTTTTGTCTTTTTTCTAAAGGCTGTGATGAGTAACTGGAATCAGCTTCCATGGCTCTGAATTATATCTAGGCTCAACCGAAATATTTAAAAACCCACCCGTTTTATGTGTGTAATATAATGAGCCCCATTAATTGCAGAACCATCTTTTCTCATAGACAACAGTGTTAGCTCTCCTACCTTTCTGCTGAGAGCACAAAATATGAGATTGTTGAAGAGAGTCTTGTCTTTTGCTGTGGGGGAGGAACAGGAATAATGCACACCTGCAGTTGCCGAGCTCCAAACTTTGTTTTCATTAGTCATACTAGAGGGGCGCTATGAGCATTAGAAGATGGGTACAGCTTTTTAAAAACTGCTTACCTAGGAGCCCTGCTGCCTACACATTTCCCCTTAGCTTCACCCGTTTAATCAAGTCATTTAGAAAACGACGCAAGTTAATGGTGTGTTGGTAATACAGTAAGTAGGCAGCCAACAGATATCCTGGCAGCATAACAATGTACAATCACTACCAGTTAAGCCAAATCCTGTATAATTTTAAATTTGCATGTGTTTCCATTAGTAATGTTACACAATGATCTTTGCTCAAACACAAGTCAATTTAAAAGCTCTTTTTCCCCCAGGAAACTTATGCTCAAGATGGGAGGAATTGTGGGTGAGTGGCTTGTTACTTATCGAAGGCCTTTTAAGTAGGTATTGTTATCCTAGTCTCAATATATGAAATTATTAAGAGATGTTTCCTAATTTGCCAACACATAAGGAAACATTACTCACTGGTTACAAAGTGAATCCAAGATGCTCTTTTTGACCTTAAAAAATCGGAAGTTGCCTGAGGCAACTCTCACAAGACACCTCTCTGTATCCCTTGCCATAGATACTGTATTAGATGGATGTTTTCTGGATTTTGTAACAAACCTGGAATATACTCAAAGAGGAATATGGCCAACCCCAATAGTTCTTCAAAGTGGCAATTTCTGAAACGTTGCTTTTTATGATTCTACCAATACCTTTCTGCATCTATAAACCTTCTCAGTTACATTTTATCTGAGATTAGAAATCCTGTCATGCATCTATAATCCTGGACAAACTTAGTAGGGAGTAAAAACCCTTTGAGCACGTGGTATTTACCAGGGCATAGGATTGCACTGCAAATGGCATTACATGAAAATGTCAAAAGATGGGAATTCATACCTCCCACCCTAGCATTAGGGCATAAATACTCTGACAGTTAGCCACACTACCATTTTGCATTTTACCAAATTTCGTTCATAGAGAATAACTGAAATAACACAGCAAAGTGAATTTAAAAGTTTACTTTAATTTTGAACCATTTGTATAACTGTTCTCATGAAGCATCTGTATCACAGCAGGCTACAATAACTTTGGATAAAAGGCAACTGGTAAACTGTCCAATACAAGGTTCCATACAACAGTTCTTACTGGCCCCTACCCAGACATCTCCAGATAAGTTTTTGATCAAAAACATGAAATAGATCCACCTGCTTATTTTAAGCATATTAAAAAGGAAACTAATTGGACCATTTCTATTTGTCTAATTTTTATACAAAAAGGCTACACAATGTTACACTTTTCAGAATACGATTAGAGTGATTATGAATTAGTGTTCTACACCATTACTCGATCCTTAAAAATCAGAAATTGCTGTAGCAGGTTCACTATAACTTAAAAACACAGAGACTTAGAAACCCTACAGTTACTGCAAAAAAGAAAACTACTTTAAAAGCAAGCAAGGTCAGTACCATTACAAGAGATTTAAAAATTAAAAAAAGTTTTAAACAAGCAAGGCTAGAGTTTGATAAATTCCATCTTGTGATATTCCTTCTTGTGCATTCTTCGTTTCGTGAGTCACTCTCCAAATCCATTTGTTACTCCTCGACCAAAAGGACCAGAACAAAAAGTTTACTTCAGTTGTTCCCATAGGAAACTCAGCTTGGTTAGTGTGTCAGGCACTTTCTGAGATACTAGCCCACCCCTCGAGCCCTCTCAGCAACTCTACAGGCCAATCACAATGCAAGATCATTCAGACAATACAGCTGTGTAGGAGGGAAAAAAAAAAATCAGGGTTAAACAACAGGAATGGTTACTCAGGTTAGAACTGCATCATGACACACCTAAGTAAATCACTCTGACAGACTGTAATCGTGAGTCAAGTTGAAAGCAGACACTGCAATTTTGAAACACGCGTCTGTGACCAACACGAACCAACCCAAAGCCGTTCCCTCCCTGCCAGCCAAATTCTCAGATTGGTAGGTAGGTGGAGCTTCTTACCTAAAGGACGATTTACAGGTCAGTATCGAACCAGGCCAACTGATTACTGTCACCTGGAGGCAGCCCATCCATAAGGTCCTGGGCATGTCCTAGATCTGGCAGCCCATCAACTGGGTAGTCAGCACCAGGGTGGTGGCCCCCCATGTCATGTTCCATCATTGGGTCCATACCCAAGGCATCCTGACCGTATCCTCCAGAGTGGAAAGAACGGTAGCTAGGATCTAAGAAAGTTAAGGATGGCAGAGGGGAGAAGGGGGGGAAAAGCATGTTAACATGTTAGGCGCACCAGAAGCTCCAAACATCAGTGGGTGAGATTCCATAACCCAGCCACACTGAAGTCACATTTTCTAGCCCGGAAGTTGTATGGACAAAATGGCAAGTCATTAGCATGCTACTACCAGAAGCATAAGCAAGTTGCAGCCAAGCCATTAGTCTGCATACTGCTGAAAACCCGGAACAGCAATACTATTACAATGCACACAACTGAAATGCAGACTTTTAAATATGCAACTAGAAACGCTTATAGCTTGTTTTTACCTGCCCATAAAACAAATGTTTCTATATTTACACAACCGGCACATTTTTATATACAAAAATGCTTTGCATCAGGGAACTTTCGTAGCATTTGAATATGAGGCAATTAATCTAGAATGACTTGGTGAGGTGCTCTCACACAGAGGCTGCTCAACACGTGTTTTGAGTGGCATTGTTCCACGGAACAGCGCAAATAACGAAGGTTCAGTTAAGATGCTACCATCTTAACGTGTTTGCAGTTCTTCATTAAAGACATTCTGAGTATATTTGGTTTTACTGCAACTGATACATACCATCTGGGCGATAGCCAAGAGGTTCTCCTTGGGCACCAATATCAAGTCCCAGATCTGCAGTCTGTAGGGAATATGCAAAGAATTAAGTCTCTCAGCAGAGGCAGGAAATTAATTCCAGAAGCACCCATCATCTATGAATTTGTTCCAAGAGTTACTTAATGTTATATATGCCTGCACTGATTTGGTTATAAGTACACAACAGTCAGCTCCAGCTATTTTTCTATGTAGCTAGCACATATGAAGCAGACCAAGTTGCCATACCAAGGCTGAGTCCTCTGCAATAGTCTCATTAATAGAAACTTTAATATTGGGAGACTTCTTCTAGTGTATACGACAATCAGGTGTCTAATAGGAACATTATATGGTTTTCGTTAATTTGCCATTAAAAAGGTAAAGCGACCCCTGACCATTAGGTCCAGTCGTGGCCGACTCTGGGGTTGCGGCGCTCAACTTGCTTTACTGACCGAGGCCAGCATGACTAAGCTGCTTCTGGTGAAACCAGAGCAGCGCATGGAATCGCTGTTTACCTTCTCGCCGGAGCGGTACCTATTGATCTACTTGCACTGTGTGCTTTTGAACTGCTAAGGTTGGCAGGAGCAGGGACCGAGCAACGGGAGCTCACCCCGTCGTGGGGATTTGAACTGCTGACCTTCTGATCGGCAAGCCCTAGGGCTCTGTGGTTTAACCCACAGTGACACCCGCATCCATTAGTGGCCTACCAACACCGAACAGCATTTAGGAATCCAAAGGCTCACTCAAGCCACAGAACAGTTTTAGGAACACAACTAATGGCTTTTATCTGAAAACTGCTCTGAAACCCACTACAAAAGTCCAAGCTTAATGTTATTGTTTGCTGGCATATGGTGCAATGGGTCAGCGTGTCTGGCTGTTAACCAGGAGGTTGGTGGTTCGAGCCCACCCAGGGACAGGATTCTTGCACTGCAGGGGGTGAACTAGATGACCCCCGGGGTCCCTTTCAACACCATGATTCAAGGAATACTGTTAGCTGTGTATCTAGCTGTTTAACTGACCTCATTCCAAGCCATCGGTTCAGTCCTGAAGAGGGAGCTCGTCAGTTCAACCGAAAGCCGTTTCTTATAATCTTGTGGTTTATCTTCGGACATCCTAAACAACACTGCAGCTGCGTATGTCGCTGTTCAAGGAGAAGGGAGTTTTAGCAGAGGAATCCAAATACCACCAAGCCCAATTCTCTCTTCCTCCACTTACCCACACCCTCATTCCTAGAATGAAGAAGTTCCGTCAGTGGTGCTGTAGCCCCCTCTGCTTCAATTGCCTCCGCTGCTTCTTTGTCCTGAGCCAATTCACACAGTACACCTGCAGCCACTCTCTGGATGTTCTCGATAGGGGAATACAACAGCTAGAAGGAAAACATCAAGCGGGACAGACATTATAAGGTATGTTGTTTGAGCACAAACTACAAGCATTGTCAAGAAAAACCTCCCTTCCTTAGGCCTTGACCAAAGTTTGGTTCCTGCAGGCCTCTAGGTAATCAAACACTACTTTCTGGTGAGAAATTCAACTTTCACTAATGAGGATGAGATCATGAATTCAGTGCACGTGTGATGTCTGGTACAAGCTGGGTTCCAAGGCCGCTGACACCACAACTAATTGGACCAGATGCCTTCCGTTATTTACCATATTTTTCGCTCTATAAGACGCACCAGACCACAAGACGCACCTAGTTTTTGGAGGAGGAAAACAACAACAAAAATTTTCTGAATCTCAGAAGCCAGAACAGCAAGAGGGATCGCTACGCAGTGAAAGCAGCAATCCCTCTTGCTGTTCTGGCTTCTGTGATAGCTGCGCAGCCTGCATTCGCTCCATAAGACGCACACACATTTCCCCTTTTTAGGAGGGAAAAAGTGAGTCTTATAGAGCAAAAAACACAGTATTTTTTCTGGAAAATTACAGCGAGTCTGATGGTCCTGAAAGTGAGCAAAGATAAATATCCAGCCCCTATTTTTCTGGGCAGTGGGCACATTACTACATGAATGCAGTAAGACCCTCCTCAGTTTTAGAGATTCTTGGGCACCATACCGTCACATTTTCAACTTTAAAAAAAAAGGTCTCAGGAAGCCAAATTCTGCACACAATGCCAAATTCTTTATTTCTATGCAAATATATGGTATATTGACTAAAACTCTGCCAATACTGTGCTTGGATAAGGCTGCAGCTAGAAAATAACTGGGCAGTTTCTAAAAATTGTTTCCCACACTCTTCCCACACATCACAACTCTTCCAAGTATTTTCTCACTCAGAAACTTTACCTACCTGCACAAATAGTGGAATGGTGTTTAGACCCCTAATTACAATTCGATTGTGGACATCTCTAGCCAAGATATGAAGGGCTCCAGTGCAACCTTCAACTATTTCTTCCATACGAACGCCCTCCTGCACAAGAAATATTTTTGGGGGGGATTAATTACTACACAGGTATTAGTTACAGAAATCCTGACAAATCAAACATGCCTTTGATACCTAGTCTGCATTGGCATATTTGTATTGTTTTTTCAGTGAGCAGTCAAGTTTTGCAAGTGCAGAGATAAGAGAGTTAAAACCACCTTTATAGTGGAATAATGTGTCCCTGAATAGCAGGTACGGCAATAAGTTTAGTGAACACTTACAGACGTCTACCAGTAACTTCTTCCTGTCTGCCATTACAGAATCAGCCTCAGCAGTAAGCCGCCTACAGTATTTTAACACAATAGCAGGAAAAGCAAGACAAGCAGTTGCATTATTTGAAGCTTTTGGTTAGACAAAGGAGATCCTTCTGCACTTATTTCTGCCATTCCTCATTAAGAGTCACATACCACAAACTGTTGCTGTGTGCCACCCATTGATGTACGGCGTTGGGTGTCTTGATGTGCTCTAACCAGCAGCTGGACTAGTCTTGGAATAGCACCTTGTTCACGCAATGGAGCATGATTTGCTGGACAGAGAGCAAGATTGCGGATCAGACCAACGGTAGCCTGAAATTACAAGGAAAGCCGTTAGAAAGTTTAAGACATCCTGCAAGGCACTCAAAAACCTTGCTTCAGCTGGGTTTTCAACTAGAACTATTGTTTTGGATTCCCTCAGTCTTCTCCCACCCCCAAAGACAGGATTATACTTTGAATTCTGTTACCTTGATAAGAGGCCAGTGAGATGGCGGATGCAGGAGTTTAACCACCACTGGAAGTCCATAATGGAGACGCACTGCATTCTGCGCCATCTCAGCTTCTTGGTGCCGACTAGTAAGGTGACGGAGCGCACAGATAGCTGGCTCAGTGATATCTTCCCTGTCACCAGCCCGGAGAACTGTACGCACAAGAGCCTCGATGCCACCCACTTGGCACACCATCATTTTATTCTTGTAGTTGTTGCAAGTAAGGTTAGACAGGATACCAGCTGCACAGGTTACAACGTTGATGTCGTCTGACCCTAATAGCTGCACAAGGGTTCCCAGTAGACCCTCCATGCCTTCCTGTAAGAAGAGAGCATGCATTAACACCAGCTTCTTTGTACCTGGCCGTTTATTAATGCCAAGTTTCTGTAAGAGCTATTTTTACTATCTCACCTTCCTATCTGTGGGTTGTATTAATCCAGATAGGAAATTTAAAGGGGTGGCTGATCGCAGATTAACAGGGCTTCTCAGCAAAGTACACAACAATGAAAAGGACCAAGATAGATCCATTCTAGCAACACTGATTACCAGAAACTTTCTTCCTCCTGTAGCATCTGCTTATACAATGGGAAGCCTTAAAAAGGCCCTTTTGATCAAGCCCACAACTAAATGAGAAAGGATTCCCCAGAGGTGACTAGCGTTCTTCCCAATGACAATTTGTTCTCCAACTAAGGGTACAGATAAAAAGCACAGCTCCACCTACCACATTCTCATTAGCATGCAACTAACCCTCTCCAAGGCTAAAATTGAGGGGGGAATAAGTGAACCCTTAAGAGCTTAACATGTAGAACTGGCACTTTGAAAAACAAAAACATGAACAGTTCATCCAAAATATGGGATGAGGCAGGAGCGTTAACTGAGTCAGCAGTGCAATCATTAGAAAGCATCTCTCTTCATCTGTTTCTATATATTTCCCACATTTGATTTAAAACAATCCTAGGGAAGTATTTGCATATCCATAGGTAGAATTTAATTTTTTAATTTACACTAGCCTGGAATATGCTTCATTAGAGGACAGCATATAATTTTAAATAAAAACATTGTAAAAACGAGGAAGAAATCCAGGCACCTCAAATTCCTCCCTCATTTCAGTCTGTCATAAGAATTCCTCACCTGGACACAACATCATTACTTCTTAGATCATCTCTTCCATGCCCCCACTAACAAGTGGTTGTTGCAATATGTCACTATCTTGTGTTAATCAGCATAGCATCCTTATACCTCAATACTAATCTCATGGCTCTTTAATTCAGGGGCCAGGCAACATGCAATCCATGGTTTACTGCAAGGAGCAAGCATGGTTCAGGCTCATGCGTGCCCCTCAGTTTATTCATGGTAACTTTTATCAACCTAGCTTGACACTTGGGAACACTTTATAGCTTTGGCGTTTATGATAACCTTTTTAAGTTCTTGTTCCTTACCTGCTTAGTTGCAGCATCCGAAAGATTTCTAAGAGTCCAGAGACAATTCTGAACAAGCCGCTGGCTTGGATCTGTAAGGTGGAGTCCCAAAGCCTGCATTCCACCTAAAGAACAGTTAGGTGTATTAGGTTCCACATCATCATGTATCCTTCCAACCTCAAGTCTTTACACAGGACATTCAGTCTTTCACTTCAAAGTACCACACATGTGCCCGATTGCTGTTCTGAATTTTCCTCACTTTTAAACCATCTAACTCTTCTGACAACCATGTTTCATTTCAGAGCTAAGCTTTAAGCCAGTGAATGAGGACACATTCTCTCTCACACACAAGTACGTGTGGCCAGAATCACAGCGTACTTCTAATTTTATTACCTCTTCAGGATTCAGACACATTAACCCATCCACCAGTTTAGAAAGTCATGAGGTCTCTAATTATACAGTAGTTGGGAAATGAAACCCATTTTAAAGTGGCATGGCATCATCTAACTTTAGTTTTACTTCTATGCGGCCCTTTAGTTAAAAGTACTATCTAGCAATAATTGTCTAAACCCAAAGCATTCATGTTGGTTTGAAACACCTCCCATATCCATAAGCTTTGGCACAGAGCCAACACAAAATGTGATAGTGTTGCCATAAAAGAGCTACTTACCAGCCTCTACAATTGCCGGTTTGTTACTAGAGCAGACTGACAGCACCTTTAGCACTCTACTTGTGGTCCACAGTAGTTTCTCATAGGTGTAGGTCCTCATTATGTTTACTAGAGCCTGGGGTCCACCACTGGCCAGAATGATAAGCTGCAAAAAGTGTTGTTGTTTTTTTAAAAATAAAGCAGTAATTACTCATTTCATTTATATCCTACCTTTCCTCCTAGTAACTATTTATTTAAAATATTTATAACCTGCCTTTCATCTATATAGATACCAGGGTGAGGGACAACCAACCTTGCAATAAATTTAGTTTAAAAATCCATGGATAGGGGCAGCTAAAATTACAGAAATACGGTAGGAAGAACACATCTAACAGTAAAACCTTCAAAACACCCAGGCAAATGAATCTTGGCCTCACACCAAAATGATAAAAATGAATGTACCAGTTACACTACTAAAAAAAAGGCATTCTTTGTGGGTGCCCCACAGAGAAGACCCTTGGGAGATGCAGCAAGTCACCAAGTGGGCTTTTGATGGCTGAGTGGCAATTTGAGCCTGGGTTTCCCCAGCCCCACACTAACCACTATGCCATGTGGGCTTTTTTGACATTTGTGTCATTGCCTGCCTGCATAGACTTATTGGATTCTTGGTCACTAAAAGAACTATGGAAGGTGTTTCTTCCTCCGTTTGCTGCTCGTGTTTCTGAGCTGCCAGACTACCATATTTCTGCGAATCTAATGCACCACTGAATCTAATGTGCACCTCAATTTTCAAAACCTTGAAACCAAAAAAGTATTTGCTATGCCAGTGGTGTTTTTCAAGCTTGCAATCGAATCTAATGCGCCATCAAATCTAATGCGCACATTAATTTTCGCAACGTATTTTGGCCCAAAAAGGTGCGAGTTACATGAGTAAATAAAGTACTATTTGTCCTTTACATACTCAAAACACTTTAAAATGTTTTGATAGTTACCTTGCTTTCTTGGTTGCCATATGCAAGAATCTGCAGGCAGTCTGTTGTGATGGCCAAAAACTTAACATTTGTCTTGTTGAGCAAGGCAACCATTTTCTGCAAACCACCAGCTAGACGAACAGCCATTTTGGCGCCTTCTTGATGCAAGAGAAGATTGTGCAGAGTAGTAATGGCGTAGAAGAGCACAGAATCCACGGGAGAACTATGAAGAAAGTTTAGGTTAGCAAAACTCCAGTCCAAGGCTGATAGATGTTGGAAAGATGTGTTATGTCAACGATCTACATACCCAAGCATCTTAACAAGAGCAGGAATGCCTCCTGATTTAAAGATTGCCAGCAAGCCTTCACGGTGATGAGAGAGGTTGTGTAGTGTACCCGCAGTACAACGGGCTGTTTCCACATCATTTGTATTCTGCATAGTACGCACAATGGCAGAAACCATTTGAGGAGAGCGCATTATAGCATGGCGGGAGGCTTCCTTTTTGGACAACTGATGAACCATAACTGCAGCCTTGTTCACCACCACCTACAAAAGGCATTTGAGTTACTTGTTTTGATGTTCATGAACTTTTCAAGGTATGATGAGAAGATCACTAAAACACTTTCAACACAGGAAAACTATGAACGTTGGAGGCACAATTTCAATGTGAAACAGCACAGTCCAACTCAAAGTGTCCCTTGTGGGGCTCATGGAAAAAGACTCATTACTTACAAGCCAATAATTACATGCACATTACCTGGTCCTCATCGTTCAAGAGTTTGGTCAGTTCTGGGATGGCCCGAGTTGCAAGTTCTGCATCATCTTGGTAGTTTATCAAGTTAACCACAGCATGTTTTAACATCTGGGATGGTTCAGCCAGGCGCTGCACATTTGTTGGGTGAGCAGCATCAAACTGTGTTGATGGGATCTGCATGCCTTCGTCCAATGTTTCTGGGAACATGGCAGCACGCACCCTCTGTGCTCTCGTCATAGCATACTGTCCATCAATATCTGGAACAGGAGCAAGTACTTTTTTAACAGCTTGACTGACAAGGAAGTAGGCAGTTATTTAGGTAATAAAACTGTACTTACCAGCAACCTGTTCCTGAGTGAAGGACTGAGAGAATCCCTGTTCCCACTCATATAGAACTTGGTTGGTATCAACATCTTCCTCTTCAGGATTTCCCTTGCCACTCAGAGAGGGAGCCGTTGTTGTGGCACCAGAGTGGATACCAGAATCCAGGTATGATTGTTGCTGCCAGTGGCTGACAGCTGCTTTTCTATCTGGCTCCATTGCCATGTCCAACTCCATCAAGTCAGCTGCAAGAGATGGTTAACGATGAGTTTGCTTCAACATTACACATCATTTTGTCAAAATCCTGGATTTGGACAAATACAAGTTATCTACACTACGCGTTTATAATGGTCACCCCATTTAAGACCTGCTGGAGAGGCTCTTCTTTATATCACACACCAGAAGAGTGATTGGTTAGGAGACAAGAGCCTTAGTCGAGGAAATCCCATTTAAGAGAATTCCACATTACCCCTTCCTTGCTGTTTGTTTCGCCACTATTGTGGAAACCATTTTGTTTCAACAAGCCCTTCAAGCTCATACTTTCATACTCCTTCACCTGAGCTTTTATCTGCAGCCCCACAATTCAAGTTTTCCATCTGATGCCTACTGGCCATGATCCAGAAGCATTCAAATATTTACTGATCTCTTCTTGCCATTCATTATTTTTGTTTTACAAACACATTAAATTCTAGAAACAAAAAAAACCTGAAATTTGATTAACAGTATTGTTCTTCCTGTAACAGTATTGTTCTTCCTGTAAGTACAGGCTAACTAAATGTCTGTTGGGCAGGGAGAAAAGACTGGGATTTTGGAGTCGTGTCAAGCCCACTCAGAAGCCTGCAACTCTATCACTTTCTGTTCAAAGTAAACCTAAAATCAGAATCCAGTGAAACCACCAGAACAGGCCAACTCCATGCAGCCTTAATTCCCTGGACACATAGAGCTGTTATTTGCTAAGTCTTGAGAATTTATGCCCACACCCAGCAAGATCAGAGTTGAAATAATCACAATGAACCATCAGTAACTTGATGGTTACACACAAGACACACCTTGGGTTGCCATGATCCTTGATGTGCTCCCAGAACTGTGGTCTACTGCACTTCAGACCCTAAAATACAACAAAATATATAGTTAAGGGATTTGCTGGCTTTAGGTTTCAATAGTAGGATCTAAGGTACGATTCCACTAAGTAATGAGACATAGCTTTGCTAAGGAAACTAGCATAATTTAATATTTGTAGGCCATGCTATACTCTGAGCTTGGCCCTGTCAGCAAATAGCAATTTGAGGAACTGCCTCTCTAGAAATTTGATGTGGGAACAGTGGACTTCAGCTGTTTAAACTGTGCCTTAACCTGAGCATTTGGAATAAATGCAAATATTACAATACCAATACACACCCAGCTACTTCCTTCCAAAGGAAACCAAACCCAGGCATAAACTACACATCTGGATCTTCTTATTGCTCATTTAAGTGCAGTGAACATTAACACTGTTGTTAGAAGATTGTGTTTCCTTGCAGGGAAACTGTGAGCTGCTGTTAATGAACTACAGCAGAGAAAGTAACTGCCACACTCCTAGCCCAAATGTTATTGGGTGATGGAGGCCTTGCGACAGCAACTCAAAGGTGACCTTGAGAACAATGCAACTGCTAGGCTATGACCTATGATCTAAAGATTAGTTTCTATGAAGTTGAATGAAGGAGTTGCATCTTTGCTGGGTCAGGGAAATCTTTGAAATAGAGCAGCAATAGGGAAGCTCAGGCTAGGGACCAAATGTAGCCCTCCTGGCTTCTCTACCTGGCCCTCAGAACTCTGCCCAGGCCACACAAAGCCGCAGCCCTCAAGGGCTCTGCTTTGCACTTGGTAGTATTTCCTTGAACTCAAATAATGCTTCATCTGAATTATACGCGTGGAAGCCCGGAGAAATTCGCTTTCCCCCCCACAGACTTTTATGAAAAATAGAAAAAACTGGATTGTTTTAAGACAAGGTATGCATATATTTAGGCCCCCCCAAATGTTTATGCAAGTCTGTGTACAGTATCGGATCATAATATTTCTGTACACAGAGCACAAACAAATCCTAAACGGTACACAAAAAGTACACCTCTAAAATGTAAGAGCAAGATGCTTTCTGCCTCTTGGAGGGCACTGTCATTGTCACAAGAGAAGGAAGAATGATTCACTGCCTTCTTTGTTTGTGACCTTCTTGTTGACATAGGTAGTGGACCTGTCTCTGTCCTGTCCTCTGGACTAGCTTAGTTTAATCTGAGCAAATCATGCATTTTTAGAACTGCAGTACAAAGGAAGAAACGGAAAGTGATAACTTAGAAAAGGAGACCGATTGAATTTCATGTGGTGTTCATTGAGGTTTGTTCCCCCCTATTTTTATGGAAATGAGTGTTTTATGTTTGCTTGAAACTGCGGGAGAATTGGAGGAGACATGATAATTTTCAAAATAATGATTTGTTTTACTGTAATGTTGATGGCTCCTGTTTCTATTGTTACTTTGCCTGCTCCTCAAACTAGCAAAAGCAGAGGTGCTAGCTTCCTTATACGCCAAGCTGTAATAAAAACTTATTTTTTAAAAAAAACCAATGTGAAATTATTTTCTGAAAAAACTGTACTTTTAATACATGAGACACAATAATCCTACAGTAAACCAAGCTATACATAATGCATGTTATGTTCCTACAGTAACAAATTGACTTTCAATATGTAGAATGCTTTTTTAAAAAAAGTATTGCATTTTTTTGAGTTCCCTCTCCCCCTCCACAAAAAAACTGAGAAAAGCATACACACACCCTCGCCCACCACCCTCAAAATATCTCAAAATTTTACAACTCTAGTCTTGATAGAAAGATGTGTGTGTATAAACTAGCCTACTGTAAAAAGATAAAATCTGTGCTTATTGCTTGGCCCACCACTGGCATGCACATGCTGACAAGAAGGCAATCTGGTTCAGGGTGGAAAAGATTCCCCAGCTCCGAATTAAGAGTAGCAACTGACAAGAGTCAGTGATAAAGATCACATAAGGGTTAAGCCTATATACTACAATACATCTGGATCCACACTTACCAACATAGCTTTCTGGCAAGATACAATTATGCCCTCAACTTTGTCCTGGATGAAAAGGCCAAACAGTGTGTCTTCTGTTTGCTGCCTTCCCTCCCCCACATACCAATTTAAGACTATCACCTGCAATCCCTTTTGCAAAACTACAGTGGTACCTCGGGTTACATACGCTACAGGTTACAGACTCCGCTAACCCAGAAATAGTGCTTCAGGTTAAGAACTTTGCTTCAGGGTGAGAACAGAAATTGTGCTCCGGCGGCGGGGCAGCAGCAGGAGGCCCCATTAGCTAAAGTGGTGCTTCAGGTTAAAAACAGTTTCAGGTTAAGAACGGACCTCCGGAACGAATTAAGTACTTAACTCGAGGTACCACTGTACTGGCATTTGTGGAAGTATGCCATATAACAGGAGCCAAAGGAGTGAGATTTATGGAGATGCAACCATTAACTTAAGTTCAGTTGTAATACAGGTGACTCTCAACTTATGTGGGGGTTACATTCCAGGAATAGTGGCTAAGGCCAAAACTGTGCATGGTCAAAACACATTGGGTTCAGTGGTGGGTGGGATTGCCAAAGTTTTCTTCCTGGATACCGAGCCCCTTTTAATTTTTTTAAGCAAAGCACGTAAAGCTGAATGAGCACAAATTAAAAGGCACATAAGTTGAGTGTTACCTGTACAACTCCAGCATTTTTAGAGTTGAATATTTTTTTGTTGGTGAATGTGCTATGTAGTCTTCCCTGCTTCATATCAAGCAATACTAGTTTACTTGCTGCATAACTAGTTCTGCAAGCTTGCAATTAAATGCTAAACATTTCTTTTCCTAATCTGCTGTGCTGGGTAGAGCCCCCTTCAAAAGAAATCCCTCACTGCTTCATTAAGTGTGGAAACCTGGTATCTGGAAGGAAGTGGTCAGACCTACATATTTGGACTTGTTCAGTGCTCACCCTTCAGGATGCCAGCCAACAAGGTTAATGAAATATAATGGATGTATTCACACATGCTAGAATGGTGGTTTAATAGTGTAACACACATTCATGGAACTGTCTGTTAGTTCAAGTGAAGGAGGACTGCAGCTATCCTGTAAGTTTAAACAGAGATCAAAGTGTCTACATAGATGCTCCGGAGATGTCCTGTGCACTGTGCAAAATCACTGCTATGAATACAGCTATGAATACCAAGCTGTTTCAAAGGAATTTAAAATCTGGTTCTATCACGCAGACATTATTTCTGCAGTAGGGTTAGACAAGTTTGCAGAAGTTTTGCTTTGTCTGGGAATCATATTTCCTTAGCATGAATATCCATTTGTTTTTCTAAGGCTCCAGTCTGTTTCAGCCCCCACCCCAGATGTGCAAGTAAGGTTAGCACAAAATAATTTTGTATACTTTATAGAATTTTGTATACATTATAGAACTGCATGTATGGTTCCAACAGATAACTATAATTTCAAAATACATTTATCCCTTCTCCCTACACACCACCTCCAATTTTTGCTATGGCTTGTATACATTGTTATAACCTGTTCTCAAATATTATATATATATATATATATATATATATATATATATATATATATATATAATCTATAATAGCCATTCATCAATTTTGAAACATTTCCTTCTGATACCTCTTGAGTAAATACTTTGCCTGAGAAAAACAGATCTTGCTTCCTTCCGAGACGACATACACACATTTCTCCCTAACATAGCCAACAGGTTTTAAGACAGGTTTCTTCCCCTTCTATTTTACTAGCTATTACTGAATGTACCTCCATGTTTTGCTTCAGAAATCAACAATTCAAAATTTAATGTGCTCCGATGAAATTTAGTTGTTCCAATGAACAGCTTATTAGCCACTTCACTAACCTACAGTCACAAAAGCACATGCCTCTAATGTTCCCTTATAAATAAGACTCTCCAGCAGAAAAACTGAAATTGTTTTCAATCTAGTTGTGAACTCAAGTAATAAAATGTTTACAAGTCTTAATAGCATATTCAAAAGAATCAAAACTGGTGAGCCCAGGGTACTTTAACAAGACTCAACAAAATTTCAGTCAGATATCCAGACTGAAGCAGTAGCCTAAACACTTTCAGTGCAAAGCAGTCAGTTACATTTAGGAACACTTCTAATGCAGGAGTAGCCAACCTTTTAGAGCCCATGGGCACACCTGCAAAGTACAGAAACTGTTAAGGGGACCACACACACAGCAACCAAGCACATGCCACAACCTGTTCTACTGGCTATAATAAAGCTTAGTTTCAGCAGGGAGGGGAAATCCTTTGGGCACATGCGTGCCTTGGGCGCCATGTTGGCAACCCAATGCATGAAAATATATTAATGAAATTACGGTACACTTGTTTTACTTGTATTCACTTTATAGCAAGAAGGGTGCTACTCTGTAATGTGGGAGTCATAGCTTCAACAAATCTTTTTATGCGATTACATCAGTTGGTGGAATCTGCTCATATTAGCACCTTTCAGGTTCTTAACCCAAGACAGTTGATTAATGAAATCCATATCAGATGGCATATAATGGAACACAAACTGACTAATGAAGCTTTACCAGACAAGACATACAGGCAGAGCAACTTGCATCAAAGAACCAGTGCACACAGCAGTACTGCTGTGTGTGTTTTAATGCAGATAATATTGGACTCACTAGTCTGATGGATGGCAGGCAATCTGTGACTACAGCAATGTCCCATTCTTCGTATGGACAGGTTTGGACACCAGCCAGTTCAATATGCAGACCCCTTTCCCAGTAGCGTTTTGCAAGCTATGAAGTTCTTAATTAAAGACTTAATGCTCATATGTGTGTGTGTGTATACATAGAGACACACAGTAAGAGCCTGGGTTATGCTGCCAACCTTATTTTCTTAAGAGTAGAGAACAGACTTCCTAAATTTTGGTGGAAAACATTTTTGCAGATGAATTTGTTCTACAGGCCTAACAATATGCACCTATCAACCAGATTATCTAAAAACTTGTACCTAAGTGCACTTTTGGGCTCTTAGCACAACGCATATTAATGCAAGCATGTGTTTACACAGCTTCACCAAAGGAGAGGCAATTATAAAATACTAATGGAATAAGCAATACTAGTAGCATCAAGTAACAAACATCTGTAGAGTACTCAAGTATTTAATTCACAATGCATAATCAGTATTTCCCTCCACATAAGATTAGGACTGAGGCAGAAAGAGTGGTTTCCTTAAGGCCACCTAGTGAGCTCAAGTGAGGCAAGATGACAACTTAGAAGTGGGAACTTATCAAATTCATAACTCAGTCTCTTTATCCGTTACATTACAGCAGCTCTACTTTATTGTTTTATTTTAAAAATATTATGTACCACTTGATTGTAAAAACCTCTAGGCAGTATACAAAATATGTTCTGGAAATACTCTCAATTCAGGAGTCAACATAAAATTAGACAGCCATATTTTTAAGAAAACAACAGTTTTATCATTTAACCATTTCCTGGGGCAAATGCAGAGATACCTGTTACAACAAACAGGTTTTTTCGCTTACATGTCTGTTTTGAAAATTAAAACTACACTGGCAACGCTGTCCACTTTAGAATACCTACTGCTATTGTAGGGTGCAAGAGAAATGAAGTCTGATAGTTTGTGGTATTGTGGTTTAATACATCTACAGCAGGCTCAAATTTTGATCTTCTATCGTACGTGCAAATAACCCTACGTATTGCATTTCTATTACAAGTCCACTAATTAAGCAGCTGCTTATATGTACATACAGCCTTACAAGTTACAGCCCACTTGTCTGTGTTTGTGCTATTTGACAGAAAAAGCAGTATCTTTAAAGCTTGCCCATCTGGTGCAAATTCTAACAGGCACAAGCTATTTAAAAGCCTCTTTTCAGGCTCAGGATCAACCTGGCACAAAAGGTAATGCAAGCACAGGTAAAAAAAAACCTACCCTCTAGCACTGCTAGCAAGGGAGAATTCTAGCTTCTAGTCCATCCCAAAACAAATGGCACCTAAATTGACTCAGAACCATCTAGTCACCTATGTATTCCTCTGGGTTTCTTCTTAATTTTGTTACTGACTCAGAACGGGGCATGAACTAAGTAAGCATTCTTCTCTAGGACTGATGCCTTTCCAGCCAAAGCTAAATAGGTGCTCAAGGCACACTCTTCCAAAGACAGATGTTCAAAGTTACAAGAATGGCCAAATGGAGGCTGCTTTTGCTTGCTCGGTCCCTGAAAGCTACTTGGATTAAAGCTTTTTCTCTTAAAATTTGCAACTTTTTTCTTTTATGCAGAAATCTGAATGTCTCGAATGTTGATAGCAAATTCCAGAACCGTATCTGCAATCTGTTTAGTGCATGCTACTAGTACAATCACACTTGAAACAATATGGGTTGCTCTGTAAACGTACACAAAATATGTATGATGGCACCAGGCAAGCCTTCTAGGAGAGGGCATTTCACAAGCGGGGGCCACCACTGAAAAGGTCTGTTCTTGTGTTGCCACCTTCCAGATCTCCCATGGAGGAGACAGAAACAGGAGGGCCTCAGATGATCACAGTGTCCAGGTTGGCCCATATGGGGAGTGGCGGTCTAAGATGTATTGGGATCCTGAGACACGCAGGACTTAACAGATCAACTTTGTTCTGGGCCTGGATTGTGCTGAAACCACCTTGCCCCAGTTAGCAACCTGACCACTGAATTCTGTCCCAGCGGCAGTTTCCAAACAATCTTCACAGGCAGCTCAATATAAAAGGCATTCAATAAGACTACTACTACTATTACTTTATTTTAAAGTCTATTTATACTTGTTTACAAGGTCTGTGAAAATAACAGACCTGTTCTTAGGCTGGTCTACCCACTACTAGCAGGGAAGAAAGACTGCATGCTGCTTATGTCAGTGAATCAGCTGAGTATCTTACTCTAAACAGGTGTTTTTCAAATATTCACTGACCAACACGGTTTATACACCTGACCGAGGTACCACGACAGAATCCTTTTCTTCACTCTCTGAAAATAGAACTATGTGCCATATAAAAAAACTTTAGAAAAATTTACAATAAACCTGGCAGCATTCAGATAAATAAATTTGACTCAGGCACCTCCATAATTCTTTCAACACTATGAACTGCAGTGTTGCTGTGTTGAATCTTGAAACTTAAAAGCTCCAAGACCTCAGTGAAAATTTGTTCTGCCATTTGGATAAGTGAAAGAAATGTTACTACATATTCAGTTACTATCATATGCGGGTGAAAGTTTACTATTACTCCAGTGACTCACTAATTTCTATTACAGTGCTTCAAAGAAAGCAAGTTTATCTAGCCTCAACATCACCATGTTTAAACTTGCAATATTAGTAGTCTAGGAGTAGGTTTCATTCCCACCCCCCTTACATGTAACGTAACAAAGAATTATTTTCCTGTTGTAAGCATTTACTGAATGCTTCTGAAGAACCAAAATAAGGGTCCTTTCCAGACAATTAGCTTGCACTGGAAATATTAGTTTTCCTTCTCGCAAGCTAGAGCTTTAGTTGAAGCAATATTCAGTTTTAAACAGCAAACTGCAGGTGTTTTTGTTCCTCATACACACACTGCTTCCACTACATTATGCGAGTGCAAAATAGAATGAGATTAAACACTCCTTTTCCCTATCCTCCAGAGAATTCAAGGCTGCATTTTCTCCCCTCTCCTTTTATTAGAAGCTGTGTACAGTCTCTGCTGTACTGTTCTAGCTCTCCCCCAAATGAAAAACTGGTGAACACTAACAAAACTATGCCCTTACTTGCATTCTTTTTCTTTTAATTTACTTTAATATTACACTCAACAAGCTCTGCAGTGTACACTGTTTAAAGAGCAAAACCTAAGACGCCAAGGAAGTTCCCCTCACAGAAACACTGCCCAATTCTAACTACCACCAGCCCATCATATGGGAACATGTTAGCCCAAACAGGTCCAAAATGTTAATATTTAAATTACAAAAGTACCTAAAAATTTTTTTTAATGACCAGAAATAAAACCTGTTTTTTAAATGAAACTATTGCAACTAGAGAGGGTGCTCACATGCAGGTATCCATTCAGACAATTTTCTCAGAGGGTCTGAATAGGCTAGCTGCAACTTAAGTTGGGTATATAATTTTCAACTCCAATTACTTAAGGACAACTTCTCCTCTAAGGAACTATCGACGTGTCTAGTATTATCAGCTAAATTGTTTTCCTCCTACAGAGGAAGTGCAGTATAACAGGATGAAGAAATTTAGCAGGCCACAGAAGTTAGCCAGCCTTCCCGCAGGTAATAAATTACAGGAGAAGTTGGTCACTTCCACATCATCCACATGGTTACTTCTGTTGTTGTGCCATTCATGCATACCAGTATTAACATTTAGGTAGCAACATTCTATCAAGCAAACCTGTTCGAGCATAGTAGTTGCTACTATGTCAGTGTGTGAGTTGGATGCATCTTAAGTTCTGTCTATACACAGCCAGATGGGCAGGGTATGTATGCATGTATAATTATTATCATCATACCCAGATTATCATCAACTAAGTGAAAGAAGAAAGCCGCTAAGCCTGGTTTGGGGCAGGGGAGGGGGTTAAAAAAAAATCAAGCTTGCTTGACGGAAGGTATACTATGTAGTGTGCACATTTCTAGATTTGTTTTTCATAAAGCAGGATACATTCATTGGGGGTTTTCTTCAGAAAATTTCATGTTAAAAGTAGATCCTGCAATGGGAAGCAATGGTTAACTGTAGGTTCCTGATTTGCTTTCCTGTTCTCACAAAGTGGAAACAGAAATGCTTATGTGTAGGTGCATGGTGCTTATTAAGTTAGGATCCGATTGTGCAAACTAGGCCCATGTCTTCTTGGGGAAGAGAAACCAAGTCCAATAACTTAATACACTTCAGGGATGTTGAAAAAAATCTTGGCCAGGGAAGTTCTTAAGCAGTTGACAGCTACTTAAGTTCTTGGTCTGCCTAGTTACTGCAGAAACTTTCTGTGATATATTGAATTTATGACAGGCTAGAGAGCCAGTTCAGCTATAGTAAGAGGCCCTTCATGGAAAGATGGCTGCATGAGTGTAAGCAGTTTGATGCTAAATGAAGCCAATAGACCAGTTAATGCTTTATCTATCAAGATTTCTATTCCAACTGGAGAAATAACCAACGATGCCTCACTAACAGACCATAAACTCCCCTCTACTTTGCAATGCAGACCAGAGAACTTATGGATGTTCAGCACTGCTGTATTATTTTGAAACACTGTTCAGATAACTTTCTCGAGTCTATATGCTAACATTTTAATTTGCTATTTAAGAACTAACTCATGGCATTTGTCACGTTACAGTTCTACCAACGTCTTGCTAATTAAACACACATCACTGATCAATTCTTGGCTGAGTCAGGCTGGGCATGCTACTCATTCCCTCACCACCCCCACAAAAAACCCGTATGATTGCCTTCAGCAAGCTTATACATTTCCAACTCTCATAATTCCTCTCTTAGATCCCCACCTGATTTAAGACCATCTCAAATTATGTATGCCTGCAGAACTGAATGTGCATGCAGTAAGTATGTTTCTGACAATATAAAAATACTGTCATGCTGCAAAGAACTAGAATATGATGCAACCAACAACACATGGACGTGCAGTGAAATACCTCTACATGTTTCAAGGCTGAAGTTCCGATGAATGGATGTGTTAGTATCTTCCTATAAAACCAACAGGAAATCTGGAATAGCAAGTTCTTTAAATTTGCCAACACTTCTACTATGAAGTTTCTCCTCTTCCTCTTTTAGGTCTTCCACTCAGAATCTGCTGTTCCAATAAGCTCTTACACTACAGTTCCACCTACAGCCTTTAATTACTGACCATCCCAGTTTAACATGCAACTACTTGCTAAAGACACCAAGAGCATTTTAGTGGAACATTATATCCCTCAACTTGGTGTCATAAATATTCATTACTTTGTCATAAAAGTACTTCTAATGTCACCATTCTGCTTTTATCTCCAATTTATTGTTGACAACTGGTTAAGATACCTATGCATCAACTTTACGGTAAGATGTTTAGGAATGGAATTACCAACTATAATGAGGCATTCAAACTCAGGACAGCTGTACTTTTCTGTTACAAACCCTAACAGACAAGTTTAAAGTTAAAACTCAATTTAACAATAGAAAGCTAGGACTGGCCTAGATTAAATACCTGTTAGAATCAAATATCCAAGAATTATTAGACAAAATTACTGACGCCCTAATATCTTGCATTTAATTTTGGCAAGCCCCATCTTGCAAGTATTTTAGATCAGTAGTTTGAAGCACAATTGTTTATTAGCTATGCATGCTTTTTAAAATAAATATTTATATTATTTCTTGCATATTAATCTACTGACCTATAAAGTACTAGTACTGTACTTTTCTTTCTCAATTAAGTTATGAATTAGTTCATAAGACTTACCCTGCCTAAGAACCAATATGCAATATTATCCCCCCCAACACCAAGCATTTTTAAGAATCTGTAATTTGAACATTGTGTTTGCAAAGCTCTACTGACAACTATTATTAACTAAATGTCTAGCCCAGCTTTTCACAATACTGTATAAATGTCTATATTCATTAAGGTTCAATATATAGGCCTGGAAGCATGACTTTATAGAATGCATACTCACATGGCAGTATACACATCTGATCACCAGACTAGCTATCCTACTATCCACTATAAACTTGTTCATGCTAACCACAATCTGCTTCAAAAGCTGAAATGCCACACTAATGCTTAAAATCCATCACCTAACTTTTTAATCCTCCCAGAAAAGAGCAGCAAGTGTAACCCAGATGTACCATATGGCGCCCTTTTGGTACATGCAGTATTGGCTGTTGGAAAGAGCAGGGCAGAGCTGCAAATTCAGATTCAAATACCAGCTGTGCCATAACTGCTTGCTCTCACCTGAATTACTACAAACAGTAACAATTATTCTTTAGGTAAAGATTTTTGCAGCATTTAGGGTTTTACCAAAATTAATTAAGTACCCCATTTTTCCAATGCAGGAATCACTTTACGTATGAAAAAGCTCACTTATGTTATGCATAAACCCACATAGGTTTGTTATGCGATATGAAGTGAAGGTACCCATATGGAATTGCAGTGATTTCTTCATATATGTTATTTCTACAGAAACAAAACAGCCTTTTTCCTTTTGAAGTATACAAAATCGGATCAAAAGTTGTCAACATTAGACCACAGAAGCTTGTATGAGAGCTAGAAGTTTCAGAAACGTAGATGGCAACATCTATAGTCTTTAGGCACAGTGACTAGGCACTTAATATTTGCTCAATTTATAACAAGCTCATACAGTTTTTTTTAAATGGGGACAATTCAGTATGGTAGCCAAGAAAATCCCAACTCAACTTTCATTCCCAAACAAATTAGATCTCATGGACCATTAATGCAAAGGTACAAGAATTCAAAGTTATATACAGGTAATGACTGTCAACACAGTTGTTACAAAGTACCACATGACATTCCACTCAGAATGCACTTCTTCAAATATTAGCCTCAATACCCAGATGCTGAACAGTTTTAGCCTCTCAAAAGCATTCACACTACTGCCACAGAATAACTATTCTTTAAATTTTTGAGATGTTCAAGCTCGTGTCTTAGACCAGTAACTCTAGATTCAGCTGCCAAGGGTACACTTATGTATTTTGAAGGTGCACCCTCATATAGATTTTCACATCTATAACATTAACACAAGTTATGGCTTGGCCTGAATTGGATCAGATGGCAGAGATGCTCCACAACATGCTAGATTTTAAATTTAAACTTCAACAGAAACATTAAACTGGAATATATGCCCTACAGTCATAAGGGTCTTAAGTCCTCAATACCTGGATACAAGTTACAAATTTGTTACAAGCATGCCCCCACTCTGGTTTAGAAGTTGCATTAGATGCCAAAAACACTTGTGAAAGCTTTGCATTTACAATCTAATTTTATACAAATTTACTCCAAGCCACACAAAGTTCAAATGCCTGCAGTTTTAGAATTTTCTAAACTATGTCTTGTCATAATATAGGAAGTTCAGGGATGAGGAACCCGTGACCCTTCAGGTGTTGAACTCAAACTCTCAGAATTGCTAATAATCAGGGATTATGGGAGCTGTAGGAGGGGGCACAAGTTCCCCATTTCTGTTGCAGTTCTTAATTACGATTTGTATTCTATTCAAAACAGAAATTATAGTTTGTTGAAAGACTTGAGTAATAACGCCACTTAGTTTAAGACCAAGGGATGTAGTTGGTTGGCATATGTAATCTTTGTGAAACCAAGAGGAGATAAGTTATGAATGTGCATTTTAACCTTCCTTCTCAAGTCCCAGCTTGTTTTCTGGTATGTCATGTTTTGAGGGTGCTCAGCCAACTGTACTAGGTCTCTAGGTTTACTTGTGTGAAACATTTAAAAGCATGGATAATATTTATGGAGGAGCCTAACCCAAAGGAGTTAAATGCCAAACACCATTAAAGCTTCACAGTAGTTTAGTATGCCCTGAACCAACTGGAACTTTAAGACAGTCATGTATTTTGGGCTTACCTCTGCTATTAAACTCCCACTGGGTTTTGTTTTTTAAAACAAGCTCTTTTCTACATACTTCTCATACCACACACTTCACTGTACGCATTTGGAAGGCAAAAAGAGGAAAACGCAAGATGGTAAAGCAATGCCTGCTCAAACACCTAGAATCAACAGAACACCAGCATGTACAATAGTTTTGGAAGTTCTAGATATTGTTGAGCCTGTTTCTTCTCAAACCTCCAAGAGACGGGGTATCAACTTTCTCTTCTAATGCTATCTAGAAAAATGGCAGCGGCAGTTAGCAGTGTCAGGATTTGGTTAAGTCAGCCCTCGGTGTAAGAACAGGCACCGGAGGGGAAATTAGCATCTTTACGAGGGGAGACCCGAATAGAACATTTAGGAAAGCCTACAGCCTTCATCGTCCCCCCGCACCAGATTCAGCAGCGCACACTTTCCCTTCCTTATCAAGGTCGCCTCCACCCTTCTCAAAGATCCTTGTGCCACCCAAGATGTTTTGCAAAGAGCTCCTATGCAATCCGCCCAAATCTCCGGCACGCCTTGCTTCTTCACTCGGATCCAAAGCGGCGGGAATCTGAGCCGCCCCCCACTTTTCACAGAGCTGGACAAATCAAAAGAGCCTCTTTGCCCTGCAAGGCCAAAAAAACAAAAACCCACCCCACAATGCAACAGATATCTGGTGCTGCTGACTGCAGCGAGGCGGCGGAGTTAATTACACACAATCCAAACAAACCCGAGACTTCGCCCCCCCTCCCTCTACCTTCCCAAACACCCGCTTCCTCCACCATCCCCCTAACCCGAGCCTCGGGGGCGAAAACCCGCCAGCAAGTCTCTCCACGACCTCGGCGGATAAAACAAGCCCACCACGAGACGCCGTTTGCTCCGGGCCGGATCGTCTGCAGGAATCCCCCACCTTCCCGATCCCCCGGGCGCTTTTTGTCGCACGTTTCGGACCTTACGGCGCGCTCGCCCCTTTTCTCTCTCTCGCCTCCCCGCCCACCCCCACCCCCCACACGCCTCGAGGTGTACATGCCAAGGCTCGCCCCAGAACAAAATAAATAACGAACAAAAATCAGCGTCGCGCACGCCGCCTACTTGCCCGGCTCGCGGTCCCGACCTCACCCGAGCCGACAGGGGAAAGAGGTCCCACCTTGTGGCCAAGGCTGCGAGTTAAAAACCCGAGAAGTTGCGCTCCGCCCTTAACACAGGAAGTGGGGGGGGGGGAGAGGGAGAAAAGAGAAAACATTCCCGCAACCTGATCCCAACGGTGCCCCCATTTTAAATATTGGGGGGTGTCTATCCCCCCTTCCACCTCTCAACGCAACGTCGAAATTACAGAAACGCCTTCCGGGTCTCCTTTGCCTTCTTTTTACGCCCCCCCCCTCCAGAATAAAACCCCGTCGTCGTCCCCTCACTTTTTTCTTTTAAAGACAGGAATATCTATTTCCCCCCCCCCAATCCAATCAATTTATGAGGCAAAAATACAGGCTCCCTCACCCCCCCTCCCCAACAACACACCATTATACTCTCCCCCCCCCCAGAAGTAGTAGTGCTGGGACCAAGGCCAAGTTTCGTGTGAGGAGGGAACAGTCGGGAGCCCCGAAACGGTACTAACACTGGCGGTGAGGCGAGAGAGCGCAAGGTCCTCCTCTCCTCGCGGCTTCTGCTCCCCCGGCCGCCGCCGCTGCTGCTGCTGCCGCCGCCTTCGCCCCCTTCGCTAACCGCCGCAGCGCGGGCCACGCAGGCGCCTCCGCGAGCGCTCCTTTCGCCCGTCCTCGCCTCTTCCGCCGGCCACCGAACACCGAGAGCGAGCGAGCGAGAGAGAGAGCGAGCGTGAGGGAGGCTTAAAATGGCGCCGCTCGCCAGGAGCTTCTTATAAGCGAGGGCGGCGGGCGCGCTCGCATGGTATCCTGCCGCCGACGCCGCCTCGCCGCGCGCAGCATTCCACACGCAGGCGAAACCCACCCAGCAGCAGCAGCGCGCGCAAGGGGCAGGGAAAGGGAGGGAGGGAGGAGAAATAGTGCCCGCCCGGCTTCCCCTCAGCCGGCGCGCGCACTCACACATACATACACATACAGAGCGCTGTGGCGGAGGGAGACGAGCGAAGTCGCTGCTGGCGAAGAGAAGGGGCTGCTAGGCAAAACGGCCTAGCGGAGACTCGGGAAGGATGAGGGATTGTGGGAGCGCGGGGGGAGGGGCTGGGGAGGGACGAGGCAGGACGGGTGCAGGGATCCGGCGAGGTGTGATGAGGCCCTCGAGGAGGGAGGGAGGGTGCAGAAGGAGAGGTCCCCTCTGTCTCCTACCCCCCTCCCTCTGATCTTGGAGAGGCTGGGAATGAGGCGCGTTCCCGCAGCCTGGGAGAGAAGTTGCTGCTTTTTCAGGGGGGGGGGGAAGCTGCCTGCAGGCTGTTTTCCCCCCCTGACACAAACCCCTTGCAAACGTTGCATGCATGCTTCCCCCCCTTCTATCCATTGCAAATACTTTTGAGGGGGGAAACGTTATCCCTCCCCCCATATTTGCATCCAGCGAAAGTGACTTTAAATGCACCTCCGCGGTTATCCAGACCGCCCCGATCCGTGGGAATCAAGGCTCCCCTTCTTCTGCTCCGGGCTTCCGGCGTCGCCGCGTCAACTTACTGATCGCTTTCTCCCTTCCCGAAGGAAGCCTGGTCTGCAGAGCCGGGATCCTGGGGCTCGGCGTCGGGCTGGGAATTGTCCTCCTCCGGCTGCTGCTCTGGCTTCCCCTCCCCGCAGCAGCGGCAGCCACTCCTTAAAACTTAAAGTTACTACGACGGAGGGCCGGGGAGGAGATTGTGGGGACGGGCGGAGACAGGGGGAAGAGCCTGCTCTGCAGTTCTTCTCCAAACAAACGCGCCGCGGAGATGTGGGCCAAAGCAAACACCCCACTTTCTCCCCCCCACCGTGGTTTCTGGTGAGCGAAAACAAGCCCGAGGAGCTTCGAAGACAGTACCTGGAAGTGGCTCGACGGTGCAAAAGCAACCCTATAGGGTGGTGTGTGTGTGTGTGTGTCCCCATACAAATCGCCTAGGCTTGCCAAAGTGTATTTTCCCTATGCCAGGTTTCCCCTACCAACACAGATGCTCCCAAGTTTTAGGTCCGGTGGCTGCGATCCTTTGCACGCTTTCCTGGGAGCAAAGCTTGCTTTGCAAGGGAACGTGCAGAGGGTGGCACTCCCAGCCCCACCGATGACTGCGGGGTGTTTTGTGTTGCACCCACAACCACTTGCAAAGGGGCCTTCTTAACTGGCGGGGGCCGTGATTTTGTCTTAACGAGTTGTCCCATCTTAGTTTCCTTTCTAGGCTGCGCTGAATATTAATATGGGCGAGTTCTTAATAGCCTTAACTGATCAGACACACGCCTATTAACCGAAGCACTCGGCTGCTTTTTGCCTCCTCCAAACTCCTTTCCCAACTCGGATCTGCGTCGATGTTGCAAACATCGGGACGCCCTCACGCTCACAAATGTTGCGCATCAACTCACAAAACTTGGCCGGGCGAGAGACTCGACTTGCTCCGGCGCAATCCTGAATAAGACCCGACGTGAATAGCTGACGACGGAATCGAAGTGACTCCGAAACGTGGAGGAGGAGCGATTAGGTCTGCCTGGAAACTTTGGCAGGTTTCAGTACGGGACGTAAACGATGCGGGACGATCCCCATGTGGACTTTGGGAGGCAGGAAGGGTCTAAAAAAGCAGCCCCTTCCTTCAGCCTGTACTCTAACCGCAAGCTACCTTACCCTCCCGACAGCTGAGGAATCGGAGCAACCAAACCAGCCTGGCTTTTCGCGAGCTTTTGTTTCTGCCTTCGCTCCGCCTCTTCTCCATCTTCGCGGAACTGGGAGGAGGAGTCCCAGGCTGGCGTCTCCTGCAAGGGCCACGTGGGGAAAGACCTCCCCACCGGCCTCATCGGGTGGTGAGACTTTGAAGGAATTTTTTTTTTGGGGGGGGGGACACCTAAATCCCCCAGAATTTATTGATCCCTAACTGCCATCATTTTCCCAGTAGTGATGTATGGAAGTGAGAGCTGGACCATAAAGAACGCTGGAGAATTGATGCCTTTGAATTACGGTGCTGGAGGAGACTCTTGAGAGTCCCATGGACTGCAAGAAGATCAAACCTATCCATTCTGAAGGAAATCAGCCCTGAGTGCTCACTGGAAGGACAGATCCTGAAGCTGAGGCTCCAGTACTTTGGCCACCTCATGAGAAGAGAAGACTCCCTGGAAAAGACCCTGATGTTGGGAAAGATGGAGGGCACAAGGAGAAGGGGACGGCAGACGACAAGATGGTTGGATAGTGTTCTCGAAGCTACCAGCATGAGTTTGACCAAACTGCGGGAGGCAGTGGAAGACAGGAATGCCTGGCGTGCTCTGGTCCATGGGGTCACGAAGAGTCAGACACAACTAAACAACAAAAACTGCCATCGTGCATACTACTTGGAAGGAATTTCCCTCCCACCCAGAATACAGGAGGGCTTTCTTCTGAGAGTTAGACGGCACCGCAGGGGTCATCTAGTCCAACCCCCTGAAATGCAGGAATCTTCCACCCTACGTAACCCACGACCCTGAGATTAAGAGTCTCAAGTTCTACCCACAGTAGTCCTGTGTGTCTTGGATGCTTACCTGGGAGTAAGTCCCACCAAACTCAGCAGGAGCAATAAGCAAAGAATCTGGCTGCCCTGTGTATCTTGCCAGCTTCAGTGATTTGTGGGTGATTTTACAATGAAATGATCTTGGAATGTTGTATCATTTTACTGTTGTTAGCCGCTCTGAGCCCGGCTTCAGCTGGAGAGGGCAGGATATAAATAACATTTTATTATTATTATTACCTGTATCTGCTAGCACTTTGTTGGTTTTGAGTACCTAACACAACACCTGTTCTTTATACCCAGGGTATTATGCAGCAAACTTTCCCAAGTCACTTCCTCCTTGAAGCTGTTCTCCCAGGAACTTGTTTACGTATCGAAAACCAGCAACTTCCAAATCATAATTAATTCAAAGGTGAAAAAGTTCTAAACTTCTGGAAGCCCAATTCCAAATGTACAATGGTTTCAATGAAATGCATTGCTGAGGATTTGAGACTAGCGTGCCAGGTTTTTAAAAAAATAATGGGTAGTTCTTAATTATTAAGATATGAATGATCGATAATGTATTGTTAAATTAGTTTAAGAATCTGTTGCTACAGCTGGAAACTTTTGACACTGTTGGTAAGAAAATAACAAGATCCCATTATAAAGAATCTTGTTTTTCAGCTTATGAACAAAGATGGCCTGGCTGATTTCACCATGAAATGAAATCCTAAGAGGAGTATTTCAAGTGAGTTTTGCTGTTTGTATTCAAGCTATGAAGATTTCAATGCCTGTGTCAAAACAAATCGCCTAACTGCATATATTTGACATGTGAGATGGTTAAAATATAAATTATTAGAGAGAGATACACAGTTTTTGATATCTTGTGATTTATAGCCCAATGCTAGACATGCGCAGTGGTAAGTCAAAAAGAGGAGAAGTCCTCAAATCATTTACTTTTGAGATGAGACTGTCTTGCTTTTGAGATACAGTAGCATAACCTTGATTAACATTTAAGAATCCATAACTAAAATATATGTTTTTATTCCAGAGTAGCTGGGAACATGAATATATCTACTCACTTAGACTAGATGGTTACCCTACAAGCTTTTACTCAGGAGTAAAAATCTTAGTTCAAAGTGCATACAAAGTTCTTAGCCCTGGGTTCAAAGCGTGGCACGGAATTGGTATAATGCTATGTGGATTTAAAATTATCCCAGAGTAAACTGCTTAATTTAATTATTAAATTAGCGGCAGAAAAGTAAGGCATATGTATTTGTGTGTTTGTGCGTGCATTTGTAGACAGATAAAAATAATGGCCAGTATCTCCACACCCCCCAAAAAAAACCCCCAGTGGTACCTGAATTAAGGGGTGAATTAAGGGGTGTATTTTCTGTTTATTGGAGTCTGCAACCATTATTTTAAAATAAGGAACGTCTGATAATGCTGTAAGGACGGATCCTGTAAACATATACAACTTTATCCCTCAATTCTCTCCTTCCATTTGGATCAAAATGGTGTTGTGTGTAATTGTGAAGATGATCAATCAGATGCATTTTTGGAATTGAGAATTGACTGTGGTCTCAAAGGCCGTTCTACCTGAGAAGCTGTTTTAACGCCAAGAGTTAAAACAGGCAAACAAACTGGTTTTCTCACTTTAGGCCCTCTTCCGCCCCCAGCAAAATGGGGATAAGGCCACAGCATCTAGGCCTGTTCCCCCACAATGTGTGCAGAAAATTCGAAGTGTTGGGGGCGACAGGACACCCCCATTGAGTCGTCTGCAAGTAATTCCACTGGGCATTTGATCACAACAGGAGAAATTGCCTACTACCCTTGAAGCATTTCATGGTCCCCGTTACCTTTCAGAGCCTCTTTGTGTGTGCCATCCCACCCTCTGAGGTCTGAAGAGCTGGGGCTATTGAAGTCTGGGTATTGCTGCTGGAGCAGGAGGAATACTGTCTATATCTCATCCTCTGGTCCTGGAAACATGGCACAGGGAGGAACAATTGGGCACGATGCGAGTAGGTTTCTAAACTTTTATTTCAAATATATTTCAAGAGTCTTGTGACCCCCCCCCCCTTCCCCTTGTATATTTTAGCAATTCAATCAGCATCCTATTGCAGGCTCTTTAGGGCATTTTTTGCATGTAGGCAATGTGCATATGAAATGTTTAGTTGGTTTCATTTACACTTTTTTGGGGGGAGAAATAATTCTATTCGGGTGTTTTGTGCTTTTTTAACTGTTTGTTTTCTAGAATCCAGGCTGAGCAATTTTGGACATAATGCTCTAAGTGGTCGTTATTAGACTAATGTCTAATAACTGCATTTTATGATTGAATTGTTGAACTCCTCAAGGCAATACAACTTATACACAATGTAAGGCAATTTATTGTGGTTCTGTTGTTGTTAACAAGCGAGACTGGAGTTAATAGATCTACAGAGCTGTGTATAGAAATTAGCCACTGGTATTTTCGAGCAATGTTCATAGTTTTGGAAGTTGCAGTTTTTGAATCAGAGATGATAGTTTGAAAGGGTTGTTATGGTGACCCTGCAGAGATTTATCCAAAAACAGGGTTAAGCTACAGTCTGATATCATTATCATCTATTTGTGGAATAAGAAATGATCATAATAAACAACTGGCTTTTTAATTTGCTTCAAGATAAAAATAAAAGCACTTTTCTTAGTTTGTTGGGCCGTTTTATTTGTTGAAATCCGCTTTAATGCAGCAAACAGATAAAATGCAGAAAGTTACGCTTAAGGTAATCATAATTGGCTCTTATTTACACTCAGAATATTAAATTCTAGCTATTCCTGATTCAGAAGCATACTGAGGAATTAAACAGTACAGTAGTGCCCCTGATGGAGCAAAACTACATTTAAAGAAACATCAAAACAGTGGGCCTCAGCCTTTGATGTGCAGCCTTGAAAGATACGTATAATTAACTTACAATATTGTGTATGCTAGGAACAGATTTCGAAATCATACAAATACTTATTTTTTTCCTGAAGCAGAACTTTATTTTGAATGCTACCTAACTGCAGAACAATACTCTCTTCAGTATACAAAATCTTTTCACACTTGCAAAAGTAAAATTGTTACATAGATGGCATACTCTAGCTTCTCTGATGGGATAAAGTTAGAAATGAATGCCAAAGAGGAATATCTAGCATTTCTGTATTGTGCTTCCGCCTTATGAGTAATAAGTGCAGTGTCACCTTTGCAGTTGATAAATATATTTGACGTTTGCCACAGTAGGTGAGTAATTATTCTGCCCAAACCTTAGATTTATCAATATTACCACTAGGAGCAACTTTTGTTTAGGTTTTCGGAGGTTTTTTTAGCTCATGTTATACGTAATGACCGGTGATATTCTTTTTAGTGTTACTTAAGAAGCATACATAAACATTATATTTAAAACATGCATGCATTTTCATGTATACGTGTACAATGCAAATATACCCGCATACCTTGTTTTGTGACGGTTGACAATCCCAGCCGAATTTTGCAAATGTCTGAAAATTAGAAACACGTAATACCCCCAGAAAGAGCGAAAATAGGTATTTAATTTTTTTGGACAGTCACCGATTTCATCTTGGATTCTCAGTGTTTGAGCGTGAAAGTTAACATTCGCCAAACTTGTTACAGTGAACGCCCAAAAATCTGATTATAATTTATTGCTTGTTTAAATACTAGTGGTAAGAATCACTAACCATTGCTAGAGGATTTTTTTTTGGGGGGGGGGAAATAGATTCATAAACAAACTAAATTTTTTGAGCATGAACGTCCCCCTCCCCCCAGTAAGTACAACATAGGACTAGTTACCATCCTTCTTTCAATTTATATAGGTACCCTAACCATTATATTTTCAAATTCCAGTGTGGTTGTGTGACTGAAAGTCTCCTAGTGGTTTAGCAGGAGAGACATTAGTCATCAAAGTATGCGATAAGGAAGCATGAATGGCAGGCGGCCCCCTACCAAACAGTAACCTGAACATGTAAATACAAAGGTTGGTAGGCATTTCTGATTTTTATTGACTTCAAAATGGGGGAGCGGGGAAACACAAGGATCATTCAAACTAATAGGATTGCACAGAAGTAATGGGATTGGTGTCAGTGTATGTGGCCTTCGAACACATCCCAGTTCGTGCCCTTTCAAACATCTCAAAATGATAATTAAATATATACTTTCTGAATTATATTCTTCCTCTTGTCTTTTAAATCAATATGGGAATTCTGTGTTTAGCCAGCCTTGTGGGGGAGGAATTGTCTGAAATCGAATGGAAAGAAATTGTAGCAGCAACGCCTCTTTCCTCCAATTCCACCTACCTGGTCCCAATATTTTGAATAATACGCAACCCCTTAAATTTTGCCAGTTGATTAAGAATAAGAAGCCTGGGGAGCGGGGCATAACGAGTTGATAGGCTGCTTTGAAAATATTCTGCTGCAGCTCTATTTATTTCTTAACAGACTGCAGCCAATTCCTTCATGAACCGAGCCAACGTAATGAATGGTTAATTTGAAAATACTTGGCAATGGGGATGAGAGTTTTATTTTGAGAGACCCCCAAACAGGCAAAATCTGGATTTTAGATTTGAAGGGTATGTATTTGCTTAGTTAAATTGTTAATGTTCTTTCCAGCCCTAACAGCTTAACACTATTCTGAAAAGAAGTTGTCAGACTAGTTGCAAACAAGAATACAAACAAGCCATGTTAAGTGTCCATTGGGCTGTGCAAACAAAGCAAGTTTCTATCATTATCCTGTATCCAGTGCTTTAAAAAAATGTTTAGGGGTACTCTCATTTTCCTACTCATATTGAAATGCTGCCCCTCGATGAGGCCAAACTTAGATTCAGAAAAGGTTTTGGGGTCTGCGTCCCTCCCAGAAAAAAGCTCTGTCTGCATCCATATTGCAGCTGCTAAGGCTGTGATCCTAAATGCACTTGCTAGGGAGTAAATTCACTTATCACAGTAGCCCTTACTTCAGAGCAAATGTGCAAAGGATTGTTCTGTGGTAACAGTTGTGCCATTTTTTGCAATGTCAGTGCTGCACATATCTCGGATCTCAGCTTTCAGTTCCTAAGCAAATGCAGTATTGTCACAGTTCTATGCTATAATCATGCTCCAATGATGGGAGATGACGAGCAATGGAGGCGACCGCGAGAAACCCAAAAGGATATAAAGCGCTTACAGTCTTAGTTTCTTTCCCGTTTTCCTTCACCGAAGAGCCAAAACCACTCCGTCCCTTGGAATTCATCAGTCTTCCCCTCCCTTCTTTAATTTCAAAATGGGTGCAGATTTTTTTATTCACGGAAAGGTTAAAGGCGTTTCCCTTTCGCAAGGGGGATTATCTTACCAGAGGATTCTGGGACTGCAGATGTACACTGCGGCAAAATCCTAAATTCACCGGTTAAAAAAGAAAAATCATTTCCAGACCCCAGCTGTTTAAAATAATAGAATTATAGTAAATCATTGATAAGATTAAAACATAAAGCTCTTTTACACTCCAAAGCGTCCTAAAACACTGGGCTTTTCCTCTTATTTCATTACTTAAATAATGCAAATTTTAAAGTAGCTTTTCTATCCCGAGCACGCAGCGCCATGAAATCGATAATTTTTGATCTTTTGGTTAGTAGGCAACATGGTGAGCTATTGCGGTGACTGCAGGCAGCAGACATGTTCTTGTCAGCTCCAAATTTTCAGATTGTTTTTGACTCCATGGAGACTTGTCGATGGGTTGCAGAGCCAGTCGTATCTTCACGCTTCCTACGTCCGCTGTAGGGGTGTTAAAATAAATTTTAAAGAGGCACGGTTTCGCGTACCTATATACAAACGTAGCTCTATATTTTAATAACAATAAAGATTTGCTGGGTTTTTAAACAAAAAAATATGTAAAAATAAAAATAAAAGCATGGCTGGTGTGATTATAATCACATCATGCAAGGTCCACGGTTCCTATTTAGTGAAATTGCGCAGAGGGCAACTTCTTAAGAACATCCCTGCTGTGCCGAGTGAAAAGCATGAACAAACCAAAGACAGAATTCATCTGTGTTTATATTTTACAGACAATGAAAAACCTACTCTTTGTATGCCTTTTTTCCTCCACCTTATTATTTCATGAAAACTGCAGCATTTTCCCCGCCGCCCCCCCCACCCGAACACTCACACCACACCCCCCCAGCATTGCAGTCTTTGGGATTTCTTTCTTTCTCCCTTCCCCACCTTCTATTTTTCCTCCCTCGCACAAATTCTGCACGCGCCATCTTTGTCTATTGTTATCCTTTCCTGATGTTGCCCAATCCCTCCTCGAGTCGGTTAATAAATGGAAGGTGAAATGCCTGACCAAAACATGTTTTTGTTTATTTCCACGCATGCACAGCCCGGAAGACGGGGAAAGGGGGACCCGCCCCAATAATTTTTCCTCGAAACTGCCATAACCTGTTGTAGACAGTGGTGCTGGAAATATTAACATAATAGCAACAGCTGCAGCCTAAATAGAAGCTGTGAGATAATTAATGTGCTACAACAAATTAATTTGCTGCAGGTGTGTGAGATCTGAACTGTATAACCCAAGCCGTTTCCTCTTTGAATATAATTATGGCCCCCCCACCCACTCTTGCACCAAGCAAAAAATAAAATAAAAATAAATGCAGATTTAGGTGTCCTGCTATTAATACCTCATGTGCCTCTGTTGTCAAGGACCATCTTTCCTGAACGTTTTCATCATTGGTAGAGGACAAAATTAGAGGATTTTCGACCATCATAGAAGTGGGTGGCATTTTTAAAAGTATTTAAAGAGACTCAATATCTCCAGCCTTGAAGATAAAACACCTCTTAGCTATTCTTGTTTTTAAGATCCTTGCCGGTAATGGCGTTGCGCTGAGGCAGAGGAAGGACATTGGGGGGGGGCATGCGGCAAGTCCTTCTCAGTGGTAGCTGAGACAAGTTCAGATGCCTGCAACTTCCATTAGAAGACAAAAGGAATTTAAAGTCTGGTAATCTGAAGCTTAAGAGGGACGCGGGTGGCGCTGTGGGTTAAACCGACTTGCCAATCAGAAGGTCAGTGGTTCGAATCCCTGCAACGGGGTGAGCTCTCGTTGCTCAGTCCCAGCTCCTGCCAACCTAGCAGTTCGAAAGCATGCCAGTGCAAGTAGATAAATAGATACCGCTCCGGCGGGAAGGTAAACAGTGTTTCCGTGCGCTGCTCTGGATTGCCAGAAAACAGCTTAGTCATGCTGGCCACATGACCCGGAAGCTGTATGCCGGCTCCCTTGGCCTATAGAGCGAGATGAGTGCCGCAACCCCAGAGTCGTCCGTGACTGGACCTAACGGTCAGGGGTCCCTTTATCTTTAATCTGAAGCTTGTTATATTTATGGCCATTCAATACAGTGAGGTTGGGTACCGAGTAAGCATGTTTTGGGTTGTAAACTGTATTTAATTCTCCATGTGTCAAATCTGTAAGGGAACCTCTGGTGACAACTACAGTCAATGCAGAAACTGGTGACCAGTCAATTACCTTATGGCTGGCCATCAGTGAGGCAACACAGTAACTCAAAAGTGTACAAAAGCTGGAGGTGAAGGAAAGCTGTCGTGCCCAGAAGCAGCTGGCCATATTCATCCCCCGGGCAGGAATGCAAAAAAGAACAGCTCTCTTGTGCATGTTAAAGAAGCACCAGCCCAACTTGCAGACATGCCTACTCGGGAGTAAGCCCAGTGGGGCTTGCTCCTATAGAAATGGGTCTACCACGGCAACCTTACTGGACTGAAACTTTTAAGAGCCTAACCACATCCTTGGAAACTTAAGGCTCAAATGTTGCTTTCTCTCGGTGAATGTTTTCTTAATTTGATTTTGCCTTTTAATTTTGCTGCTGCCACGCACTGCATTCCAACAAGAAGCTGCACGACTAAAGCAAACAATTATGTACTATGTATTTTAAAAGGTTGCTCTGCCTTACGGAGTTAACCTTGAGATGTTTCTTCTTTGATCTAAAAACCAAAGCTCTGTTCGTGCCTATATGTTCCGAAAGATGTTCTCAACTTAATTTCTTGGAGCTTGATTAGATTTCATTAGTGGTTTTGATTTAACTTCACAGTGTTCTGAATATCAGGGGAAGATTAGCACCGAATCGTATTTTTTTTTACATTGCAACAATTCCGGTGGCGTAATTTCTTTCCAGCGTATTATGAGGACTCTGGGTGAATGATGATCATTCGCAGATGTTCACCAATATGGTTAAAGTTGCAGTCTTAAGCAAACTTTTTCTGAAGGGCATTTGCCCCAGCCCCTCTGCCCACACAACCACATTCACTTCCCCACTGGTGTCAACGATGGAGCAGCTCTGCAGACAAATCTCCACAGAAGGTTCCTCTTCTCAATATTGAAATGAGAATTTTTGTTCCCTTTAAAAATCAGTGAGACATAAGGCCCCTACCTTAAAATGCAGGCCTGCCCAAGTTGTGTCTACGCAACATCCAAGAGCCCCCAGGTGTTTGGGAACTTAATGTCCCTGCACCATAGCTGTCAACTTTTCCCCCTTTTTAAAGGGAAATTCCCATATTCTGAATAGGATTCCTCGCAAGAAAAGGGAAACGTTGACAGCTATGCCCTGCACCAGCTAAAGGGCTAAAGATGCTCCTACTATGTTTCAGAATAGAAAGCCTTACTGGGTTAAGGCATTGGAAATTTTAAAAAGAAGTCAAATTTGAATGCTAACGGTCCGATCCTAAAACATGCTGTACACAGCAAAAGTCTCACACTGATGCTTAGAGAGACCTATCAGTAACAGAACTGAGAATTGGAGAAGATGCATTAAAAAAAAATAAAAATTATTTACTGAACATTGTATTGTTGTCAGGATGTCGTCTTCAGACAAAGGCCCCCTTCAGAGGAAACAATTCCATAAGATAATGGGATAAGGAATTGGGCAACGCAATTTTAATTTATTTAATGCACATGTCTGTTTCCTGTCCTAGCATCCTTGACGTTGTCGTTTTCTAACATCTATTCCATGGTACATTGCATTATCCCCCATCCTCTCTCTCTTTCCCCTTGGCGGAAGGTTTTTATCTCTCCCTTTTCTGATACTATATAAACCTTTGTGAATTCTCCGTTTCTGCAGGAAATTCCAAACCTCTCCCTCTTCATCTCTGCTCAAGGCAACATATCTTGCTTTGGGTGCCGACTCTCTGACAGGATAGGATCTCCATTTTCCAGTCAGCCATTGACTAATCCTTACTTGTCATTGCCTTTTTTGTATTTCTTCTCCTTCTTCGTGCCATCCTGGCGATCTAATCCTTAAGCCCTTAATCGGACCAAACTTTCATTGATGTCAGCAGCTCTTTTGTCTGGATAACAACTGCCAAAACCACTCCCTATAGCTGCATCGCTCTGGTAATATTCGTAACAGGGAGCTATAATGTCTGCATGAATTTTTTAAAAAGCCTCCCATTTACTACAATGAAGAAAACTATATTATGGTACATCCAGCACGGGGGGGGGGGGATGCCGGTAATTTCTTCTTCTTGCTTCTGAATTAAACACATTTGTTTGACTAAAGAAAATGTGTTTCACTGCAAGAACAGGCCACTTACAAGTTAACAACAAACTATTGGCTGTAAAAGAGACCTTTCAGCTCATCATTCTGAGAATGTTTCTTTATATTGAGCACTGAATACTTTTATATTATTTTCATTTTCATTAACCCATGTTAAGCAATAGTGAGTAACTGTAGTTTTGCAAATACTGAGGGTGGGAACATCTTGAACTTGGGTCAGTTTTTCATGATCCACTGCAAATAGCTTCTGAATATTTATATTCTCTATATTCTTTCTAACAAAATATTTTTGAAACGTGAAAATTTAACAAGAAAGACTGAAAGCAAGAATGTATACCTTTTTGTCCTCCATGTTTATTATTGGCAGGAGCAATAAAATTATACATTGTTTTGCCCTTGGCGGCTGGGGCTGACAGCTCAAGACACAATTCAAAGGGAGCTTAAAAAATTTCAAAATATTGTGGGCAGTATGAATTTGGCATCTTTATTTATACACTGTCCACCTGACTGGGATGCACCAGGCACTCAGTACAGCTTTCAACATGTATAAAAACATAATAAAACATTGAACATTTTTTTAAAAAATAACTTCCCTATACAGGCCTGCCTTCTGAAGGCTCATGGGTCGGATAACTCCATACCCTCCAACATTTTTCTCATGAAAATAGAGACAACCTACCACACCCTCCAATATTTCTCGGATGAAAACAGGGATGTCCTGAAGAAAAGCAGGGCATTCCAGGATCAAATCAGAAACCGAGACGGCTTCTGAAAATCCGAGACTGTCCCTGGAAAATAGGGACACTTGGAGGGTCTGAGACATGGTTTTGCTCAGTGTACTTATGAAGCCTCAACCCAGTATACCTGAAGGAGTGTCTCGACTCCCATCGTTCTGCCCGGACACTGTTATCCAGCTCCAAGGGCCTTCTGGCAGTTCCCTCCCTGCAAGAAGTGAGGTTACAGGGAACCAGGCAGAGGGCCTTCTTGGTGGTGGCGCCCGCCCTGTGGAACGCCCTCCCATCAGATGTCAAGGAAATAAACAATTGTCTGACTTTTAGAAAACATCTGAAGGCAGCCCTGTTTAGGGAAGTTTTTAATGTTTGAGGTTTATTGTGTTTTTAATATTCTATGGGGAGCCACCTGGAGTGGCTGGGGAGGCCCGGCCAGATGGGTGGGGTATAAGTAATAAATAATAATAATAATAATAATAATAATAATAATAATAATAATAATAATAATTAATGGAAGCCTGCTTGGATGATTTTCTGTTCAGCAACTGCACTCTTTTCTTCCCACTACAGTGGTGCCTTGCAAGACGAAAAGAATCCGTTCCACGGGTCTTTTCGTCTTGCGGTTTTTTCGTCTTGCGAAGCAAGCCCATTGACGGAGTAGCGCTATTGGCGCTATTGGCTAAAAAAGGGCTAAAAACGGCTTTTTAACACTTGGGAGATTAGCGGTTTTGCTGCTAAAATGCTTTTAGCAGCTTAGCAATTCAAAATAAGGGGTTTTGGAGCGGAAAAAATATTCAAATTTTTTCATCATTTTTCGTCTTGCGAAGCAAGCCCATAGGGAAATTTGTCTTGCGAAGCGCCTCTGCAGACGGAAAACCCTTTCGTCTTGCGGGTTTTCCGTCTTGCGAGGCATTCGTCTTGCGGGGCACCACTGTACTAGAAATAGCCATGGGGAGACCCGAGATAGGATTTTTTGCCTAGGTTGTGGAATGCCCTGTGACGAAGGCCCGAATGGCCATTTTGCTGCCCTCCTTTCCGGTGAGCAACCTTTTGAGAAGGCTCTTGACCTCCATTGCTTTTATTTTCTGCTCCAATCTGTTTCCTTTTCGACTATTACAAATTTTACCTCACGACTGCTTTACAGGATTTTTTTTTCTTTACATAAAAAAGAGAAAGAAGAATCGTAAGCTCCTGACAGAGCCTTTGTCCAAAGGGCTGGATGGGACTTTAAAAATAAATAATGGAACAAAATTGAATCTTTGCTTGGAAATTGCTCTTCTAGACATTTCCTCCACCTCCCCTTTGGGTTAAATGTACCTTCACAGCCCCCCAACCTCAACATCTGGCAATGGGGGATGTTTTTTGGGCAAAGCTCACAGGTATACGCAATCTGTGGGATATTCCAGCATAGGGATGCAGGAAATCGTTTGGGGCTGCCACATAAATTATGCACCAAGGCCTCCCAATTTGATGTGGCTCAAAGTGCAAGAGACCTTGAATAAGGCTAAGCTCATATTCCAGAAGAAAGAGAGCCAATTAGGAGTTCTGTCAGGAGGAGGGACTTTCTTTGTAGATGGAGAACTATCCAAACTGAATGCTAACCAGACTTTCCTCTACGATCTTTGCATCCAGGGCTCAGGTTTATGTGTGTATTAACAACATTAAAAAACCATTAACAAGAAACCATAAAACATAAATATACAATCAAAACGATGCCAGAACAAAACCGGCAGCAGATGAAATAGTGGTGCCCAAGGTCTAAAAAGCACTAAGATGCTTTTTTAAAACTCGGAAGCAAAGGAAAATTAAAACAGTCTTGGCTAAAAAGACCGTGCCGTAGGCCCCAAACAAACTTTTCTGGGGTCACACAACTGGGGTGCTGCCATGTGGCTCACCTCATTTGCTGTGGGCAGCCATGGAAGGATAATAATAATAATAATAATAATAATAATAATAATAATAATATACCGCGCCCATCTGGCTGGGTTTCCCCAGCCACTCTGGGGGGCTTTCAACATACATAAAAGGATAATAAAACATCAAACATTATAAATTTCCCTAAAGAAGTCAGATAGTTGTTTATTTCCTTGACATCTGATGGGAAGGTGTTCCACAGGGCAGGCACCACTACTGAGAAGGCCCTCTGCCTGGTTCCCTGTAACCTCACTTCTCACAGCGAGGGAACCACCAGAAGGCCCTCAGAGCTGGACCTCAGTGTCCAGGCTGAATGATGGGGGTGGAGACGCTCCTTCAGGATCTCTGAAGATGATATCAGGGGTGTCAGAAGGCCATCTATAAGGAGACACTTTAGGTCATGTAGCCCAAGCCATTGAGTGCTTCAAAGGCTAATACCAGCCTAGAAACTGAGTGGTAGCCAGTATATCTTCTTCATCAGCTGGATAGTGCATATGGTTAGAGTGTGGTGCTGATAATGCCAAGGTTTCAGGTTTGATCCCAATAAAGGGCAGCTGCATATTCCTGAATTGCAGGGAGTTGGTCTAGATGATCCTCAGGGTCCCTCCCAACTCTATGATTCTTTATATGGCAAAGCACTGGAATAATGTATAATCGTATTAACCCATCACCCAAGTTAACCTCTTGTCATTTCTTGCCAGTTTCAGAGGCCTGTTTCGGTCCGACCAGTTTCCGTGTCTTATACATTACTGTAATCCACATGCTTATAAAAACAAAACAAAAAAAGCGCGACCTGCCTTTAAAGAGAGGAGATTGTCAGGCCAGTACTTCCAGTTCTCTACTGCTTCATTCTTGAAGCTGTAAAGTTCCTGGCGTGGTCAAGCTCAGGGATATTTCACATGTTACTTTTTCTTTTTCTCCTACTGAGGTTTATCTGTGAAGGAATGGTTGTTGTTGTTGTTTTGTTATGTCCAACGCTTCCTTACCCCATGGACCAGAGCACGCCAGGCACTCCTGTCTTCCACTGCCTCCCGCAGTTTGGTCAGACTCATGTTCGTAGCTTCGAGAACACTGTCCAACCATCTCGTCCTCTGTCGTCCCCTTCTCCTTGTGCCCTCCATCTTTCCCAACATCAGGGTCTTTTCCAGGGAGTCTTCTCTTCTCATGATGTGGCCAAAGTATTGGAGCCTCAGCTTCACGATCTGTCCTTCCAGTGAGCACTCAGGGCTGATTTCCTTACGCATGGATAGGTTTGATCTTCTTGCAGTCCATGGGACTCTCAAGAGTCTCCTCCAGCACCATAATTCAAAAGCATCCATTCTTCGGCGATCAGCCTTCTTCATGGTCCAGCTCTCACTTCCATACATCACTACTGGGAAGACCATACCTTTAACTGTACGGACCTTTGTTGGCAAGGTGATTGATGTCTCTGCTTTTTAAGATGCTGTCTTTTTCCTTAGGCCGTCCCTATTTTCATCAGAGAAATGTTGGAGGACGTGGTAGGACACCCTTATTTTCATCGGAGAAAGGTTGAAGGGTATAAACTTAGGTGACCCCTAAGCCAAGGAGATAATTAACTCTACAACGTTTAGAAGACATCTGAAGGCAGTCCTGTATAGTTTTATTTTGTTTTTATATATGTTGGAAGATGTATAGGGTAAAATTATTATTATTATTATTATTATTATTATTATTATTATTATTATTATTATTTCGTTAATATCAGCCTATAAATTGCTTAAATCCAAGTCATCAGACAAAACTGATTTGTGGATCGCTGCCAGAAATGTCTAAATGGCCTCATCACTTCTGAAACACAAGCTTCAATGTGCGAGAGAGATTTTTGGGTTTGGTAGGCATCGTTCTCAGAGTCATAAAAACACAGTACCCTTGAGGGTCAGCTATATTTGGGATTATATGAAAATGTTGCTAAAGAGATAACAATCATAGTATTGAAATACTATTGTTATTGTTACTGAAGCTGAGATCCAAAGAAAATAGCTCTTACATTACAGAGAAAAAATCAAAGCCAAGGCTGTGATAATGACTATGGAAAGTATTTTTATCCTTCTTATAGGTGAAAGAGCCCAGAGTCCGAAGGAAAAATACATGATAGCACGATCGTAAAAAAATCTCCTAATGGACGATAAACGCATTCCTTTCCCTGCATTCTAACTACAGTGCATTCTTCTTGAAAGGTTTGAAACAGGTTTTAAAGACTGATTAAGAGGAAATTCGGTAATCATTGACCATCATTTGTGTCCGTGCAGGTGAGATGAAAAGGAATTGGAAGAGGAGAGAAAATAAAGAGAAAGGCAAGCCAGAAGTGCACTCTGTCCTAAAAACAATCAGACTCCTACTGCAGAATCACCCACATTTTGTGTCAAGCAGGCTGAATTCTGCAGCTTCTATAAATGTTGAAAAATTGCGCAATTGAGGAATTTGTTTCTGATCTCCCAAATGCGGGGATGAGCTATGAGGTTGTTGAAAATCAAATTATCTACGGCCTCTAAGCTAGCCTTTCTCAAACTTGGGTGTTGTTGGACTACAACTCCCATCATTCCTTACCACTGGTCTTCATAGCTAGGGATGATGGGAGTTGTAGTCCAATAACATCTGGGGACCCAAATTTGAGAAAGGTTTCAATTACTGGGAATCCACCCCACCACTCAAACATTCTCAAATTCGGTTCCCAACGTCTCCAATGGCAAGAGAATTTCAAGTGGCTAGGAATGGAAAGGACCTTTGCCTAATACTGTGGTGAGTCCCTGCTGGCCAAAGGAAATTATCTACCTTGTATAGATGGATCTGTCATCTAATTCTACACAAACCACCTGCACATCTGCACTTTTCAGGATACCTTTGCTTCCTTAAACTAGAAGCGTTCACAAAAGAGAAGTATCATATACAGTGGTACCTCAGGTTACATACACTTCAGGTTACATACTCCGCTAACCCAGAAATATTACCTTGGGTTGAGAACTTTGCTTCAGGATGAGAACAGAAATCGTGCTCCAGCGGCGCGGCAGCAGTGGCAGGCCCCATTAGCTAAAGTGGTGCTTCGGGTTAAGAACAGTTTCATGTTAAGAACGGACCTCCGGAAAGAATTAAGTACTTAACCCGAGGTACCACTGTATTGAGTCTACTGTATTCCCATCCCTTCGACCCAAAGGAGCCTAGGGCAGCAAACAAATAAGAAAACTAAAAAAAAAAGGACAAAGGAAAAACCTTATAAAACAGTGAAAATGCTCTTTAAGAAACTACAGTGGTACCTCAGGTTAAGTACTTAATTCGTTCCAAAGGTCTGTTCTTAACTTGAAACTGTTCTTAACCTGAAGCACCACTTTAGCTAATGGGGCCTCCTGCTGCCACTGCACGATTTCTGTTCTCATCCTGAAGCAAAGTTCTTAACCCGAGGTACAATTTCTGGGTTAGCGGAGTCTGCAACCTGAAGCGTATGTAACCTGTGGTACCACTGTACAGTTAAAATCTTCCTTTCATCTAGCAATCTTGCGGTTGCCAGTATCAGTATTGACTACCAAATGCCTGAGCAATCATGAACGTTTTCAAATTCTTCCTGAAATTTAATCATAATGGAGACAGGCACACCCCACTAGGGAATGCATTCCACAAGTGGGGAACCACCACCGAAAAGGCCCTGCCATGGATTAGTGCCAACAGGGCTGCAAAAATCAATAGGGGATGTTCTTCACCCAGTACTCAATTTGTGCTACCTTGGTATGATAGCACAGTGCTTGCTGCGTGGTTTATGATCATTTTGCCCCGTTCTAGGTGGCTCAAAGGATTTGTTGTGCCCAGTGAATTCTCCTTTAGCTGTTAAGAAATTTGGGGTCTATATATATATATAGAGAGAGAAGGATAGATCATCTACAAACTGTCCCAGAAGACGGGTAGCCTAGAAAACAATTCACGTCCAACTCCCTCTAGTATCCCAAAGCACCGCTGTGTTGCATCAGGAGAAAAGATTTACACATATTGAATTCACTGTTATTACTTTGACAAATAAGATAATCCCTCGGAGCTACTTCCTGCATAATCATTTTGGCATGTTTCCCACTGACCTTAGAAACAGAGATAAGAGCATTTGAGTAGATTGAAGTCAGCTTCTTAGACCTTCCTTTGCTTGTGGACTGATAGCTTCTGGGAAATGTCATGAAGAGGGCTTTAGGGTTTTCGCTCTTGCCGTTTCAGAAATACGGGCAACAAAGAAGCCCCAAAGTAAACTCGGAATTCCGTAGTATGCCAGCTAAACACGCAGCAAATGGCTTCATTGGAATGCTTTCCCCCTGTAATAAACAAAAATCTGCCCTTATGCGGAACACAAGAGCCCCTGTAGAGTCCTTTGTAGGTTCTCCATCGGCCGGAGAAAATAACAGAGGCCAACCAGAGAATACTGAGAAGCAAAGCAGCTCGTAAGCCTGATCTTTATTGAACGGTTGCAACAGGGTGCCCCCTTCACTCACAGGAAAGTAGGAGGACCCAGAACAAAGGTGTGCCTGCCCTTATATAGACATTTTAAATTCCCTGCCCTGGAGCTCAAGACCACCCCTCCATACATCATACATACATCACAGAAGGGGTGTAACCCAAGACCACCCCCCACAAACATCATACCTACATCACAGAAAAGGCGGTCTACAACAGAAATTTGAGTGCGTTGTTTATCTCCTGTCTGGCAGTTTACCTGTTAATGGTCACTTGATTGGATACCCTGGGGAGCCTGGCCAGTCTTTTATAATGATAAATACTTGGTTCCTGAGCCAGGTCACAGGCTCACCCTATTCATACACAGACATGCCCTTGAGACAGGATTTGTGAACGAAAAGACAATGGGGAGGCTTTTCCATTTTCCTTCGACCTAGCAGAGAAATATTTGAGGTCAATTTGGGAGGGACAAAATGGTTTCAGGACTCTTTCTGTGGGGTTTCAGACATGTGGTTTATATATGCAGTTATGAACATTTATCTTTTGTGTGTGTGTGTGTGTGTGTGTGTGTGTGACCTTGAATTTTTTATTTCACCCCGTAGAGATATTTTGAAGGAGTGGGAGAAGCAAAGAAACTGTGGGGAGAGGAGGGAATGATGGAATTAAATCAAGACGGAAACCTAAGCAGAAGCACTTTACGCGGCAACATTTTGTTGTGGAACCATGCCTGTATCTTCTAAAATTACAGAAAACAGAAATATAGCTTGTAATGTTGTTAACAATAGAAAAGGTGGTTATAAAACAATGGACGAAACGGAACTGCCCCCACACCAGGCTTCCCTGGGCCTTCAGTAGGGTTCAGTGTGTTTAAGAATGCAGTCTTCATATTTCTAGTGCTACAGACCTCTCTCTTTCTCTTACTTACACACACACACACACACACACACTGGCTTCTCACATTGGTCCTTACTGGGATCTATACCTTTTAAGCCCCAACGTTCAGTCCTCATCATTATTGTACCTCGCCGGAGCATCCATTTATTCAATGAAGAAAAGTACTGTACCAATAATGAAAGACTGATTTGAAATTCCGATTCCACGGCACTGGTAGCAAATTGAGTGGGCACGCTGTTTATACGGAGCCAGTTCCTGCAGAAATGGCCCCATTCACTGTCAGATCAGTGGTTGCTTCCAAACCTTTCACACTGGAAGCATTGCTTTTAGAAACTAGCAGAGTTAACTCTGCTTGGCACTTAATTACACTGCTATGTTCTCCATAAACGTCTAGCAATGCCCTTCCTCACAGGCACTATTCTCCTATTATGTTTACTCATAAATAAGTCCTGGTCAGCAAAGGCGCCATTTCTCCCCGCAACTGGCTCTTTAAGTAATGATTTCCTTCTTGCCCCATTAGTGGCTTCTGCCCATTTAATTAACTGCTTTCTGTTCACTTGTGTGAACTGGCCCTTGGTTAGTCAGTTCCTGTTCCCTGTGAATTTGCAGTCGAAGCAATTGCCCATAATTCCCCACCAACTTTTGCTTATGATTTCAGCAGTGGTAATATCCATCATCCATAGTTTCCATTATTTTTAAGGTTGCCATCTTTAATTTAATTTATTGGTTGAAACAGATTAAATTGGTTAAAATGCTGGGTTTAAAAGCCAGTTTAAAACAATACACAGTACCATCATGTTTTATTGGAAGTAATTTACATTGCATTTAATGAGGCTTACTCCTGGGAAAGTGCACATAGGACAACCAACAGGTAAAGGTAAAGGTAAAGGGACCTCTGGCCATTAGGTCCAGTCGTGGCTGACTCTGGGGTTGCGGTGCTCATCTCGCTTTATTGGCCGAGGGAGCCGGCGTACAGCTTCCTTGTCATGTGGCCAGCATGACTAAGCCGCTTTTGGCAGAACCAGAGCAGCGCACGGAATCGCTGTTTACCTTCCCGCCAGAGCGGTACCTATTTATCTACTTGCACTTTGACATGCTTTCGAACTGTTAGGTTGGCAGGAGCAGGGACCGAGCAACGGGAGCTCACCCCGTCACGGGGATTCAAACTGCCGACCTTCTGATCGGCAAGTCCTAGGCTCTGTGGTTTAACCCACAGCGCCACCCACGTCCCCAACCAGCAGGTAGCATTCCTCTTTTGCATGGAAGGGAATGTGCTTTCTAAGACATATGCATGCACCATCTTAAAGGAAGGAAGGTTTTTTTTCTCTCTTCCTAACTCTTGTTGACTCAGATTCTGTTGAATCAGATTCAGTTGATTAATCAACTTTTTCCCCCCAACTGGGTGGCAGTCCCGATTCCTTTGCATTGCGCCAAACTGTTTAAGGAAGCTGAATTAAAATCCAGGGAGAAACATTTGTCTACATCCTCATTAAAGGGACTAGAATAAGTCTGATCTTAAAATTGCCCAGTTCATTTTAATTAGCATGACCACCTCTCCAGCACGACTCTCCCCTTTTCATTTGCCTTTTCGTTACACTAGAGTAAAGCTGGGTTTTATATTTATCTTTGCTGTTGACTTCACTTGTAAACTCCATCGCTGCTTTTTCTCCGTCTGAGCACTTGGGATGCTTATGAAGTAGTTCTCAATAAAAATTGGGTTCTATGTGACTAAGTCTGGAATCTTAACCCTGTGTACAAGCCATGGTAAAGTAATTAGAATTTACTTCTGAGTAGACATTGTTAGGATTGCACTATGAGTCATACTCCAACTAGGCTCCCTGAAACATGGACTTAAGTCAGTCATAACTAACTTACATCCAGTTATTCAGTAGGTCTGCTCTGAGTCGTGGTCATAGCCAGGATTTATGTTGGGGGTGCAGCATAACATAACATCGTCCTCTGTCTGGCTCTGTCTAGCAGATTTGGAATGAAATGTCTCAACAACAATTGTAGAAATCTTTCTACAATTTCTACTTTTAGTTATGTATTTTTATTTATTTACTTGATTGGGAGGGCAGCTGCCCCCCAGGTATGCCTGGGTATGACTTATTTTGGTATGACTTATTTTGATGCAACCAGTGTTTTTGTCCTAAAATAATATTTAGGGGTACTCTCATTTTGACTCAAGAAAACCACCATTTTATAGTTCCAATCGGGGAAAATAAATAGAGTAAGTGGACAAAAGTACAAAGATTCACAAAATGTTTAGGGCTATGCATACCCCTGCGTACCCCCAGAAAAAAGCACTGGATACAAACAATTAAGAATTATTTCTGAAATGTTCAGCATCATTGTCATGCTGATATTTTGTTGATATTTCGCAATGCGTGAAATGGGTTCTTTAATTTTGCTCATTGTTTCTTCTTAAATCTATCTTAAAACATTGCAGGACGACGATGTGATGTTTGTTGCACATTTTGTCATTTCTATGAGTTTCAAACTACTCAAAGCGTGGTAATGTAGAAAGGCAGTACAGTGGTACCTTGGTTCTCAAACTTAATCTGTTCCAGGAGTCCGTTCCAAAACCAAGGCGCTCTTTCCCATAGAAAGTAATACAAAATGGATTAATCTGTTCCAGACTTTTAAAAACAACCCCTAAAACAGCAATTTAACATGAATTTTACTATCTAACCAAACCATTGATCCAATCGCCTTCTCAATCCTGCCTGTGGACGGTCTGGGAATCAGCGTGTTTTTACATGAGCAGAATGTGTCCTTTTATTTAAAATGCATCTCTGGGTTATTTGTGGGGCCTGCCTGGTGTTTTTACATGAGTAGAATGTGTGCTTTTATTTAAAATGCATCTCTGGGTTATTTGTGGGACATAGGAATTCGTTCATTTTCCGCCCCAAAATATAGTCCGGACCACCACATGGTCTGAGGGGCAGTGGACCGGCCCACGGCTGAAAAAGGTTGCTGACCCCTGCACTAGTTCAACTCCCTGCAATGCAAGAATCTCAGCTAAAGCATCCATGACAGATGACCATCTAACCTCGGCTTAAAAGCCATAAAAAGAGAATAAGGCAGGCTAGGAGTGGAGCAACACAGAACCAGGAATGGAGCCTGAAAGCATCTCACTGTTTGTTGGGAAGAACTGGCTTTTCAGGCGTGAACACTGGTTACCTGTCTGAAAGGTGGGGTGTTTTTGTAACTTGACAGATCAGGGAAATGCTGGCTGGCAAGTCGAGGGGAAGTAGCCGAGACCTGAAAGAAGGATATTGTTGAGAATTTATCATGAGAATTTAGTAAAGCAGCCAAGGTCAGATCGTTTATCTCTGCCGTCTGTCAAGAGATGACATCATTGCACCGCTCAGCCTGGAGAGATTTCCTGTTGACAGTTTTTTTAAAAAGCAGAAAGTCATCTTCTTGAGAAAGCCCTGCCCTTATTAGTCAGTGCAAAGCCATTGCACAGTAATACAGGCCAGAGTTTGTGCTAAAGGGCTGTCAACATTGCCCGGCCCACTTTGTGGAAGAACGGGCAAGTTTTTCCTCAGAAGGGCAGTGCAGGATGATGGCACATGCAGCACCCCAGGGTGACATTCCCTGAGCCTCCATCACAAACTACCATGGCTGAAAGCTCAGCTCTGCAACTGCTTCGTGTGGTGAGGCAATCTGGGCTCTGGGCTGGTCCCACTGATCACTGGGCATTCCTAGACAGGAAGGAATATATAAGACCTACATTGGCTCCCAGTACATTTCCAAGCATAATTCAAAGTGTTGGTGGTGACCTTTAAAGCCCTAAATTGCCTCAGCCCAGTATATCTGAAGGAGCATCTCCACCCCCATCGTTCAGCCTGGACACTGAGGTCCAGCTCCGAGGGCCTTCTGGTGGTTCTCTCCCTGTGAGAAGTGAGGTTACAGGGAACCAGGCAGAGGGCCTTCTTGGTAGTGGCGCCCACCCTGTGGAACACCCTCCCATCAGATGTCAAGGAGATAAACAACTATATGACTTTTAGAAGACATCTGAAGGCAGCCCTGTTTAGGGAAGTTTTTCATGTTTGAAGTTTTATTCTGTTTAATATTCTGTTGGAAGCTGCCCAGAGTGGCTGGGGAACTAAGGCTTTGCCTGAGGAGCAACAGTTTTCCTGGCTGTGTAGTGTTTTCATGGGTTCTTCAGATCCGATTCCTGGCTTTATTCTTCATTTCTGACTTGTGGCTCTCATGCCCTGGCACAACTCCTGGCTCCCTTCTGACAGCGGCTCAGCCCTGAAAGTCTTACCATCCTAGAACATCTCTCCCATGAGCAACTTGTGTTGCTCTGCAGGTTGAGACCATGCAGGTGCTAAAAGTTCCAGCAGTGAACACTGAGCAACCAAATGAACCACAGCAGAGGATGCAGGCATACCTGTACGTATCGCATGCTCTTGAGAAATGTCCCTGTCCTTTGGAACATGCTTTGTAAATGGGGGGAAGGGAAACGTGTGACTATATCTCCCAGCCAACATGGTCAATATTCAAGGATGGTGAGAGCTGGAGAGCCTCAAGGTCCTCATCCCTTCTGTAAAGAGTTCTAGCATTCAGTGGCATAGCGTGGGTTGTCAGCACCCGGGGCAAGGCAAGTAATTTGCGCCCCCTAACCCGGGGCAAGGCAAGTAATTTGCGCCCCCCCCCACTGCACTGTCCCTCCCCCAGATAGTCCCCCACTCTCTCTCCGCACCGCACCGCACGCCTGGCACCCTCCCCTCCACAGTTGGCGGCGACCCGGCGGCTCGGATCGGATTCGCACAGCCAGCACTGCAGTGAGAGAGAGTGAGTGAGCCAGGTAGGGGCAGAGAGCTGCGAGTGCGAGCGCCCCCCCCAATGTTGCGCCCGGTGCGGCAGGCCCCCCCTGCACCCCCCACGCTACGCCACTGCTAGCATTGCCTACAGTGGTCCATGATAAAATAGAAAAAAGGCTCTGAGCAGTCAGCCCTGAGCCCCAAAACTCAAATCGCTTTTCGTGAAACTATCTCAGCCTTATTTAGGAATGAGTGGTGCTATTGCTGTGTTATCACGTGATGGCTGGGACCAAACTTCTTTGCTATAGCGAAGTGGCAGCTCAATCAACCAGTAGATCCCCACCATGCTCATTTATTTAAGTACGTTTATTATTGTCTGGTATATGCAAAAGGGGCATTAAATAGCTGTGATTTCTAATGGCCTTTGCTGTAACTGTCTAGCTATAGGTTTACTGCATGCTACCTAAGTTCTTTGCCATATAAGGGGTTCCTGTAGAGGAGAGCGCGTTATTATTTCCTTCATTTTGTAATGTGCTTCGTAACTCATTTTTAAGCAAACGAATGTGATTTGTAATTGTCACCAAGAAAGACACGCTGGTCATTTCCACTACAGAAAGTGCAATGATAAACACAGTTATGTCGACATAAGATTCCATTGAACTCTGTGTCGCGTATGACTCAATCTAAATTCACTTGCGAAATTAAGGTTTACAAATCCCAGAAGGGAATTCAGTGTCTAGAACCGCTACACTTCATCTGACATTGCAGTTGTCCTGTAATTCTCCTGCTTACATTTGAAACTCTCTCTCACACACATACACACACACACATACACACACACACAAACAAACATATAGAAGGACCACTTCAGGTAATTCTGTAAGCTGTTTTGGTATGTCAGCTGATCGATGTGCTAAAATCAGTCGACCCTCCAAGTGTCCCTATTCTCCAGGGACAGTCCCGGATATACAGAAGTCGTCCTGGTTTCTGATTTGATCCTAGAATGTCCCACTTAAAGGTAAAGGGACCCCTGACCATTAGGTCCAGTTGTGACTGACTCTGGGGTTACGGCGCTCATCTCGCTTTATTGGCCAAGGAAGAAGGCATACAGCTTCTGGGTCATGTGGCCAGCATCACTATGCCGCTTCTGGCAAACCAGAGCAGTGCACGGAAACGCCGTTTACCTTCCCGCCGGAGCGGTATTTATTTATCTACTTGCACTTTGACATGCTTTCGAACTGCTAGGTGGGCAGGAGCAGGGACCGAGCAACGGAAGCTCACCCCCTTGCGGGGATTTGAACTGCCGACCTTCTGATCAGCAACTCCAAGGCTCTGTGGTTTAACCCACGGCGCCACCCACTTAGGATGTCCCCATTTTCATTGGAGAAATGTCTGAGGTTAGGGTATGGAATTATCTGACCCTCGGGCCATCTGAAGGTAGCCTTGTATAGGGAACTTTTTAAATGTTTATGTTTTTATATCTGTTGGGAGCTGCCCAGAGTGGCTGGGGTAACCCAGATAGATGGGTGGGGTATATCAGTATCAATATCAATATTAATAATAATACAGTTGTACCTTGGAAGTCGAATGGAATCCGTTCCAGAAGTCTGTTCAACTTCCAAAACGTTCGGAAACCTAAGCGTGGCTGTGCCGTTTGCCTCCTAGGTGGGTCATAAGGAAAGGGGTAAATGAGTGTGATGTGATTGGCCAGTGGGAACCAAGGGGAGGAGTTAGAATGAGAGTTGGAGTGTGTGGAAATCAGTTGAGAGTTGGGAGTTGGAGAAGGAAGAGGGAGGATAAGTCTGTGGGTTGGTGGAGTTGTGTGGTGAGAGAGTGAGAGGAATTGTTAGGTGGAGTCAGATAGATAGTTGGGATAATCAGTTTGAAGTTGTTAGTAATAATAATAATAATAATAATAATAATAATAATAATAATTTATTATTTATACCCCGCACATCTGGCTGGGTCTCCCCAGCCACTCTGGGCGGCTTCCAAAAGAATATTAAAATACTGTGATACATCAAACATTAAAAGCTTCCCTAAAAAGGGCTGCCTTCAGATGTCTTCTAAAAGTCTGGTAGTTGTTGTTCTCTTTGACATCTGGTGGGAGGGCATTCCACAGGGAGGGCGCCATTACCAAGAAGGCCCTCTGCCTGGTTCCCTGTAACTTGGCTTCTCGCAGTGAGGGAACCACCAGAAGGCCCTCGGCGCTGGACCTCAGCGTCCGGGTAGAACAATGGGGGTGGAGACGCTCCTTCAGGTATACCGGACCGAGGCCGTTTAGGGCTTTAAAGGTCAGCACCAACACTTTGAATTGTGCTCGGAAACGTTAAGGAACTAAGATTAAGAAACTGACAAGAAAAAATAACTGAATCCATAAGCTTGTTCATGCTTATAAAAATAAACTTGATTATTTGTTAATGTTAACAACTGTCTGGACTCCGTGTGTACCCGAGAGAAACGGGTTGGTGGCAGCGAAGAAAGCAATCACAGTGGTGGCACAGGGATCAATGGACCGTCAAATGTCCGGGGACCCTGTGTGATCACCACAGTGGCTTCCTGCAACCAACTGGATACCATGGAAACCCTGTCGGACATTCGGGCTCCACAGAATGTTTGCAAATACTTCCAGGTTTGTGTCGTTCGGTAACCAAAACGTCTGAATAGTAGTAGAAGTAATAATAATAATAATAGGACATCCCAACTTTCATCGGAAAAATGTTGAAGGGTATGTGAGAGAAGGGTTGGTCTGGCCCCAGATTCCTCTCATATTTTATACCTGGTTGCTGAGTACCAAATGCAAAGCAAAATAAATGACAGAACTAGCTTTTTTGGAGATGTGCTGAATTGAGGCCTCGGGTGCATGTGTTGCTTTGCATTGCTGCTACGGAGGGCAATCAGTGTCAACTGCAGACTGTAACAAATGCCACCCGAAGAAGTATCCTTGAAAAGAGAAACTAAAAATTCAGCGTTTTACATGGTGCCATTAATGGTATCTGACGGGAAGCTAAATAAACTCCCATCATGTATTACTAATTTATAACAAAGCACAGATAGCGTGGAGAACCAATTGCTTGGAATCAATAGAGATTTAACGACCTGTAGAGGGGGAAATAAAGCATACTGTCAAAAATGCAGAAGGTGCTAATGAAGTATGTATTAGGGAACCAAACAAGAGAAAAGAAATTATAAGAGAACCTGGCAGCATTGGAGATGGTAATAATGCACTGATCTATCCAAGAAGGAAGATATTTTGCTCAGCAGTCAGAGCTGGCTCAACCAGGAGGCAGGTGAGGCCAGTGCTTCAGGTGGCAGAAGTCCTTCAGGCGGCATGCCCTTGGGTGCCCTGCCTGCCCCACTGCCTCCACCAGCAATGCAGAAATGCTGCCACCTTTGGCACCGATTCTGAGTGATTTGGGATAAGATCTCGCCTGATATCACACGAGATCCTGTGGAGTGTGCAAGATCTCACACGATTCTGGGCAAGACCTCGCCCCAAATCAGTGCAGTCTTGGGGCAGTGGTGCTTACCTGACCTCATGTTTGGAGTCTGCTGCGAGTCATTGCTGCTTCCAGGGAGTGGCTGGGGAAATCCAACCAGAAGGGGGGTATAAATTTATTTTAGGAGAGAGGAGGTGGCAGGGAGGCTTCTCCTTTCAAAGAAACAGCAGTGACTCAGACAGTGCTTTTCCCCCTAAAAAAATGTTTAGGGTTACCCTCATTTTCCTACTCTTATTGAAATACTGCTCCTCAATGAGGCCAAACTTAGATTCACAAAATGTTTAGGGGTATGTGTTCCCCCCCATAAAAAAACTGTTGTCAGCAGGTCAGCTGTGTGCTGTCATGTGATCATGCCATCCACTACCGATTGGGCTGATTCACTTAATATTGGGTTGGGGAAAATAGAACTTCTTTAAAGACTCACTGATTTTATGGGACCCACAATTCTGCTCACATTTATTTATCTAAGTTTATTCCCTTCTGCCTCCAGTAGAAGACAGTTGGTGATATTCTCAATAACAATTCAAATAAGTAGAATATTGTGGGGGGTTTTAAATGTCAGAGTGATTTATCTACCTTTATTCCCTTCTGTCTCCAGTAGGAGACAGTTGGTGATATACACAATAACAATTCAAATAAGTAGAATATTGTGTGTGTGTTTTTAATGCCAGAATGATCCTCCCTACTGCTTATGATGGGGAAAGGGGTGTGATTTAGAGCAGAGAAATGGCAAGTGGACAAAGGGTTAAACTCATCTGCACTCTCCACTGTTGGTCTCCTTTAAATTGCCCACTCCCAAAGCTGCATTTCCATAGAAACAGAAAATTGTAGGGGAAACCTCCTCTAGATGCTTTGTGAGCCTCCTGACTCATTTTATAATCCTTTTCCAGTTTATCGACATCTTTCTCTAGTTGTGGCACTGGCCTGGGAGTTCCCCAAATCCTAAAGATTGCTAGAAGTTCAAATAGATCTGGTGATCCTTTTGTTTCATTTCTGTAGATTTTTAAGAAATCTGGCTGTGATTGTTAAATCCAGAACCGACAGGGTTGCCATACGTCCAAAATTTTCTGGATATATCCAGAATACTGCAGTCAGCAGCAGTGTCCGGGCAGTAATTGGCCAAATGTCCGGGAAAATCTGGACTTATGGTACCCGATGTTGACAGTGCCTTTGTTGCCATTTTTTCATAAAATTGGTCCGAAACGGCATTTTTTTGCGATTTTGCCAAAAGAGCTGAACAACTTTGGACAAAACTAAGAAAAGCCCCTGCCTCCCCCAACCTCAGCAACTTTGGCCAAAAATGCTTTTCTGTCCGGATTTTCACTATTTGAAATATGGCAACCCTAAGAACTGAGCTTATTTACAGGAGAGATTTCCAATTACACAAGGAAGGAGTTAAGTTAGTTCAGTTTGGTTGCAAACATAGGAATGACTACAAGGAAGTGTGTGTTCTATACATGTCAGGAAATCCCCAATTGAAAATGCCACGCCTCTTCCTATTTTTGTATGGCATAGTGAATAATAATAATAATAATATTTTTTATTCATACCCCACCCTCCCCAGCCAAGGCCAGGCTCAGGGTGGCTAACAATAATAAATTGGCTAGCAATAATAAAAACAAGTTGAATGAATACAACTTAAAAACAAGATTAAAATGGAACATTAAAATATTGAAACATTAAAATATTAAAATGCAGATCCTGCAGGGCCCTGGTCTCATGAGACACAGAGTTCCACCAGGCCGGAGCCAGTGTTGAAAAGGCCCTGGCTCTGGTTGAGCCTAATCTAACTTCCTTAGGGCCTGGGACCTCTAGGGTGTTGCTATTTATGGACCTTAAGGTCCTCTGTGGGGCATACTGAGAGAGGCGGTCCCGTAGGTACGAGGGTCCAAGGCAGTCAGAAGAAAGATCCCATGTAAAGAGCTGTAAGATATAGGGCTTACTCACACTTACCTTTGCTTTGCTCTTTCCAGGCATGGTCAACGACTTAAAGTTCCTTCTCTGAGCACCACTCCTTTCTGTCATTCTTCCAGAGCTTTCCTCGCTAAAAACACTCTTTAAAGCTCAATCGGAGCAAATATCAATCCATGGAAAATCCGAATTGATGTTTGTTCTGATTTGGCTTTAAAGAATGGGTTTTCATGGGGAAAGCTTGGGGCAAAAGAAAATAAAACCCCCCCGCACATGGAACATTAAGGCACAGGTTCCTGGAAAAAGCAGGGCAAACAGTAAGTGTGGATAAACCCATAGATGGTGATAGACATTAGGCAAATGGCTTGTCTCAACAAACCAATTGGGATTTCTGTGCATTTTTTATACTTTGGTATCCTGTTCCTTGATGGGTGTCCCACCCCCTTAGGATTCCCAGAAATATTCCTTAGAAATATTTTTCTTACCATGGGAATTGTAATTTCCCCTGCTCCCTGGATTGAATTGGGAGGCAGGGGAAACTGCAGATCCCATACTCTCTGGCATAATTTCTTGCAGGGAAGCATAGATTTTATAGCATTCTCCGCATGCCATTTTAATGGAGGATGTGTACGCGATATGGGCTTAAAACACAGGAAAAATGTGTCCCAGCAAAAAAAGAATGGATATAAAAACTTAGGGAATATGTACATAGCTGTCAACTTTTCCCTTTTCTTGCGAGGAATCCTATTCGGAATAAGGGAATTTCCCTTTAAAAAAGGGAAAAGTTGACAGCTATGAATATGTAGAAATGGTGAAACTTACTGGAAAAATAAGAAATCAAGATAACAAACTTTTTATAAAAGAACGGAAATGGTTTATAATGGAATATTTACAAACAAACGGTAAACAGATAAGAACATTGGCAGGATTATTGTAATAACCTGCAGCTTTACAAGAGTATATATTTAAAGTAGATGAATGAATGAACAAATTAAGTTAATTTGGATTTGCAGAAAATATTTAAAATAAATTGAAGGAACCGCAGAGAGGGAAGGAAGTCGAGTTTTGAAATGCTAAAATGATTGTAAAATTATTGAAATGTATAAAATTGAAAATCATAAATAAAGTATATAAATAATAAAAATAAAAAGCACAGCAAGATGGTTTGCCTCCACTGTGTTTCAAACCACATTTTTATTTTATTTATCTATTTGAAGGTCGGTGGTTCAAATCCCCGCGATGGGATGAGCTCCCATTGCTCGGTCCCTGCTCCTGCCACCCTAGCAGTTTGAAAGCATGACGTGCAAGTAGATAAATAGGTACTACTCCAGCGGGAAGGTAAACAGCATTTCCATGCGCTGCTCTGGTTTGCCAGAAGTGGCTTAGTCATGCTGGCCACATGACCAGGAAGCTGTACGCCGGCTCCCTTGGCCAATAAAGCGAGATGAGCGCCGCAACCCCAGAGTCGGCCACGACTGGACCTAATGGTCAGGGGTCCCTTTACCTTTTTATTTGCACATTTGCTGTACCCATCTGCATGGGTAGATGTGCTTCCAAGTTGCCTGATCTCAGTGCACAACAGTGGGCAGGAAAACTTTCATATGGCAACATTCTCCAATCGGAGTGAAGCTGTATGAAGTCTCCAGACATGAGGTCTGAGGCATTGTCTCCATTATTTTACATCTACAGGGCAGAATGATGAATGAATGTTTATTATTATGGCTAAACAGCCAGCATAGTAATAACCGGAATTTCAGGTTAATTTTTACATAAACATTAAAATAGTCAAAGTGGAATTTAACAATCAATATACTAATTAAATAGATTTAAAATAGGTGTCCAAGGAAATATGGATCCCATTAAAAGTTGTTTTTTTTTAAAAAAAGAGGAAATTGACTGTGAGCTTTATCAATTCATGACTGGTTTGTGGCGCTGTATAATCTTTTGCTTTCTTCGACTTACGGCTATTGCACAAAATCTAGCTATATTTCCGCAGTACTGATGGGTCTTCATGTGACAAAACGTATTCATATCCTGATTTTATAAGCTGAGATGTCATTGGGAGGGAAGTAATTGCTAAAACCAAAGTGGAAGAATGAATTTATGTGCTTTATACACAATGGTACAGTGTGGTGCTTTGAAGAATCTCAATCAGGGTTCTGGGTTTCAGCTCCGAAGCCGAAAAGAGAAATTGCCCAGTCTCGAGGTCTCACTGGTTTTGCTGCTACCTTCTCTCCAGATCAGCATATCTGCTTGTTATGAGGAGACACATTTTAAGACCGCATTATCTATTTCCAAATTGAAACAGAACTGGAAATCCTGAATGTAATGAGAGAGACTGTTGGGGGAAATAATTTCTTGACCTGCCTGGCAAAACTGTATTATCAGGCTTAATTAGCTGGTATGGCATGAGGTATGTCTAACACCACCTGCAATGGGGATCTTGATAATAATAAAGGTTAACGATTCGATGCAAACCTTTAAACTAACACAGTCGATGCCAAGTGCTGCAGCTAATTCACAGAGATGGCATGTCTTGTTTTCGGTAAAATGCTTAATGCTGGGAAGCGCCATAAACTGCTTCTTTATTGCCCTGTATACAGATGTCTCCATCTTTTTTATTTTCTGACAGGTCCTTACAACTTTACGAGGACACAAGGTTTCACGGAGGCAGGTTGACCTATGAATAGAGGACTCCGTAGGTGCCAAAGAATGTGGCTGTCACAGTTTAGGGCTTCAACTTTGCCCATTGACTTTGAGGGCCCCAGCCCCCACAAATATATTATTGTGGGTGCCGAAGTACCCACAGCCCCCCTGGAGTTGACTTCAGTGGAGGATTCAATTGTGAAACCCATCTCTTTGTAATAAAAGCACACAGAATGCCTAAGACATTCCCCTGTGTCCAAGACACTATGGTTTTAACAATTGCCAGAGAGGGGAAACATAGCGGGGTAAAGGAGTCTTCTTCTATGTGTCCCTGTGTAAGTTTCAGTTAGTTTTTCTAATAAGGGCCCCTTGAAAAAAATGACTCTTTTCCCTGCCACCTCCCCAAGCGTGAGGACATGTATACACACCTCCTACCCTAGGAAGTGCCCAGAGGTGACAATTGCTGAGCTGATTGTTGGCCAAGGAAAGCCTAATCCCATCCCCAGACTTGCCAAGGGGTCCAGACATGCAAAGGAAGTTCTATTGTACTTTGGGTGGTGGGACTTCAGAGGTGTTTGCCTATGCTAATCTTATACCTGGGTCTTGCCCTGACATGCCTGCTTATGCTAGTCTTGTACCAAGGACTTGTCTGGACATGTTTGCCAAGGTGAAACTAGTGTAACCCCTGTCTACCCATCCCCTTTAGTGACATGTCAGTGATGTAGCAATGATGCTGTACAAACTGTATTCTGGGATATGGTGGGAAAGTTTTAAAAGTCCTTGTCACCCCATCCTTGGGGTTCAAAATTCCTCTTTGAACCTGTTGCGCAATAAACTTTGGTCTACAGCTGTTTGCTCCGGTTGGTGGCTGGACTCCTTCCTTTATTCCACAGGGACCCGCGGGCTCTGCCTGACGAGCTGGGTGACTGAGCAGCCTCACACCTAGATTTTTCCGTAACACCCATACTGTCTGATACCATTGGTCCATGCTTACTCCTGACTGGTGTCTGGCTATGATGTTTCTGGCTGCTGAGAGTAGGTGGGTTATGAACTCTTTGTGTTGTGAGTGGGCAGTATTATCTATGACTGTTAATGTGGTATGAGTGCAGGTCTGTGCTATAAAGGCAAACACAATGGCAAACATTGTAAGTTTTATTCCAAGCCTAGCAATGCCTTTTATGTATGGGAATGACTCAATAATGTGGATAACTCAGTGAGGATCCCAATCAGCCAGGTGTTAATTGGTGTCCGGATAGGACTTACATGATGATGAAGCTAACGCCAATGTGTTAAAGCCAACTTAAAACAATATTAGCTTTTGTTAATTGTTGAGTTCAATTGCTGAAAGGCACCTTAAAAAAACATTGTACAGGTACTAGATTCAGGTAGATAGCCATGTTGGTCTGACGCAGTCGAAATATATATTTTATTTTATTTTTAAATTGTCCAGTGGCACCTTAGAGACCAACTAAGTTTGTTCTTGGTATCATTTTCAAAATGTAACCACCAAGTTAATTCACAATAATTAAAAAGGTAAAGGGACCCCTGACCATTAGGTCCAGTCCTGGATGACTCATCTCGCTTTACTGGCTGAGGGAGCCGGTGTACAGCTTCCGGGTCATGTGGCCAGCATGACAAAGCCACTTCTGGCGAACCAGAGCAGCACACGGAAATGCTGTTTACCTTCCCTCCGGAGCGGTACCTATTTATCTACTTGCACTCTGATGTGCTTTCGAACTGCTAGGTTGGCAGGAGCAGGGACCGAGAACGGGAGCTCACCCTGTTGTGGGGATTTGAACCATTGACCTTCTGATCAACAAGACCATTCTCTGTGGTTAAACCCACAGCGCCACCCGCATCCCTAATTCACTATAATTACCCAGGCCATTATTGCACCTAATCAAAGGTTCTCAGTGAGGAAAGCTTGCTAACGGGGAAGTGACCACCCCATCTCCAAGGATTATGCTAGTAGATTGCAGAAAGGTTTCCACATTGATTTCTTCAGCATCTCTTTCCCCTCCTCATCCTGCTCAAGCCTCGGTATCTGGCGTCAGTCTCCAATATCTCCAGACTCCTGCCGATGCCTGTCACTGTTGACAGTATTGAACTGAATGGACAGGTGGTTTGACCGAATACAAGGCAGTTTTCCGTGTTCCTAAGCTGCAACCGAAATTGTTTCTTCACTATCAGAAAGAAGTTCTATCTGCGGCTGACGCTTGCAATTCCCAGGTGCAAATCCTTATTAAGAAGACGCGATAGCCCCTGAAGTCGAGAAAGAAAGAGATAAGTGTAGTGGTTGCTTCTGAATGTATGGGATGAAAGCGACGCGTATTATTTTATTTTTGTGTGTAATCTTGGGAGTGGAAGAAGTAACCTATTGTTTGCATCTCTGCCAGGGTTTAGCTAGATATCTGGTCAGATAGGGCCTTTTTTTTTGTATGATCTGGCTGAGCTGATAAAAATAGACCTGCCTGGCCACATGGAAACTCCCCCTCTGGAGATTTGGAAGAAGTTGAATAGTACTTAAGCGGCAGAAAAGCCTGTGAAATCAAACCATTAGAAAACCATCTCTGTCCCCTCCTTTCCACTGTGATAAAGAACCTGGGATGTTTCCTTTCATCCTGCACAGGCTGATAGGTGGTGAGTACTCACAACATTTACTATGTGGGAAGGGGGGGGGGGGGGAGAAGGAGCTCCCAGGTTTCAGCAGCCCTGCTTTCTTCTCCCCAGCCCTATTATTACAGGGGAGAACATGTGAGTGCTGATAGCGTGGGCTGGGTTTGGAGGTGTTAAACCTAATGGAGCAACAGCAGCTGGCTCCCAGCAGAATTCAGGAGAGGGAAGGAGGACATAGAAGAAGGAAGGGGGGGAGGCCCTGTCTTGTGCCCTAATTCTGAGCCGCATTTTTCTGACTGCAGCTAGAAACAAGAGGAAGAAAAGGTACTGCAATTATTTGCAGTGAACTCTTGATTGCAGGAGCTATTCCGCTTTCAGAAGCACACCTAGTCCTTCGAAAAATGCCTCCAGACTCCGTATTTTGCAGGAAGGATCCAAGCGTGTCCCAGAACTTTTAAAGCGGATTAAAAAACACCATCCTTGCCCAACAAACCCACCTTTTATAAAATTAAAATAAAAAGTTGTAGCTTGGAAACTGATAGGAACAATGGGTACAGGGGAAGGCTACCAGGCTGGTTTAAAGGTAAAGGGACCCCTGACTGTTTGGTCCAGTCGCGGACGACTCTGGGGTTGCGGCGCTCATCTCGCTTTATTGGCCGAGGGAGCCGGTGCACAGCTTCCGGGTCATGTGGCCAGCATGACTAAGCCGCTTCTGGCGAACCAGAGCAGCGCACGAAAGCGCCGTTTACCTTCCCGCCGGAGTGGTACCTATTTATCTACTTGCACTTTGACGTGCTTTTGAACTGCTAGGTGGGCAGAAGCTGGGACCGAGCAACGGGAGCTCACCCTGCCGTGGGAATTCAAACCGCTGATGTTCTGATCGGCAAGCCCTAGGCTCTGTGGTGTAGACCACAATGCCACCCGCATCACCCCAGGCTGGTTTACAGATCCTTAAATAGAAAAAAATAATACAGTTCCTGCTCTCAGGTTTAGAATCTGAAAAGGCATGTCATGAAAGGAACATGGATTGGAGGGGAGGAGGAAATAAGCAAACTCAGGTACAAGTTCTTTATTACAATTTCTCCCAATGAGCAGCTGCAAGGGGAGATTGTGCCAAAAGTTACTGCTCTGCATCTCTTTTCTTCCCTCCTCTGTTATAGTGAAATGTACTTCCCTGCCAGGAGACAGTTTTACCCCTAATGAATGGTGCCCCTACACTTGACCTCCATGATTTTTTCTATGAGGTCATTTAAGTTTGAGCCTAGCCCATTAATACATGGGCACAAAGGCCCCAAAGCTGCCATAGCTCAGTGGTAGATCATCTGTCTTGCCTGCAGAAGGTCTCTGGTTCAACTCCTGACCCTTCCAGGTAGGGCTGGGAGAAACTCCTACATGAGACCTTGAAGAATCACTGCCAGCCATTGCATGCCATATGAGCTAGAGTGACCGGTAGGTCTGCCTCAGTATAATGCTTTGTTTCCCAAACCTAGGTTCTCAACTGTTTTTGGATTACAATTCCCATCATCCCCATTCCATGATGGGAATTTAAGTTCCAAAGCTGGAGACCCAAAAGCTAGAGGCCTTAGACCCATCCTCACAGCTGGGCAAGTCATTATTATTATTATTATTATTATTATTATTATTATTATTATTAATATACTACCCTATACCTGGGAGTCTCAGGGCAGTTCACAAAATAAAATAAAGATATAAAACCACAAAAGACATAATAAAAATAAAAACAACAACCCAATAGCCCCCCCAAAAAAACCATGTTTTAAAAGGGCATAGAAGAAGAAGAGTTTGGATTTGATATCCAGCCTTTCACTCCCTTTAAGGAGTCTCAAAGCGGCTCACATTCTCCTTTCCCTTCCTCCCCCACAACAAACACTCTGTGAGGTGAGTGGGGCTGAGAGACTTCAGAGAAGTGTGACTAGCCCAGCAGCTGCCTGTGGAGGAGCGGAGACGCAAACCCGGTTCCCCAGATTACGTGACTACCGCTCTTAACCACTACACCACACTGACTCTCAAGGATAGGATGTAAAACAGATCAACCAAAGGCCTGGTTTTTGCCTGGCACCTAAAGGTGTATAATGAAGGCGCCAGGTGAACTTCCCTGGGGAGAGCATTCCACAGATGGGGAGCCACTACAGAGAAGGCCTCTTCTCGTGTTGCCTCTGGACCTCTCGAGGAGGAGGCACACAAAGAAGGGCCTCAGAAGATGATCTCAGGGTCCGGGTAGGTTCATATGGAAAGAGGCAGTCCTTGAGCTATTGCAGTCTGTAGCCATTTAAGACTTTATAGGTCAAAACCAGCACTTAGAATTGGACCCAGAAACTAATTGGTAGCCAGTGGAGTTGGACCAGGACCGGTGTACAGTCGTACATCTGAAGTCGAACGCCTTGCGAGACGAACGTTTTGGCTCCCGAACCCGGAAGTGATTGTTCTGGTTTGCGAATGTTCTTTGGAACCCGAATGTCTGTTGTGGCTTCCGATTGGCTGCAGGAGCATCCTGCAGCCAATCGGAAGCTGTGCCTTGGTATCCGAATGTTTTGGAAGTTGAACGGACTTCAGGAATGGATTCTGTTTGACTTCTGAGGTACGACTGTAATATGCTCAAATTGTATTGCTCCAGTGAGCAACCTGGCTGCTGAATTCTGCACTAGCTGAAGTTTCCGAACCCTGCGTATAACGCATTGCAGTAATCTAACCTTGAGGTTACCAGAGTAGTAGTTTGACTATCCCTGTCCAGATAGGGGCGTAGCTTGGGCCACCAGCCAAAGCTGATGGAAGGCACTCCGGGCCACTGAGGCCCCCTGAGCCTGGAGCGACAGCAAAGGATCCAGGACTACCCCCAAGCTATGAACTGCAGATAGCAGTCTCTCACCAACATAACTAGCTGACACCAGGGGAATACTATGGGTTGTAATTAACACCAGTCTCCTTATTTTCCAAAGTGAGATGAAAAGATAGCTGTAAATTTGCACCCAAGTTGCACTCTACTCATGAAAGGCCATCTAAACAGTCGCGGACATCGCAGTCATTTAATGCACCTCAAGGAAACAAAAACCAAAAAAAAAGGTCAAATCCCATTCCCAGTCTCCTCAAATCATTTCTCAATCCACAGAATCCAGTGCTTTCCAGATTATGACTAACAGGATTAGGCAGATAAGTGTGCTTGTTTCAATATGCTCTCTCTTCACACACGCACACCCAACTCCCTGCACTTTCTGAATTTTTCCTGGCGAGCATAAATCCACTTAATTACCCCTTTAAAGCACATAGGGAGAAGGATCAGGGTTCAGATGCGCTCTTGCTACCTTAGCGCTGAGCACCACGGGGGAAGACAGCAGTTTTTCCCCTCCCCCTGACTTTTCCTGGTCTTCCAGCAAAGGCTAGATAGAGAGCCAAAGCAAAGCCCAAAACAAAAGGGGAGTTCTGTTATCATCTGTTTCATGTTGCCAGAAAAATGAACGATCGCTATAAACTTCAGGAGGAATTAACGGAAGAGAAAGAGCAGAGCACACAGAGAAATTATACCAGGTTATTTAATGCCTGGATAATCATGGAGTTTGCTTTTGAAATGTCCTCCTCTTCCAAAACAAGACCATCTCTTCTCAACTTTATGCGCCCCTCTCTTCTTCAAATTGAAGAAAAGGCATTATTAATTATCGGGGTTATGACTAGAACCATTTGAGCTTTTCCACACACGACACAAAATTAAGAGACGCCTGCTTCTTGGGAGGAAAGCAATGACAAACCTAGACAGCATCTTAAAAAGTAGAGACATCACCTTGCCAACAAAGGTCCGTATAGTAAAAGCTATGGTTTTCCCAGTAGTGATGTAAGGAAGTGAGAGCTGGACCATAAAGAAGGCTGATCACCGAAGAATTGATGCTTTTGAATTATGGTGCTGGAGGAGACTCTTGAGAGTCCCATGGACTGCAAGAAGATCAAACCTATCCATTCTGAAGGAAATCAGCCCTGAGTGCTCACTGGAAGGACAGATCCTGAAGCTGAGGCTCCAATACTTTGGCCACCTCATGAGAAGAGAAGACTCCCTGGAAAAGACCCTGATGTTGGGAAAGGTGGAGGGCACAAGGAGAAGGGGACGACAGAGGATGAGATGGTTGGACAGTGTTGTCGAAGCTACCAGCATGAGTCTGACCAAACTGCGGGAGGCAGTGGAAGACAGAAGTGCCTGGCGTGCTCTGGTCCAGGGGGTCACGAAGAGTTGGACACGACGAAACGACGAAACAACAACAACAACAACACACGACACGGAGGCAATCTTAGGCTTCTTGTGGAATGGGTGTTCAACAATGAGCTACAACCAACTGCTGCTCCCTCCCTGATAAGGCCACCTGGACGATACATAGGTTTACAGGTGCATTTGCCATATTTACTCTTTGCATTTTTAGGCGTGCACCTAAAACAGCTTCGGTAAGGTAAAGGGACCCCTGGCCATTAGGTCCAGTCGTGACCAACTCTGGGGTTCCGGCGCTCATCTCGCTTTATTGGCCGAGGGAGCTGGCGTACAGCTTCCGGGTCATGTGGCCAGTATGACTAAGCCGCATCTGGCGAACCAGAGCAGCGCACGGAAACACCATTTACCTTCCCGCCAGAGCAGTACCTATTTATCTACTTGCACTTTGATGTGCTTTCGATCTGCTAGGTTGGCAAGAGCAGGGACCGAGCAACGGGAGCTCACCCCGTCGCAGGGATTCGAATGGCCGACCTTCTGATCGGCAAGTCCTAGGCTCTGTGGTTTAACCCACAACGCCACCTGCGTCCCAAAAAACAGCTTCGGTATAAACCCATTTATTCCATTCCTGTTCTGCTCTTTCTCCTCAAGGGTCAAATGGTTGGTTTCCTCTTTCTCTCTTTATATTCACAACAACCCTTCAAGTAGGACCCAAGCACAAGAGCACTCTCGTCTTCCTTGAATCCCAGCAAATTGGTATTTAGAAACATACAGTTAATATGCTATTCTCCGTGAATGTATCTAATTCTCTTTTAAAGTTGGCAACCATCACTGTGAAAGTGAGTTTTTCATAGTTCAACTATGCTCTGCATTCAGAAATACTTTCTGTTATCTCTAGTCCCGTGGTGGGTGGGGAGGCGGAGTATAAATAAATATATTATTATTGTTGGCATCCGTCTGTCTCGAGAGACGATGGAGTGCGCTTCCGGTGGTCAAACCGCTGGAGAATCACAGCACCTGCTTTGGCTGCAGAGGCTGGTAACTCATAATTTCTGCTTCCTGCATTTTTTTAGCTGCACCAAAGTGGCCTCTCTGGGATGCAAACCTGGGCAGTGTGTTTGGAGGTCCTGGGCTTTCTAGACAACAAGACCCCCCTTCAGCATGGTGTAGTGGTTAAGAGCGGTAGACTCGTAATCTGTTGAACCAGGTTCACTTCCCCGCTCCTCCACATGCAGCTGCTGGGCTAGGGACACTTCTCTGAAGTCTCTCAGCCTCACTCACCTCCCAGAGTGTTTGTTGTGGGGGAGGAAGGGAAAGGAGATTGTTAGCCGCTTTGAGACTCCTTAAGGGGAGTGAAAGGTGGGCTATCAAGTCCAAACTCCTCCTCCTCCTCCTTCTCCTCCTCCTCCTTCTTTTTCTTCTCCTCGGCCTTTCTGATGTGGTCCAAATCAGCATTTCCCAACCTTGGGCCTCCAGCTGTTTTTGGACTACAACTCCCATAATCCTCAGCTAGCAAGACCAGTGGTCAGGGATGATGGGAATTGTAGTTCGAAAACAGCTGGAGGCCCAAGGTTGGGAAACACTGGTTCAAAGGAAAGCAGAGCAATACATTTGGCACCAGCTTAGCTGAAGGAATTGCCCGAAGGAGGTGTACAAGTTGTCATCCAATCATCTTAGCAACTCCACTCTGGATTTGTGTAGAAACTTTTTCTTCTCCTGAAGATGTCCCACAAGGCAGCAGGTAATAATATTGTTATCATCATCATCATCATCATCATCTGTCCTGAATCTTCCAACACTCATCTTTCTTGGATGTTCACTATTCTTAGTGTTATGAGAGAGGGAGAAAACTTATCTTTGTCTGCTTTCTCCAAGCCCCATGCCCTTTTATTCCCTTCTCTCAAGTCACCTCTTACTTGCATTTTCTCTAAACGAAAAGCTCCCCAAAACTGCAACCAGAACTGTACGCAGCATCCCAAATGTGGTCACACTGTAGATTTGCACTGTGGCCTCAGGATATTGGCAGTTTTATTTCCAGTCGCTTTCCTAAGGGATTGAAATGTTGAGAGATGACATCCAACAACATCTGGGCACCAGGTTGGGAAATGCTGTTGTATGCAAACATATGGCGTGTCCTTTTTGAACAGGAAAGGGGGTTTCCAAAGGAAGAGATTGGGAGTGGTAGGCCCCTTTCTCAGCCTGCATTTTCCTAGCTCCCGATCATTTCCCCTAAGGAGCTTCCCCTTCCACAGAGTTTCAAAGTTGTGCTCGAAAAAAGGGCAGAGACAATGGCTGTGTAATGTGTAGCTTGGCTCTCTCAGACGAACTTCTGGGCGAAATCATGGTATACTGTGGGAGAAGCATTAGGTTACAGAGGGGGCCATATTTCCATTCTAAATCTCAGATAATAGAAGGTCATATTTATCTCTTGATGGCACAGAGTTGAAATGTTCAATAAGACCAAGCAAAGATACGATCTGAAGCCCATTCTTCTTGGCTTTGGAACAAATAATAAAATACTGGCTAGAGGTTGCCTGGCAGTAAACGTCGATGCTGAAAACACTGTATTTATGGCACTGTATCTTATCGCCTTATAGATGAGAGCCAAACGAGTTATCCTTAAATTGCACAATAGGCCTGCTGCCAAGGGATGGGGTAAGAACGGGAACGTTCAAATACAGTGGTACCTCTGGATGCGAACGGGAACCGTTCCGGAGCCCCGTTCGCATCCTGAAGAGAATGTAATACACAACTGCGTGTGCATGTGTCGCGCTTTGCTGTTTCAGCACATGCACGTGATGTCATTTTGAGCATCTGCGCATGCGCGAGCGACGAAACCCGGAAGTAATGTGTTCCATTACTTCCAGGTCACCGCGGAGTGCAACCTGAAAATGCTTAACCTGAAGCGTATTCATCCCGAGGTATGACTGTATCAGGGACCGGCTTTGCAAAACCATGAGACCCCAGGGGAAGCTGTAACATTTAAATTGGGGTGCAGGAAAATTCGCCTTTTCTTTCTTTCCTTGTGTACGTAGCTCACTCCATCTTAAGCATAGCTGTCAATTTTTCCCTTTTCTAGTGAGGAATCCTATTCGGAATAAAGGAATTTCCCTTTAAAAATGGGAAACGTTGACAGCTATTCTTAAGGGGTCGGGGCAGGTATTGCATGGTGCTTAGCACATTCGAATGACATAATTTTCCTCATGTGCTTTAAATGTAGGTGAATATTTTGGTGACTGCATTACATGTTCCTTTTTGCAATATCAACAAGTTTCTTAAATGCTATATTGTGATTACGTTGCATTTTGATGTATCAATGCATTTTTTATGTTTTGTATACAATCTGATTTTCTGGTTTTAAGTTGTTTTACTCATGCACATTGTTCAGAGAGATTTATCTCATTATGTTACTTAAAATGTGGAATTGCAATGACGACAACCAGTAGTAGTATGGTTTCCTTTTGAATTTGTTTTGTATTTCTTACATTAATTCCTTTCTGTTGGGATTTGTAAACCGCTCAGAGATTTGTATTGGAGTATGAAGTGGTATATAAATTAAATAAATAAATCCTGAAATAAATAAATCCTGCAAGACCAGGCCAGTTTTGAGGCCTGGCTTTACAGGTTTCACACAGCCCTTTCAAATTAAGAACAAGACACCCGTAAACATTTTTTTAAAAAAATATATATGGAGTGATTGCCCATAAAGATAGCTCTTTTTGATGAAGTTAAGCAGGAAAAAAATGTTAGTTCCAGGTTCAGGTTTTGCACAGTTCCTACAGGGCATTTATTCAACTTACCTGGGTGATTGGAAACCTGGTGTTCTCCTTTAGAAGACAATACTGGGCACAGAATGATTAATTTATCCGGTTTGCTGACGACCATCCAAATGAGAAATCCCATTGCAGTGAAGGTAATAAACTTGACCAGGAAGAAAATAAAATAAACAAATCCCTCCCTCCCTCTCTCTCTCTCTCTGTGAAATGCAGTATCCGTCGTCGCCTTTGTTTCTCAGGCAACACTCTTCTTTCTTAAAATGAGAGTTTAGATTTTGGTTTAAAACAATTACTGTCACTCACACAAGGCACTTTATTTCCAGTGTAATGCTATGCAGCAACAGAGATTGAGAATTCATGTCTTTACAGGGTAAACGGCTGCAAATAAAATATCTCTTTATACCACTGTTCAAGACATGCATTTATTTTCACATTAGCGTCTTCTTACTTCCACAGAATCTCTTCATTTTAAAAGACTGGTGTAAAATCCGCCAGAGTTTTGACTCTGGGGCTGCATATAGTCCTCTGTATCTCAGTCAACTGATATATCAATAATCCTTATAAACAGAATTTGATAGATTCTTGTGTTGGGCATGTAACTATGTTGTTATGAAAGCATACAAATTGTGTGAATTTAATGAACTGCCTGTCTGGCTCCTAGCAAATAAACAAACACAAAAAAACCCTAAAGTTCTACAGATAGATTTAGAGCACTGGCAATTCTCATTTAGCATCCTCCCAGTTTTATTTTATTTTTTATATTTTTGCTTGCACCCGGCTTTGGCGAACGGGGATGCAGGCTGGGGACTTGGGCTGTGCCAGGGGGTGGAGCTGACAGAGCAGGTAGGAGACCCTCAGATCCACCCCTTGCCCCATTTGAGCAGCCCACACCTGGGGCACTACCTGTTTGTTCCTTTGCCACCGACCCACCCTTGGTTTAAGCTGATAGTCAATGACTTTCCTGTGGCTACAGTGGTCGCCACTCTTTATGGGGCCAGGTAGGAATTTGCCTACTGGGCTAATTGGCACTGACCCAGTGGTTTTGCCTACCTCACAGCACTCGTCACAACTGGTTGGGCATTGGGGCAACCCTTTGTTTTTATCTACTTGCACTTTGATGTGCTTTCAAACTGCTAGGTTGGCAGGAGCAGGGACCGAGCAACAGGAGCTCACCCCGTCGCGGGGATTCGAACCACCGACCTTCTGATTGGCAAGCCCTAGCCTCAGTGGTTTAGATCACAGCGCCACCTGAGTCCCTTCCTCCTCCATTAGTTGGAGGGTAAATCTGCGTCACCATGTCCTTTTTGCAAGGCAAGCTCCATTCGCCACATCCCTACATCCCCAACCAATCACTGTGTCATGCATGAGAGCGCACCCTACACATACCATCCAATCAGGAGGTCCATTCCTCACCATGTCAGAATCAGACCCACCCTTTGGAATTCCCTCCCACTGCCTACCAGACAGGCAACTACTCTATTGTCTTTTCAGTGTCTGCTAAATATATTCCTCTTGCAACAGGTCTTCTGAAACCTTTATCCCTTTATTGGTATCTGTCTTGGACCTGAACTGATTTTTTCGTGTATGCTGTTGTTGCTTTAAACTGTTTCTATAAAGTCTTTTTTTCCTGTGCAATTGTTTTAACTGTTTTTATATGTTGTCATGTTGCAAATTGCTTCATGGGAACTGATTCATAAATGAAATAAATAATTTCGCAAAGAGGGCTTTGGAGAATTGACATCTGAGTTTGCTTGCTTTGCCGTTCCCTCTCCATCGTCTCCATCCCATTTTGTGTCATGTCTATTACACTGCAAGTCAGCTGAGAGCAATCTCTCTCTCTCTCTCCCCCCCCCCATCATCTCCAAAACTTTAAGTGTTCCACAGATGGCAAGTGCTAATAACAGCACAAGTAGCAACAATGGCTATCATCTTGACTTGTACAGGGGGGTGCTCAAGCCAGTCCCTTGCTATGAGTCGAGCCTTTGTGTCACGGGATCATTTTTGCTGTGTTTTGCAGATAGAAAGACCGCTAGGCAATAAGGGCAAAAATAATTTCCTTCCTTTTCCATCAATTGAACCCTTTGTAATTCATGCCTCCATGCTTACAGCATGTGATGTGGAAATAAGAGAAGCCTCCCTGTATGATTGGCTCTAGGGTGCTTCAATGAGAGAGGGTGCAGTTCGCCAGCTGAGCAAGAGAAATAATTTGTGTGAAGGAGATGGAGATGGGGACTTCCAGTGCAATGGCCGTAGCTCAATGCATGCAGGATAAATTAATATAATCTGTTCTGTCTGCCAGACCTGACCTTGATCTGATGGTCGTGCGGCCTGGCCATTAAATTATACAGTGAGAAAACACTTGCTTGGATCTGTTGTGTTTGCTACCACTCAGCAAGCAGAATTATGTGTGTAAAAGGGCTTATCCACATTTACCTTTTGAAGTGTGGGTGGGTTTCCCACGGGGCAAGACACAGTGATAACAGCAAGAACCTTCATTGAACTACATAACTGGACAACAGGGGCAAAGCAACTGCTTATATACATTTCTGAAGGCCTGGGCCACTCCCACCCCCAACGTGATTGGCTATCTAAACTTCCAAGCTGCGAATCATGACTCAAGAGTTTAAGGGCCAATGGCAGAGGCCCAAATCCTGAAATGTTCTGTGATTGGATATCATGTATCGAATCAGAATACAGGAGCTCAGAATCCTTAGTCCAGACTCAAGCTTAGGCAAACACAGACCGCTGAATACATAACACGTTTCCTCTGCTCTTTCCAGGCCCAATCCTTGCTTTAAAACTCCACGCCCAAGCACCCTTTCCTTCTGCTCCAGAGCTTTCCCCCACAGAAACCTGTTTTTTTTAGTGTTCCATTGGTGTAAACATCAACCCACAGTAAATCTAAATTGACGTTTGCTATGATTGAGTGTGTTTTCACGGGGAAAGCTCCTGAAGCAAAAAGCACAGATCTGTGCCTGGAATGAACTGTAGAATCATAGAATTGTGGAGTTCAAAGGGTACATTTAGTCCAACCCATTTGCGGGGCAAAAAGTAAGTATGGATAACCCCTTAGTTAGTGGTTCTTAAAGGACCATGGGGCTTCTCCCAGGCCAGCTAGTGGCTTTCAAATTTGAAGGCAGCGTGTTGCAAATACTGCAGCTGCAGAGGGATGGCGTTTCTTCTTCCAAGTTGCAGATTTGCTGCTAAGAAAGGACTAGGGGACAGGGAAGTGATCCCAGGCAAAGCTAAGAGCAGCTAAGGGTGGGGAAGCAGGGTTTTGTGCGTGTGCACTGCAGCAAACCAGGGCCGGCCCTTTCATTGGGCACAATGAGGCAGGTGTGGCAACAGATTGCAGGGACAGTCAGGTGTTGAAGGATGTAGCTGTGTCTGCTGCACCCGCTAAGTCAGGGGTGGACAGAACGCAGATCAAAATCTGCTAGTGGATCCCTGAGTGGCTAGCAGCAGATTAGCAGGTGATTCTGACTCCCAATTGTGGTGTACTGGTAAGGACCTGGAAGATCAGGGTTCAGATCCCCTCTCCCCTACTCACTTACTCGCAGCCCAACCTACCTCAAAGAGTTGTGGGCAGACCATTAGACGTCAGGACTTACTTTTGATGCAAACTCTAACGGTGGCAGAGGCTTCTCATGAGGTTTCCGCAACCTCTGCTTTCAGAAATTATTTGTCTGAAAGCACAGCTCTGAAGTCAAAACACACCATGACAGTGTTCTGACATGGTACATTTCCGAGCACAATTCAAAGTGTTGGTGCTGACCTTTAAAGCCATAAACGGCCTTGGTCCAGTATACCTTCACCCCCATCGTTCTGCCCGGACACTGAGATCCAGCGCCGAGGGCCTTCTGGCGGTTTCCTCAATGCAAGAAGTGAGGTTACAGGGAACCAGACAGAGGGCCTTCTCGGTAGTGGCGCCCACCCTGTGGAACACCCTCCCTTCAGATGCGAAGGAAATAAGCAGCTATCTTATCTTTAAAAGACACCTGAAGGCAGCCCTGTTTAGGGAAGTTTTTAATATTTAATGCTGTATTGTTTTTAACACTTGATTGGGAGCCGCCCAGAGTGGCTGGGGAAACTCAGCCAGATGGGCGGGGTATAATTAATAGATATTATTATTATTATTATTATTATTATTATTATTATTATTAGGCTCTGTGTTCTCAAGGGGGTGCTTCCATTGGATGGTGAAGTCCCGTGAGATGACTTGATCAAGTTTTTGAGACTCCACCGGAAGCTTTCTTGATAAGAATTTTAGCTGCCAAAAGAAAAATGGACATTATTAATGTTCGCTACAACAGCAGCAAGAATTCTGATAGCACAGAACTGGAAGACTGGAGAAATACCATCAAAAGAACAACGGCAAGAAAAGTTGATGAACTATGCAGAGCTGGCAAAGTTAACAGACAAATTGCGTGAAAAGGACAATAGTGACTTTGAAAAAGAATGGGAACCTTTTACATTATATTTGCAGAAATAACAACAAAAAAAACCCATGAACTCATTGGCAGGATTTAAATAAACATACAATTTTATTTACAAAAAAAGAAGAAACTTAATAGTATGACAAGATAGAAGCATATATAAACAGCAGAATGTATCATGAGATGTAATAAACCAGTGATAATAATAAACGTGGAAGGGGGAAACTGAAATGTGAATGTTATGTAATGATTATAAATACTGTTATGAGAAAAGAAAATCAATAAAAAATATTTTACAAAAAGGTTTCGAGACTGCAATGGGCTTCACTTGGGGAAAGTGGTAGGATATAATTAGGATTTAGGAATGGAAGTAATATGATAGATGGAGGACAAATCAGGGCTAAGCAGGATGGGAAAAGATGATAAGTCGCCAGCTTTCAGAACTTATAAAGAGGAGTTAACGTCCCACTGAGGGCATCACAGAGCCCAAATCTCAACTTATATTACCCCCCCCCCCAATATCCTTTGATTCTGTCTCCATGTTCTGAACTTTCCCTGCCCACACCCTTCCCTGCCAACATAACACAATTTATCCTGTCCCTAGGCTCTATGTGAAGCTTTCATTCGGGGCAAATTGACCTTTCATTTCGCTCACAGGAGTGCACTGTTTATCGATGTTCCATCACTGACAACTCCTCCCAGGAGCTGTCAAAAATATTTATTAAAGCTGGAGCGTGTGGCTCACAGGCGACAGGCGGGCATCCGGCAAGTTTATAATCTCTAAAATATGGGTAGAGGAAATGTTTGCGTTATCATGAACCCCTTCACAGTTTTTTTGTAGAAATCAGATAAAGCATTTGACCTCTACATCTCATGGTTTCTAGGTCACCCATGCGACTGGCCTTCGCCTATGCGGTTGGGTCACCTGAGATGTGGAGCCACTCGTTTCACATTGGTAATGTTAAAGGTCCCCATTGGCCCCCTGTGTCAAGGCAACTCCACAACTGGTCAGGCAGAAGAAACACTCGCAGATGATAAATGCCATCCTATAACAGATCAGAATGAATTGTGTGGACATCTTGCATCGTGTAGACCCCCTGACCATAGTGATGATGTTGGCGTCTGTCTGTTTCTGGAGGAGTGTGCCTTTGGGGGTGAAGTCAAACTGTTGGAAGGGTATACAGTGGTACCTCGATTTAAGTACTTAATTCGTTCTGGAGGTTCGTTCTTAACCTGAAACTGTTCTTAACCTGAAGCATCACTTTAGCTAATGGGGCCTCCTGCTGCCGCTGCGCTGCCAGAGCACGATTTCTGTTCTCATCCTGAAGCAAAGTTCTTAATCCGAGGTACTATTTCTGGGTTAGTGGAGTCTGTAACCTGAAGCGTCTGTAACCTGAGGTACCACTGTATACCCTGCTGTGGCTCTAGAGACCGCTATGGGAGAGATATGTTTTGTTGCAGCTGGGGCAGATGAAGGCATCTGGTTGTTTTGCAGATGCCCCATGGTGTTGTTTCTCTCTGAGCTCCTCTTAGCTTGTCATTCCTCCTCCTGTCGCTGCTGTTGATGTATGACCTGGTTGTCTCCAGGCACTGTGGACATCTGCAAGGGATTTCCACATGGCGGGGTCGGTGCTGCCAGCCTTCGTGTCCCGTTTGCAGACCACACTGTGGAAATCTGGCATCGTGTACTGTCGGTTTGCATTTCTTAGTGCAGAAAGTATGGATCTGATGTGTAATAATAATAATAATAATAATAATAATAATAATAACAATAATTTATTATTTATACCCCGCCCATCTGGCTGGGTTTCCCCAGCCACTCTGGGCGGCTTCCAAAAGAATATTAAAATACTGTGATACATCAAACATTAAAAGCTTCCCTAAACAGGGCTGCCTTCAGATGTCTTCTAAAAGTCTGGTAGTTGTTGTTCTCTTGGACATCTGGTGGGAGGGCGTTCCACAGGGAGGGCGCCACTACCGAGAAGGCCCTCTGCCTGGTTCCCTGTGTAGAGATCTTTCCTCTTCTACTTAATTCAAGAGAGCTCTGGAAGCTTCTCCGTGTGAAAGAAACAAGCAGAAGGTTCATGATGTTTGGGTTATTCCTTCAGAGAAGCCGAGTACAGCTGGCTTAAACTGGTTCTCTTATCTCTTCTGTCAAGGTCAAGCTGACTATAAAAGTAAGGCCAGAAGGAGCCTGGGTTTCACATTGTCTTTCTATCTCTTTTCCTTCTGGTGTGGTGTTGTGTACATAGTATGCTATAGTGTTTAGACTTATTATAAGTTATTGTAAGTTTTAGTTAAGTCTGCTGCAACTAGATTTCTTATGGACAGTGCCAGTCCTGAATGTATTGGATTTGTGACCATTATGCTCATTTGCCTTCAGTAGCAGTAAAGCTCTGCTGGATGAAATACAATTGCCTCTGGTCTGTTTTTGGGGGGGAATCTTGCAATGTGTTTCAGTTTCTACTCTGCTAACTATACATTGGAATCTACTCTAGATCAATATTCAGTAAAATTTCAATGACATGTACACTATTTCTAAAACTGCAAAATAGCGGCAAATACAGGTGAGGAACTAGAATATGCATCTTTGGCGATAACAGAAAAAGCAACGACAACAGAAGCTTAATAGACCCACCAACCTCACCAGTCTGCCCTGAGACAGCCTCCACTTCCTTGTCTTATTCCTTACAACCAGAGTATGGCCCTGCCCAGTGGCGTAGCATGGGTTGTCAGCCCCCGGGGCAAGGCAAGTAATTTGCGCCCCCTAACCCAGGGCAAGGCAAGTAATTTGCGCCCCCCCGCTGCACTGTCCCTCCCCCAGATAGTCCCTCGCTCTCTCTCCGCACCGCACCGCACGCCTGGCACCCTCCCCTCCACAGTGGGCGGCGACCCTGCGGCTCGGATCGGATTCGCACAGCCAGCACTGCAGTGAGAGAGAGTGAGTGAGCCAGGTAGGGGCAGAGAGCTGCGAGTGCGAGTGCGCCCCCCCAGATGTTGCGCCCGGTGCGGCCGGCCCTCCCTGCACCCCCCACGCTACGCCAGTGGCCCTGCCTGTCATTTGCTCTGATGCCCCCTACTGCTGGCCTCCCAGCCGTCTGACCCATCAGTCCCAAAGGGGACTAGCCATAATTGGCCGGTTTTGAAAAGGTGCCTGAATCAAAAGCACACGCCAAAATGTGGCAAAGTGGAAGTTATTACAGTGGAGCTACACACATTTAAGCTCTTAATGCACTTCAACGAAGGGGTGCGGAGAGGAGAGATAAAGCTCATTTAAGAATATTAAAAGAGTTGGTGCATGAAATAGGAGGCCCACTAGCAGAGATTTCTCATAAATCAATTAACTTCGGAGGCATACCTGGTAATTGGGAGAACATATAATGCTGTCCTTGTATTTGAGGGTAGAACATTGACCAGGCTCGAGCTGGACTTCTGTTTTGTAATAGAAATATTTTATTCAGCAGCAGTTGAGTTTGGGACTGAATAACAGGAAGGAAAATGTAAGCAAAGTGCAATAGAGAGCAGGGGAAATTTGCCAAGCGCATTCTTAAATATACATATTTGGAAACTGCTAGGCCCAGTGTTTTCTCAAATTCAGATATGCCGTGCTGTTTATTTTGGGTTTAAAGTTTATAAAAGATTAACACGGATAAAAGCCTTCTGCTGGTCGTGAGCAATCTTGGGATCCATTCCAATTCATTAAGCAGCAAGTGCCATTGTTGTTAGATCAGAAGATCAGGGGGAACCAAGCAAAACCTGAAGGTTTTTTTTGGTGCAGAAGCAAAACTCTCCTCTCTGTTTACTTTACAAACTTCCTTTCACTGCATGCTTTCCCAGGCTGGTTCCTTTGAGATGCTTTGGACTACAACTCCCATCACCACTGGCAAAGAGGGCTGGGGCTGATGGGAATTGTAGTCCAAAACATCTGGTGAGCACCAGCATAGCTTTACCGAATCCGATAGAGTCTGCCTCTGAATGGGAACAATGAATTGTTACGCTTAGGTGAAGTATTGTGACAATACTTAAGAACTATAGTTTGGCATTCCTTCTTATTTTTAGCTGAACAGCTGTCATGCTAGACAATAGTTTAAAGACAACTCTGGCTGCACGTAAACACAGAAATGGATTAAAAGAGGAATCATGAGAATGGGAGCGTCCTAACCTCTATTATTCCACCCCTCGCCCCTGTGCAGACGACAACTGCACGCTCTAATCGGGAACTGGGTTGGCTGCCGTGTTGTCTCTGGTTCCTATGGGGTAGGAACCAGTTGGAAACGGTCTCAAGGAAAACAGTTCTGGACTGCAAACAGGAAGAAACAATGCGGAGGTAACAAGGTCCCCATATAGTTCTCGGTTTATGTGTGTGTTTGTGTGTGATTTCCATTCAGATCCATGGGAGTTTTATGCATGAAACGGGGGCCCTTAGGATATAAGGAAGATTTGCTAACCTTGCTTCCTACTGTTCACTCAGATAAGGAGGCCTCTCCCTTCCGCTCCAATCAGAAGCCTGTATTATACAGTACACTCCCAAAGGCCATAATTACTTCCAGAAGCAGAAATTTGAATGACCCAGATAATTAGTTCAGTGCAGCGGGTCTAGAAATTATTTACATAAAAGCCAATTTACTTTAAGAAAGGAGGAAAATACCCTAGCCACCCAAAGCAAATGACCCAGTTAGTTCAGTCGTGCAACGAACTCAAAAGAGGGTGAGTATTGAAGTGGAAATTTGCAAAAGATGTGTGTTGATTGTGTTCCATCTTGTTTCACAATGCATTAGTTGAAGGTGCATTAAATTCTCAAGGAGCCAGCTCTATAGATGTTAACATTATCTCCCACGGGGTCGCACAACCTGTTTTACTGAAGTAGTAATTTTTTTTTGGGGGGGGGAGGTAGTTGGGAGGAGGTTCAAAGAGTGATGCATTCTGGGCAAGAAACCGCCTGCAACGCCACCACTTTGCTGCTGCGGCTGGAAGCTTAATTTACATTTTTGCTTTAGGTAAATGTCTTAACCTAAGAACCAGGTGTACATTTTAAACCAACTTTAAGCCAATCTCCTGGCCACGTCGCCCAGAATGCACCACTCTGAGGAAGGAGTTGTGACGAAAAAGTTTCTTTTTGCTGGGCAGCTTGAGTCAACAAGTGAAAGAAAAGAGCAGTGCCGGATTTACGTATAAGCTAGACAAGCTATAGCTTAGGGCCCCACTCTCTTGGCCCCTCCCCCCCAAAAAAATGAAGGGGAAAAAACTGGATGTACATTTCCAAAATATAAGATAAAAAACAAATAAAATAAAACCTACATACAGCAACAGTGGCAAATGGCTTTTGATAAAGCGTGTTCTCCTTCATGGAGAGCACGTGTTGCGGTGGGGGCCGCCAGGACACTCCAAAGTTGGGGGCGGGCTAATTGTTTGTTGGCCACTGATGCGATTGGGGCTTCCCTTGTTGTTGGGAAGAAGTTAATGTTGCCATTTGTTGATTGACAGCCAGAAATGCTAAAACTCCTTGCACGAGGCTAGGGCTTCCTCTTTTCGACCGTGCATCGGATTGCCCGTCCCCCCCTCCCTAGGATTAGGGTTGTTCTCTTTGACCTTGCTATGCCTGTCATGGGGTCGTCTGCTCTTGGGGCAGGGGCCTGGTAGGAATTTTGTCCATCTGGCTGATTGGCTGGGGCCATTTGGTTTTTGCCTACTGCGTAGCAAATTGTCACAACTTGTAAGGTTGCGGCTAGGCATTGGTTTATGGTTTGGTTGGTTGAGGGGAAGTGGTTGAGTGCCTGCCCTTGGTAGGTTGAGTGCCTGCCCCTCTAATGCTGCTGCTGCAAGGGATTCCGTTAAAGGAATTGGGAGCTAACTATTGCTTGTCCACTCTGTCAAGGGGGCTCGGGCCATAGCAATGAGCTCCTGGTTGCATTGGGGGTGAGGGCAGGTTCCCTGCTCCGCGTAACCCCCAAGTGTATTCCCCTATTCTGACTTTCGCATCGTGCGGAATGTCAGTCTGTCCCCCATGGTGGGGGCAGATAGTCGCAACCAATGCCTAAGCAACCACTCACAAATTTGTATTTCAATAAAGTTGTGGCCAAAATTATGCCAAAAATCTTAAACAAAAAATTCTGTGTGAGTTATTGGGGTGGCCCTGGGGACCTCGACACGCAACTATTAGGTCCATAAATTACCATATAGCATATATTCAACACAAAAAAAAACAGTGACAATGTGTTGTTGACAAAGGACAGCTGGACATATAAAGGGCCCCATTCAGTAGTTTAGGGCCTCATCAAACCTAAATCTGGCCCTGGGAGAGAGAGTTGGTTCTGAGTAGAAACATCCACTTTGAGGAAAATATCACAAGCCAGAGAAAGGAGTCTCTGAGCTTAGTGCGAAGGACAGTGTGTGGGGTCCTGTGAAAGTAATAGGCCAGGAATTAACTTGGAGGCTGAGGTTGAGATGGGAGAAGTAGAAGCTGTAAAGAGACAGCCTACTTAGGACTCATTCCATTCAGGAGGGGAGAGATTCTTCTACAAAAAGAGAAGACTCCCAAACCAGTTAAGAGGGGTATGGAGACCTCTTGGGTCTGTTACTTGGAGCACCTCAGGAGTCGGGTTGTCAAAGGGGTGTGTAACTGACAGAAAATACCACCTTGTTTAAGAACCAAAGTATCAGGCGGCAACAGCTGTGCAACAACTGAGGAAGAATTGTGAAATAACTGGAAATAAGATGAGCATTTACCGTCGAGTCTAAAAACCTGTAACATCTACCTGAAGCGAAGTAGCTGAACATAAACAACTAAAGTTTAAAAGAAGCTGTGCTTGATTAGAAGTCCATAACATCAGTTAGATTTAGTACAAATATTATTAAGTGAACGGCTACCTGAAATAACATTATAATCTGAAGTATCCTGTACTGTTTTTAACACTTGATTGGGAGCCGCCCAGAGTGGCTGGGGAAACTCAGCCAGATGGGTATAAATAATAAATTATTATTATTATTATTATTATTATTATTATTATTATTATTATCCTTTGGTTTACCCACTTTGTGTCATAAACTTCCTTTGTTTAATAAAATCTTTGTTGTTTAGAGACTCCAAATCATTAAGTTCTCCCTCCCGTTGCTCGGTCCCTGCTCCTGCGAACCTAGCAGTTCGAAAGCACGTCAGAGTGCAAGTAGATAAATAGGTACCGCTCCGGTGGGAAGGTAAACGGCATTTCCATGCACTGCTCTGGTTCTCCAGAAGCGGCTTACTCATGCTGGCCACATGACCAGGAAGCTGTATGCTGGCTCCCTCGGCCAATAAAGCAAGATGAGCACCGCAACCCCAGAGTCAGCCATGACTGGACCTAATAGTCAGGGGTCCCTTTACCTTTAGGCAAAAACCAAGTGGCAACAGCCAGTCAGCCAAATGGACAAAATTCCTACCAGGCCCCTGCCCCAAAAGCAGAGGACCCCATGACAGGCATAGCAAGGTCAATGCGAACAACCCTAAATATAGGGAGGGTGGGCGGGTAATCCGATGCGCGCAGCAAAAAGAGGAAGCTAATAGGCTGTCAATCAGGAATAGCAATATTAAAATCTCCCCAACAACATAGAGAAGCCCAATCGCAAACGTGGCCATCTAATCTTACCTGCCCAGCAACAGAGGGATGACTTGCTAGACCCCATCGCAAAACGTTCTCTCCATGAAGGAGAACACACTTTGGGGAAATGACATGAGGGTACGTGGGGCTACCTTTGAAGGTGACTCGGAAACTACAACTAATCCAGAATGCGGCAGCTAGACTGGTGACTGGGGGCGGCCACCGAGACCACATAACACCGGTCTTGAAAGACCTACATTGGCTCCCAGTACGTTTCCGAGCACAATTCAAAGTGCTGGTGTTGACCTTTAAAGCCCTAAATGGCTTTGGCCCAGTATACCTGAAGGAGCGTCTCCACCCCCATCGTTCTGCCCGGACACTGAGGTCCAGCTCCGAGGGCCTTCTGGTGGTTCCCTCATTGCGAGAAGCAAAGCTACAGGGAACCAGGCAGAGGGCCTTCTCGGTAGTGGCGCCCACCCTGTGGAACGCCCTCCCATCAGATGTCAAAGCGATAAATAACTACCTGACTTTAGAAGACATCTTAAGGCAGCCCTGTTCAGGGAAGTTTTTAATCTGTGATATTTTACTGTATTTTTTGTTTCTATGGAAGCCGCCCAGAGTGGCTGGGGAAACCCAGCCAGATGGGCGGGGTACAAATAATAAATTATTATTATTATTATTATTATTATTATTATTATTATTATTATTATTATTATTAAGGCCTCCCCTGTCACTCTCGGTCTGTTTTCTCCTTCTCTGGAGGGTAGGACTTGAACCATTGGCTTCATATTGCAAGAAAGGAGATTCCGACTAAACATCAGGAAGAACTTCCTGGCAGTAAGAGCTGTTCAGCAGTTGAACAGTCTGCCTCTGGAGGTTGTGGACTCTACTTCCTTGGAGAGTTTTTTTAAAGCAAAGGTTGGATGGCCATCTGTCATGGAAGCTTTAGCTGAGATTCCTGCAATGCAGGGGGTTAGACTAGATGGCCTGCGGTGTCCCTTCCAATACTACACTTCTGTGACCCCCGCACAGACTCACACGCTTATCTGCTGTTTACAAAACCAGTTAAAAATAGGGAAATGTCTAGGAAAGTGAAGTCTGGTCTTCAGTAGGGAGTCCATAGTGGTTATTTCACGGAGAGCAATGCCCTGATGGACCTTGGCAGGCATTGCGTCTTTGGAAGGGAAGGGGAAGAGATTTTAATTTGGAACTGCACAATTAAGGGGAGGTTACATTGTGCAGCCAAAAGTCATTGCAGTAACAAAACGACTTTGATGAATTTAGTTTCTCTCAGTTACTTATTTTTCTAATCCTAAGGCTAGTTTGTCACGTTTCCACACAAATTTTTCATTTTAAACAATTGCATGAAGATTCACCTACATTTACTTGCATTTTTATCCTAATATACACTCCAATTTTGCCTAATAAACTCATTTTAGCAAACCATTTCCCCAAATATAAAGAAATTTGGGGTTTTTGGTTGTTGTTGTTGCTGCTAATATATGCATTTTAACACACCCATTCCTAGCTAAACTGCTTGTACGCATTTTGGGGTTGGAGAACACCATCACGAAATTCAGAGGGGTGTGACTTTTGAAGGACAGCTGCGTTGCGGTCCACGTATTGCTTCAAGAAGAGCAAATCAGGCAAGCTTGCATGAAAATGGAAACCAAACTGAATTTCGGCTCCATCCCAGTGTATACATAAATAGGAGCATCAACAAGGTTCACCAATTGGCTTCCTTGGGGGAAAAAGATGTCTTAGCATGGCTGGTTTTCCTCCCTGGCCTTTGTGATGAAGGTCTTCGGCGATCCAAAAAAAATGCCACCTTGTTTACATTTCTTCGTACAGAACGGGGGCCGGTAACACTGACATTTCCTTGCAGAACATTCTGTCGTTGCTATCCAGCCTAGCATTTTCACAGCAGGGGAAGGGAGAAAAAGGAAACAGAAGAGATGGAAACAGCACATGCTTTGTGTTTATGCTACTGAGTGAGTGACCACACCCATCCATTAAACATCTGCGCTGTTGGAAGCAAGCAACCCTCTCTTTGTGGTGTAACCTGGCTGCTTTTCAGAGCGACAATTACACCCTCACGTTATGTATTCCAGGAGTGTCCTGACCATTCCCAGAGCTTGTTGGACTGGTGCTCGGAGACACCTGACTCCTTATTTTTCTTTCCAATCTCAAATTCAAAACCGCAGGCAGCATAGCATTTGCAGCAGAGAGAAAAGGCAGCCTCCGAGTGCAGTCGCAACTGGTGTAAGATAATGGGTCCTGTTCAGTATTGAAATGAATGGAGGAAAAGAAATAACATTTCTCCCTTTAGAGAAATATAAATAGTAAAATTGATTGTTTTGATTCTTGCAACCACATACTCTCCAACATTTCTCTGATGAAAATAGGGACGTCCCAGTCCATAACAATAATTTTACTAGATTCAGGTAGGTAGCCGTGTTGGTCTGACACAGTCAATATATATATATATATATATATATATATATATATATATATATAAATTGTCCAGTAGCAGCTTAGAGACCAACTTAGTTTGTTCTCGGTATAAGCTTTTGTGTGCATGCCACACATCTGGCCGAGTTGCCTCAGCCACTCTGGGCAGCTTCCAACATATATAAAAACGTAATAAAACAATAAACATAAAAAAACCCCTTCCCTATACAGGATTGACTTCAGACGGCTTGGGGGTCGGATAACTCCATACCCTCCAACATTTCTCCAATGAAAATAGGAACATCCTAAGGAAAAGTAAGGGACGTGGGTGGCGCTGTGGGTTAAACCACAAAGCCTAGGGCTTGCCGATCAGAAGGTCGGTGGTTCGAATCCCTACGGCGGGGTGAGCGCCTGTTGCTTGGTCCCTGCTCCTGCCCACCTAGCAGTTCGAAAGCACGTCAAAGTGGAAGTAGATAAATAGGTACCGCTCCGGCAGGAAGGTAAACGGCGTTTTCGTGCGCTGCTCTGGTTCGCCAGAAGCGGCTTAGTCATGCTGGCCACATGACCCGGAAGCTGTACGCCGGCTCCCTCGGCCAATAAAGCGAGATGAGCGCTGCAACCCCAGAGTTGGTCACGACTGGACCTAATGGTCAGGGGTCCCTTTACCTTTACCTTTAAGGAAAAGTTGGACGTTCTGGGATCAAACCAGAAACCTGCACAGCTTTTCTAAATCAGGGGTGCCCCTGGAAAATGGGGCCACTTGGAGGGTCTGTACCCTTTTGTTCAAAAGGATGTCTGCCTCATTTCACTGCTGTGCTTCATATAGTTGTGGACCCCTTCAATATGATTACATTACTCCAAGACCACGGTCAGAAATGTTTGCAGAGTTTTGTGAGTCTTTTCTGTTGGATTTCCTGCTTGCTGTCATGGTTGGGGATTTCTGGTGGACATTGTGAAATCCACATATGCAAAAGCAGACGTCCGCAAGTCAGGTGACACATCTTCTGGAATCCCAGACACACTCAAAACAGGCAGCGGATTGCCTTTGCAATGACTGGAATTAGAACTGTTTGCAGATTACGGAGGATTTGCTCACAGGAAAATTACAACTCACTGAACCAAAGCAAATGGAGAAGGAGAAAGATTAATGAGAACCTCTGGCAAAATGATAAGAGCCTCGGTTGCTGAAGGGGAAAAGTGGAAACAGGACACAGAACAGGTTTCTACAACACACAATACACATCCTGTAATTTTCAACAGAAGTATTCTCACCGGGTTTATTTCGTTACGAACTAAATTTATATCACTGCTCCGTAACGCAAGTTCTCAAGGTGGCTCATAAAACAAATGCAACATTTAAAATGCAGTATAGACAAGAAAAGCTATTGAAAACTAAAAGCAATCAAGACACAGAATTTTAAACGGTATCGTGGCCAGACCACAAGATATTTACAAGGCCTGTAAAAACTTCACCAGGGGTTGAAAGACCACAAAGAAAGTGCCAGGTGAATCTCTCTGGCAAGTCTGTTCCACACCCAGGTGTCACCACTAAAAAGACCCCCAACCTCATGGTTATCTTACTGACTTCACTTCACTTGGCAGACGCAGTCAAAACAGGGACTCCAAAGAAGATCTTAAAGTCCAGTAGATACATATAGGGGAAGGCAGTCTTTCCAGTAACCTGGTCCTAGGGCTTTAAAAGCAGCCCTAGAAACATAGCTGTCAAGTGTCCCTTATTTGAAGGGGCAGTCCCTTATTCCATCGCCATGTCCCGCTGCTGTCCCTTATTGATAGATGTCCCTTAAATGTCCCTTAAATGATGTCCCTTAAATTTCAAAGGAAGCAGCTCCTCTCCCTCCCTCCCTGCCGGCCAGGGAGGAGGGAGGCTCCAACTGTGTTGCTTGGCTGTGTTGCTCACCCAATAAGTCTAAGAACGACTGGGGGTGGGTGGAGCTTGCATGCCTTGTGTGTGGCTAGTTAATGCAAGCTGAGGGGTTTTTTGAATGCTGGACGCCATTTTGTTGCACGTGCTGCTGCAAACTTTGCAGTGCAAAGCCAGACTGGGGAGCCATCTTAAGTTGAGGCTGCATAGGCCTTGTGGTGCATGTGATTCAGATTCTATTCAGTTGAACCTCTGGTTACAAAGTTGGTTTGACAGTGTTCTCGAAGCTACCAGCATGGGTTTGACCAGACTGCAGGAGGACAGGAAGACTGGAGTGCCTGGAACAGGTGAGGCTGCAGGTCCCTTATTTTGGCTGCTGGTCCTTTATTTTCAAGGCTGCTGGTCATTTATTTTCAAATCTGTAAGTTGACAGCTATGCCTAGAAAGCAGAATACTCTCTTCTCACACCATGTGGATTCTGATAGATGGAATCAGACAAATGCACATGATGGTTCAAACAAATGGATGACCAGATGAAGTTATCAGTGAAACTCTGTGCAAAGAAGAAACAGTCAGATAGGGAGATCTAGGAGGAAGACAAGGCACAATACATACAGAGAACCCTTTGTACCAAAACAGCTTTGAATTGATTTTTATTGTTAATATGCTGGGCTGGGTGTTGTTATTACTAATAATTCTGCTCATTTCGCATCATTTTATTGCTGATTTCTGTTTTATGGTTAAATATAAATGATAAGTACACCTTTTGCATTTCATTTGGTGGAAGCTGCCTTGCGGGAGGTTGCTCCTAAAATATGACCTAAAACTATCTTATATAATCTTTAAAATCTGCTTAATTTGGAGAGGGAGCAGCAGAAATGAGAGTGTTCTTGCTGTCTATAAATACAGGCTTGTATAATTGGTGGGTAGAGCTGGTTCTCTCTACTGGGTTTCTAGATTTTGGATCTGCTACCATTTATTATGGTCCCCATGTGCTAGTTTCCATTTATATTGAGGCTTAAGAGGGTATCATATAATTGTTATGTGCCCTGCTCTAAAATGTGGAATTTTTACTGTTTTTTTGGGGTTTTTTTTTGGTATTTGAGGATGTTGTAAACTGCTTAGCAATTTTGTTTGAAATACAAAGCAGTCTATAGATGCACTAAATACAAATCATAGAGGATAGCATAGTCAGAATTTGTCTCTCGCTGCTGATGGTGCTTTCCTTCAACCACTTACTTAGTGATGGCTTCCAAAGAGGACCATGATGACAGACCCTGCAAGTGTTCCTATTTTCCAGGGACAGTCCCGGATTTACAGAAGCAATCCTAGTTTCTGATTTGATCCCAGAATGTCCTGTTTTTCCTTAGGACGTCCCAACTTTCATCAGAGAAATGTTGGAGGGTATGGAGTTATCCAACCCACAAGACATCAGAAGTTTTTAAAAAATGTTGAATGTTTTATTATGTTTTTATATATGTTGGAAGCTGTATATGTATGGAAGGGGATGGAGTTATGCAACCCCTGAGCCAAGGAGATAAGGAGATAAGGAGATACAACCTTTAGAAGACATCTGAAGGCAGCCCTGTGTAGGGAAGTTTTTTAATGTTTAATATTTTATTATAGAGTGGCTGGGGAAGCCCAGCCAGATGGGCAGGGTATAAATAATAAATTATTATTATTATTATTATTATTATTATTATTATTATTATTAAAGCCACCTAGAGTGACTGGGGAGACCCAGTCTGATGGGTGAGGTATAAATAATAGAATTATTATTATTATTATTATTATTATTATTATTGTGGTACCTTGGTTTACAACCATAATCCTTTCCGGAGGTCCGTTTGTAAACCAAAACAGGTTGTAACCCAAGGCGCACTTTCACCAATGGGGCCTCCCCAAAAAAATTGTTCATAATCTAAAAAAATAAAAATGGGTTGCAATCCAAAAAAAGGTGGCAAACTGGGACACGCACATCCGGGTTTGACATGTTTGTAATCCAAAACCTATGCAAACCAAGACGTATGCAAACCAAGGTACCACTGTGTTGTTGTTGTTGATGTTGTTGTAAAGGAACCCTGGATGGTTAAGTCCAGTCAAAGGCGACTCTGGGGTTGCAGCGCTCATCTTGCTTCAGGCTGAGGGAGCCGGTGTTTGTCCACAGACTGCTTTGCGGGTCATGGGGCCAGCAGGACTAAACCGCTTCTGGCGCAACGGAGGCCAGAGCGCATGGAAACGCCGTTTACCTTCCCGCTACAGCGGTACCTATTTAGCTACTTGCACTGGTATGCTTTTAAACTGTTAGGTTGGCAGAAGATATTATTGAATAGCCGTCCCTATTTTCATCGGTGAAATGTTGGAGGGTATGAAAATTAGGAGGTAGCTGCAAGGGAAAACCTTTTTTAATGAAAAAGGTACACAGTTAATCCCTGAAAATATGCTCGCCACTGTATTATCTGCTTGGAAAACCGCAACCCCCCATGAACCAGACTCTCCTGATAGGCATGTTGCCTGTCTCACCTGCCTGCCGACACCCCAGAGCCCACAAGACTAAAACTTCCCATTTGGATACTTAAGTCTGTTGTACACACACGTTTGACATTTGAATGGAACAAGTGGAACCGTATTTCAATACATGTGTCTGCCGGAACCATTTGTGCCTGAGCGTGAAAACTTACTTTTGCAAAACGACTTGGAATTAAACACCAACAAAATATTCAGTGTTAAATCTTAAATACTCCTAAGATCTTATCATCACCTTCTCAAATCTACAAGCTGCTGTTCCCTCCTCCAGACTCCTACATATTTCAGGCTTTTTCACAGTTTCCCATTGCGTGCTGGGAAGAAGAAAAAGAAACCCTCTGTAAAACAGTGGAAGTGACTCAAAACTGTTGATTTGGGACCTTATTGGAAGGGGTTTGGGGGAGGGGAAACGACAACCCTGCGTTTTATTTTTAGCACTAACCCAGATCCTGCGCCACTGTCGGCAAGACTTACAAGCCCATTTTTTGAGATATTCAAAGTTAATACGGAAATAAATTATTTCCAGCCTTTCTAGTTCTTTTTTGTTGATGATTTTGACAACTACTGGCCTGGGACATATAGGCAGCAGGTAGCAACTTACACATATGATCATAGAATTGCAGAGTTGGAAGGGACCCGAGTAATTTAGTCCAGCTCCCTGCAATGTTGGAATCTCAGCTAAAGCGTCCATAACAGATGCCCCAGGTTTTACATACTGAAAAGATTGCTATTGTAAGTTAAATGGGCCAAAGCACTGAGGTATGCATACCAATGGTATAAATTTGTTTTTTTTCTAAGGTGGGGAAGTACTTCTTATTGTTGTCACCTGTTTTTTTAACTGCTCCTATGCCTTTTGCAGCAGCTCCACTTCCAGAAATCTAGCCGATGGAGCTTTTCCTGGAAGGGAGAAAAATTGCGGGTGTGTGGGTGAGGTGATTGCCCCCTGTACTCTCTAAATAGCGTTCCTTCGACTAAAAATAAAAATAAAACACTTACGTCATGGGAATTGTGTGTTCCAGCATTGGAGAGAGATGTCCTGAGCTTTGAAAACTGAAAAGAGCAACTAAGGATATGGCTTATTTATTTATTTCAAGCAGGTCAAACAAGATTTTTCTGGCCCGCGTGAATGAAATCTAGAATAAAACCAGCCATGTAACAATTTCGCTGAAAGTAACAAAGCAATTCCAATAAAAATAAAAATAACGCTAGTTGTTTATATCTAACCAACACAAAAGTCAATTGCAGAGATTTGAGCTAGTGCTTAACTTCACCACTGAAATCAACAGGACTCATTGAAGTGCTAGATTTTAGACCCATGCAACCCACAGTTTGTTAAAAAGCATAAACAAAAAGAAAAGGAAATACTAAACAGCAAGACTTTGCAGCAGGGGAATCGTCGTTCTTAGGTTTTCCTTTAAAGGGCTAACTGAAATTTCCTTCATTTGCCACTGCTTGGAAGTGTTCTAAGAAAAAACTGCTCCTTTTCCCTTATGGGGTATCCAAGAGCCTGTATAGAGTCCTTAAGTGGGTTCCCAGCTATGGTTTTCCCAGTAGTGATGTATGGAAGTGAGAGCTGGACCATAAAGAAGGCTGATCGCCAAAGAATTGACGCTTTTGAATTATGGTGCTGGAGGAGACTCTTGAGAGTCCCATGGACTGCAAGAAGATCAAACGCATCCATTCTTAAGGAAATCAGCACTGAGTGCTCACTGGAAGGACAGATCCTGAAGCTGAGGCTCCAATACTTTGGCCACCTCATGAGAAGAGAAGACTCACTGGAAAAGACCCTGATGTTGGGAAAGATGGAAGGCACAAGGAGAAGGGGACGACAGAGGACGAGATGGTTAGACAGTGTTCTTGAAGCTACAATCATGAATCTGACCAAACTGTGGGTGGCAGTGGAAGACAGGAGTGCCTGGCGTGCTCTGGTCCATGGGGTCACGAAGAGTCGGACACGGCTGAATGACTAAACAACAACAACAAGTGGGTTCCCTATCAGTAGGAAAAAATAACAGAGGCCAACTAGAGAATAGTGAGAAGCAAAGCAGCTAGTAAGCCTGATCTTTATTAAACTGTTGCAACAGGGTCCTCACTCACCACACGCAAGAGGGAGGAGGAACCCAGAACAATGGTGCGCAAGCCCTTATATAGACTTTTTGAAATTGCCCACCTTGTAGCCCAAGACCACCCCCCAAAACATCATACATACGTCACAGAAGGGGGCAGTCTCCAGCAGAAATCTTGTTTGCCAAGATATCTGTTAATGGTAACTTTGTAAACAAGCATTTTTGTTTCCCTGTGAATGTCCCGGTCCTCAAACACTCTGCACTTCAATCAGGAGAAAGAAGCACTCACAAAGGTGTTATGGGCTTTGAAGACACTCAAACTCAGGACACGAGGGAGAAAGGTGCCAGGAGGAAGGCGCGCTTGGCAAATCCACACAGTGATCAACTCCTGCCTGGAAACCAATGTCCCCACTGTGGAAGGACATGTGGATTCAGAACTGGCCTCCACAGTCACTTACGGACTCATTGTTAAAACCGTGTTTATGGAAGACAATTTTACTCGGCTACGAGTGATCGCCAATGAAGAAGAAGAAGTAATGTTGACTGATTGCTTTATCTGAGCAGCCATTCTTTTGTTATGGTAAATACTTTAGTTCCTGAATCCAGGTCACAGGCTCACCCTCTTCATACACAAATATGCCCCTTAAGACAGGATGTGTAAGCAAAAAGACAATGGGAAGGCATTCCCCATTTTCATCCCTTACTGCAGAGGAATATTTGATGTCACTGGGAGAGTCAAAATGGCTTCAGGATTGCTCTCCTGTACTATTTCAGACACATGGTTTATATACTTATGTATGTGTTTGCCTTGTACATTTATGAACATTTATTTTATATTTGAGACCTTAGAATTCTTATAACAGCTGCTTGAGAAGTGAGGAGAAGACTGTAAAGGCAGACACATTATCATTATTGTTGTTGTTGTTGTTGTTGTTGTTGTTGTTGTTGTTTTTTGGGGGAGGACCCCCCCCAACCCTAGAAATTGTAGGATTTTGATTAATTGGGATATGGATGAAAGTACAAGCTGCAAAACTGTGTTGGACAACTGTGTCCAAGCACAATTCAAAGTGTTGGTGCTGACCTTTAAAGCCCTAAATGGCCTCAGCCAGGTATACCTGAAGGAGCGTCTCCACCCCCATTGTTCAGCCCAGACACTGAGGTCCAGCTCCGAGGGCCTTCTGGTGGTTCCCCCACTGTGAGAAGGGAACCAGGCAGAGGGCCTTCTCGGTGGTGGCGCCTACCCTGTGGAATGCCCTCCCATCAGATGTAAAATAGATAAATAGAAGACTTTATAAGACATCTGAAGGCAACCCTGTACAGGGAAGTTTTTGAAGGTTGATGTTTTATTGTGTTTTTAATACAGTGGTACCTCGGGTTAAGTACTTAATTCGTTCCGGAGGTCCGTTCTTAACCTAAAACCGTTCTTAACCTGAAGTACCACTTTAGCTAATGCCGCGCTGCTGGAGCACAATTTCTGTTCTCATCCTGAAGCAAAGTTCTTAACCTGAGGTACTATTTCTGGGTTAGCGGATTCTGTAACCTGAAGCGTATGTAACCCGAGGTACCACTGCATTTTGTTGCGAGCCACCCAGAGTGGCTGGAGATACCCAGCCAGATGGAGGAAATAATAATAATAATAATAATAATAATAATAATAATAATAATAATGCTATGACATTTATGTGTGAACAAATGGTCTAGAGAGTTGGACAGAAGAATCACATCTTCCCAAAATTAACTGGGAATGCTGTTGGATTTGTTGCTGTTCCAACTAAATATTAGGAAGAACTCACTGGTGGTAAAAGCTGTTCAACAGTTTCCCTTCTGAAGGTGGTGGACTGTTCTTCCCTGGAGGTTTTTGAGCAGAGATTGGATGGCCACCAGTCATGGATGCTTTAGCTGCATTGCAGGGGGTTGGACTAGATGACCCTTGGGGGTCATCATTTAATTATTTCTTCCCTAGTTTTGTACCAAGGAATTGAGAATCCATGGAACCAAGAAAGGAGAGTAGATCAGGGTCCTCTTCCAGTGTCCTCTTCCAGTGTCCAGGGTCCTCTTCTCATCATTTCTATTGAAGTCAAAATATCTACTGGGAGTGTGGATCGCATCCTTCAAACAGAATCAAGCATATAATCATGTGACACACACACACACACTATGACTCAGGCAAATAAATTATACATATTCCCAGTTGTCTCCTCCTTTTCAATGGTGGGGGGAAATAAATGGGTACTTCCATTGGGTTTGACTCTACAAATACTCTTTAGATCGCATAAATCTTCCAGGTTTGACTCTGCAAATAATTTCATGCAGGTGACTAGTCCTAATGAATAATAATATGACTCATGTTTGATTCAAGCCCATATTCTACAAAAATCTATATACTAACAAGGAGCTGGCAAGTTATGTGTGACCATAATGTTAAAATACTTCCTGGTGATCCTACAAGGCTCGGTTCAGGTCTCAGATGAAATAGCGGAAGAAATACCTCTCTGACTCCCACACAAAAACCTCTCTCACAACAGTCCGTATTGTTGGGCAATAGAGTGCTTGCGATAGCTCCACCTACAACATTTTCAAAATATCGTGATAAAATACAAATAATAAAAAAGAAACTTGTTAAAAAAACCAATAGCTAAATACACCAAAACACGTTTAGAACCAGCAGTGAAATACCAATTGCCCCGTGGTCTGTGCCTAGTTTGTGAATATTGAAAGTATTCCGTATTCCCAGAAATGTTATCATATCTCAGAAATATTTGTGGGAAGTTTTTAATGTTTGATGTTTTGTTGTGTTTTAATATCCTGTTGGAAGCCGCCCAGAGTGGCTGGGGAGGCCTGGCCAGATGGGCGGGGTATAAGTAAATTATTATTATTATAATTATTTGCACACAGTATTCAGATAAACAGAACATTTGTAAAGAAGTTGAGATCTATGTGTCAAGGATTCTTCTCTGAAAGCTACAGCTAACACATTTACGCCAAATAATATATTTATTTATAGTTTATTTATAGACATCAGCTTGCCAACAAAGGTCTGTATAGTTAAAGCTATGGTTTTCCCAGTAGTGATTGTATGGAAGTGAGAGCTGGACCATAAAGAAGGCTGATCGCCAAAGAATTGATGCTTTTGAATTACGGTGCTGGAGGAGACTCTTGAGAGTCCCATGGACTGCAAGAAGATCAAACCGATCCATTCTGAAGGAAATCAGCCCTGAGTGCTCACTGGAAGGACAGATCCTGAAGCTGAGGCTCCAATACTTTGGCCACCTCATGAGAAGAGAAGACTCCCTGGAAAAGACCCTGGTGTTAGGAAAGATGGAGGGCACAAGGAGAAGGAGAAGGGGACGACAAAGGACGAGATGGTTGGACAGTGTTCTCGAAGCTACAAACATGAGTCTGACCAAACTGCGGGAGGCAGTGGAAGACAGGTGTGCCTGGCGTGCTCTGGTCCATGGGGTCACAAAGAGCCAGACACAACTAAACGACTAAACAACAACAACAACGTTCATGGCATTCCCCTTTCCAGTACCAAGATCGGAGGCTGTGCAGATGCATCCCTAAGCAGTTGCCGTGAGCTACAAACTTCCTGTGATGTCAAATTGACATGATTGGTCTGAGAAGTTTGGAGGAATGCGCTGAAGCTGGGACTGGATTGTCAGAGATAAAAATGAAATTAATTTGCTTCTAAAAGTTTCCCTTCACAATTCCCCTCTGCAAATTGTATTATTGTCTTGAATACCTGACAGGTAAAGTGCCTGGTGTGCTCTGGTCCATGGGGTCACGAAGAGTCGGGCACAACTTAACGACTAAACAACAACAGTATATTTATTTATCATATTTGTGTAGCGCAATTTCTTGAAAAAGATGTACACTAGGGTTACCGTATTTTTTGCTTTATAAGACTCACTTTTTCCCTCCTAAAAAGTAAGGGGAAATGTGTGTGCGTCTTATGGAACGAATGCAGGCTGTGCAGCTATCCCAGAAGCCAGAACAGCAAGAGGGATTGCTGCTTTCACTGTGCAGTGATCCCTCTTGCTGTTCTGGCTTCTGAGATTCAGAATATTTTTTGTTTGTTTTCCTCTTCCAAAAACTAGGTGCGTCTTGTGGTCTGGTGCGTCTTATAGAGCGAAAAATACGGTATTTTATCCTCACACCAAACCTGTGAAGTAGGCTATGGTGAGAAATAGTTTACTGACCAAAAGCAGCTAGTGAACTTCAGGACGAAGGAGAGGTTCGTACCACATTTTCTCCAGTTGAAATCAGATCCTCTTCCCCACACCACAGCTTTGCTCAGAATTTACATTCTGAGGTCTCTCAAAGTAGGGACGGCCATTATTGATGGCATGATAAAAGTGTGTAATGTTATCAGGACAAGTTACTTGCTGCTTACTGTTGTAGCCAAATTTATCTTCTGCACCATGAAAATAAATAAAAACGGTAAAAAACAAAAACAAAAATTAATTTTACTTCGGAGGCCCTGTATTTAGTGATATTCTAATGAATATATTATAGAATGGCAACCTTCTTTTCCCATTTTGTTTCTCTCTCCTTTTTTAGTCTTTACAAACATATGGCGGGGTGGGGGGTGGGGGTGGGAACAGATCGAAAGAGGAAAAGGTTGTTGCTAAGCAACATCACGGTGCTGGTGGAAACTGGTCAATACCGTACTGGATTAAAACTACAACAATCCACAAAACCTATTTAGAGAATCCGTTGAAGAAACAAGAATAGTTATGGCTCTGACACTCAGTCCCGAAATCCCTTTAGGTTAGGATGTCAGATACCTCTGAAACAAAGCACTGGAGACATGGCTGAGGGCCTTTTGGCCTGCGGTGAATGAAAGCTCATCAATTCCACACGCAGGAGAATGGATACCTCACTCTTCGTTCCATAAAAAGGCTGGTTCAAGTGCTCCTTTTCAACAACATATATTGCCAAATTGGCCTTGGTGGTCCAGCGAGCCACCAAGTCACGTTAAAAACTTTTAGAGTAGAATGGGAGAACTTTAAAATGAAAGTTCAAAAGGGTCTGGTGACACCTACAACTGAAAAGCTTTGGTGGCTAAAGCTGATTTCATCAGATACATAAAATGTTCTTCTCAGCTGGTCAAAGAGAGAGAGAGAGTAGGATGGGCAAGAAATAAGGTGTGCCATGTTATTATGCAAAGCACAGTGGAATGAAAGATCCATTCAAAAGCGTTTAAAAAATCCAATCAGAGTGGGTGCAATAGTCTTCTCACTCGTATTAAGTTGGCAGATCAAGATGAATAGTGTCCTTAAAACACCTAATGAGAGGCAATTACTTTCTACAAAAAGCTAGCTGCTCCCATTCCTTATAGAGACCAAGTCTGATAGGATCCGATCTCCCAATAAAGTCCAGCTCAGCAGTTTCACGCTGGAGGCTCTTCGGGTTGAAATGTGACAACTTTCCAATCTGTTTTTGAGCATCTAGACCCTTACAGATTGGATTCTGGGTGCAACCATTCTTATGATCTGGCTTGTGTAGAAGTTCATTCTCTTGCATAGCATTAGACCATGGGTAGGCAAACTAAGGCCCAGGGGCCGGATCCAGTCCAATTGCCTTCTAAATCCGGCCAGTGGATGGTCCAGGAATCAGCCCTATCTTTCAACATTGCCCTATACCTTTTATCTTTCCATTTTAATTTAAAAAATGCTAAGTTATGCTATAAAGCTGGATTGTTTTCATTATTATTTTTTTTAAAAGCTCTGTAACACCTTAATGCAACCTTTAAACCTTTTAAATATACAGCGGTATCTTGGTTCTCAAACTTAATCCGTTCTGGAAGTCCGTTTCAAAACCAAAGCGTTCTAAAAACAAGGCTTGTTTTCCTGTAGAAAGTAATGCAAAATGGATTAATGCGTTCCAGACTTTTAAAAACAACCCCTAAAACATCAATTTAACATGAATTTTACTATCTAGCGAGACCACTGATCCATAAAATGAAAGCAATAATCAATGCACTGTAATACAAAATAAATAAGGCAGTATTGTAGATGATAAAAATTAAAATTATTATTTTCTTAGATGTACTAATGATAGTCCTTGTTTGGATGGGGGGCCTTTATCTATTTCTGCAGTTCCACAAATAATCAATCAATCAGTCAGTCAATCAGTAGCTGAACTGGGTTCCCCACAGTTACAAAAACAAATGAACCGAAAAAGCCTCAAAAACGCAAAACAAATAGCAAAAACAAAAGCACCAAACTTAATCTGTTCTGGAAGTCCATTTGACTTCTGAAATGTTCAAAAACCAAGGTGCAGCTTCTGATTGGTGCAGGCATGCTGGAAACAATAGCCAACATTTCGGCTTCCGAAAAGCATCCGAAAACCAGAACACTTACTTCCAGGTTTGGGGCGTTTGGGAACCAAGGCGTTTGAGAACCAAGGTACCACTGTACTTGGTGGTTTTGTTGTCTAAATTCCCAAACATTTGCTTTTAATGTAAAGCAATTAATCACATGGCTATGTTATCTATATCTATCTATCATCTATCTATATCTATCTATCTATCTATCTATCTACCTATCATCTATCTGTTTTCTGGGTGGGTGGGGGAATGGAAGCCCACATTTTATGTTTATACTTTCTAAAGTCCATGAAGAAATGAGGCAGTTCATCCCTGGGTCACATATTGTTTTTTCCTATCATTTTCATTTATTTGGATTTCTTCTTCTTGTTTTTATTATTATAATTATATCATGGGTTTCTTACCTGCCCTCCACAATAAGGTCCCAGAGCAGGTTGCAACAATATTAAAAACAATACAAAAATGAACTTCAAACAACAGCAACAATGTAAATTTAAAAAATGTACTGTGTATTTTGGGTCTGTGGGCCACAAAAACGTTGTGTGTGTGTAAATAAAAAAACCAAGACAGTGCCATGCATTCCCTATTCTATAATAGGATGGTGGATTTTTATTGTGGCCCTTATTGCTAACATAAAAAATAAGTGAGTGCCAAGTCAAAACAAATTTATTTGATTTCTAAAAAAATACCTCAAAGAAATATCATTTTGAGTCACTATTTCCATGAGGGCAAAATATCACACCTGTAGTCCAATGCCACACATTACAAGTCTCTCCAGTGTTTGGGAAATGTCAATCTGGCTGCAATGAACAAGTGGCCAATTAATTGTTTAGCTTTTATTTTTGATTTCAGTATCCAAGTGCTTTTCGCTTGCTAGGACAAAGGGAAGCAAGTGGGAAGCCAGATGATAATACCAGGCAAAGCCACAAAAAGAACAAACTTGGTTGAGAAGCTTTAAAATATACTAAATTTAAAAGGCAGAAAACAATAGCCTACACTGAACCTCTGAGGAAACATGCATAGCATTGCACTGTGAATTCTGTTGCTGAGAGAAGTTGCCACCAAGTTATAAGGCTGTCAGTACTTTCATTACTTCAAAATTGCCTAATCCCAGCCTCGCTCGGTCCACACCCTTACGGTCTCCTACCATAACTGGATGTAGGCAAACACTAATTTAGTCACCACTAATGACTAGCGAAAAGCAATTGCTTCAGCTTTAATTGCAGAGCCCAGATGGAATCGAAGGAAACTGGCTCCCACAAAAGGAGATGTAATAACTCCGAGAACAAGATCAGCGACAACAACTTCTAATTGTACCTTAGTGAGTCTGGCCTGTAGGTTTGCTACTCAGAAACACCCCAAAATTTCGAGACCAGGGACTTGATACTCTGGTCTCCTGAGAGCACACAGTTCATCTCTCACTAGACATTTAATTTCTAATAAAAACATGCAAATTGCCATTCTTGGTCAGCGAGACCACATGGAGTATGCCGGAGTATTTGAGTCACACATTACTATGGCGATAATTTAATTTTTTTTAAAAGAGCTCTCTATGTTTCCTTTCCCAAGCCAATTGCCGCTTTAAGGACATGGATGGAGATTTCTGCGTTGGAAAATGTGGAATGTTAAGGGTGCCTGCTAAAGGAAGGATGAAAATATCTCGCGCTCTAGTGACAAGAAACCAGTAGCACATCAAACACCAGAAGTGGGCTGTGTAGATAACAGCTGCCTGACAAGGGACTTGCTGAATGTGACCGGACGCTATCTCCAAAGAACGAGGACTCGCTCTTTGCTTATTGACCTTGAAAACAGAAATAGTTTTAGAGACGGCTTCCTCTCATTTGCAAAAGTTGAAGCACAGAAATGAATCTGATTTGACATTGTACTTGTACATCTGAAGAGAAAATAATTCTCCTTTATCACAGCGCTTTATCTCTAACCCTCCCTTTCCATGAGGTTAGCTATAGGGTTTTCTTTAAAGACAAACTTTCCGCTAAAGTTCCACACACAGGCACACACATCTCCATGGTTTACCAATGTCCTGAAGTGGAGCATTATTGAAATCCATCTTTTGAGCCATTTTTCCTGGTACATTGAGATATTTGATTTGTATGAAACAAAACTCCATTGGGAGAACATTACAGATGTTTACCGCTGTCCCATAATTCTGGCCTCTTAGTGTCCTTCAATACATTTCATCCCTCCTCAAAGAAACGATCTAGTTCTTTTCTTCAAATATTTTGCATTTTCTGTTACTCGAACATTGGAAAATGCATGGATTACGCTGTTATTAATGTATAGTTTGAGACTGATTCCCCCCCTCCCATTCCATTAAAATCTGTTCATTGCAAGGTTGGCAGAAGGGTAATAGTAGGATTAGGATGCTATTGGTTCAGGCAGCAGTTTTAGAATCTTTAGTTCTGTTTCTCCCGGTGACCTCTTGTAACCTTTCTACAAATCTCAGTTTCAGATGAGGTGTCAGTGCATACATTGATAGCATTCCAGTCTGCTGCAGCAAGGCCTTTGTCAAAACCAAGAGGGATGAGGTGCATGGGAAGATGAATGGCTGTCAAAGGAACACAGAGAGAAGCTGATGGCCTTCTATTATACAGAACAATTCCCAAGGCAATTGGCTGCCCGCTTATTCATGAACTCGATTCTTATCCATAGAGGAAACACAAGGAGCAGCCAGAATTCCCTTGAAACCCACGATGCCAATCAACCTGAGGTTCAAGGCCGTCGCATTGGCTCTGGCTTGCCGAGGAAAGTTTGCTTGCATAATCTCTGGAGTTCAGGTTCATGAGCTCGTCACTAGATGACCGCACCACCAAGCAGCAACTTGCATCTCAGATCAAATGTCGCATGCAAAATGTCAACCGCACCTCAAAGACGCAGTGGTTTCTAAAAGCAGTGGGATCTCTTCTCGCGAACAGTTCATCAAGTGCTGGGAAAGTTAATGATCATGTGGGAAACAGCGCTCAGCTTTTACAGAGGCTCTAAAATAATAATAATAATAATAATAATAATAATAATAATATAACAAAATTTTATTTATATCCTGCCCTCCCCAGCCGAAGCCGGGCTCAAGAGCGGCTAACAACAGTAAAATAATACAGCATTCGAAAATCAATTCATTCTAAAATCAGTTCAAATCAAATTGATGGCAACCATTGGGCTATGAAGAATTACCAAAAGAGGGGGTCAGGCTGTGCCTTGGCCAAAGGCCTGGTGGAACAGTTCTGTCTTGCAGGCCTTGTGGAAAGATGTCAAGTCCCGCAGGGCCCTAGTCTCTTGTGACAGAGCGTTCCACCAGATTGGAGCCACAGCCGAAAAAGCTCTGGCTCTGGTTGAGGCCAGCCTAACCTCTCTGTGGCCCGGGATCTCCAAGATGTTTTTGTTTGCAGACCGTAAGGTCCTCCGTGGGACATACCAGGAGAGGCGGTCCCGTAGGTACGAGGGTCCTAAAATCAGGATTGCACCAGAGCCGTCTTTTCCATTGGTGTTAGTGGTTCGTTGCGCCAGGGTGCTGGCCTCTCAGGGGCACCCTAGCGAGTGAGGGAGCTGCGCGGCTTTGCTGGCAGCCTCCCCTTTACCTGCACGCCCACCAGCTGCACCCTGCCAACTATATGACTGGCGGGCATGCAGCTTCCCTCCCAAGTCTTTGCAACTGCTAAAGACTGCTCCCGTCATTGTCCTCCTCCTGCTTCCTGGCAAAAGGTGGTGCACAGCCTTCCAGGGCTGCCTTTTCGGGCGCCCCTATGCTGGAGAACATGTCCAACAGCACTTCTTCCTGCTTGAACACCGCCGCCACGCTGGGGATTGAGGCAGTGGGGGACATTTTCTACCGCCCCCTCCCTTGTTTTGGAGTTGCCGGGGGGGGGGGCGCTGGAGGGATCTTTGCACCATGGCCCCGGATATGCTTAAGACGGCCCTGGATTACACCACAGGTTAGCCATTTCAGCCTGAGTTTGTTGATTGAAATTACATTTGCTTAATTCAGTGCCAAGTCAATCACTCTGAGGACTCCGTGACTCTACAGTGGTACCTCGGGTTAAGTACTTAATTCGTTCCGGAGGTCTGTTCTTAACCTGAAACTGTTCTTAACCTGAAGCACCACTTTAGCTAATGGGGCCTCCTGCTGCCGCCGCGCCGCTGGAGCCCAATTTCTGTTCTTATCCTGAAGCAAAGTTCTTAACCTGAAGCACTATTTCTGGGTTAGCGGAGTAACCTGAAGCGTATGTAACCTGAAGCGTATGTAACCCGAGGTACCACTGTATATTGTTTTCCAATGTTTCTCTTATCAATAAAAAATTTGGTGTGGCACGAGCAAATCTTTATTCTGAAAGTGTGGCCCAGAGAAGAAAAGTGTGAGAACCACTGGCATGAGGCAAAGGCACAGTCATTCATCACACCCCATTAGAAGAAACTGCATATTCCACAGACAAAAGCTGAGTTCTCAGTACAACCACTACAGATTCAGAAAGTTTAGCTTAGTCTAATTGGGACTGACAGTCTGAGTGGAGGAAAAGCTACAAAAGTGTTTTTAGCACTGAGCAATTATAGCAACGATTACAGTGCCAGGGACACTAAGAGGATTTGCAGTGGATTATATCTAATATTAACATGATCTAATGCTGCATGAAATACAACTCAGAATGGACCCGATTCTCAAAGACAGTTTCTTTATCCTTCAAAGTCATCCAGATTTTGAGGAAACGAAGGGGGGAAATATCGACCCATGCCTACGAAAATGAAGAAATCTAGCCGTAGTGTTTCTCGTCATTTCTTAATCTTAAGAAACGGAAATAAAAAAACTCTTAAGTAATAGAAAAATTAGATCTTGAGGCTCTTTGCCATGCCAGTCGGGGGGGGGGGGGGCTGCAGAGTAAATCTGTGCTCAGCTTTTGCTGTGTAGTTATTCAGCAAATTTAGCAAATTTTAATGATATGCATCTATATATTGCAGTCTCTGTGAAATTTGCATGAGGCTGCAGCTCAGTCTCCACTGCAGACCCTTTGAATGTCGCTATTTTCCAGGGACCAGGCTGTCTTAAACATATCCAGCGCCACCATGGTGCAAAGATCCCTCCAACTCTTTCTTAGAGGTGACCTTTTTTTAGGGCTGGAGGAGGCGGGCAGCGGCTGGAGGGTAGCTCCTCTGGCGGGGAAGAAGCGGAGGCTGGACACGACGGCAGGCAGCACACTGAGTGAGCGAGCGGGCCTGCGCTGCATGAGCGAGGGCATGTGCTCTGCTCCCACCAAGCGCCGGCTGGGGGCACTGTTATACAGTGGTTCCGCTCCTTCCTCCTGGGCCATGTTCAGAAAGTGGTGGTGGGGGATGAGTGTTCAGACCCCTGGGCTCTCACTTGTGGGGTGCCTCAGGGTTCTGTCCTCTCCCCCATGCTTTTCAACATTTACATGCAGCCACTGGGAGAGATCATCAGGAGGTTTGGGCTGGGTGTTCATCAGTATGCGGATGATACCCAGCTCTACCTCTCTTTTAAATCAGAACCAGTGAAGGCGGTGAAGGTCCTGTGTGAGTGTCTGGAGGCGGTTGGAGGATGGATGGCGGCTAACAGATTGAGGTTGAATCCTGACAAGACAGAAGTACTGTTTTTGGGGGACAGGAGGCGGGCAGGTGTGGAGGATTCCCTGGTCTTGAATGGGGTAACTGTGCCCCTGAAGGACCAGGTGCGCAGCCTGGGAGTCATTTTGGACTCACAGCTATCCATGGAGGCACAGGTCAAATCTGTGCCCAGGGCAGCTGTTTACCAGCTCCATCTGGTACGTAGGCTGAGACCATACCTGCCCACGGACTGTCTCGCCAGAGTGGTGCATGCTCTGGTTATCTCCCGCTTGGATTACTGCAATGCGCTCTACGTGGGGCTACCTTTGAAGGTGACCCGGAAACTACAAGTAATCCAGAATGCGGCAGCTAGATGGGTGAATGGGGGCGGCTGCCGAGACCACATAACACCAGTCTTGAAAGACCTACATTGGCTCCCAGTACATTTCCGAGCACAATTCAAAGTGCTGGTGTTGACCTTTAAAGCCCTAAACGGCCTCGGTCCAGTATATCTGAAGGAGTGTCTCTACCCCCATCGTTCTGCCCGGACACTGAGGTCCAGCTCCGAGGGCCTTCTGGCGGTTCCCTCACTGCGAGAGGCCAAGTTACAGGGAACCAGGCAGAGGGCCTTCTTGGTAGTGGCGCCCACCCTGTGGAACGCCCTCCCATCAGATGTCAAAGCGATAAACAACTACCTGACATTCAGAAGACATCTGAAAGCAGCCATGTTTAGGGAAGCTTTTAATTTGTGACATTTTAGGGTATTTTTCATCTTTGTTGGAAGCCGCCCAGAGTGGCTGGGGAAACCCAGCCAGATGGGCGGGGTACAAATAATAATAAAAAATATTATTATTATTATTATTATTATTATTATTATTATTAATCTTTCTGGCGTCCCACAGAATTTGGCACCTGCAGGCTCAAAGGGAAAAAACGCTCAGCGGGAGCAGCGCACACATGCAGCCTCGCTCACTCAGTGCACTCGTTTGGTCTTCCCCGGACTCTCGCCTGGCGCCCTCCAGAACTTGGCGCCCTGGCGCCACTAGTCTCAATGGGTAAAACGGGCCTGCCAGGGACAGTCCTAGAATTACAGAAGCCGTCCTGGTTTCTGATTCGACCTTAATGTCCCGCTTTTCCTTAGGACATTCCTATTTTCATCATAGAAATGTTGGCGGGTATGGATTTATGTGACCCCTGAGCCAAGGAGATAAGTAACTATATAAGCTTTAGAAGACATCTGAAGGTGGCCTTGTATAGGGAAGTTTTTTAATGTTTTAATTTATTATGTTTTTATGTACAGTATGTTGGAGTTTTTAGGAGGCTCCTATTCCCTTTCCAGAGCTATGGTTTCCAAAGTGCTTTAACAAACCTTCTTTACGGTGAATTTGGAGAACTGTGGCTCTGGAAGAGGATTCTTAGCACACTTAATAAACTCTTCTTTGTCTGTTTATAGAGGTGTCGTGGCACTTTAAATGTCTGGCGTGAATGTGGCCAAGGTCTTTGTAAACTTAAGTGTTATATCAAACTTTAGTTCTGCTTGAAGAAGACCCATTAAAATTAATGGAAGTGACTAACTTAATTCCACTGATTCCAATGGGTCTACTCTGATTAGAAGTTAGCTGGATACCACCCCGAGTCATTCTGGGGAAAACCAGCCAGATGGGTGGGAAATAAATATAATAATAATAATAATAATAATAATAATAATAATAATAATAATAAATTTATTAGTCTTTAAGGCACCACAAAACTGGTCATCCCCCCCCCAACATTATCAACATAATTAACTGTTCTCCAATTACACCTAACTTTCTTCCAGTCTTACACCCAAGTACATATTGTTTCCCCCAGCAATATTTCTGTTCAAGCTCTTTAAAAAAACAACAGGTTTGGAGTTGAATGTGGAAGGCACCTATTGGCTGGTACTGCGGCGTCATCAACCTCTTCCCAATAGCCTTTGCAACTTTAAGTTAAACATTCGTGGTTTTTGTTTCTTTGTAAGGCAAAGATAAACATAAAGAAATGCATGTGTGCATCAGTTGTTTTTTGTTTTTATTTTATTTTTAAAAAACCCCTGCTCAGATTAATTCTCCCGGATCTGACTTTCTCCCAGATCACTTGAGAAAGTTGTGTGAGCATGCTTTCTTTTTTCCCTGTCTTTAAGCGGCAGCTAATCTGGTAGAGGAGGGCAAGAAGTTCACCGAAGTGCTGGGCCCCACAGGACTCACTCGAAAGTCCAAATGCACCACACTTGTTTACATTTAAAACTGTTACCTAAGAAATGTGTTTTCAGGGAAGAGATCGCTGTACCGATGATGGTTTGGCTGAATATGACAACCAGAACCAGCTTGGGTTTCCAGCCCCGTCTGCTAAGCCCAGGGCTGCCTTCTGTCTTTCAGAAATGGCTCTGATTGATCCAATACAACTTTTTAAAAATGGGGCCAGGGAAAGCAGATGGCCCGATGCCTAGATAAAACGTACTAATTTGTAATTTTAAAATGTCAGTTTCCTGTGAAGGGAGATACAGCCACAGGGTCAAAGAGCTGCCTCGCTGTGCAAGTGTAGTACAGCATAAATTTTTCCACTTTAACACACCGACTGTTACAATGTACCTCATACCCGAGAATCAATAAAGTCAAGGCAATTTCCTTAACATGCCATCTAGACGAGATTATGGAAGGGGTGGGGGTGGGGAGGGTTTTCCTTGGTGGTTAATGCCTTACTAAAGTTCAAATGAGGCAATATATAGTAAAATAAATTCAATCTCCATTTTCACTCCTCGCAATTTTAGTGGAGACTAAATGAAATGGAACAGTGTTGGTTCTAACCAACTCAATATATCCTCGCTTTCTAATACCCAAGGTCATTTTTACCTTCATGGAAAGAGAAGCCACATATAAAATACTCATCCATGATAAAGAGGGGGAAATATTTGCAATTTTTTGAAAAGCTGGATTGATGGGTGATATATTATGTAATTCATTCCCTGGCATGGTTGGGTTTCGTTTTATGGTTGCTGTTTAACCTTGCCAATTTTACTCTGGGATAAACATCCTTTGGAGGATAAAACACACACACACACACACACACACACACAACTTTTAATACTATAAAAGAGGAACGAAGAACCCTTCAAAATATAAATCTGCATCACACAATTAATAGCAAGGAGGGCATTTATCTGGCAAGATGGCAATTAGAATTATTTTCTCCTGCCAACTCTTGTTATTAACTGGCGGTTGTTATGGTATTAATCAGAAATGCCAGGCGAAAATGCTTAGCTTGCATTTTGGGAAAGCTGGTAAAGGATGACAAAAACCCTTAGGTACCTTGCAAAACAATGCATTTCTACCCTTTACTAATAGGATCGGGGGGAAACACATGCATATAAAAGTTTCCATATTTAGCATCTCAGCAACTCCAGGACCAGATAGATAATAGGATATGTTTGGGTAGCTGCCTCAGGGCCCACATTTTCGGTTTGCCAGATTGTAGTTCCTGTTAATATTTGCAACTTGCATGCCCTCCCACATTTCTCTGATGAAAACAGGGACATCCTATTCAATAATAATAATAATGCCCCACCCATCTGACTAGGTTGCCCCAGCCACTCTGATCAGCTTCCAACATATATAAAAACAAAATAAAAGTCCCTACTCACTGAGGGTTTGTGACCCATTGGCTACCCTCACCTGGTTTAGCCAGCCAGTCAACGTCATTTTCCGGGACGTGGCTGCTGTCGCATGCTGACAGCTTCTAGGAGCCACAGGTGAGAGCCGAGTGCAGGGTGGGGGCCAAAGGTGGACAGGCTTCGGGGAATAGGCCTCCTCCCTCATGGGAGTAAACAAAAGATCAAACGAAAGGAGTGTCTTACCAGTTAGAATCTTTAATAATCACAGTGAGAGAACTGTGAGAGACTTGTCTCCTAGAATGGCGATGCTCCCAGTTAAGGACTACACCCTCCTCCATCCCTATTAATCTACGTCACTCCTACGTCTTGTAATCTGAGCTTGTACCCTCTGCGCTTTCTGTTCTGAGACTTTCTCAGCGGAAGAATGCTGCCCAAAGAATGCGAATCTGTTAACCCTCTCTCTGTTCCAGTGTTTCTTCTCCTAGCTGTCCCCCATCCAGTACTTTCCAGCTTCTGCCTTCTGAACTATGCCCCTCTGCAAACCACTGTTCTAAATCTATACTGTCCTCCTGCTCCTGGGAAGATTCAGGAGCAGGACCAGGTGGGGGGGGGGCTCCCACCATTTCTCCCCAGTACAGCCCTCCTCAGCACAGTCCCCAACCAGGTAACTCCTGAAAATAAAAACAAACTCCTCAAGAACATACATCAGTGTGAATTTCTCCCAATGAACACATTTTATACGCAGTTTTGAAAAATATGCACATTTTTGCAAGCAGTCTCCCTTAATATAATGCATGCTTGTATGTTAATTTCACAAAGATCTTCATTTTTAGGCACGGTCTCTCTGAATATATGTGGTTTCCGCATTGTAAAATTTATATATATTTTTATTTCGAAGGACGGCTGTGTTTCAGTATGTATATTGCTTTGGAAAGTGCAATTTTTATAGATTCAGCTTTAAATGCATAGTGAACCAATTCCCCCTCCATCCCTATCTGGGACTGTTGGCTGACAACACTGTAAAAAGTTATAAAAAGTGCAAAAACATAGATATTGTAAAGTAAAATATATTGTCTGGAAACACCCAATTTGGCACCAAAGCCACAGATACTGCCGTATTCTGAATATATTATTATTATTATTATTATTATTATTATTATTATTATTTATATCTGCAGGTCTCAGGGCAGTTCTCAACATAAAATCACAATATAAAAACATGGAATACAAATTAAAAATAAAAACAAGAACAACCCTCACAGAAGCCAACTGATTTGGATTTAATTTCTACAGAATACATCCTTGGAATACATGAGCAACCCGCTGAGAGTCAGACTCGAATGGTTCTTCAGAAACAGCAGGAGAGGCCAAAAGTTTGTTAGCCAACTAACAGAAGCCAATGGGAGTTTTCCTGCAGCACGATGTACCATATTGGCCTGAATATAAGCTGCACCCGCAAATAAGACGCACCTTTAAAATTCGGGGGGGGGGGAGAGAGAAAGAAAAGACAATACCCGAATATAAGCCGCTCCCTTAAAATTGGGTTAGAGGCTTAAAATCGCTGCGGTTGGTAGAATTGTAACTCAGAGCCAACTAAAGCCTTTGATCTTGCAAGCCCACAAAAGTTGCCGCACAATCGCTATAAATCGCAAATCGCAATTCAACTGCCACAATTCCGCAGGCACTCACACCCGTAAATGGCAAATGAACAGTCCTGACTTTGCAAATTGGCAATAAAACATTTTTTTTTTGTTCCGTTTTACCGTGTGTCTGTATCAACAGTGACATCGTAAAAGCCCGTTTTTGTAAGGTCGCAAATTTAAGCCGCGCTTTAGCTTTTCACGGTCGGAATTGGGAGGAAAAGTGAGGCTTATATTCAGGTCAATACGGTAGATCCTTTGTATATTATGGTACGCTTTCTAGAACTCTCCCACTACTGCGGAATAATTGAGGCTGTGATCAAGGGCAGATTAAGGTTTGATGAGGCCCTAAGCTACTGAAAGTAAAGGGGCCCTTTATATGTCCAGCTGTCCTTTGTCAACAACAAATTGTCGCTGTTTTTTGTCTTGAATATATGCAATATGGTAATTTATGGACCTAATAGGTATCTAAAGCCATTTGCACATGTTGCCATGCAGCCAGTGCCTGCAGAATGTTGGCACCTTATATATAGAAATGAGCAAACCAGTGATATTTTAGGGAGCAGGCTAGCAGGTAGGACCCATTACTTACATCATAGAAGCCTACACAACACAAAACACTGTTACTGTATGTAGGTTTCATTTTATTTGTGTTTTATCTTATATTTTGGAAATTGAAATATACTCGGAGTCGAGAGTGGATATCATGCTCTTTATTCAGCTCATAGTGGTGAGGAGGAATGGAAGTTCCCTCAGAATGTCTGCTTTATATACAGTATTTACACAATGATTGGCAGTATTTACACGTGATTGGCTAATTCCGGGATTCTCCTGTAGGCCAATCAGGTTGCGGATGCACTTCCACCTGGAGCTGGATTGGGTGGCTCCTGTGGACCAATCAGACTGCTGCATTCTGGAGGCTAATGTTCTAGGACCAATCAGGCTGCTGCATTCTGAATCCTATTGTTCTAGGACCAATCAGACTGCTGCATTTTGGATCCTATTCAACTCAGTCCATAACAGAAATGTACATCCAGTTTTTCCCCTTTAATTTTTTTGCCCCCCCCCCCCCCCAAGAGAGTGGGGCCCTAAGCTATAGTTTGTTTAGTTTATACATAAATCCGACACTGGCTGTGATCTGGGGAAGCAAGAGCATTTGAGAGCTGAGTGAAGCACACACCGATATTCGAGGCTGTGCCTTGTCCTTGTACATCTTCAGGTTTGTCGTCACCCTCCAATTCCAAAGCTGTCCCGAACGGTTAATCCTACATTACGAGCTGCGGCACAGAAGCGGAGCCTGCAAAGAAAACACAACTCCCTGCTCCCAAACATCCTCGTATGTTCCGTTTGCAGTCAAAAAGAGTCCATATGTTTCTGTTTAGCAGGAGGCCAGCAGCATCTGTTTCCTGGCCGCTGAATGAACTACAGCCCCAAAAACCTGGACAAGTCTACGCAGTCAAAATAGTTTATCTTGCTACTGGTCCAATCATCATCTCCTCAGGCTCTCGACATGGTCTCTTCCTCACATCAGATTTCATATGCTTGTCCTGCATCACTTTCTGGGTCCTGCAATCTCCACCTGGTGCTTATGTTTTACTCTTTTTAAAACAAAAAAGCAAGTTTCTAGCCCTGTTGGTGGCAGAGAAAGAAAAGAAAAAAAACACAGAACAAAAGCCGAAGTAAAAAAATAAAAAGAATAACCAGATGGGTTTGTTTTCTTTTCTTTTTCCCCCAAATAATATTTATTAAGTTTCCAACAAATTAAACACAACACTGCAAAAAACCAAAAAAGAAAAAACATACAATACAATACATAATAAAAAACAAACATAATAAAACAAACAAACAAAACAAAACAAAACAAAAACCGTTTAAAATTTCAATTTCAACATCTTAACTTTCTTTCCCTTATTTCCTCGACCTCCTCACACCTCCCTTTTTGTATTCCACTTCTATTAATTGTTTCAGCAATTCCTTTCCATCTTCCTCTGTTCTCTATCCTATAATTGTCTTAACACATTCTAACCATATTTTTACCTTTAATGCTCAATTAATCTATTTATACTTAATTCCACTTCCTGTCCATCTTCCCCTATTTCCTATCCTATAATTATCTTAACACATTTTAACCTTATTTTCCTTTAATACTCTATTAATCAATTTATACTTAATTCCTTATAACATTTCTACTGAAGCCATATAACTTTGTTTGTTTTCCTCCTGAGCAGGAACAGAAAAATCCTGCTTATATAAATGTTTGAATAAATAAATTTTTTTTTAAAAGAATCCTGTTGGTTGAGTCCCAAATTACTGTTTTGCATGATCCCCCAAACACCTTATTTTATTTCTTTGTTTCCCATAACATTTTCTGCTAGATTTTTTTTTAAAAAGGAATCCATTTCATTAAGAACTATTTGCTCTTTGAATACAGCCTTCAAGAGTAATATTTCATTTATTGGCACTTCCCAGCAGCTCGCATGCAATTATTATTTAGAGTCATTTTGGTTTCTCTAAAAGCGTTTGACCTAGCCTATTAGTTCCCAGCTGCATTTTCCTTTTAAACGGCAAAGCAGCAATTTAAAAATAATCTTTTATGTCTAAAACAGAAACACCAATAGAAAATAAAACTCTGGGCTAAAGGAAAAGCCCTCTGACTGCAATGGCGTGACAGCTGAGCTAACATAATATTATTTCTTGTTATAGGTCTAATATAGACGACAATCGCTGTTATCATATGCATCGGACAGAGAAATGCATCATAAACAACATTAACTAATGATATTTCCTTTTTTTATATAATAATATTTATTAAAATTTAATAATTACAGGAAAAAAGAAAGACAACAAAAAACATTAAAAAATTTAACAATCAATACATCAAAAGTAAAAAGAAAAACAGAGAAAAACAATACATTAAAAAAACAACAACAAAAAACACAGAAAAATTTAAAAACACATCCAATGTTTCCATATCCTTACTTTTCATTTACTTGTTTCATCGACCTCCTCACACCTCCCTTTTTTGTATTCTAGTTCATAGCTATTTCAGCAAATCCTTTCCATCTTTCTCAAATTTTTTATTCTGTAATTAACCTTAACACAATCTAACTTTAAATTTTTCACTTTAATCCATTGCCAATCAGTTTTCACTTAATTCCTTATAATGTTTCTGCTAAAACCATATAACTTCATTCCAGCATTCTTCTAACAAACTAATGATATTTCCCCTGGCACTTGAATCACGCTTTTCCTTTCGATCTTGGTGTTAATGGGATCAGATGAGATGCTAGCCCTCTCACGCCCAGCCTTGTTTTTCTGCTGCAAATATGAGGAACTGCAATTGACTTTCCGCGCTATTGAGAATTGCACTTTTCCTTTGTGTATATCCCTCTCTCCTCCATCCACAACTGCTGTGTGTGCGGCAGGGGAAGGCCCACGCTGTGCAGTGGCAGTGACTAGCCAGTGTGGCACAATGGTTAGAGTGCTGGACTATGAATTCTGAGAGCGGGGTTCGAATCTCCCACTCAGGCATGAAGCTCACTGGGTGACCTTGGGCCTGTCAGTCACTATCACTTAGCCTGACCTTCCTCACAGGCTTGTTGTGAGGATGAAATGGGTAGGAGGAGAACCTTGTGATCCTTGGAAAATATAAGTACAGTGGTACCTCAGGTTAAGTACTTAATTTGTTCCGGAGGTCCCTTCTTAACCTGAAACTGTTCTTAACCTGAAACACCACTTTAGCTAATGGGGCCTCCAACTGCCACCACGCCGCAGGAGCCCGATTTCTGTTCTCATCCTGAAGCAAAGTTCTTAACCTGAAGCACTATTTCTGGGTTAGCGGAGTGTGTAACCTGAAGTGTATGTAACCCGAGGTACCACTGTATATAAATATAATCTCTCTCTCTCTCTCTCTCTCTCTCTCTCTCTCTCTCTCTCTCTCATCTATCTAATTGCATTATGGCTTTGCAGCACTATAATTGTTGTTGTTTAGTCGTTTAGTCGTGTCCGACTCTTTGTGACCCCATGGACCAGAGCACACCAGGCACTCCTGTCTTCCACTGCCTCCCGCAGTTGGGTCAAACTCATGTTGGTAGCTTCGAGGACACTGTCCAACCATCTCATCCTCTGTCGTCCCCTTCTCCTTGTGCTCTCCATCTTTCCCAACATCAGGGTCTTTTCCAGGGAGTCTTTTCTTCTCATGAGGTGGCCAAAGTATTGGAGCCTCAGCTTCAGGATCTGTCCTTCCAGTGAGCACTCAGGGCTGATTTCCTTCAGAATGGATAGGTTTGATCTTCTTGCAGTCCATGGGACTCTCAAGAGTCTCCTCCAGCACCATAATTCAAAAGCATCAATTCTTCGGCGATCAGCCTTGTTTATGGTCGAGCTCTCACTTCCATACATCACTACTGGGAAAACCATGGCTTTAACTATACAGACCTTTGTCGGCAAGGTGATGTCTCTGCTTTTTAAGATGCTGCCTAGGTTTGTTGTTGCTTTTCTCCCAAGAAGCAGGCGTCTTTTAATTTTGTGACTGCAGCACTATAATACTGTAAATCAAAACAATAATGCTAATTTTTAAAAAATAGATTTAAAAGCTTTCCAGTCACCACCATTTTAGCCATGTGGCTAATGGTATTGATCAGAAATGGGTTTAAATATATTATTATTATTATTATTATTATTATTATTATTATTATTATTACAGTGGTACCTTGGGTTAAGTACTTAATTCGTTCCGCAGGTCCGTTCTTAACCTGAAACTGAAGCATACTGAAGCACCACTTTAGCTAATGGGGCCTCCTGCTGCTGCCACGCCACCACCACATAATTTCTGTTCTCATCCTTCAGCAAAGTTCTTAACCCGAGGTACTATTTCTGGGTTAGCGGAGTCTGTAACCTGAAGCGTATGTAACCAGAGGTACCACTGTATATTATTATTATTATTATTATTATTATTATTATTATTATTATTGCTATAGCAAGGAGTTCTATCACATACCACTCTTTCATTTAATAAATAGAGCTGGAAAAGCCTTTTAGCATTAATTAAAATACGGATTGGGGAAAAAATTAAAGGGGTGTTAAAATGGTTTCCATCACAAAAGTTAAGGCGAAAGTTTGCAAAGCTGTGATGGTTTCACCTGCCCATCAGGTAAAAACCCTTTCCTTTAAAAAAAGGTGGCAGAGGAGCATTAAGCAAGGGGGAGGGGGAGAGAGAGAATACATTGTTCTTCTGGGGAAATGTTTTGGAGGGAAAGGGCTCCCCCCCCCCCCCCCGGTAAAGAGGGCTTTCTGTGGTCTGAAAAAGGACAGAATAACCACAGGGAGAATACAGGATGGGAATAATTTGATGGTGCAGTGGTAAAAATGGGTGAATGAAGAATGGCAATCCCACACAAAGTGCCTAGGCTATGAACATCCATAGGCAAATAGAAATGATTTCTAGCAAAGGCTGTAACCCTGCATGTAGGCTGAATAATAATAATAATAATAATAATAATAATAATAATAATACTAAATTTATTATTTATACCCCGCCCATCTGGCTGAGTTTCCCCAGCCACTCTGGGTGGCTTCCAACAGAATATTAAAATACAATAGTCTATTAAACATTAAAAGCTTCTCTAAACAGGGCTCCCTATACACACCATACCGTTGGAGCACCCTCTCCAAAAGTACCCAGGGAACTGCAGTTTACCCCTAAGAGAGCTGCAGTTCGCAGCATCCTTGGTAGGGTTGCTTTAGGTGGCATAAAGTCCCATTGAAGCCAATAACAATGTAAGACTCCAAAAATAGCAGATTGGCAAATCAAATTACAGGAATTGGTGGAGACGGCTCAACTGACTAGTAAACTCAGAGGAAACTCAAAGCAAAAATTTGTGGAAGAATGGGATGGTTATAGAAGATATGTTCAAAAATACAATAAGAAGTTTTGACTCCGTGCTAGTATTCGAGTGATAAAGGAACTAAAAGGAGGTGGACAACAATTAAGGATTTATTATGTTTTCAGAATGTATTAGAAAAATTATATAGAAAGGTTTATTGTTTTGTGTACATTCAAATGTAAGATAAAACATATGCAAAGGGACTTGACAGGAAGTCAAAGTTGAAGAAAAGATTTTGGAACATAAAAGGGGAAAAATATTTACTTTCATTATTATCATTTTGTGTGTGGGTGTGTGGGTGTCTGCACATATGTGTGTTGTTGTATGCAATGTTTGGGAGGAAATAAGACGTTAAATAAGAAATAACAAACTAAATATCGATGTATGTAATTTTTATTTCTTAATTATATTTAGTGGTAGTATGGCTGTATTGGTTTTTGTAACATAAAACCATTCAATAAAAATTATTTAAAAAAAGAAGAAGACGCCAACAACAATGTAAGGAACCAAATTCTATGAAGAACCAAAGCCAAAATCATTTCCCCGAACACCTAAAAGCAATGCATGTTGCTGTTGTCCACCCTAACCACAATAAAACCTGCCTAGTTGATGTCTAGATTTTTCTCATAGCTATTAAGTGGTAACACGGGCAAAATATTGTCAATGTTTTTTTGTTACCACATCCTTCCTTCTTCCCTTGGAATGTTGGCAACCAGTGACTCCCTTCCTGAATCTAAATGAAAATTGTTTTCCAGGCACATATTTAACTGAATGGACGGCAAAGTCCTCAAGGTCACTGGTCTTTCTTTGATTGTGTGCTTCACGCTTCTGAAGGAGTTTCCAAGTTTATTACTCCCTAAAACAGCCTTCGTTTCTATTGACACCGTTAACGGAGAAATCCGAGGGCTCCCTTGGACAAAAACAAAGACACCAACCAGGATAACTTGGAGCAAAACAGCAGCCTGTAGGCTTGGCCTTTGTTGGATACTGTCGCGACAGGACTCCCACCCAAAACAAGATGAAGCAAAATGGAAGTCCAGAACAAAAGAAGACCCCAACTGTTATTAGTTACTAATCCCCCAAACTACACCCCTAAGACTACATCACAACTACATCACAACTACATCACAAAAAGGAGGGGTTGAGGGAGGAGTTGTGGAGGTAACCTGAGTATCTTGTCACCTGGCTGGTTCCTCCTTTCCCCCCTCCCCATAAGTACTTTCCAGGTGACAAAGGGGAGTTTGCAGTTTCCTGCCCCCAGAGGGAAGAGCTGATCATTGTCCTTTGTTCCAATCTGTGCTGAATCCACTCCTATATGCAAGTTCTTTGTGGCCTTGATGGTCTTCTGTCTAGGACCATCAGGGTTGGCATAGCAACTGGGTATGTGCTGGTATGCTCAAGGGATTATGGCTGCCCTGTATCAAACCTTCCCCATTTTGTAGTCCTTCCTTCATGGAGTAAAATAAAAGTGGAACGGTGCAGATCTGATTTATGGTTGATTTTCTATGAATTTGTAACAGAAGCGTAGTGTGTGTGTGTGTATGTGTCAAGTTTGTACAAACTGAATGATTGGGGGGGGGGGTTCCTGCGACAACACATAGGCCGGCGACTAAGTTGGGCTGAACGAAGCAAAAGGGAACACTAATTTTCATTGTGCGCCATGTTCCGGGTGTTTCCCTGCTTCTTTTCTGCAAGAACCCACGCAGACCTTTTGTTCTGAAGCGGTGCATCTTGCGCATCTGTTTCCACAGAGTGGAAATATGCAACCCCGGGGGCAAAAGCATTACTCCAAAAACTGTAGTTTTCTTATGCATGTTCGAGTCGCTCACAACTGCGTATATGCGCATCATCAGGAAATAATTCAATAAATCCATTTAAACTGCAAAAAGGCGAGGGAAGAGCAAAAACGACCTAAAAAGAGTGGGGAGAACTGCAAAAATGGCGGGGAAATGGCAAACTCAGGAGCCTTTGCACTGACTTTTGAGGCCTGTGGAGAGTTGGAGTTTGAGAAAGGAAATTTTGGAGGGAATAATTGTGGTGGAATTTGGGAGACTTTGGGCAGAGTCTGGCTTTTTAGGTGGTGTTTATACATGGTTTCCCATGTATGTGCGATACCCAGGAACGTAACCCTCACATAAGTGGGGAGATACGGTACCTATTCCAAAACGTTTTCTCTCTCCCACTCCCAGGTTTGCTCTGACAACAACCCTTGATGTCTTCCCCAGTGCCAAAGCATATCGAAAAAACATGATGTGTTTATCTGGCTTTCAACATTGTGATATCTCACCAGCTAAACGTCATGATATACCGATATATCACAATGTCTGAAATAAGGATGTAACTATGTAGAGGTGAACGGGATAATGACTTGAAAATGGCTACTACAGTCATACCTTGGTTCTCGAACGCCTTGGTACTCATATGTTTTGGCTCCCAAACGCCGAAAACCCAAAAGTAAGTGTTCTGGTTTTTGAATGTTTTTTGGAAGCCAAACGTCTGACACGGCTTCCACTTGAGTGCAGGAAGCTCCGGCAGCCAATTGCAAGCTGCGCCTTGGTTTTCGAACGTTTTGGAAGTCGGAAATTTTTACTTCCCTTTAACATATTGTTAAAACTGTTATTTTATAGTACTGGTACATTTTTACTAACCTTTAACATATTGTTACAACTGTTATTTTATCATACAGAGCAACAGAGGCAGACGGAATCATGAGACAAGCAATTACTAGCTTTACGGTTTTCCCCACATTGCAATTTTTTAGATAGCACATGCACACATTGTGATTCGCGATATATCGCCATGTCGAATATTATTAAACCCTTACCACGAAGTAGACTTCAAATTGATTTCTGACAAGGTATCAATACATTGCCCAACCCGTGTGTGTGTGTGCGTGGTGCAAAAATTACAATATGGGGAAACGCTTGAAGCCACCCAATGTCTCTACACAGCTCCATCCTTGTTTCAGACATTGTGGTATATCAGGATATCACGATATTTAGCTGGCAATATATCACAATGTTGAAAACCAGCCCCAGTTCTTCGCATACAGAAAAGTGACCTGTTAACAGAAGCATATTCCTGTTCACAGAACTGCTGAGTCTGGGCGAAGATCTGCCTTCGCTGTGATCAGCACAGCAACTTTTGCAAAACTATTCTCTACAAGGTTACCTTAATATATGAGCTTGTTAAAGGCAATGCAAAGAGACCCAGTGAGGCATTTTTCCTTGCGTGGCTGGCCATGCCGATAGGACTTATGTCACCTGAATGAGGATAGGCCTGGGTGACATTCACAAGCAAAAGAGAGAGGCTTTCTCAGCCCACTCTGCCTTCTTAATGCCTCCACATGTAGCTGTATTTTAGAAGTGCTAAGTGCTCAGTGGTACCTCGGGTTAAGTACTTAATTTGTTCCGGAGGTCCGTACTTAACCTGAAACTGTTCTTAACCTGAAGCACCACTTTAGCTAATGGGGCCTCCTGCTGCTGCCGCGCCGCCGGAGCCCGATTTCTGTTCTTATCCTGAAGCAAAGTTCTTAACCTGAAGCACTATTTCTGTCTTAGTGGAGTGTGTAACCTGAAGCGTATGTAATCTGAAGTGTATGTAACCCGAGGTACCACTGTATATACTTTCATGTGCATGCACACTTCTTCAGATACATGCCCACAAAAGCTTAAACCCAGAACAAACTTAGTTGGTCTCTAAGGTGCTACTGGACAATTTTTTTAATTTATTTCGACTGAGTCAGACCAGCACAACTACCTACCTGAATCTAGTACTCACCTGTACACATTATGATGTATTACCTTATACAGTACAAGTTCATATAGCTCATATAGCTTCCTTCTTTTTATTTCCAGGGATAAGGGGCTCTCATGATATAAAACATCTTAGTGAAGTACTTTTGAAGAAATCTGCATGAAAACAAGATTTCTGATGAAAGATAAAATCAAAATTTCTGATTAAAAGGATCATTGGCACAAATAGATCTTGACATTTCTCCGGAAGGATCTTTGTGAGACAGTGTCTCGCAACTGAGGAAGGGGGTTGTCTGCAAAGGTCCTCAGGTAATTCACGAGATTAGAGGTTTTCAATCTCTTTGAGTCCATGGTTCCCTTAAAGGTAAAGGACTCCTGACAGTTAAGTCCAGTCACAAACGGCTCTGGGATTGCACGCTCATCTCGCTTTACTGGCTGAGGGAGCCGGCGTTTGTCCGCAGACAGTTTTTCCGCATCATGTGGCCAGCATGACTAAGCCGCTTCTGGAGAAACCAGAGCAGCACACGGAAACGCCGTTTACCTTCCTGCCGGAGTGCTACCTATTTATCTACTTGCACTTTGACGTGCTTTTGAACTGCTAGGTTGGCAGGAGCAGGGACCGAGCAACGGGAGCTCACCCCATTGCGGGGATTTGAACCGCCGACCTTCTGATTGGCAAGCCATAGGCTATGTGGTTTAGACCACAGTGCCACCCGCGTCCCATGGTTTCCTTAACCAACTACAATCTTTCCATGGCACCCCTGTGGGGCTCAGGAGCCCAGTTATGTCACCCCTTGCCTGCAGAGCTGGCAGCCTCTCACCCTTTTTCGAACACCCTCCCTTGTGGAGTGCTACCTCAGCCTCCTCTCCCCTCTCATTGCGGGTCCTCCGGGCAGCTGCTGCTGCCATCCCTGGTCTCTGAGCTGCCTCCCTGTGCACCATTCACCTGCAGAGCTTATAGCCAGGGCTGCTTCAACAAACAGGTGCAAGCCTTTGGGAGGCAGAGATAGGAGAGGGCATCAGAGGAGGGAGGGAAGGAAAGAGGGACAGAGTCCACTGTTGCCCACGGCATCCCTGAACAAGATTCAAGGCACCCCAGGGTGCCACGAGACACTGGTTGAAAACCACTGCATGAGATGCTTGGGCTACCAGGCCGTTGTGTACTGAGTTGAATAGGTTCCAAAATGCAGCAGTCTGATTGGTCCTAGAACAATAGAATTCAGAATGCAGCAGTCTGATTGGTCCACAGGAGCCACCCAATCCAACTGCAGGTGGAAGTGACTCCACAACATGATTGGCCTACAGGAGAATCCTGGAATTAGCCAATCACGTGGGGCCCATTGTGTAAATAATGTATATAAGGCAGACATTTTGGGGAAACTTCCACTCCTCACTACTATGAGCTGAATAAAGAGCATGAAATCCACACTCGACTCCGAGTATATTTCACAGGCACTTATTAATTGGGTGTTTGTCAGCCAACGAACGGGAATATCCAAATGGCTGAAAACCTAACCCAAGCTCTGTATGTGTGTTTCCGTTCCGGGCTTAATCCTTCCGCTCTCCTCAAAGCAAGCCCCGCAGAAGTGAATAAATAAATAAATAAAAGCGAATCGACATATCCCACCACTTCTCGATTTCCATGTGCTTTTATCCCTCCCTTATTTTCCGGACGTGCATTTTGAGCTATCCGCCATCACAGGAGGTCCATGATAAAAGACAACCCCTATACCCTCCCCCCAATGTTTATATGCTTCTTTATTTCAACAAAGTATAACACACACACACACATATGCATCAGCTGATGTGCAAGACCCGTGTGCCGCAGTACGGTTCAAGGTTGCCTTGGCAACCAATGGAAGGGGTTTTGAAGAGCTGGCAAGGCCTGCGCTAATGAAAATGAGGATTCGTGGAGCCTCTTCTCCAGGTGGGTGAAAAGAGACTCCCTGCTGAGCTCGCCTGCCCAAGCTCCTTTGAAATAGCTAGCTGTGTTTTTTTTTTTTTTTGTAAAAAATAAAATAAAATAAGCCTAGCCCATTTCCTCCCTTCCCATAGTAAAATGCAGCCGCTGATTAAAAGTTCTGAGACAATTCTTTGAAGCCTCTGATTAATAGGTTCCTTTATGAATCCAAATTAGACATTCGACATATATTCTTCTTCTTCTTCTTTTCACACCCCAAAACTACTATTATAAAAATGTTTGTTGTCGGGGCTGCCGCCTCCGCTGCCTTTTACATGTTTAATCTTCCTCATGTGCATCTGTGCCAGATGGCTGTGAGAGTACCAGTGAAGATAATCTCTCTGCCTTTAGCGGGAGAAACTTAACACCCTCACTGCTGCAGAGCCACGCTGTTACCCCCTGATACGCAACTCAGGTGAACATACCCGCTTCATTCAGATGTGGAAATCACCACTGGGGTATACAACAAGTTATTCCAGCCTAGCAGACGTTGGCCTCCTTTCGCATCATCCCACAGAATGTTCCTTCGGTACTGTGGTATCTCTTGGTGGTATGTTCACCCACAAGGTTCTGTCTTGTCTTGAGCCATGCCTGCCATTTTCAGTTTATTGAAGCTACAATCCATACCATCCAATGTTTATCCGATGAAAATAGGGACATCCTATTCCATAATAGTGGGACGCGGGTGGCGCTGTGGGTTAAACCACAGAGCCTAGGACTTGTCGATCAGAAGGTTAGCGGTTCGAATCCCCGCGACGGGGTGAGCTCCCGTTGCTCAGTCCCTGCTCCTGCCAACCTAGCAGTTCGAAAGCACGTCAAAGTGCAAGTAGATACCGCTCTGGCGGGAAGGTACCGCTCTGGCGGGTAGGTAAACGGTGTTTCCATGCGCTCCTCTGGTTCGCCAGAAGTGGCTTAGTCATGCTGGCCACATGACCCAGAAGCTGTACGCCGGCTCCCTCGGCCAATAAAGCGAGATGAGCGCCGCAACCCCAGAGTCGGCCACGACTGGAACTAATGGTCAGGGGTCCCTTTACCTTTACCTTTATTCCATAATAGTAATATATATATATATTTATACCCCGCCAGTCGTACCTTGGAAGTCAAACAGAATCTGTTCTGGAAGTCCATTCAACTTCCGAAATATTCGGTTTCCAAAATGAGGCTTCCAATTGGCTGCAGGTAGCTCCTGCAGCCAATCGGAAGCCCCATCAGACATTCGGCTTCCAGAAGAACGTTTGAAAACCAGAACAATCACTTCCGGTTTCCGATCAGGAGCCGAAACGTTAGATTCCCAAGGCATTCAGGAGCTGAGGTATGACTGTTTATAAAAGCATGATAAAACATTAAATATTAAAAAACTTCCCTATCCAGGGCTGCCTTAAGATGCCTTCTAAAGTTTGTAGAATTACTTATCTCCTTGGCTCAGGGGTTGCATAACTCTAAACCCTCCAACATTTCTCTGATGAAAACAGGGACATCCTAAGTAAAAGTGGGACATTCCATGATCAAATCAGAAACTGGGATGGCTTCTATAAATCCAGGACTGTCCCTGGAAAATAAGGACACTTGGGAGGTCTGACAATGTAGAAATGGGTAGACGTCCTGTACACACACACTTGACCATGTCTCTGCAGTCCTTGGAAAATCTTGACATATCTAGGTAGAAATTCACATGTACTGAACAGGGACAAGCCACTAATGCATTTTGGGCCTGTTGAAAAATGTGGTGAATTGGTTATCTATATTCCTCCAAGGCCATCCATTCATACACGGCAAATGTTCTCAACTGATTCCAAGCAAATGAACTGTACGGACAATCACCCACCACACCATCTGTAAAATATGGTCCTCTGTATCCACCTACTGTTAAATGCGATGTTTGGAAGCAATGCTTATTAGGAAGTAACCGGAGCCTAGCAGATGGATTCGACTTATCTCAGGATCTTAAATGGCTCAGGCTGTATCTTACACTGGTAGGGCAGTGGTACCTCGGGTTACATACGCTTCAGGTTACACACTCTGCTAACCCAGAAATAGTGCTTCAGGTTAAGAACTTTGCTTCATAAATCGGGCTCCGGCGGTGCGGCAGCAGCAGGAGGCCCCATTAGCTAAAGTGGTGCTTCAGGTTAAGAACAGTTTCAAGTTAAGAACGAATCTCCAGAACGAATTAAGTACTTAACCTGAGGTACCACTGTACACACTTTGTTCTGTAAGCAGGAATCATACATACCACACACTGTTTCATTACCATGGATTCTTCCAGTGGGGCATCTAGGTGATATTAGACTCCAGATTTAATGGTCTTGGGATAATGGTTGCCTTTAGAGGGTAATGTGTATTACCTCACTTCAAAACGTACTTCAACTGCTACTTTTGATGCCCTTCTGCTCAGGGCCAGCTCGCCCATGAGGCAAGGTGACCACCTCAGGCAGCAGGGTCCACGGGGCAGCAGATCCCAATGTAGATCTTTATTCCACCCCTTTTTCCTGACATAGTTCTTCACTCACCTCTTATTCCCTGGCAAGGAGGAGTGGCACCATGTTGTGGTTTGCCTCAGGTGCCAAAATCTCTTGGACCGACCCTGCCCTGTCTCCTGAGTAGGGCCCTGACTTCTACCCCCAAGTCTGAAACCAATATAGAGGCCCCTCAAGTCTGAATGGTGGTGCTGAAACTAGTGGGAGACTCGATTCCACAAAACGACTTTGTACGTAACCAAATTCCGAGGTTGGGTCCTGTGCCAGAGCGCTGCATTGTTGCTGGTATTTATTATTTATCAAGAGCCTGAAATGACTAGGAGACATGGAGAAGAAAGTAAAAATAGAAGAGGGCCCAGCCTATAGGCTTACGATCTGTGATTAAAGTCAAGAGGCATTAGGGAGAAAAGGAAAGCAAAGTGAAAAGGAAGATGGGTCAGCCAGAGTAAACAGATGTGCCTTAAGGAGATGCCGGAATGTACAAGCAGAAGAAGATGGTCAGATGTTGGATAAAAGGGCATTACAGCGATAGCTGAAAGAGAAAAGAGACATAGGCAGGGAATAGAAAGTCCCCCCCCTTTTTTTTTGCCTTAGCAGATGCATCTCACCTCCTGGGACACCAGTGGAATGGGGCAGGGGTGTTAAGTATAGTGATTTAATTTACTGGAATTGGGAATGCTTAAATGCATTAAACGCCTGCCAACCTAGCAGTTCGAAAGCACGTCAAAGTGCAAGTAGATAAATAGGGACCGCTTACTAGCGGGAAGGTAAACGGCGTTTCCGTGTGCGGCTCTGGCTCGCCAGAGCAGCGATGTCACGCTGGCCACGTGACCCGGAAGTGTCTCCGGACAGCGCTGGCCCCCGGCCTCTTAAGTGAGATGGGCGCACAACCCGGGGGCCAGTGCCGTCCGAGGACACTTCCGGGTCACGTGGCCAGCGTGACAAGGCTGCTCTGGCGAGCCAGCACCAGCGCAGCACACGGAAACGCCGTTTACCTTCCCACTAGAAAGCGGTACCTATTTATCTACTTGCACTTAGGGCTGCTTTTGAACTGCTAGGTGGGCAGGAGCTGGGACCGAACGACGGGAGCTCACCCCGCCATGGGGATTCGAACCGCCGACCATGCGATCGGCAAGTCCTAGGCGCTGAGGTTTTACCCACAGCGCCACCCTCGTCCCTGCCTTAAATGCATTACTATGTGTTTAATTCTGGAATGTTCCCTAGTAACTCTTGTGTGATTGGTTAATTTTGGTCACATGGTCACTGTGGGTGCCCAACTATGAATTTTGTAATATATAGAACAAGGATGGACAAGCTGTGGCCCTCCAATTCTTGGTATACTACAATTCCCTTCATCCCTGACAGTTGGTCATGCCAACTGATGGGAGTTGGAGGCCAACAACATCTGTAGGACCTCAGTCTACCTATCCCTCATATAGAACAAGTTGGGGATATATTTCTCAGGCTACCAGATGGGACAATATAGTACACACCATTTTGTTGAAAAGAAAGTACTGGAAGACTGAATAAAAGTTGTTACGAAGTCAGGATAGTGTCTGCCCATTCGTGAGAGACCAGAGATATAACATGGTGTCAGAAGAAAAACAGAACGAGAAGCTGAATATGTCACAGCGGAGAACAAAGATGGAATCTAACACTGGGCAAGTACCCTCCATGGATCAGTATAACAGGTATACTGATGAAAATTGATTACTACATAGGTTTCTTCATATGAAGTCTCCACACTTTAGCCGCTGTCACCATCCACACTGTATATTATTACAGATTTCTTGGGGGGGGGGATGGGGGACTACACTGTAGAAATTAATAAATGGTAGGATTTTTATTATTTGGAATATTGAAGGGAAGATTGCAGGTCATTGTGTAAAACTGCAGGCTAGTCTTCCCTTCCAAACCAGGGCCTCACCTGGAATAGAGGCAGTAACAAAAGATGTTGATGGCCTATCCAAACACAATCTTGGGCCTGGGTAGAGAGAAGGTTGCCGAAGTAACTGTGTGTTTGAGGTGTCAGGAAAAGAGTGTCTTTAGCAAGGTGTGCTGGGAAAAAGAACAGGTGTGCGGAGAACAAAGACAGAGATCCATCTTGGGCAGGCTGGCTGAAGGCTGGCTGGAAGAGATGCCTTGGACTCCAGGGCTGCACTGCTGAGGGGAACAAGCCCCTCTTGAGATGACCATGCTGTAAGACCTGCACTCCATCCAGCCAAACTCAGGTGTAAATATGTGAAGAAGTCATATTTCTTAAAGCTATGGCAGTCTCCGCCCTGTCTTCATAATCCAAAGGAGCACAGGCCCTGGGTTAATGCCTGGACTGTTAGAATTCCTGCTCCGTGATTGCAGTCTTGGGATTTTTGTCTTTCACATGACGGTATATGTTTTGACTCCACAGAGTGGGAAGTGGGAAGACAGGATGTTTGTGTTACTGTGTTCTGTGAAGTGGGACTATTGTCCTTTGTCCTTTTTCTCTTTGCTGTCTGACGCTAGAGAGAGAGGGAGCCATGTTGCAGTGCTACGTGTGTGTTTATATGTAAATAAAGTAGATTAGCCAAAATGCTGGGTTGCTGAGGTCTGTTACACAAGCTGCGAAGATTCTGCGGATCCCTAAGTGTGCCAGTGTCTGTTGGCATCGGTCGCTGTGATGTTCAGGCTGAAGAAAGCTTATGAAGCTCCCAAACGAAAGACCAGGAGGGAGAGAACATGACAGTCGGGCATGTGTCTCTGCCAGGGTCCTACTCGAGTGTAGGCTGAACTCCTGACATGGACCCCCCTGGACCTTCCTACTGCTTGGCAGAGAGTGGGGATGGCGCCCAATTTTTGTAACAATATTTTATGCTTTAGGCAATGAGGTGAAGACTTCTGGGATGAGGATTTGGGTATTCCGAGCTAAATGCAAGACTGCTCTCCTCTTCTCATGAGGATCTCATGCCTTGCTTAATATGACCAACTCACTATTTGCACAATTGCCATCAGGACAAAAATGTCAATAATAAAACTGGGGCAAAAAATAACAAAATTCTGCACATGAATCGTCCCACCAGATCCAAAATGCCAAGTCTTTAAGGCAATGCCCCACAGACATAGGTTCCAGAAGGTAATAGTTTACTACTATTCATTTTGCCGCTAAAGGCAATCTGTGTTGGAAGACCCTCACTGCAATAGGAAGGGATACCCAAGATCTTTAAATACATGGATGTGTATGCTATCGACATCTAATCACTCCTATCAGCGTCATTTAGGACAAGAGGCATTTAGCATATCTGTTTCAAAATTTATCTCAGTCTATTATGTTTAATGTATGTAGAGTTTGGTGTCAGTGTTGCTTGTGTTGTTCACTTGTGTTCCTTTGGTGGTGAGAGAGGTTGGGGTTGGCCTAGGGTGTGATTGTTTGCTTGTGATTGGCTATGGTGATCTTTGTTTTCGTGTGTGAGTGAGGTGGGTGGGTGTTTTGGATCAGGTTAGCCATATTGATTTGTATGCTGTTGGTGGATTATTGTCATTGTCCTGTTGGGCTGTGTATGTGATAATGCCTCAACAAATGAAATGGATTTGTAAAAATGTTACATGGGGGGGAAAAATACGAGGCATTACACTTACTTCTGTAAAACAAGAAAATCCTTAATAAAATATCAAGATGGAAAAAGGAAAAAAAATTATCTCAGTCAAACTGCTGCTTGTCGATTCTGAAATTTGCAGCACTGTCCAAGCCAAGAAAAACACAGAGACTTTGCTAAGCAAAGGAACAGCGAACTCAGCAGAAACGAGGGATTGTTGTTATATTTGCAGCGGAGGAGAAAGACGAAAACGCCCTCTACCCACAGAAATGCAACTCCATTTTACTCCAGCAACAGGCAGCCTTAGAATGGAATGCATCAAAATAACAGGGAAAATTGATTTAATGTTGGAGGAGTTGAAAGTACAGGAGTAGCTCCAAAGATTCTGTCTGGGCTGCAGGAAGTTCAGTGGGCCACCCTGCAGAAAGGGTAATCTGATTTTCTAGTGGCATGTTGTCTTTAACGGCAACGGTTGACAGTAGCTGAGAAGCCATTCTTAACTGCAAAATATTCTGCTGGACTGAATGAGTATGTTCATCAGGAACAAAAAAAATGCTTTTTTAGTTAAACTTAAAGCAGCTAAGTCTTTAAAAATCATCATTCTGCCTGCTCCTTTCCCCTTTGGCTGACAGCGTACATGATCAACTTGGCAACAGCCTGAAGGTTGTTTTAAACACAGGCAGATAAATAGGCCAAGACTGGGAATGCAATAGAAATTTTCATTGGTTGTAGCTTGACTGAAACTGGACTCCTGGCTGCAATTAAATTTTCAAGGATCTGGAAATGGACATTTGGATAGCATAGCTGTCAACTTTTCCCTTTTCTTGTGAGGAATCCTATTTGGAATAAGGGAATTTCCCTTTAAAAAAGGGAACAGTTGACAGCTATGGGATAGTCATTAAGATTTTAATGTTTGATGTTTTACCGTGTTTCTAATATTCTGTTAGGAGCCGCCCAGAGTGGCTGGGGACCCAGCCAGATGGGTGGGGTATGTATGTATGTATGTATGTATGTATAAATAAATAAATTATTATTATTCTACAGCATAGCAGCCACCATTGTGGACATTTTGCAAATCTTGCCATTAGTTCTTTGTCTAGTTCTAGCTTCTTTTGGACCCAGCACTTTCAAAAGTTATTTTGCACTAGCAAAATTGGCGAATTTTGTACCAAAGAGTGAAGGCTAGGAGTCAGCTAGGAAAACAGGTATATTTTTGCTGAAGATAGCTGCAGTTTTAGATGAAAGCTGCCACATGACACCAACGGATGTGCAAATAGACTAAGCTGCAGCCCTATACTCACCTGCCTGAAAGTGAGTCCCAAGGAACTCAATGGGACTTACTTACACATGTATAAGGTTGTGCCATAATGAATGAACCAGATAATCTCTGGTTCAAATCAAATCTATACTGTGTTTTCTAGGGGGCCTTAGGGAAGCCACTGAGCTACAGCCTCTCCCATCTGTAATATAGGGACGGCATTGATGTACTTTAAAAGATTGCTTGTGATGTAAATAAAGCACTTGAGAAACTTTAAAGTGCTGAATATTATAGGCATTGTCCACCTTGGGTAGGTACAGTTAGAAGGCATGCCGCTGATTCAACGAGAGGTCATTCTCTTATCAAAACACCCAGTGACTCACGTTGCCATGCAGAATGGTCTCCTGCAGTCAGTCAATGTTAAACAGAAACCAAGAGTTCATCCTTTCACTCCGAGCCCAACTATTTCCATGCAGCCCTTGTTTGGGCTTAAGTTAGCAAAGATCTCCTGACCTTTCCCCACCCCTCTTTAGAAGCCTATGACTCAGAACGCTGTCAAGAGTTTCCAGCACTGAGCCATTGTGCAATTCTTGAAGTAGGAAACTAAAGCAGAATGCTTAGAATGGGAAGCAGAGGAGAGGAGAGTTGTTGTTTTTCCAAAAGTGGGAGAATATCTGAGAGGATGAGGTCACTGGTTGTACTGTAATTAAGGAGGATACGTTAATAAGCTGTGTATCTCTTTCAAGAAACAAAATTATATATGTTTCTAGTATCTATCTACAAGGTGTGACCGGAAAGTTCGGTGAATGGTCACAAAAATAGGACAGCGAGAAATATTCGAACATACATACCTTACAGGTCAGGGGTAGGCAACCTAAGGCCCGGGGGCCGGATGTGGCCCAATCACGTTCTCAATCCGGCCCACAGACAGTCCGACAATCTGTGTGTTTTTACATTAGTAGAATGTGTCCTTTTATTTAAAATGCATCTCTGGGTTATTTGTGGGGCCTGCCTGGCGTTTTTACATGAGTAGAATGTGTCCTTTTATTTAAAATGCATCTCTGGGTTATTTGTGGGGCCTGCCTGGCGTTTTTACATGAGTAGAATGTGTCCTTTTATTTAAAATGCATCTCTGGGTTATTTGTGGGGCCTGCCTGGCGTTTTTACAAGAGTAGAATGTGTGCTTTTATTTAAAATGCATCTCTGGGTTATTTGTGGGGCATAGGAATTCGTTCATATTTTTTTCCAAAATATAGTCCAGCCCACCACATGGTCTGAGGGATGATGGACAGGCCCACGGCTGAAAAAGGTTGCTGACCCCTGTTACAGGCCTTCAAAGTAGGCCCCCTCTGATACAATGCACTGTTGACAACGTCCATAGAACTGATGGAAACTTCTGGAGAAGTCCTCTTTTCGTACTGCTTACAGTTCCCTCGTCACAGCAGCTTTGACGCGTGAAATGTTGGCAAATCTGTTTACTTTCAGTGCAGATTTCAAAATGACCTGTAAAGCTGTCTGTGGACAAATGCCGGCTCCTTCGGCCTGAAAGCAAGATGAGCGCCACAACCCCATAGTCGCCTTGGACTGGACTCAACCATCCAGGGGTTACCTGGTGCAAAGGACCGACTTTGGAAGAATATGATGGCAGGTGGTCACACAACACTTTTGCTCCTTCTACCCTCTCTGTGTTTAGCTGTAAGTTTCTGTGGTGAGGAGCCTTTTATGCTCATGGAGCGGCTGTCTGCATGATTAAGGCCCTTGGAAGGTCAGGTTTGTTATTGCAGGAGGAGCTTCCACAAGTAGAAAAGGTCCCCACTGCAGATATTCTCCCAAACACAAGGAAGACAGCATGATCAATGCCATGATGTAGATAAATAAGCAGAGCTGAAATGAAATGTTCAAAGCAGTTTGAACTCTGCCCAAATTCAATATTTCACCATTTTCCATTGTGCAAGTTTGGAACTAGATGTGTGGTTTGAAGGTGAAATTTCACCTCCAAAGCTGAAATTCAAGTGCCTTAGACTTTTTGGCATCTCCCGGTAGGATTGATTTTGGCAGACATCAAGGATGAGATCTCATGTATTCTCAGCTGTCAAATACTTAATGCCATTGCATGGCAACTATCAAATACAAGCAAATACTAAACACCATATGTCAACTATCCAATAGTGTCAGCTGTCAGATATCAAATAGTGAAATCAAATATAACTAGATTGCAAACAACGTTGGCAAATATGTACGTGTTCAGAGAACATTCATTTATTCTCTTTTTAAAACTCCTGTCCCACCTTTGAACCCTGATGCGTCCACGAAGTGGCATGCAGAAATAAAAATGTAATAGTAATATAATTTAAAAGAAGGCACTAAAGCCCACAGTTAAAAATGAGTAAAATGAGCAAGTCAGACCTTCCACTAAGAACACTCTGTCCTGCAATATAACACACACACACACACACACACACACACACACACCTCTGATGGAACAAAGTGTCCATAGAAAACTTCAATGTGTGGGAAGTTTGAGAGAGTGATAAATGATACCTGTCAGGTATTCAAGACAATAATAAAATTTGCAGAGGGGAATTGTGAAGGGAAACTTTTAGAAGCAAATTAATTTCATTTTTATCTCTGACAATCCAGTCCCAGCTTCAGCGCATTCCTCCAAACTTCTCAGACCAATCATGTCAATTTGACATCACAGGAAGTTTGTAGCCCACGGCAACTGCTTAGTGATGCATCTGCACAACCTCCTATCTTGGTACTGGAAAAGGGAATGCCATGAATGTTGTTGTTGTTGTTGTTTATTCGTTTAGTTGTGTCCAACTCTTCGTGACCCCCTGGACCAGAGCACGCCAGGCACTCCTGTCTTCCACTGCCTCCCGCAGTTTGGTCAAACTCATGCTGGTAGCTTCGAGAACACTGTCCAACCATCTCGTCCTCTGTCGTCCCCTTCTCCTTGTGCCCTCCATCTTTCCCAACATCAGGGTCTTTTAAAAGTCTATGGGACTCTCGAGAGTCTCCTCCAGCACCATAATTCAAAAGCACCCATTCTTCGGCGATCAGCCTTCTTTATGGTCCAGCTCTCACTTCCATACATCACTACTGGGAAAACCATAGCTTTAACTATACGGACCTTTGTTGGCAAGGTGATGTCTCTGCTTTTTAAGATGCTAATAAAGAGCTAGATGGGCCAATGGTCTAACTTGGCAGGAGGCAGCTTCCTATGTTTGTTGGGGAAGGAGAAAGATCCAGACTATATGTTATAGTCCAACCCTATGCATGTCAATTCAGAGGCAAATCCTAGTGAATTAAATGAGGAATAGTCCCAGGTAAGTGGGTATAGGATTGCAACCTTAGTCACACTTAGCTCCCATAGAAATCAGTGTGAAATTTAACTTTTTTATTTCAATGGGAACTAATAATCCAGCCCTACGTGAAGGAGCGTCTCCACCCCCATCATTCGGCCCGGACACTGAGGTCCAGCTCCGAGGGCCTTCTGGCAGTTCCCTCGCTGCAAGAAGCGTAGCTACAGGGAACCAGGCAGAGGGCCTTCTTGGTAGTGGCGCCTGCCCTGTAGAACCGCCCTCCCATCAGATGTCAAGGAAATAAACAACTATCTGACTTTTAGAAGACATCTGAAGGCAGCCCTGTTTAGGGACGTTTCTAATGTCTGATGTTTTATTGTGCTTTTAATTCTGTTGGGAGCCACCCAGAATGGCTGGGGAAATCCAGCCAGAATGATGGGGTATTAGTATTATTATTATTAACTATCATTATCATTATCATCATCATCAAAGATACACCAAAAGGAAAAACTTTTATTTTTTAAATTTTTTTTCCTGAAATTCTTACCTAGCCTTCAACATAAGGTCCCAGGATGGATTGTTATTGGCTGTCTTGAGAGACAATGGAGTGTGCCTCCAAGACAAACTGCTGCATCCCCAAAGTGCAGGCCTGAGAAGTGTGTCTGGAGGTCCTGGGCTGCCAAGATGACAAGACCCTTTCTCTCAGCCTCGCTGATGGGGTGCGAAGGAAAGCAGAGCAGTATGTTTGGCACCAGCTTGCTGGAAGGAGAAACAGAAGGTGCCATGCACCCGTCTTAGGGACTCCACTCCAGAGTTGTGTAGGGTTTGCTCCTTACCCTTTTCTTTTCCCGAACATATCCCACAAAGCAGTGGAGGTTGGAATCGTCCCTCAAGTACAGCCGAGGGATTAGCATGTGGAAGCCCAGGATGCTGCAGGGCTGGAGGAGGCTGAGGTTTGTACATGTAAGCTGGTTGAAATTCACCTTCAGAAGGCCATTGACAAAAGTTGTGTGTATATTTGCGGGCTGATGCTGGGGTAAGTATGAATGGAGAGTGGGCATAGGTCACCTACCAGATAAGGTATGCCTGGGAATTGCATGGTCAGATAGCGGTGTAGGCTGCCTTTCAGGCTCCAGGCGAGTGAACCACTGGATATTCATGGGTAGAAGCCAGAGGAGGTGGCAGGCTGGCCATTCGAGGTGGCTGGATGATAACTGTTGAACGAGGGCCATTCCCCTCACCGTATCTGTGTTTGCCTTTCATGGATGTCACAAGCCGACGAGGCTTTCCCCGAAAGCAGCAATGAAGGGGACAGCAGAGCTTAAGCAAGCCATCTTCTACTTCTAAATCAAGGTATTTCTAAATACATCTAAGTAACGTTCGTGGCTAGTGCTGGAGGAGACTCTTGAGAGTCCCATGGACTGCAAGAAGCTCAAACCGATCCATTCTTAAGGAAATCAGCCCTGAGTGCTCACTGGAAGGACAGATCCTGAAGCTGAGGCTCCAATACTTTGGCCACCTCATGAGAAGAGAAGACTCCTGGAAAAGACCCTGATGTTGGGAAAGATGGAGGGCACAAGAAGGGGACGACAGAGGATGAGATGGTTGGACAGTGTTCTCGAAGAGACCAGCATGAGTTTGACCAAACTGCGGGAGGCAGTGGAAGACAGGAGTGCCTGGCGTGCTCTGGTCCATGGGGTCACGAAGAGTCGGACATGACTAAATGGCCAAACAACAACAAAAAGCTCTTTATTGTCTACGCTGACTGGTGGAAACTCTCCAGTGTTTTGGATAGGACAGTCTCCCAGTCTATCTGGAGATATTGGGGATTGAACCTGAGATCCTCTGCATGCAAAGCAGATGTTCTACCACTGAGCTATGGTTTTCAAAGCTACTCTTCCAGACAAGCTAGCCAACTATTCTGCAGTTCCTCCATACTTAAGCTGGCAAACTGCCTTCTGCCTCCCTCGAGGCACAGATCTGCTAATGTCTGTAGGAAAATGACTGTGACACTCAGAAAGTGGGGATGGATTTATTCCAAAATGAAAACACGAAGTCGATGCAGTTTAGCTAACAAAAGACATGTTGTTTATACGCATTAGGGGGAGGCAGAAGGCGGTGGACAAAGTGATGGCTTTAAGAGGTTATTAATCGAGGTATATAAAATCCTAATGGGCAATGTCATCCAAAGTTACAATTTTCATTCCATCCGAGGAGATAATGCTCGGAAGGAAAAGAACGCACAATGAGATACGAGAAACTGTCAAGAATCACTCGGTTACAGAAGTGGTAACTGACATGTGGAATGACCCCTAAGTCAAAGTCATCCGAAGCAAAAACATTAGGGTAATTAAGAAACACTTAGATGTTATACAGGGAGAAATGATGAATGGCCCTTGGCACAACATGCATTTGCCTAACCGGACTCCGCAGAGAAGCAAGCTCTCAGCGATGCTTCCAATTTAACCACTCTCCCACAAACTGTGAGAGAGATTCTTATACATTGCTATTACGTTCAGAAAGGTAAATCTGTACTATGCAATTATGGCTGCTCATTGCTCAACCTTTTGGCTATGCTGTTAGCTTTTAGCACCCAATATAGTGGTACCTCGGGTTACAAATGCTTCAGGTTACATACGCTTCAGGTTACAGACTCCGCTAACCCAGAAATAGTGCTTCAGGTTGAGAACAGAAATCGTGCTCCAGCGGCACGGCAGCAGCAGGAGGCCCCATTAGCTAAAGTGGTGCTTCAGGTTAAGAACAGTTTCAGGTTAAGAACGGACCTCCGGAACAAATTAAGTACTTAACCCGAGGTATCACTGTAATAAGGTGGGATCACAGATACCTTCTGCAGCCCTACTGTGCCCCAAGAAAATTACAACAACAACAACAACAACAACAACATAATTTTTTATACCCCACCCATTTGGCTGAGTTTCCCCAGCCATTCTGGGCAGCTCCAAATCAAGTGTTAAAAGCAATACGGCATTAAATTAAATATTTAAAAATTCCCTAAACAGGGCTGCCTTCAGGCTGTCTTTTAAAAATAGGATAGCTGCTTATTTCCTTGACATCTGATGGGAGGGTGTTCCACAGGGCGGGCGCCACTACCAAGAAGGCCCTCCGTTTGGTTCCATGTAACCTCACTTCTCGCAATGAGGGAACCACCAAAAGGCCCTTGGCGCTGGATCTCAGTGTCCAGGGGAGGCTGCAGGAGGTGGACATGTTGCTTCTCCAGGTGAAAACATAACTGATAGGAAAGCTTCAGCTCAGTGACATATTGTGTTGCATATTGAGAGAATGGACTTTGTGGCAGTAGGAGCAGGACACATGCTATAGATCACAGTACATGAAATGGGTTTCACGGCCTGAACTGCATTGAAAATGTTTGAGGGTTTCTCATGTCTTATGGTTTCTCAGTAGCTCTTGTTCCCAAAGCTACTGGTAAGATTGGAAGGTTCCTTGTGTAACATAAACCCTGATACCGTGTATTTTCCAAAATGACCTTGTGAAATGCACAAAGGTTCCTTAGTGGTGGACTAGAAGCTAGACCAGAGGTTCTCAAACTGGTCTGCAAATCTCCGGTGGTTTGTGGGCTTCAATCAGGGAGAATCATGAGAATATCTGTACTAGGATTCAGAAAGAATATTTTCTGATCAAGGCCACTTTGGAGACCTGCGGATATAGAGTGGTATTAGTGCTACTAATAATAATAATATTTATTTATACCCTGCCCTCCCTGGCCAGAGTTGGGCTCAGGGCGGCTAACACCAATAAAATCACAGTAAAAACATAATAGGGGAAAAAGAGAAGGGGGAAGAAAAAAACAAAAACAAACCCAATTTAAAATACAGGTTAAAATGCAATCTAAAATGCAGCCTCATTTTAAAGTAGCTGATAAATCAAGATCATAAGGGGAGGGAAACATAAGAATCAGACTGAGTCCAAACCAAAAGCCAGGTGGAACAGCTCTGTCTTGCAGGCCCTGCGGAAAGATGTCAAGTCCCGCAGGGCCCTAGTCTCTTGTGACAGAGCGTTCCACCATGTCGGGGCCAGTGCTGAAAAGGCCCTGGCCCTAGTTGAAACCAATCTAACCTCCTTGAGGCTCGGGACCTCCAAAGTGTTGTTATTTGTGGACCTTAAGGTCCTCCACGGGGCATACCAGGAGAGGCGGTCCTGTAGGTACGTGGGTCCTAGGCCACACAGGGCTTTAAAGGTCAAAACCAGCACCCTGTACTCCACTGGGAGCCAGTGCAGTTGGTAAAGCACTGGATGAATGTGATCCCGCAGCAAGGACCCCGTAAGGAGCCTCGCCGCAGCATTCTGCACCCACTGGAGTTTCTGGGTCAGCTTCAAGGGCAGCCCCGCGTAGAGCAAATTACAGTAGTCAAGCCTGGAGGTGACTGTTGCATGGATCACTCTGGCCAGATCAGGGCGAGAAAAGTAATAATAATAATAATAATAATAATAATAATAATAATAATAATCAACCCATCCACAATGTAAGCTCTGTATGCTTCCTTCTTTCCTCCATCCATGGCTTCTTGGAGTAGTTCTGCAACAAACAGGACACAAATGAAGGAGGAACAGGCTTTCCTCTCCTGGATGAAGTAAATGAATCATATTTGGTCCTAGTTTGGAGGCCCCAGAACATTTGCTTCTCGTTATGCTACAGGGCTGTAGACATGATTACATTATTTTGAAAAGCAAAAAAAAAAACAAGAACAAGAAAAAAGCATGTCTCTGGTGTTCTGGGAAGAAGAGGTACTGGGTGCATAAACTAGTATAAAATTACAGGCCTGATTAAAAGGAAGATTTTCAGCTGCGGCTTCCATGTCAGCTCTTCATTAGATTAAGATTGTATCTTACTAAAGCCAAGTACTGAAGCCAGCATGGAACATTCATTTGGCATATGAAAAGAAACATATATTTGGTCAACAATGCTTCAAGAGTGTCTCAGCTCACTGGCAGGATTTACAGGGGATGTGGGGAGATAGGTAAATGGGTAAGTAGGAAGGAAAGCCATTGCGAATGGCTTAGGCAGCAACCCTAAGCACATCTACTCAGAAGTACGTCCTATTTAATTCATTGAGGCCAGGTAAGCGGGGGTGGGACTGCAGCCTAAGATCCCAAGATAAGTTAACCTAAGGAAGTTCACGGAAGGTAAGTTTTCTGTTGCCTCCTCCTCTCCACCCTGCAGCCACCAGCACCCCTAGAAGTCTCTCCAGAGGAGAGGGAACTCTTCTGAACAATGTTCTGAGAGAGGAGGGGCTGAGAATTGTTTCTATGAACAAGTTAACTTACCTTAGGATCCAAGCGAATGTCAGAGGATTTAGGGTAGTGTGAGTTGTGTGTTCGCACTGGGCACACAGCAGAGAAGGGTGACTTCTCAAACACTTGCCAAACTTCAGGAAGGAGGTGTGAGGGTTCTGACAGGGTCCTGGAGTCCCCCTTCCCTCTTCCCAAAGTCAGGCAAGCATTTACGGGCTTTGGAAAGGAGATGAGGGGCTCTAGGACCGTGCCAGAGCCTCACGCCTTCCAGGAGGGTTGGTGGGGATGGTTTCAAACGGCCTCGCACAGGGCAGCATATTACCAAGATCTGCCCCTGCCAATATGTTCTGAAAAATGTGATCAACACTTCTAGAGTTTAATCAACATTTGCCTCTCACGTAAATACTGCAAAAAAGTACACACATTTGTTTCAGTTTTACTTCATCACCCATAACAGAAAATACAAAACACAATAGATAGAGAATATACAAAAATAGAGAAAACACAAACCACAGACCTAGTGCTTTGTTGGAATCTGTCCTCCAATTTCTCGAAAGTTTTCTTCCTCTGTAAAAGAAGCTTCCATTTTTCTGCCTCATTCTCAGGGCACCTGAGAATTTATTTTGATGAGCTTTACCTTACTGTTGGGGACGCGGGTGGCGCTGTGGGTTAAACCTCAGAGCCTAGGACTTGCCAATCAGAAGGTCGGCGGTTCGAATCCCCGCGACGGGGTGAGCTCCCGTTGCTCAGTCCCTGCTCCTGCCAACCTAGCAGTTCGAAAGCACGTCAAAGTGCAAGTAGATAAATAGGTACCGCTCTGGCGGGAAGGTAAATGGCGTTTCTGTGTGCTGCTCTGGTTCGCCAGAAGTGGCTTAGTCATGCTGGCCACTTGACCCAGAAGCTGTATGCTGGCTCCCTCGGCCAGTAAAGCAAGATGAGCGCCACAACTCCAGAGTCGGCCATGACTGGACCTAATGGTCAGGGTTCCTTTTACCTTTTTTACCTTACTGTTGAGAGATGGCCAAGCAGGGTGTATGTATATTTCTTACCTGTAAATGTTTCAGCAACAGTTTGCAGCCTCCCTGGCTTCCTTTGTTTCCTAATCTGAAAAAGCACAATGGAAGGCGTTACCTCATGATGTCTTCCCCTGGGTTTTAATTTAAGTGTGGTCACCCAGGAAGTGTGTGATGAATTGCAGGATGAAAGAAAAGGCCTTCACAAACACCTTTCCACTACCTCAGGAGTAAGGTAAGTGAACCCCAAACTCTGCACCTTACCCACAAGAATTTCACTGACGTTTTCTCTCCCCTTTGATAATTTCCACATGGAATTTATTTCCTGTGAATGGATGGAGAAGAGTAGGGGGAAATGCAGGAGAAATTTTTGCACTGGCTTAAGTGAAACCCATGTCTTACTGATAACTATGATGGTCAAAAGTTAGGTCAACCAAAGTTGTCATTGCAGCAGTTTAGAACAGCGAGTTAGAATAAAAGCAGCAAGAGATTAAGGGTGTTTAGAGTACACCAGTGCAAGTAGATAAATAGGTACCGCTGTGACGGGAAGGTAAACGGCGTTTCCGTGTGCTCTGACACTCGGCACGGTCCTGTTGCACCCGAAGCTGTTTAGTCATGCTGGCCACATGACCTGGAAAGCTGTCTGTGGACAAACACTGGCTCCCTCAGCCTGAAAGCGAGATGAGCACTGCATAGTTGCCTTTGACTGGACTTAACCGTTCGGGGTCCTTTACCTTTATTGTGAACCTACAAAATTAATTGCTCCTGGGCCAATCAATATGTGACAGTTTTCCTTTGCAATTCCCATTTCTCTGAATTTTATGAGGCAGTTTTCCAACCAAAAAACTCAAATTCAAATATTAGTGAAAACAATGTACAAAATTGCGTTTGTTCTGGATAAAAACGGCTCGCAAAAATCTAAGCAAAAGGCAAAATTGCATACAAAAGTGTTCGTGGGAGGAGAAATGTGGTAAAAATGCGTGAGAATTTTCAAGTGGAGATGATGATGATTAATCACAAATGTATATACAAATAGGATGAACTGAATTTTAGAAAGGGGGAAAATGAGAATCTGAGGAACTGAAATTGGTAGATACATCTGGCTCCAATTAGGAACAGTACTTTGGACCCAACCAGTCAACTCTCATCTGTTAGGTTTACTAAGCCAGGAGGGACAGGGGTCAAGGGGGCTCATGATTTGACATTAGTCTCTAGCATCATATCCATCTCATCTGCCCCATTCAGGGTGGCAAAAAAAGGAGGAATTGTGAGGACTCCCAAAGGTATCTCCCCAAACTGGGTGAATGGGCAATTTGAACTGTCAAATTCAATCCTGTCTACTGCCCTCAGTGCTGAAGGCACTTTGCCTTCGATTACTAGCTGCTGGAGAATATGAGTGGGAGAATGTTGTTGTGCCTATGTCCTGTTCGTTGACTTCCCATGGGCAACAGGTTGGGAAAATAAGGGTCTAATACAGCAGGACTCCTACTATTCTCTTCTGTTCTTAAAATTATTGGCAGCAGGAGGGAGGAGTGAAACTAAATGACCATGTAATGGTTCTAGGGGTTGCTCGTGCGTGAGTTGCCGCCACTCCTGGCTAGGTTACCTGGTTGAACCCTTTCTGTCTGGACAGCCTCAAGTTTTGTGGCTGCCTCAGTCGCTGGCAGAATCCGTCAGTGGGCATTGCTTGAACCTTTTCCAGCATAAAAGCTGTTTGACGCCCAGTCTTCTCCTACTCTCCCTGCACGGAAGTCTTCTGCGCAGGGAGGGTGTGGGCAGCGGAGTACCCATACTCTCTCCACTGGTCTCCGGCAAGGAGTCCTGGAGCCTCCTCTCCGATTCCCCCACCTGCCCCCCTTCTCCACTGGTGTTACGCTGATTTCCTTCCCCAGCGGATGGGCTGCCTCTCTCCCTACTGGGACCCTCTCCGGCATCCCTCTGGAGCCTTCTCTCCGCCTCCAGCTCCGATGGCAGTTCCCTGACAGACCAGAATTGTGAAAATCTGCTCCTCTGTTTCCCAATCACAATTTAAACTTTTTAGGACGGAGTGTATGCAGTCCCGGCTATTGCTTCTGTGAACAGCCCTGCTAAATTTAAATGTTATACTTTCTTGTGCCTGCAGGTGTGGCATTCCGAGGATTCTTCACGGGAGATATTGACCAAGACATCAATTCTGGAATTAATCACTTAATCAAACGATAGATCCTCCCATAGCTTGTCAGCATGATTTCTGCTGCGATAAATCTTAGCAGGCTGAAGCAAAACACAACAGAAACTGTTGTTTTTAGGATGCAGGAAAGAGCTTGTGCAGTAGGTCAAACTGAGGATGTTGCAACCTCCAGCACAGGTAAGCCTAAGGATCATGTGGTTACAGATGTGACAATTGAGAAAACAGAAGAGTAACTTGTGAATGTTAGTGTAAAATTACAGAATGCCGAGAAGTAATTATAAGAATAAGAATTTATACCCCGCTCATCTGGCTGAGTTTCCCCAGCCACTCTGGGTGGCCCCCAACAGAATTAAAAGCACAATAAAACACCAGACATTAAAAATGTCCCTAAACAGGGCTGCCTTCAGATGTCTTCTAAAAGTCAGATAGTTGTTTATTTCCTTGAGATCTGATAGGAGGGCATTCCACAGGCTGTGCGCCACTACCGAGAAGGCCCTCTGTTAAGACATAGGCAAACAAAGGTGAGTCTTAAGAAACTTATTTATGTTCCATTACATAAATTACATTTTTACCTTCTGTTGGGATCCATCACTTGTAAGCTGCAAACTGCACAGGAAGAAAAAAAAGAAAAAGAAAAAGAAAAGGAGGAGGAATGTTGTTGCTGTTGTTAATAATAATACCCTGCCCATCTGGGGACAACGTAGGCTATGATTAGCTACGGGTCAAACAAGACAAGATGATGAATACAGTGGTAACTCAGGTTACAGACGCTTTAGGTTACAGACGCTTCAGGTTACAGACTCTGCTAACCCAGAAATAGTACCTCGGGTTAAGAACTTTGCTTCAGGATGAGAACAGAAATTGCACAGTGGCGGGGCGGCAGCAGTGGGAGGTCCCATTAGCTAAAGTGGTACCTCAGGTTAAGAACGGTTTCGGGTTAAGAACGGACCTCCAGAATGAATTAAGTTCTTAACCCGAGGTACCACTGTACATGTTTGCATTTAACATGTCTCCTTATTTCTTCAAAATTATAGCCAAATTGATCCTGACTAGGCATATGGCGTGTGTGTGTTTGTTACCCTTCCTCCATGGTCCTTGCGAAAAACTACATCTCCCCATAAAAGTGCTTGTTATCTCTGCAAGAGAAACTTCCACCGCTACCAACAGAAGCTTCCTCCCCGGGCTAGTAGTTGGTTTGCAGGAGAGACAAATTTTAGGGAGAATTATAATCAACTTTCCTGTGGACTGTGGTCCTGATGGTTATTGGCCTGTGCTGCAGAAGATACTTGGAAGAAAAGAACCAGATGTGTGAAATACAACCACCCTTTTAACGTCATGTCTAGTTTGCCTGTCAGAGAATTGTCCAAAGGTTCGTAATGCAGTTGTACTGCAGAAATTAAATACCTACATGGATGGAAGACTGTATGTCAGTGAAAGACATTCTGAGCTACTTCAGAAGTGAGCAGAGTATAAGAGGAGTGATTCTGAAGGCACTCGCCTTAGTAGTCACGTGTAATGATTCTAGTGCAATAAATGTGAGGATTGCCGAACAAGGTGCATTGCAAAATGCAAAATTGCAGGGCTGCGTGCAATTTTCTTTTTTGCAAGGGAGATGGAATATATCTACCAGTGGAAGCAAGCCACTGTCTTCCCTGCTACACCACTGCTGAAATGTGTGCTTCTGCAATAGAATTTTTGAGATGGAGGAAAGCCTATAATAATATCACTTTTGTTTCAGTGCTATTTTTATAACTGTGTTATGCCTCAGTAGGGGGAAAAGCTCGTGGCGTAGACTGTTTCTATTTTCGCTGAAAGTGTTGTCAATAGACTTGCTTCTAGAGGAGAACCTCGAATTAATCCTTTAGCCTGTGCATGCAGTAAAGAGCCATCTGCCTGAATGGAAATACTTTAAGATACAACGATGCTTTCTTTTTCCTGAAACAAAGCTGTGAGGGGAGTTAAAAGCCATAAAATTCAAAGCTAATATAGGGTCATCGGAGTAGCCAGTTATGTATTCAGCGGTCTGTGTTTGCCTGAGCTTGAGTCTGGACTAAAGAATCTGAGCTCCTGTGTTCTGATTCGATACATGATATCCAATCACAGAAGATTTCAGGATTTGGGCCTCTGCCATTGGCCCTTAAACTCTGAGTCATGATTCGCAGCTTGGAAATTTAGACAGCCAATCACGTTGGGAGTGGGAGTGGCCCAGGCCTTCAGAAATGTATATAAGCAGTTGCTTTGCCCCTGTTGTCCAGTTATGTAGTTCAATAAAGGTTCTTGCTGTTATCCCTGTGTCTTGCCTTGTGCAAACCCACCTATACTTCACCCTCAATCAACGGTCTTCATTTTTGCAGTCAATAAATACCTTCCTAAAAAAAAAACCCTTTTTGCAACCCAGGAACTCTGATCACTTTATTGTTATAGATTTGGGAGCTTCCCCCCAACCCTAGAAATTAATAAGTGGTAGGATTTTGGTTATTTGGGATGTGAAAAGAGAAATACAAGCTGCAGAGGAATTCCTGGGCTGGCCTGTGCAAAATGACCTGGCCATTACGAAACATTAGAGTGTCATTGAGGGCCATTGGCAATGCAAGAGAACTGTCCTCCCCCCTTGCCCTGAGGTGTGAACAGAAACTGGGGGGTTGGAAGGTTGCCAGGGTAACTGGGTGTGAACTGACAGGAAAAGGGAAGGAAGACTGGGATCCATCTTGGGCAGGCTGGCTGAAGGCTGGCTGCACTGCTGTGAGAGACAAGCTCCTCTTGAAATGACCATGCTGTAAGAGTTGGACTTCATCCATGCTAACGGAAGGTGTAGATGGGTTAATAAACCATATTTATTTTCTTTTAAAAAGTTTTTATTTATACTTTTCAAGTTTATACATTTCATTAGTTTTGCAATCAATTTAACATTGCAAAGTTTGCCTTCCTTTGCCCTCTTTCTGTGGTTCCCTAAATTTATTTTTTAATATCTTCTGCATATCCAAATTCGTTTAATTTGCTCATTTAATTATCCACTTTAAATATATACTCTTATGAAACTGCAGGTTATTACCGCTAATGTTTTTATTTGTTTGCAATTTATCTGTAAATATTCAAGAAACCATTTCCATTCTTTTATAAAAAGTTTGTTATCTTGATTTCTTATTCTTCAGGTAAGTTTCGCCATTTCTGCATATTCCATAAGTTTTTGTATCCATTCTTCCTTTGCTGGGACTTCTGCTTCTTTCCACTTTGGGGCGAATAGCATACATAAATAAATTTCTATACAATTTAGGTAGTTCTGTCCCTATAATTCCCAAAAGAAAAGCTCCTTTTTTATATACAAAAGTTATTTTGAACATGCTTTTCAATTCATTGTATATTGTTTTCCAGTAAACCATGTATCCTAAAGCAGGCATAGGCAAACTCGGCCCTCCAGATGTTTTGGGACTACAACTCCCATCATCCCTGACCTCTAGTCCTGTTAGCTAGGGATGATGGGAGTTGTAGTCCTAAAAACATCTGGAGGGCCGAGTTTGCCTATGCCTGTCCTAAAGCTATGACAGTCTTCGCCGTGTCTCAGTTCTCCAAAGGTACACAGACCCTGGGTGGGTGCCTGGAATCCCATGGGCTCTTGCCACTGCTTGGCAGAGAGAGGGGGAGGTACCCAACTTTTTAAACAATATGTACCTTTTGTTCCCAAGCATTTGGAATTTACTCCATTCCTCAAAGAGCTCTTCTTGAAGCACACCATGTGTTCCCTGATATGTCCTAGGGCTGTGTGCCAGAGTTAGCCAAGTCCCAAGCCAAACCTGACCTATTGGGATGAATCCGGACATTGGCTGAGTCAGGTTGAGACAGCCCTAGATCGCTACCCATTGAGTTGGGTGGTCCAGAGTGATCCAGGGCTGTCAGGTGGTGGGATATCAGGCAGGGAAAAGGAGGCAGGCATGAGCGGGAAGAAAGAGAAACCTTGAAAAGGAGGGACCTACTGGGTATCTGCATCTTCAGCAGGAGATGGTCAGGTGAATGTGACTGGCTGCCTTTCCCAATCAACTTCTTCCTGCCAGGTCTCTCCTTTTTCTTGCCCCTTGAAGCAGCAGCTCAGAGTATGGTTACCAGACATCCCCGTTTCCCGGCAGCAGTTCCTGGATTTACAAATCTGTCCCTGGACAAAATCCGTCCCCAGAATTTCATTTAATGTCCCCGGATTTATATTTTAAGTGTTGTGGATTTATTAGTAGGGAATGAATGTTGCATGATTGGTTCAACGGCACGAGACACATCCTATGAGGACTTACGGCGAGGCAAAATGGCGGGCGCCATGGCAGCGAGCAGCTCCTGAAGCCAGCCAGAGCCAACTGTGCTACCAGGCTGGTTCTGGGCTGCTGAGGCTGCCGCTGCCGAGGGGGAACCGGGGACGCCTGGCGCGTCAACTGGGGGAACCGCTGACCCGCCCCCCCGCGACCCAAATCGAGCTGGGAGCGAGAGCGCCCAGCCACTCGGCCGACTGCCCAGTGGCACTTCGGGGCCAGAAACCCTGGAGCTGATGCAGGGAGAAGGAGGAGAAGGAGAAGGAGAAGGAAGAGAGAGAAGAGGAAGGAGAAAAAGGAGGTGAGCCCCGACCTTGCTTCGCCGCTGCCACTGAGGAGAGGTAGGAGAGCACCGGAGGGCAAGGACATGTGGCCGAGCCCAGGCCTGACCCGAGCCTACTCCATGGCAGCTAGCGCTCCAAGAGAGCAAGCCGGGGCCCAGAGGAAGGCCGCGCGACAGAGGAGACCACAGAAGAACAGATATTACTTCTTCTTTTTTAAAATAACTTTTTTTCTCTTTTTTTAAAAAAAGTGTCCCCGGATTCTTTGAAAAAAACCTGGTAACCTTAGCCCAGAGAATCACATCATTTCGAATGTTAGAAGAATGCTGGAATGAAGTTACATGGTTTTAGCAGAAATGTTATAAAGAATTAAGTAAAAACTGATTGTTAATGGGCTAAATTGGAAAATTAAAGTTAGATTGTATTAGACAAATTATAGAATGAAAAAAAGATTGAGAAAGATGGAAAGGATTTGCTGAAATAGCTAAATTGAACTAGAATACAAAAAAGGGAGGCGTGAGGAGGTCGATGAAACAAGTAAATGAAAGGTAAAGATATGGAAATTGGATGTGTTTTTAAATGTTTTTGTTTTTCTTGTTGTTTTGGTGTATTGTCTTTTTGTTTTTGTTTTTATTTTTGATGTATTGTTTGTTAAATTTTTTAATGTTTGGCTCCTTTTTTTCTTTCTGTAATTATTAAACTCTTAATAAATATTTTAGAGAGAGAGAGAGAGAGAGAGAGAGAATCACATCATTTCTCTGTGCAGTGCTGGTTGTTGTTCCTTTGGGGCACCTTCCTTGAACACAGGGGAGTCACTCACAAAATTGTAGCACCCCATAGGACCGAACTCGCCTGCTCTCTGTATGGGTTGCGTGGAAGAAGAAGATGCAGCATCTTCTCCTTCCTCTCCTTCCTCCCTATGAAAGATCAGAAAAGAGAAAGGCTTCTTGCGTTGATGAGGAGATGAGAGTTTGTTTGTCTCGAATTATACCTAATATTAATGAGATTACCTGGGAAAAGCAAGCTCACACCTCCCATTGGCTTTGCATACATATGTCACAGGCTCATTTATAATTTTATTTTGGGAACGATTCGCGGTCTTATGTAACTGCATTTTTTTATGTTATCTGGATGCCCCATGATCATATTATAAAGTAGTTGTGTTCTAGGTTATAAATCAAGAACGGCTGGCAGCTGTTTCTTTTTGTTTGCCAATGTATTTCTTATCAATAAATATTTCAGTGTGACATGAGCAAATTTTTATTCTGAAAGTGTAGCCCAGAGAAAAAAAGTTTGAGAACATGTCCTAATAGAACATGATTCCAGAAGGCATCTTAATATTGCAAATGTTTTTTTTTTAAAAAACAAAACTTAATTTTCTGCAGAAAGGACAAATGAGGATTAAATGATAAAAAAACAACATAGGTTGGCATTTCCATGCCGATTATGATGTGTGGACACTGTACACAACTTGCATGCATGAGCAGCGTTGGTCTCACAAGAAACACCTGTCTGGAAGTATCTGCTTAAACAGGCAAGAGCAAAGTGGGACTGTGAAATTGGGAGGCAAGGAGGTAAGAGGTCCCATGAACTCCTTGACCCGGAAAAGAAGCTTGGAAGAGACATTTAGAGCAGAGAAAACAAATGGGAAGACAGACGGTGGAAGATAATAGCCAGAAAGTTCGTCAAAGCAAGATAAAAGCTTTAAAGTTTGTTATAGAAAATACCTGCTTCTTTTCCCTTATGGGGCATCCAAGAGCCCATATAGAGTCCTTAAGTGGGTTCCCTATTGGTCGGAGAAAATAACAGAGGCCAATGAGAGAATACCGAGAAGCAAAGCAGCTAGTAAGACTGATCTTTATTAAACTGTTGCAACAGGGCCCTCACTCAACACATGCAGGAGGGAGGAGAACCCAGAACAATGGGGCATAAGCCCTTATTTAGATTTTTGAAATTGCTCACCCTGTAGCCCAAGACCCCCCTCCCCCAAAGAAACAACAACATCATACACACATCACAGAAGGAGGTGGTCTACAGCAGAAATCCAGTCTGCCAGGATACCTGTTAATGGTCACTGATTGCTTTACCTGGGCAGCCTGGCCATTCTTTTGTGATGGTAAATACTTAAATTCCTGAATCCAGGTCACAGGCTCACCCTCTTCATACACAGATATGCCCTTAAGACAGGTGAGCAAAAGTCAATGGAAAGGGTCTCCCATTTCCTTCCTCCTTGCAGAGAAATACCGTATTTTCCGCTCTATAAGAAGCACCGGACCACAAGACGCACCTAGTTTTTGGAGAAGGAAAACAAGAAAAAGAATATCCTGAATCTCAGAAGCCAGAACAGCGAGAGGGATCACTGCGCAGTGAAAGCAGCAATCCCTCTTGCTGTTCTGGCTTCTGGGATAGCTGCGCAGCCTGCATTCACTCCATAAGACAGACATACATTTCCCCTTACTTTTTAGGAGGGGAAAAGTGAGTCTTATAGAGCAAAAAATACGGTATTTGAGGTCAATTTGGGAGAGCCAAAATGGTTTGTGGGAGAGTCAAAATGACTTCAGGGTTGCTCTCCTGTACTATTTCAGACACGTGGTTTATATACTTACGAATGTGTTTGCCTTGTACATTTATGAACATTTATTTTTTATTTGGGACCTTAGAATTCTTATAACAAGTGAAACGGAATGAGTAGCTTCGTGAAGAGGAGCATTGCAAGCCCACCCGGAATAATATCCTGGGCTTTTATAAACAACGTCGTCTACCTAGGCATATCCCTCGTCGCATTTAGCAAGGAAACCTCCACGGTGAAATAGTTGCTGTGGGAGAGAGATGAGAAACATTAACTGAGCTGTTTCTCGACAAGGAAGAGCACAGCTGGCAAGGCCTGCTGTGAAGCGTGGCTTTTACAGCTTGGCGCTGTGTGTATTTAGCAAAAGCAAACACATCCTGCCCAGGGTTTTAAAAACACAATTTGGAGGCCAGCCTCGTTTTGAAGGGAAACGGAGCGGAGATGGTACGGCTGAAGTGGTCCCCCGATAAAAATTGCACACTTTTGTTGTATACTCCTGTCTTGGACCAGCCCAAACTGGGGGGGCCTCTCTTCAGATCCTCGCTCACCCATAAAGCTCTCGTTGGGTGGCCTTTGGGCAAGTAACTCCCTCAGGCAGAACTGCCTCAGAGGAATGCTGTGAGCATCAAATGGGATAACTTCATGCAAGTTCCCTTGGGGAAAGGGTGTGATAAATAACATTGCACAGCGAGAATAGGACCGGAGCGAATGGACTGTAGAATTGGCTATGGTTATTCCAACTTGCAACTTGCTTCGCCTCTCCAGGGGGAAAAAAATATGAACCGGGTTTAGGTGTGCCAGCATCTTGTAAAATGAGCCTGTGTGTGGCATGGGGAGTGCATGTTTTCCTGGCAGTGCAAGCGAGCCTCACAAGGATAAAAGAGCACACTGTCCTCTGAGAATATTCCTCACATGTGGCAAAGGCCTTTAGTGTCTGACATCTGGAATCGTACTGGAGGGGATGGCTGTGTTGGTTTTGGGAAGGGAAAGTGCTGTCGAGGCCTCTGGTTCTCTCAGTGCCTTAGGCTGGGTTGTTGTTGAGTCGTTTAGTTGTGTCCGCCTCTTCGTGACCCCCTGGACCAGAGCACGTCAGGCACTCCTGTCTTCCACTGCCTCCCGCAGTTTGGTCAAACTCATGCTGGTAGCTTTGAGAACACTATCCAACCATCTCATCCTCTGTCGTCCCCTTCTCCTTGTGCCCTCCATCTTTCCCAACATCAGGGTCTTTTCCAGGGAGTCTTCTCTTCTCATGAGGTGGCCAAAGTATTGGAGCCTCAGCTTCAGGATCTGTCCTTCCAGGGAGCACTCAGGGCTGATTTCATTCAGAATGGATGCGTTTGATCTTCTTGCAGTCCATGGGACTCTCAAGACTCTCCTCCAGCACCATAATTCAAAAGCATCAATTCTTTGGCGATCAGCCTTCTTTATGGTCCAGCTCTCACTTCCATACATCACTACTGGGAAAACCATAGCTTTAACTATATGGACCTTTGTCGGCAAGGTGATGTCTCTGCTTTTTAAGATGCTGGCTGGGTACCTTACATCAAAGGGTGAGGCGTTACAGCCTCCTCTGGAATGGTAAACACTGACACTGGGAGCTGAGTGCTAATCCAGACCAGGATGGGCCCACAGGTGCAGATTTACAACCATGGTTTTTAAGTTAAGGAAGGGTTTTGATAATGTAGATGGAACCATGACGCCCTACTTTTTGTGTTCATAATGTGTTATTACCTTGTCTTTTTATCACTTAGTTTATAATCGTTTTATGCTGCTGTATTGATGAAACTCTGCTATTATGTCACGCCTCCAACGGTATTCACGGGACAGATAACTAAGGACATGGAGGGAGGGAGGGAGAATTAAAATGTGACACCAATGGATGGAGCAGCGCAACCAGCGACCAAGAGCAGGAAAAGAAACAGCGTTTTGGAAAATGGTATGGCCGGGTATTACCGTATTTTTCGCCCTATAGGACGCACTTTTTCCCCTCCAAAAATGAAGGGGAAATCTGGGTGCGTCCTATGGGGCGAATGCAGGCTTTCGCTGAAGCTTGGAGAGCGAGAGGGGTCTGTGCGCACCGACCCCACTCGCTCTCCAGGCTTCAGGAAGACATCCGCAGCCTAGGCAGCCCTGCAGGAGGTCCCGCAGGGATGTCTAGGCTGCGGATAGCAGCCTGCCTCCCGGCGCGAGGGGCGCCCTGAAGCAGAGCGCCCCTCGCGCCCGGCATACATCCGCAGCATGGGGAACGCTGCAGGAGGTCTCAGCAGCGCTCCCCACGCTGCGGATAGCAGCCTGCCTCCCGGCGCGAGGGGCGCCCTGAAGCA